>NC_090445.1:375770894-376414098 GCF_031143425.1 Pleurodeles waltl
GACTCTGTGGTAGTAGGGGCAGCTCACAAGAGAGCAAACTCTCACACCTCGGGAGACTCACCACCTCCATACAAGGAGAGTCGCAAATTCGACGCTGCAGGGAAAAGGGTTGCAGCACAAGCGGCCAACCAATGGCGCATTGCCAATTCGCAAGCACTGCTGGCAAGATATGACAGGGCTCATTGGGACGAAATGCAGCATTTCATTGAACACTTACCCAAAGAGTTTCAAAAAAGGGCACAAGTGGTGGAGGAAGGACAAAGTATCTCAAATAATCAGATACGGTCAGCAATGGATGCAGCAGATACAGCTGCTAGGACTGTAAATACAGCAGTAACCATAAGGAGACACGCATGGTTGCGTACATCAGGATTCAAGCCAGAAATACAACAAGCCGTGCTGAATATGCCTTTTAACAGACAGCAGTTGTTTGGGCCGGAGGTGGACACTGCTATCGAAAAACTTAAAAAAGACACTGATACGGCCAAAGCCATGGGCGCACTCTACTCCCCACAGAGCAGAGGCACATTTCGCAAAACACAGTTTAGAAGGGGGGGTTTCGAGGACAAACTACAGAACCCACAACCTCACAAACAAGACCCACTTATCAGAGCCAGTATCAGCGGGGAAGTTTT
Source organism: Pleurodeles waltl (assembly GCF_031143425.1). Taxonomy (NCBI): domain Eukaryota; kingdom Metazoa; phylum Chordata; class Amphibia; order Caudata; family Salamandridae; genus Pleurodeles; species Pleurodeles waltl. The sequence continues at coordinate 375,771,530 of NC_090445.1, forward strand.
CGGGGACAATATAGAGGGGGACAATTCCAAAAGAGTAGAGGGAAGTACCAAAGTCCCAAAACTCCTCAAAACAAGCAGTGACTTCCACGTCACAAATCCCCAACACATAACACCTGTGGGGGGGAAGACTAACCGATTTTTACAAACATTGGGAGGAAATAACAACAGACACTTGGGTCCTAGCAATTATCCAGCATGGCTATTGCATAGAATTTCTCCAATTCCCTCCAAACGTCCCACCGAAAACACACAATATGTCAAAACAACACATGGACCTTCTAGGACTAGAGGTCCAAGCACTGCTACAAAAAGGAGCAATAGAATTAGTACCAAATCAACAGAAAGGAACAGGAGTTTACTCTCTGTACTTTCTCATACCCAAAAAAGACAAGACTCTAAGACCTATATTAGATCTCAGAACATTAAATACCAACATCAAATCAGATCACTTTCACATGGTGACATTACAGGACGTAATCCCACTGCTCAAACAACGAGACTACATGGCAACACTAGACCTAAAGGATGCATATTTCCATATACCGATACATCCTTCACACAGAAAATACTTAAGGTTTGTATTCCAAGGGGTACGTTACCAATTCAAGGTGTTGCCATTCGGAATAACAACTGCGCCAAGAGTTTTCACAAAATGCCTGGCAGTGGTAGCTGCACATATCAGAAGGCAGCAAATACATGTGTTCCCGTACCTAGACGATTGGTTAATCAAAACCAACACGCTAGAACGGTGTTCACAACACACAAAGTACGTCATAGAAACCCTTCACAAACTAGGTTTCTCAATCAATTACACAAAGTCACACCTTCAGCCCTGTCAGACACAGCAATACTTAGGGGTGACAGTCAACACCACAAAAGGGATTGCCACTCCAAGTCCACAAAGGGTACAAGCATTTCACAATGTAATACAAGCCATGTATCCAAAACAAAAGATACAAGTCAAGATGGTGATGAAACTACTAGGCATGATGTCCTCATGCATAGCCATTGTCCCAAACGCCAGATTACACATGCGGCCCTTACAACAGTGCCTAGCATCACAATGGTCACAGGCACAGGGTCAACTTCTAGATCTAGTGTTGATAGACCGCCAAACATACATCTCGCTTCTGTGGTGGAACAATATAAATTTAAACCAAGGGCGGCCTTTCCAAGACCCAGTGCCTCAATACGTAATAACTACAGATGCCTCCATGATAGGGTGGGGAGCACACCTCAATCAACACAGCATCCAGGGACAATGGGACACTCAACAAAGACAGTTTCACATAAATCACTTAAAACTACTGGCAGTATTTCTAGCGTTGAAAGCATTTCAACCCATAATAAGCCACAAGCACATTCTTGTCAAAACAGACAACATGACAACGATGTATTATCTGAACAAACAGGGAGGAACACACTCAACACAGTTGTGTCTCCTGGCACAGAGAATATGGCATTGGGCGATTCACAATCACATTCGCCTAATAGCACAGTTTATTCCAAGGGTTCAGAATCAGTTAGCAGACAATCTCTCTCGGGATCACCAACAAATCCACGAATGGGAGATTCACCACCAAATACTAAACACTTACTTCCAAATATGGGGAACACCACAAATAGACCTATTTGCAACAAAAGAAAACGCAAAATGCCAAAACTTCGCATCCAGATACCCATAGGATCAGTCTTAGGGCAATGCGTTATGAATGAGTTGGTCAGGGATATTTGCATACGCTTTTCCCCCCCTCTCCCACTCCTTCCATATCTGGTAAAAAAATTGAGTCAAAACAAACTCAAACTCATACTAATAGCACCAACTTGGGCAAGACAACCTTGGTACACAACACTACTAGACCTCTCAGTAGTGCCTCATGTCAAACTACCAAACAGACCAGATCTGTTAACTCAACACAAACAACAGATTAGACACCCAAATCCAGCATCGCTGAATCTAGCAATTTGGCTCCTGAAGTCTTAGAATTCGGACACTTAGACCTTACACAGGAATGTATGGAGGTCATAAAACAAGCTAGGAAACCAACCACTAGACATTGCTATGCAAATAAGTGGAAAAGATTTGTCTGTTATTGCCATAATAATCAAATCCAGCCATTACACGCATCTGCTAAAGACATTGTAAGCTACTTACTACATTTGCAAAAGTCAAAGCTAGCTTTTTCATCCATTAAAATACATCTTACCGCAATTTCAGCTTATCTGCAAATTACGCACTCAACTTCATTATTTAGGATACCAGTCATAAAAGCGTTTATGGAAGGCCTAAAGAGAATTATACCACCAAGAACACCACCAGTTCCTTTGTGGAACCTCAACATTGTCTTAACACGACTCATGGGTCCACCTTTCGAACCTATGCACTCATGTGAAATGCAATACTTAACATGGAAAATTGCATTTCTAATTGCTATCACATCTCTAAGAAGAGTAAGTGAGATACAGGCATTTACCATACAAGAACCATTTATTCAGATACACAAGCATAAAGTAGTCTTACGAACAAATCCTAAATTCTTACCAAAAGTCATATCACCGTTCCACTTGAATCAAACAGTAGAACTACCAGTGTTCTTCCCAGAGCCAGATTCTGTAGCTGAAAAAGCACTACATACATTAGACATCAAAAGAGCGTTAATGTACTACATTGACAGAACAAAACAAATTCGGAAAACAAAACAATTATTTATTGCTTTCCAAAAACCTCATACAGGAAATCCAATTTCAAAACAAGGCATTGCTAGATGGATAGTTAAATGCATTCAAACTTGTTATCTCAAAGCAAAAAGAGAACTGCCTATTACACCAAAAGCACACTCGACTAGAAAGAAAGGTGCTACCATGGCCTTTCTAGGAAATATTCCAATGACTGAAATATGTAAGGCAGCCACTTGGTCTACGCCTCATACGTTTACCAAACACTACTGCATGGATGTGTTAACAGCACAACAAGCCACAGTAGGCCACGCAGTACTACGGACATTGTTTCAAACAACTTCAACTCCTACAGGCTGAACCACCGCTTTTGAGGAGATAACTGCTTACTAGTCTATGCAAAGCATGTGTATCTGCAGCTACACATGCCATCGAACGAAAAATGTCACTTACCCAGTGTACATCTGTTCGTGGCATGAGACGCTGCAGATTCACATGCGCCCACCCGCCTCCCCGGGAGCCTGTAGCCGTTTCGAAGTTGATCTTGAACATTTGTAACTTTGTAAATATATCAGTTTAAACTACATTATGTACATACATATTCACTCCATTGCATGGGCACTATTACTATAATACACAACTCCTACCTCACCCTCTGCGGGGAAAACAATCTAAGATGGAGTCGACGCCCATGCGCAATGGAGCCGAAATGGGAGGAGTCCCTCGATCTGGTGACTTGAAAAGACTTCTTCGAAGAAAAACAACTTGTAACACTCCGAGCCCAACACTAGATGGCAGGATGTGCAAAGCATCTGAATCTGCAGAGACTCATGCCACGAACAGATGTACACTGGGTAAGTGACATTTTCTATATATATATATATATATATATATATATATATATATATATATATATATATATATTATTTTATTTTTTTTAACAAGAAGGGAGCTTCTTTGGCAAGGATTGGTTATGGCATTGTCCATTTAAATGGGACTTTGGTTAGGAATTTAAATGGACAATGCCAGAACCACCGCTTGCCAAAGGAATGTCATGCCGACTGACACGAGGTAAAAATAATTACTAAAATGTGAAGGCTCTGATTACTAAATTGGCGCTTTAAGGTATGTGATGTCACTAAAGAGGCAATTTGCGGCAAACGAGGGATGTTTTATCCTGCTGTATTTCAGCTTGACAAGTGTAAGATAAACTCGAGTTGCTGGGCAAAGTGGAAAGCATGGTTTCTCTGGGATTTTTGTAAACTTGGCATTATGCAGTGACCCGTACCCACTAAAGGGGTGACCTCTACTGAAGAACATTAAAGTACGGGCGCTGCATTTGAAATAATGAGTACAACACAGAGTGTGATGGCGGTACCGTGATGACAAGGTTTAAAGTGGGAAGTGAGAATCCGTCATCTGTCTTCCCACCTAAAACATGGAGTAATCTATTTCAAGACTGCTCAGGTGACTGTTTTTTCTTTCCCTTTTGCGCAATCACATTGAGAAAGGCAAAGGCTGCTGAAACGTGTCTGTGGCGCGTTAAATCGGATTTAAAGTACCCGTGAGTGCTCCATCCCTTCTTGTTTTAAAATTAATAACGTGCATCCACTTGCACGTAATGGATGCACCCGTCAAGAGTTCGGCATTATTTAGTGGACTATCCAGTATTTATACTACTATATTCAATAACCATTTCCTGTTTGGAAAAGTAATTTGTTTCAAGCTAACCACCACAAAATAAATATAGGCTATTAAAAAAATACGTGACATGTAATATGGTCCTTTGTAGCCATTTTGGGTTTTGGTTGTTCTGGTCACAATTACCAGATAAAGGTACATACAAATAGATACAAGAGATTTGGAGGTGGGGGGGGAGGACTTAAGGTTAATAAACATTTAAAATATAATATGTAAAATAAAGTGAAAAGAGCAAGGTAGTATTATTTAAAATGAAAATAAAGCACTAAAGTAAGAGATCTGTAGAAAGACAAAATAAATCTAGTTACAAAATATGGGTGACATAAAACATGACGACAGACTGGTAAAAATACTTACCTGGATGATATTGTAGTGCCTGATGTACTCTGATCGATATATAATGGCAAAATGAAGGAGATGAGACACCTGAAACTAGGGGGTCGCAAGCCAACATTTTACCCTGGTTTTAACCATTAGATGTCTTTTGCAAAAAATAAAAAAATCAAGTGTGTTATAGATTTGTTGGTGGATCACTCAGTTTACCACACTTTGGGAAAGTATAATAGCTTTTTTCCTATATCGTTATCCAACAAGCAGTGCTTGCATATACTATGTGGGGTTTGCCTACCAGATTTCCCTAAAGAGGAAATGTATGAGAAAAGGCTGATATGCTTTTGTCTCTGTAGCTGGTGAGACCCTTCCAAAAGCCCCCCCCTCCATGTCACGACCCCATTCTCCATATCTCCCTCATTTACCTTCCCCCACCTTTTCCTGTGCCCTTTCAAAGCTAAGCTACTTTTCTCTCCTAGGACAGAAGACTGCATTCACAGTCGGGCCCCATCTTCCCTATTGATGCGGCATCTCTCCAAGTTTTAGAAACAACTGGGCTCTCTCAGTACTCAAGCTGTTACAAGTTCAATAGGCAGACCAGTAGTGATGAGTTAAAAAAATTACACTGTTCAAGCAGAAATGACTGTGTTTGCAATCAAGTGGTCCACCATATTTATCAAGGGGAATATTAATAGCAGGATTTGGATTGTCTTTGAGAGGGAGTTGATGAACTTAATATGCTTTATGCACCAACTGTCATGAAAATGTTGTATGTTACCTACAGCCTAGCAGGGTAAAGCCAACTCTCTAAAGAAGGAGGCAAAAAGAGTAAACATTTTGTCCACTTCGGTGTTGGTGCAAAGTTTAGTGGTTTGTGGTCCATTCCCAAGGCTAGTATGCCTATGACCTCTTTTCTGATGGCCCAGCTCTGGTGTGGCAAGGGGAGGGTGTGCTTGGAATAACGTCTTTTTCTATTTCTAGCGCTGCTGGGACATCGCCCTGGGGCCCCTGAAACAGATCCCCATGAACCTATTTATCATGTACATGGCAGGCAATACCATCTCCATCTTCCCCATCATGATGGTCTGCATGATGGCCTGGAGACCGATCCAAGCGCTCATGGCTGTGTCTGCAAGTGAGTATCCCTGCCTCGTTCTGTACGATGGATATAACCCTGCAGATTGCTACAAAACGCACCCATTCAACTTAACCTTTGGAACCCAATGCTTTTCTTGTACTTGAACATGCACAGCTCTACCAGTGCATCTGATTCCTGACATGTCCCATCATTTACTGCTCTGTTCTTGGGACATACAAGCTGCTCTGCTGATCCACTTTATTGCTAACCTCCACCCTCAACTTCTGTTGTACAGGGGGGCCTATACTCCTTTGCCAAAGCACGTAGGCTCTGATCTACAGCACCCACGTTATATCAGAACTGAAGCTCACACGGAGTTCCGTCGATACACCTCATTGCTAAGGCACAGCACCAGTGACTTTTTAAAGTATCTCATCCCAGCCATGTAACCCTTAGCTGTCAGGGTACCCATCTATATTGAATGCAGCACCTTCTCCTACTCCATTCTTTGGCTCCAACCACACCACTTTGTCCTCTTCTATAACACTTCTCACTCCATTTCCTGGCTGTCGGTACCTATCTTTCCAGCCCTATTGCACTTCCTACAATTCCGTTGCTGGACCCTGACAATACCCCTCTATCCCTCAGGACTAGCCTTGAGCAGTGACAGCAATTCCTGCTACTCTGGTTCACGGCTCTGACAGTACTACTTTGTCCTACAGTACTATCCCTCAGTTTCATCCTGTTCTGGGCTCTGTTGTACAGCTGCTATCCCAGGGTTTTTTTCCATTCTGGGCTGTGTTGCTACACTTACAGTATTCATATGTCCTGCCCTACAGAAATTCATACTATTACAGCGAAGGACTGTGAAAGTATACTCTCTTGCTCTCCAATGTCTCTTGCTATTTGACAGTCTTCGATCATCTGTCCTGCCTTACAGTAGTTGCTGCTATTCCAATACTGGGTACCTGTGGTAGTCTAATCCAAGGCTCTGACATTGTGTCTCTATTTTATTGTTATAGCGTTCTTCAGTTCGTTAACTCACTGTTTCTCTTTTCCCAGCCTTCAAGATGCTGGAGAGCTCGAACCAGAAGTTCTTGCAAGGCCTGGTGTATCTTATTGGAAATCTCCTGGGGCTGGCACTGGCAGTGTATAAGTGTCAGTCCATGGGACTGCTCCCAACACATGCCTCTGACTGGCTAGCCTTCATTGAGCCCCCTGAGGTAAGATGAGCCCCTTGCTGCTTTCTCACCCACTGTTGCATAAACACCTTGTCTTCCCTCCCCTGGACAATGCTCATTAGTAACCTGAATGATCTATCTATGTGACAAAGATGTAAAAAGCCAAAAAGAGGGGCTCAACAGCAACAGCTCTTTCCTGTTACAGAGAGTGCTGCATGGTCCCCTGTTATCTGTGCAGTCTCCTAGTAATGGAATTCTTACAGGAAATCCCATATTGGCTCCTATAAGATATGCTCTAACTGTGATAGAGCAATCTGCCTAGAAAACCATACCCTAGGTGGTATATGTTTTTGTTTCTGCTGTGAAATTCGCAGAGTAATCCACCTATCAGTTAAATGCTTTAAAATGTTCCTACCTGGTAAGCTCTTATAACATCAGCAGTTTTTAATATACTTCTAGACTGCCAGTTTGTTCTTAAATGTGTAAATACCTAACAAAAATATATTATTAGTCTACCTCTGTTACAAACATAACGATGGTCAAATGTTTAAACAGTTAAAGTGATATTGTTTAAATATTTATATAAATGACATCCTCAGCAGTAAGGTGAGAATGGAAAAATGTTTGATCTCTCTGATCAATGCTTCCTTGTATAGGAGATCTAAAAAATTCTGATAAGTCAGTCATGTGTTTTGTGAGCCAGTGGCTTTGTTTACATATGGCATGTGATATATAGTGAGGCAGATAGTTCTCTAACACTTTCCATGTAATGACTCAAAATATATTACATTTCCTGCACATATGGCCAGCATGGTCTCACAGATGAGCAGGCAGCAGAGATGCTTCACTCCACACGAAGGTTAAAAAACAAGAACAATTTGAGGAAGGTACTCTGGCTGCATATTTGCATATTTAATAACATTCTGTGAACGAAAACAGAATAGGATTTTTCAAACATCTAACTTAATTTAGAGAAGGAAGACAACACCAGCTTAGTGAATAGATGTAGCAGAATCGTATAATGGTACCTGAGACATGTATATGTGCTGCAAAGCTCTCAGGTGACCCTATGTCATGCGTGGCACCTTCAGCAAACCCTCTTTTTTTTTTTAGCCAATAACATGTCGCATTGAGGTAGCCAAAATATTGGCTTTAAAACTGTAAGCACATAATTAAATAGTTCAGCTTGTAAAGTGTTTGTAGCTAAAAAAATAATAATACGCTGAGCTTGCCATTTTCAAATGACATGAAAAAATCTGGCAGTTACAACAAACAGGCTCTTAAGACACGTAGAATAAATAACCTTTTGCACACATTCCTGCTTAAGAATCAGAAATACAACGGTAGAGCTGCACTCTGCTGCTTTTCTCAGCTGTGGAAGCTAGCAGATGTGGAATTTGATAAAATATGTAGTTGTCAAATGGTCAACATGCCTTCGAAATTTACTTACCCATTTAGTGAGGCGATCGATTATGGCAGCATTCTCATTATATTAGTTCCTCTGACTATGCCACGGCTCATATTATGATAGGCTTGGATTATGCTACCTATCTGATGATACAGGCCTCCAAGCTTACATTTACCTATTTGTGTTAACATTTTAATATTTATAAGCTTTGCATATGCAGTATCAGCCAGTTTATTGATCATGGTCTGAATATACTGCCGTTTCCATTGAGCCACACTCTGACTACAGCTGAGGTCTGGCTATATCATTGTTCTAATTGAACTATTTCACTTTTACTTTAGTTTCTGGGGAAACATCTTGTGAATTGCTCTTCCAAATATACTAATAAGCATTTACTCTATTTCACAAAATGTTAATGTAAGTAAACCCAGATTATACTGGTGGTCTACCACTTAGGCTGCCAGCTGAAGAAAGATCAAAGAGTCTGTCCCAAGTCTGTCCCTCTCAACTTGACCACATTGTATAATTCACTTCAACTCACTGTGCCTCAGTTCTCTTGTTTGCCAATAACTGAGAGTATACCGAGTGGTGTATCAGTGAGTGGGCATTTGCATTACACACCCAGATCTTCCCTGCATGGTTGTGTCAGAGTCAAAATGTTACAGACCCAATTCCCAAAGCTATTGATGCATGTGCGTTTGGCTTCTGTGAGCCAAACCAGCTAAAATTTGGTTTTAGCCTTTAAAGAGTTTTTTCACACGAGCAGACGTGTGAGTGTTTGATCATGCAAAAATTACATTTGCAAAAGTGTGCTAGGTGTATGTCTGGAAACCTGCAACTGTGGAATGTTTCCAGTCCTACTTCTAAAAATTCATGTGAATTCCTGAAAGTCATAAATCTGTGTTTTTGCATGGTCTCAGAGTTGAGCGTAGAGTGTTGTGACATTCTGTAGAAATTGGCCCATTCATTTATCTTTTTTATATGTTGGCTATAATGTTGTTATGCTGATTCTCCTCCAACCGTGTTTTATTTAATAATGCTTTAGAGAAACAGTAGTAATATTTATCCTTAAAAATTGCACGATAATTTAACAAAATGGTCCCTATCCATCCTTTGTTCACTTTTTTCAAGTTGCAGATATTTTTGGGTACATTTATAATTTGAAATAAAACAAATTGTGCACTAATTTATCAAAACTGTCTGCAACTTTTGTCCATATTTTTTCAAGTTGCACCTATGTTCGGGGAATATTTTATTTTAAAAGCAAATAATGAAAATTTTCCTCACTTTTATGAAGGAAACTTTTCAGCCCATTAAGAGATAGGCAAGGGCAAAGCCTTTTTTACGATGATTATTAGATACAAATAAATCACAAGTATAAGTACAGTATGCATATCCACTGTCACATGTTTTCTGTACAGTACTTGATCCTGAAATATTGACGAATGACAAAGAACAAGCTCAAGCAACTCAATTTACCGTTAGCGCTTAGTACTATTATAAAATGTGCATACCCCCCTTGCTCCCGTCCATCCAGCCATGTACCCCAGTTACCTCATTATTACTCGTAATGCCAGAACTTCACTGTCTCCTTCCAAACTCTCCATAATTTAAGTGCTAAATTTCAACTTGGGTCATAATCACTAAAATGCTTGGTTCTCTGCACCAACGTTAAGTAGGTATGGCCGCCACAGCTCCAAAAATCTACCCCACACCTCCATAAATGGAGGTATACTGTCATTTAATTTGTATACTTGGGGCCTGATTACAACTTTGGAGGAGGGTGTTAATTCGTCCCAAATGTGACGGATATCCTACCCACCGTATTATGAGTTCCATAGGATATAATCGACTCGTAATACGGTGGGTGGTATATCCGTCACATTTGGGACGGATTAACACCCTCCTCCAAAGTTGTAATCCGGCCCTAAATGTTGAAAGGTTGCCAGTTTATGCATGTCTTCCAGCCAGTTGTCATATATAGAAAGAACTATGGACTTTCAGAGATGTAGGATGCCAATTTTAGTCACTGATAAGGCCATGGCTGTATTGATTGGTATGGGTGAAATATCCGACATCATGCAGAAATGCGATTCAACGGGTCAGTGGTATTGCATGTCACTTACAGATTGTCTCTCTAGCCAATTCCTGTCTCACCACTGTTTTATCTTTGAACATTCCCATACACAGTATCGCCTTCCTCCCCCTAACATCTCTAGCACAACACATTAGCTGTCATTGTTTGCTTTTGTATTTGTAAGGCATCCCATATCACCTGTGTAGAATTATCTAGTAAGAGAATTTCAGCCAAGCCTCTTTTAGCAGTTTACCATGGTCAGTCATGAACTCTGACCAATCTCCATAAAATTGTGACTCCAGTCTACCCAAGGACTATCCCTTTTGCCATTGGTGAACAAGTTACTTCCCTTCAGTAACGCCTTATCTGGTTGAGACATAGACTAGCATCGGATTCCTTACCTTAGAATTTTCCCCAGACGTTAGACTGGATCCAGAAAAAACTTTTCAGCAGTACCTCTGCACGTTGGTAGAGGGCGCTGTGTGGCTCCATATCTACATCGTCCACTGGATATGACATCATCGAAGTCCCTCCGACAACACACTGACGTCAGTCTCTTCTATGACTAGAATCCTTGCAACAACGGGGAACCACCATAGAAACTGACAATGAAACAGTTTGTCAACAAGCAAGATATATCTTTTTTTGAATTACAACTACTAAATCGAAATGCATGGTAGGATAATACCAAGAAAGGTATAATGAGGTAAGATATAATAGTTTGCAGAATGGGGAGGATGGGTGGGTCGGAAAGGAACCAGTAGCTGGTCTGTGTCTGTACCAGATAATGCGTTACCAAAGGTGTGTAACTTGTTCATCTGATAGACAACTAGCTGCAGATTCCTTACCTTAGAGTTAGATGCCAAAGCAATATCAACCCAGGAGGTGGGTCTGCGAACATATCCTACCCAAGTCTCACATTTAAGTAACCGGTCTAACTGAAGGCAGAGTAGACCAGTCACAAGAGAGCCAAAGGTGAGAAAGAAAATTTGTCTCACCAGAAAAGCAGTGGAAAGACCACAGAACATGTCAAGAAGACGCCATGGGGAGCAGAGAACATGGGAATGAAAAATTAATATGTCTGTAGACAACAAGCAATAGGAAAATAAACATTTATAGCCCTAAGGTAGGAGCTGTACCGATGAAGAGCTGAGTACTAAGGTGCAAGGCCACCACAACAGTCACTGATATAATTGCGATGGGGCTCCTAATAAGGAAAATCCACAAAGGACATGAAAAGAGGAGGAGCGATGCATGCATGCTGCCTCAACCAGGATACAAAACCAGCTAGAAGCAAAAAATGGAACACTAGTAGGGAGAGTAACTTGAAAGACAGAGGGCACACCTTGAGGAACACAAAAGGAGAACTTGTAGAGATGTGTAACAGAACTGTAATACACATAGAAGGGTCGAGAGGGGACACGAAAGGCGTATGCACGACATGTGATGGAGAAATTAGAAGACCTGAATAGATATATGCTGAAAAACCCACATGGACACTTATATAATAGAGACGTAGACCTGTGAACAGGGTTCATACCAGGCAGAAAATAACCACAGGACGCCAACCTTATAAAGGCCAAGATAATGGCAATGATAAGTCCAGCAGATGGAAAAAGTCGCTGAAAGACAGGCCCAAGGAAAAAGGGGACAGAGTCCCTGAGGGACAAAAGCTGCGTAAAAGAAAGCGATCCAAAAGGTGGACCTAATAATAAAATATCCTGAAGTGTAAGGTATACTTGACGTTGACTGCCAGAATGGGATTTCAACACTGGACCTGCAGGAGTCTTCAAGGTCAGATGCAAGTGTCTATACCCATGGGCTATAGCTTTAAGCAACAAAACAATATGTGGTTAGAAATGATTAAATGTCCGACATAAGGAGGAGTCATGACTACCTTTGTGCAGCAGTCATAGAAAGGATTAAGTCAGTGTTACAACTTGAATCCTACCCATTAAATGCCTGAACATAGCTGTCAACAGATGATCAACGTTACACATAAGGGGAAAGAAACCGAAGGAGGGAGAAACCCTAAAGGGATAAGGACGGAAATGGCCAACCTGAGACTACCATTCTTGAATAAAGACAAGAATCCATACGCAGCTGGATGAAACCCTGAATATATATATATATATACAAAAAGTTTTTGGGCTAGTGCACAAAGAGGAAAAGCATAATAAAGGTCTGTGCACTATAAGGGCAACTGAACGTGCATATAAGAAAAGGAGTAAGGTTGTGCATAATAAAGGCGGGACACTTCAAATTGAAAATGTACCAAAAAAAACAAGGGATCAAAAACATGGATTTGTAAGCAGAAATACCACTTCTGACTGCACCAGTTGGAAAAGACATCCCCAAAAACCATAGGGTATACCCCCGAAAAATGTGGGGAAACCGAATGCACCGCTACATTCCTTAATTATACAAGGAACTATCTAGTAACTACTCCCAAAATAAGCACCTAACAAATTTCCAGTAGGGAATATTTAAACATAGAAGTATGGCTAAAAGTCTACACCAATTGCTCCCATTATCAGGGAACTGAAAATGCCTCTATGCGAGGAAGAACCCCATAGAGAGCACAATCTCTAAGGCGACACACTGATCAGCGGAGACAACAGAAACCCCTCCCTGTAAGAGGTATCAGACCAACAGGGTCACAAGAAATAATATAACCTGTCCACAACAGCGGAGAAAGAAACACAGCACCTGCAAATTCAGGAATACAATCTCGTGTGCTAGGCAGTGTGAACATAAGAAGAGAAAGCACCTGCAGCAAGCAGGAACACCACTCTTGGTGTCATTCTAGAAGAAAAAAACACTTTATCCTTATAGGTGGAGAGAAAAGCAACAGGGGAATAAAATCCGATACTGAACAATGGAACGAAACCAATACAGAGTGAGACCCTGGGCCACTGGGTGGTGTTAAGACTGTGTACCACCATGAGTATCTCTAAATCTGCGTAAAGTCAAGTCAGCATACACACCAAAAAGTGAGGTGCCATCAAAAGGCTTGTAAAGTAAAGTTGCCTGCACAGCCTCTGAAGAATTGGAGGGACACAACCATGCCCACCAACGCATAGCCACAGAAGAGGCCATAACCCTTCCAACAGAATATGGTGGTATCCATACCACGGCGGATACTAAGCTTAGCAGGTTGCTGACCATCCCATACTAAGGGAATCAAAATATTCCAATCCTCCTTAGGGAGAGAAGGCAAAATGCGCTACCACCGAGTCCCACAAGACGTGGGAGAAACAAGCAAGAACAGAAAAAGTGTGTTCGATGGCATGTGTAGCTGCAGATACACATGTTGTGCATAGCCCGCCATCTGGTGTTGGGTCGGAGTGTTACAAGTTATTTTTCTTCGAAGAAGTCTTTCGAGTCACGAGACCGAGGGACTCCTCCTCTTTTGCTTCCATTGCGCATGGGCGTCGACTCCATCTTCGATTGTTTTCTTTCCGCCATCGGGTTCGGACGTTTTCCTTTTCGCTCCGGGTTTCGGAACGGAAAGATAGTTAAAACTTCGGAAAATTACGTCGGTATTGTTGCGTTCGGGATCGGGTTAGATAGAATCGACATCGAATCGTGAAGAGCTCCGGTAGCCCTTCGGGGTAATTTCGATCCCCCGTCGGGGCCTGGTCGGCCCGACCGCGTGTAACATCGAGGCTGATGGAACGGACCCCGTTCCGATTCTGTCCTAAATGCCACAACAAATACCCATATACAGACCAACATTTGGTCTGTAACCTGTGCCTGTCGCCCGAGCACAAGGAAGAAACTTGTGAGGCCTGTCGTGCGTTTCGATCCCGAAAAACGCTCCGTGACCGGCGAATCAGAAGATTACAGATGGCGTCCACGCCGACAGGACACCAAGAGTTCGAGGAACAAGGAGAAGAAGAGGAAGCCTTCTCTATCCATGAATCGGACTCGGAGGAATTCGACGTCCAAGAAACAGTGAGTAAGACGTCGAAGCCAGCACACAAGAAAACAGACAAGGCCCAGGGGACGCCACTGCCAACAGGCCATGGCTCAACCCTTAAAGTCGGTGACCGCCCATCGGCACCGAAAAAGGCCGAACTAGTGCCGAGATCGTCCGACTCGGGTCGAGACACAGGCACGCAGCAATCTCGGGACCGAGAAAGTGCTGCCGAAAAAGATCGACGCCGAGACAGCGGAGCCGAAGCTGCTCGACGCAGAGACAGCGGCACCGAGGAGGATCGACGCCGAGAAATTTCGACTCCAAAAAAGAGGAAAGTCGCCTCGGAGCCGAAAACAAGTAAGGACATAGTTTCGGTGCCGAAACGACCGGCAACCGAGCCAACTACCAGCTCATATTCAGAGGAGCAATCACTGTCCTCTCAAATGCGCAAACATAGATTCGAGGAAGAGTTACAGACCACTGAAGTAGACCACACTCAAAAGCGGATCTTCATACAGAGTGGAACAGGGAAGATCAGCACCCTTCCCCCTATTAGGAGAAAAAGGAGACTTGAGTTCCAAATACAGGAACAAGCACCACAAACAAAAGTGGTGAAGAAGGTAACTCCGCCACCCTCTCCTCCACCTGTAACTTACATATCACCGGCACAGACTCCGTCACACTCACCGGCTCACACCACCATGAGCCAAGATGACCAGGACGCTTGGGACCTATACGACGCCCCAGTGTCAGACAACAGTCCGGAGGCGTATCCTACCAAGCCCTCACCACCAGAGGACAGCACAGCGTATTCACAGGTGGTAGCTAGGGCAGCAGAGTTCCATAACGTGTCGCTACACTCGGAACCTGTCGAGGATGACTTCCTTTTCAACACCCTCTCCTCCACCCACAGCACCTACCAGAGCCTGCCTATGCTCCCGGGAATGCTAAGGCACGCAAAGCAGATCTTCAAAGAGCCTGTCAAGAGTAGAGCAATAACACCAAGGGTGGAAAAAAAATATAAAGCACCGCCCACAGACCCTGCTTTCATCACCTCACAACTGCCACCAGATTCAGTTGTAGTAGGGGCAGCTCGCAAGAGAGCCAACTCTCACACATCAGGCGATGCACCACCTCCGGATAAAGAAAGCCGCAAGTTCGACGCAGCCGGAAAAAGGGTCGCAGTACAAGCTGCAAACCAGTGGCGCATCGCTAACTCTCCAGCGCTCCTAGCGCGATATGACAGAGCCCATTGGGACGAGATGCAGCACCTCATCGAGCATCTACCCAAAGATTTACAAAAAAGGGCGAAACAGGTGGTTGAGGAGGGACAAAACATCTCCAATAACCAAATACTCTCCTCTATGGATGCAGCGGACACAGCTGCAAGAACAATTAACACAGCAGTAACCATAAGAAGGCACGCGTGGTTACGAACATCTGGCTTTAAACCGGAGATACAGCAAGCGGTGCTCAATATGCCATTCAATGAGCAACAATTGTTCGGACCTGAAGTGGACACGGCAATTGAGAAGCTAAAAAAGGACACTGACACTGCCAAGGCCATGGGCGCACTCTATTCCCCGCAGGGCAGAGGCACTTTCGGCACCTTCCGCAAAACAACCTTCAGAGGGGGGTTTCGGGGTCAGACCACACAAGCCAGTACCTCACATTCAACACCGTCTACCTACCAGGGACAGTACCAAAAGGGAGGCTTTCGGGGCCAGTACAGAGGAGGACAATTCCCTAGAAACAGGGGAAAATTTCAAAGCCCAAAAACACCTGCAACCAAACAGTGACTCACAGGTCACTCATCCCCTCCACACAACACCAGTGGGGGGGAAGAATAAGTCAGTATTACCAATTTTGGGAGGAAATAACAACAGACACTTGGGTCTTAGCAATTATCCAACATGGTTATTGCATAGAATTTCTCCAAATCCCTCCAAATATACCACCAAAAACACAGAATATATCAAAACAGCATTCAGACCTTCTGGAAATAGAAGTTCAAGCATTACTGCAAAAGAACGCAATAGAACTGGTACCAGGTACACAAATAAACACAGGAGTTTACTCACTGTGCTTTCTAATACCAAAAAAGGACAAAACACTGAGACCAATCCTAGATCTCAGAACACTAAACACCTACATCAAATCAGAACACTTTCACATGGTCACGCTACAAGAAGTGTTACCATTGCTAAAGCAACAAGACTACATGACAACCTTAGATCTCAAAGACGCGTATTTCCACATACCGATACATCCCTCGCACAGGAAATACCTAAGGTTCGTATTCAAAGGAATACATTACCAATTCAAAGTATTGCCGTTCGGTATAACAACCGCACCAAGAGTCTTTACAAAATGCCTAGCAGTAGTAGCTGCACACATCAGAAGGCAGCAAATACACGTATTCCCGTATCTAGACGATTGGCTAATCAAGACCAACTCACTGACAAAGTGTTCACACCACACAGATCAGGTCATACAAACCCTCTACAAACTCGGTTTCTCCGTCAACTATGCAAAATCACACATTCTGCCGTGCAAAGTACAGCAATACCTAGGAGCAACAATAGACACAACAAGGGGAATAGCCACTCCAAGTCCACAAAGGGTTCAAAATTTCCTAAATGTTATACAAACCATGTATCCAACACAAAAAATACAGGCAAAGTTGGTATTACAACTCCTAGGCATGATGTCCTCATGCATAGCCATTGTCCCGAACGCAAGACTGCACATGAGGCCCTTACAACAGTGCCTAGCATCACAATGGTCACAAGCACAGGGTCACCTTCTAGATCTGGTGTTGATAGACCGCCAAACATACATCTCGCTTCTATGGTGGAACAGTATAAATTTAAACAAGGGGCGGCCTTTCCAAGACCCAGTGCCACAATACGTAATAACAACAGATGCTTCCATGACAGGGTGGGGAGCACACCTCAATCAACACAGCATCCAAGGACAATGGGACGTACATCAAACAAAGCTGCATATAAATCACCTCGAACTGCTAGCAGTTTTCCTAGCGTTAAAAGCATTCCAACCCATCATAACCCACAAGTACATTCTTGTCAAAACAGACAACATGACAACAATGTATTATCTAAACAAACAGGGGGACACACACTCGACACAGCTGTGCCTCCTGGCACAAAAAATATGGCAATGGGCAATTCACAACCACATTCGCCTAATAGCACAGTTTATTCCAGGGATCCAGAATCAACTTGCAGACAATCTCTCTCGAGATCACCAACAGGTCCACGAATGGGAAATTCACCCCCAAATTCTAAACACTTACTTCAAAATTTGGGGAACACCTCAAATAGACTTATTTGCAACAAAGGAGAACGCAAAATGCCAAAACTTCGCATCCAGATACCCACACAGGCAGTCTCAAGGCAATGCCCTATGGATGAACTGGTCAGGGATATTTGCGTACGCTTTTCCCCCTCTCCCTCTCTTTCCATATCTAGTAAACAAATTGAGTCAAAACAAACTCAAACTCATACTAATAGCACCAACATGGGCAAGGCAACCTTGGTACACAACACTGCTAGACCTATCAGTAGTACCCCACGTCAAGTTACCCAACAGGCCAGATCTGTTAACACAACACAAACAACAGATCAGGCATCCAAACCCAGCATCGCTGAATCTAGCAATCTGGCTCCTGAAATCCTAGAATTCGGACACTTAAACCTCACCCAAGAATGTATGGAAGTCATAAAGCAAGCTAGAAGACCATCCACTAGACACTGCTATGTAAGCAAATGGAAAAGGTTTGTTTGCTACTGCCATAATAATCAAATTCAACCATTACACGCATCTCCAAAGGATGTAGTAGGTTACTTACTACACTTACAAAAATCGAACCTGGCCTTCTCTTCCATTAAAATACACCTCGCAGCAATATCTGCATACCTGCAGATTACCCATTCAACTTCACTATTTAGGATACCTGTCATTAAAGCGTTTATGGAAGGCCTCAAAAGAATTATACCACCAAGTACACCACCCGTTCCTTCATGGAACCTCAACATCGTCTTAACAAGACTCATGGGTCCACCTTTTGAACCCATGCATTCTTGCGAAATACAATTCCTAACCTGGAAAGTTGCATTTCTCATCGCCATCACATCTCTAAGAAGAGTAAGTGAAATTCAGGCGTTTACAATACAAGAACCTTTTATCCAAATACACAAAAATAAGGTAGTCCTAAGAACCAATCCTAAATTTCTACCAAAGGTTGTTTCACTGTTCCACTTAAATCAAACGGTAGAACTATCAGTTTTCTTCCCACAGCCAGACTCAGTAGCTGAAAGGGCACTACATACATTAGACATCAGAAGAGCACTAATGTACTACATTGACAGAACAAAAGAAATCAGAAAAACAAAACAACTGTTTATTGCATTCCAAAAACCTCATACAGGAAACCCAATATCAAAACAGGGTATAGCCAGATGGATAGTTAAGTGCATCCAAATCTGCTACCTTAAAGCAAAAAGGGAGCTGCCCATTACACCAAGGGCACACTCAACCCGAAAGAAAGGCGCTAGCATGGCCTTCCTAGGGAATATTCCAATGCACGAGATATGTAAGGCAGCCACATGGTCTACGCCTCACACATTTACTAAGCACTACTGTGTAGACGTGCTATCCGCACAACAAGCCACAGTAGGTCAAGCCGTACTAAGAACTTTATTTCAGACTACTTCCACTCCTACAGGCTGAGCCACCGCTTTTGGGGAGATAACTGCTTACTAGTCTATGCACAACATGTGTATCTGCAGCTACACATGCCATCGAACTGAAAATGTCACTTACCCAGTGTACATCTGTTCGTGGCATTAGTCGCTGCAGATTCACATGTGCCCACCCGCCTCCCCGGGAGCCTGTAGCCATTTGGAAGTTATCTTCAACTTTGTACATTTGTAAATATATTACTTAAACCTTAATTGGTACATACTTTTTCACTCCATTGCATGGGCACTATTACTAACACACACAACTCCTACCTCACCCTCTGCGGGGAAAACAAACGAAGGTGGAGTCGACGCCCATGCGCAATGGAAGCAAAAGAGGAGGAGTCCCTCGGTCTCGTGACTCGAAAGACTTCTTCGAAGAAAAACAACTTGTAACACTCCGACCCAACACCAGATGGCGGGCTATGCACAACATGTGAATCTGCAGCGACTAATGCCACGAACAGATGTACACTGGGTAAGTGACATTTTCATAATAGAACATAGGGCAGAGCTAGATGAAACTAAAATACGCCCACCAGAAGCGTCAACCTGCCTGGCCTATCGGACATGAGTAAGACTCTGTGTATCTAAAGTAGCTTGCACCACAAAGCTTTGAGTGGTCGGATGCCGAAGAGGAATCCTCGGGGGTTGGTCTGTGTCTATGTGAAATAGAGCGCTTCACAGGGGGGACAGATTTTATCTGACCCAGTATATCGTAAAAAGTCCCACAATAAGGAAGAACAGGCTCTACAGAAGATTGGTCAAGATGTAGGACATCAAGTAAAGGGTCCATTGACAATTGAACAGTAGTATGTTGTAAATACAACACTTCCGAAACATGTTTCAACATACCTGCTAGAGCAGAACTTGCCTCTGTAGCCAATCCAGGGGGTGACAGGAGGCCGAAGGCCGGGGAGGAGTCAAGTCCACCAGCATTGCCCAATTCAAATAACCAATCTGATTGTGTATTTGGAATGGTGTTGGAAAGGGGAGGGCGATAATGCAAGCCATGCCCTCTTTTATTGGGAAACTGGAGGATAAGCTCCAGAAGACATAGGGCAAGAATCAGAGACAGCCGACTCCATCAGCATCGCTCCCGCATCATGATCGAAGTCAGCCAGTGTCGTAAGTGTGAGACCTCGACGTCGGAAGGTGCGTTGGTCGACTTCAGTGAAACTACTATCAGCGTTGAGCGAAGTCGACAGCACCACCACAACCAGAGTTGGCAGAGCTCGACACAGACAACCGGGCCAGCAGGGGAGAGTCACACGCAGAAGGTTGAAGCCGCAGATAACTGTGCCCCGGTGCCGAAATGACTCCTGAGACAGAATCAGGGAGCCGGACAGCGAAGATCCCACCAGGGCACCCTCCATCTCCTTGTGGCCCGAAGGCACTCCAGGGGAAGGGGTAGGCCCAAAAATGGCATTAGGGATCTGTAATATTCCCGCATCTTTGCAGGAAACACAGGACGGTGCGGGCGGGCTCTTGCATGGACTCTTCCTCAGAAGAGCTGCATAGAAGCGGTGAAGTCGGAGGATGGCGCAAGTTCCACCTTGGACAACGCCTACCTTGAGATGTTGATGGAGACACACACAAATGGCTCCTGGAGCGGTTGCATGGACGGACCTTGGAAGGAGAAGGACTGCAACGTCTACAGGCTTCCTGGCAAGACTGCACTGCACTGTTCCATCCAATGCTTCTCCGAATCAGAGTTGCAGCGCAGAAAAGAAGAAACTGATGTCCGCGCGTCAGAGGGGGGATTATATGGACTCCATTGACGTCAAATCTGGTGGACAACATCAGTACAAGAGTTGCACGGTGCCCTCTACTGACACGCACAGGTACTGCTGAAAAGTTTTTTACGCATCCATTCTGGCGCTTGGGGAGAATTCTAAGGTAAGGAATCTGCAGCTATTTGTCTCAGAGTTATTTGTAACAACAGTTCAAATAAACGATGAAAAATCAACAGTACTACATTTACCTTAGCCACTTGGAAAAACTGGTAGTTTGTAGCAACCAATACTATTATCTTAAGTCTATGAAAACCCTTCTTCACATCCTCAACTCACCTCTTTCTTCGAGCAGCATCAGCCTTTTCAGAGAAAATCTCCAAATTTATTTATGTAGTCCAGGAAATATAAGTCCACTTAGAATGCAACAAATTACTAGATAAGTGTCTTAAAACATGCAGTGAGGAAATAATTATTTGAACACCTTACTTACTTAACTAAACTTCATGGGTGGCTATGCAGCAGGCTACATTTGTCAAGATTTTGCAGGAAGGCATAATCCTCACCACCATGTCCTTATTAGAGTTGTAACTTTTCTTCACAGTAGCTAAAAATGTTTAATTATATGTCTGGATAGGGAGGGGAGGATTATGGTAGTTCAAAGCTTATTCACAGCTAAAGAGGTGATGTCACCCATAGCTTAAAATATAACCTTTTCAAGAACAACCAGTCCTTTGCATTCATTATATTTACCAGGCATACCTCTAGACTGAACATCATAGAAGCCATCATACCTGGCCAGGTGTGCCACAGTACTGAAACATCTTGCATTAGTCATCTTACCCACTGTGCTATGGTCAGTGAGGGAACTGCAGAAAAGGCCTGCCTGAGTGAGGTCAAGAACTGATGGACACTAGGGGAAAGAGGTTCCTAAATCATACTGTTAAACAATGTGATACATTTAACCACACAAAACTTTGGGGAGTTCCTCAAGGCTAGATATGATATCACCTTAGTTTTGGTCTTTGTCCGTTTGTTGATCGTGAAGGTAACTCCATCTGGGGCAAAAATCCAACCTGAGATGTCCAGTGTCCCTCACACCTGATACCTATATGCACATTATTTTCTGGTCAGAAATTTGTTCTGATAGTAAAACATAAGTAAATTCAGCACCCTATTTACACCCCAAAACCCAGAGTATCTGTGATCCAGAGTTTTAAAGAGGCAGATGCCTCTAAGTCACTTGGTACCATTGGGGGCTCCCTCAGAAGAACACAATCACCAGCACATGCCCCACTGAACAGACCGTGTGTGCTGACCTGTACGCTTGATCTTTCATGACCAGATCTGACAAAATTCAGGATATGGACAACCTCGGACCACACTAGATTCTGTGAATAGGTTTGGGGTCAACCTCAAGATTGCCTTCTCTTTCTATTCCACCACATAATTCAATATAGTTTAGCCAACAGTGGATTTCTTCTCTGGCTTCATCAGTCGGGGGAATTCTAATGGATATTTCTAACTACAGATTCCACAGCATGTGGAATTCCCCAGCCAGCAGACTGGATCCAGAAAGCTTTAGAGCAGTACTTCTGCATGCCAGCAGGTGACACCATGAGACTGCATCAGCAGTGTTCCTCTCTGGAAGTGACAAACTGAGCCGCATGTAAGTGCCACCCAATTGTGCTGACATAGTTCCTTTCTTTCTTCGCCTTCAGATGAGGATCTGAAGCTCCTCTCCTTCCTTCTTCATCCTGTGAAAAGCTTATTGCCTGAAAAAAGTTATTCCAGGGTGAAATGGATGTACCCTTCCTAAAACAAAAAGATTCATGCTTTCTATGGACTGTCGCAAAAAGATGTCTGTTTGAAATCCCCACAAGGTGTGCCTCTGGTGCTTAGGTTCTGCGCCCAACTCCACGGCATGTGACGTCTGCACTCAGATGAACCCTAAAGTTATCTCAGAGCATGAGTCACAGCTCTGTGCGTGGAATCTAGCCTTAGGAATTTGCCTCAACCTATGATTATAACTGGCACATGGACGTACAGGATTCCAGTGGGCTAGACATTTCTTCTCATACTGGTTTGGTTTCCCCCTTGCCGCAGGCCACCAACAATTTGCAAAAGTGATGAGGAGGGCTGCTGAGGCTTCCTTATACAGTATCGAACAGCTGAATTTTTGGTGGTACAGGTCTCCACCAATAACGTGAACTCTAACACCTTTCAAACTACACTTTCTGAGTCAAGATTAATAGACTTGTTTGGAAAGCATATGCTCTTTCCTACCAGCCTTTTCTTGTTGTTGATCAACACAAGCTGTTTGCTAGGTCCCTACATCCATGCACTATGGGACATGGTGACTGAGATCCTACCTACAGTGCCAGAGGACCTGTAGGAAGGTGGGTGGCGGATACCCAAGGTACTTACACCTTATACCAGGTCCAGGTATCCCCACTTAGTGAAGTCTAGGCAGTGTCTAGAAGCCAGGCTCTCTAGAGGTAGCTGTGGCTGTGCACCCAAGGCTTATCTATGGAGACATGCAAAGCTCATGCAATACCACTGTAGTCACACAGCACTTACACACATGAAAGAAAACACTCAGTTGTACAAAAGTAAAGGTACTTATTTTTGATACAAATTGCCACAAAATACTAGACGGGTAACCCACCATTAGAAGGTAAGTAATACACTAGATATTTACACTAGCAATGAGAAATAGGCATAGAAAATGTTAGAAAACAGTGAAAATAGAAATAACTAATAGTGACCCTGGTGGGCACAAACCATATACTAGAAAATTGGAATGCGAACAAGGTACCCCCACCTAGGTAAGTAAAATGTGTAGAGAAGGGCTGGGAGTACTAGAATACCACAGAGGTAAGTAACACTGTATGACCCCCCCCCTCCCCGCCACCCTCCCTGCAGCGACCAGGAATGCAGGAGTAAATCGCTGGATTTTCCCCAAACCACCGAAAAGGAAGAAAAGAAGAAAAAGAAGACACCCAGACAAGACTGCAAGAAAACCAGCGGTGGATTCCCGAAGAAAGAAGACCTGTGGAGAGAGGGGACGAAGTCCAGGAGTCACAGTGGAATCCAGGAGGAGTAGGAGCTACTTCCCACCCAGCTGTAGTTGCACAAGTTGGTCGACTGAGATGAAGAACAGGTCAGCACTGCAGTCCTGGAGCCGGAGAAGAGTTCCTGAGGAGGCAGATAATGTTCCACCCTTGAATGGAAGACTGCAGACCCGTGTCAGTGGCGGAATTCCACCAACAAGCCTTGTCAAAGGAAAACCTGCGGTTAGTGGAAAAGTAGTGCTGCCAAGTACCAGCAAGGCCCAGGAAGACTCATCCCAGGAGGGGGAGTCACAGGGGACCCTCAGCATCGCAGAGAGTCCACAGGAGCAGAGGCAGCACCCACAGGATTTCCACAGAACTGGACACAGGAGTCACAGAAGAAGCCCACGCAGCACTACAAAAGAGGATCCCACGCCGCAGGAGAACCACACTGGAGGCTGTGCTTTGCAGGATGGAGTCCTGGGGGCTGGAGCTACAGGTTGCCTGAAGATCCTTTGGAGAATATGCAAACAAGCCTTGGCAGCTGCAAGATATGCGGTGCACTGGGGGTACTGTCCTGCGTGGGAAGGCAATGGCTTACCTCCTCCAAAGTTGGACAGCTGGCAGAGAGGACCGAGAGGACTACTCCGGACCACCACCATAATGTAGGATGCACGCAGCTCATGATGAGGGGAGATCTACACAGCCAGTCAACCTTAAAGGTTGCAGAGGAAGCTTGCAAGCCAAATCTGAGGACCCACTTGAGAGAGACCCTAAATAGCCCTGAAAGGGGGATTGGTCACCTAACCAGGTAAGCACCTATCAGGAGGGGGCTCTGACATCACCTGCCTGGCCCCTCAGATGCTCCCAGAGTTCCCTGCCAACCTTGGTAACAAGATGGCAGAGCCCTGGGACCCCCTGGAAGAGCTCTGGGCACCACCTCTGGGGTGGGGATGGACAGGGGAGTGGTCCATTGTCCAGTTTTGCGCCAGAGCAGGGACTGGGGGTCCCTGAACCGGTGTGGACTGGTTTATGCATGGAGGGCACCAAATGTGCCCTTCAAAGCAAACCATTGGCTTGGGAAGGCTATCCCCCCCCAAGCCAGTCACATCTATTTCCAAAGGGAGAGGGTGTTACCTCCCTCTCCCAAATGAAATCCTTTGTTCTGCCTTCCTGGGCTTCATCAGATCAAACAGCAGGAGGACAGAAACCTGTCAGAGGGGTGGCAGCAGCTGGGCTGCCCAGAAAACCATGTGAGCAATGCCGGTGGTCCTCTAAGGAGCCCCCAGTGTGCATGGAATCATACTTCCAATACTTGCAACAGTATTGCAGTATGATTCCGACATGTTTGATACCAAACATGCCCAGGTTCAGAGTTACCATTATGTAGCTGGACATAGGTAGTGACCTATGTCCAGTACACAAGTAAAATGGCGTCCCCGCAGTCACAAAGTCCAGGAAATGGATCTGGAGTTTGTGGGGACACCTTCGCTAGTGCTGGTGTGCCCTCACACACAACTGTCTGCACCCTGCCCCCTGAGCTGAGAGGGCCTACCATAGGCGTGACTTATAGTGACCTGGTGTAGTGACCTGTAGTGAAAACGGTTGCATGCACTCGTTTCACGCAGGCTGCAATGGCAGGCCTGCAGAACCCTTTGCATGGGATACCTATGGGTGGCTGTAAAGAAATGGCTCCCTGTTGCAGTTACCCCCCACTTTTTGCCTGATACTGATGCTGACTTGACTGAGAAGTGTGCTGGGACCCGGCTAACCAGGTCCCAGCACCAGTGTTCTTTCACCTAAAATGTACCATTGTCTCCACAATTGGCACAACCCTGGCACCCAGGTAAGTCCCTTGTAACTGGTACCCCTGGTACCAAGGGCCCGGATGCCAGGGAAGGTCTCTAAGGGCTGCAGCATGTCTTATGCCACCCTAGGGATCCCTCACTCAGCACAGATACACTGCTTGCCAGCTTGTGTGTGCTGGTGGGGGGAAAATGACTAAGTCGACATGGCACTCCCCTCAGGGTGCCATGCCAACCTCACACTGCCTGTGGCATAGGTAAGTCACCCCTCTAGCAGGCCTTACAGCCCTAAGGCAGGGTGCACTATACCACAGATGAGGGCATAGGTGCATGAGCACTATGCCCCTACAGTGCCTAAGCAAAACCTTAGACATTGTAAGTGCAGGGTAGCCATAAGAGTATATGGCCTGGGAGTCTGTCAAAAACGAACTCCACAGCGCCATAATGGCTACACTGAATACTGGGAAGTTTGGTATCAAACTTCTCAGAATAATAAACCCACACTGATGCCAGTGTTGGATTTATTAAAAAAATGCACACAGAGGGCATCTTAGAGAGCCCCCTGTATTTTACCCAATTGTTCAGTGCAGGACTGACTGGTCTGTGCCAGCCTGCTGCTGAGAGACGAGTTTCTGACCCCATGTGGTGAGGGCCTTTGTGCTCTCTGAGGACAGAAACAAAAGACTGCTCTGGGTGGAGGTGCTTCACACCTCCCCCCTGCAGGAACTGTAACACCTAGCAGTGAGCCTCAAAGGCTCAGGCTTCGTGTTACAATGCCCCAGGGCACTCTGGCTAGTGGAGATGCCCGCCCCCTGGACACAGCCCCCACTTTTGGCGGCAAGTCCAGGAGAGATAATGAGAAAAACAAGGAGGAGTCACTGGCCAGTCAGGACAGCCCCTAAGGTGTCCTGAGCTGAGGTGACTCTGACTTTTAGAAATACTCCATCTTGCAGATGGAGGATTCCCCCAATAGGATTAGGGATGTGCCCCCTCCCCTCAGGGAGGAGGCACAAAGAGGGCGTAGCCACCCTCAAGGACAGTAGCCATTGGCTACTGCCCTCCCAGACCTAACACACCCCTAAATTCAGTATTTAGGGGCTCCCCAGAACCAAGGAACTCAGATTCCTGCAACCTAAGACGAAGAGGACTGCTAAGCTGAAAAACCCTGCAGAGAAGACGGAGACACCAACTGCTTTGGCCCCAGCTCTACCGGCCTGTCTCCCCACTTCTAAAGACACTGCTCCAGCGACGCTTTCCCCAGGGACCAGCGACCTCTGAATCCTCAGAGGACTGCCCTGCTCTAGAAGGACCAAGAAACTCCCGAGGACAGCAGCCCTGTTCACCCAAGACTGCAACTTTGTTTCAAAGGAGCAACTTTAAAACAACTGCGTTTCCCGCCGGAAGCGTGAGACTTGCTACTCTGCACCCGACGCCCCCGGCTCGACTTGTGGAGAAACAACACTTCAGGGAGGACTCCCCGGCGACTGCGAGACCGTGAGTAGCCAGAGTTGTCCCCCCTGAGCCCCCACAGCGACGCCTGCAGAGGGAATCCCGAGGCTCCCCCTGACCGCGACTGCCTGTCTCCCAGATCCCGACACCTGGTAAAGACTCTGCACCCGCAGCCCCCAGGACCTGAAGGATCGGAACTCCAGTGCAGGAGTGACCCCCAGGAGGCCCTCTCCCTTGCCCAGGTGGTGGCTACCCCGAGGAGCCCCCCCCCCCTTGCCTGCCTGCATCGCTGAAGAGACCCCTTGGTCTCCCATTGATTCCTACTACAAACCCAACGCTTGTTTGCACACTGCACCCGGCCACCCCCGTGATGCTGAGGGTGTACTTTCTGTGCTGACTTGTGTCCCTCCCGGTGCCCTACAAAACCCCCCTGGTCTGCCCTCCAAAGACGGGGTACTTACCTGCTGGCAGACTGGAACCAGGGCACCCCCTTCTCCATTGAAGTCTATGCGTTTTGGGCACCACTTTGACCTCTGCACCTGACCGGCCCTGAGCTGCTGGTGTGGTAACTTTGGGGTTTCTCCGAACCCTCAACGGTGGGCTACCTTGGACCCAAACTTGAACCCCGTCGGTGGTTAACTTACCTGCAAAACTAACTAACTCTTACTCCCCCCAGGAACTGTTGAAAATTGCACTGTCTAGTTTTAAAATAGCTACATGTGATTTACTTGAAAACTGTGTATGCTATTTTGATTATTCAAAGTTCCTAAAGTACCTACCTGCAATACCTTTCATTTGAAGTATTACATGTAAAATTTGAACCTGTGGTTCTTAAAATAAACTAAGAAAATATATTTTTCTATACAAAAACCTATTGGCCTGGAATTGTCTCTGAGTGTGTGTTCCTCATTTATTGCCTGTGTGTGTACAACAAATGCTTAACACTACTCCTTTGATAAGCCTACTGCTCGACCATACTACCACAAAATAGAGCATTAGTATTATCTCTTTTTGCCACTATCTTACCTCTAAGGGGAACCCTTGGACTCTGTGCATACTATTCCTTACTTTGAAATAGTGCATACAGAGCCAACTTCCTACAGTGGCAGAATAACTGCTGCAGCCAATGGGATCCCCTGGAACCCCAATGCCCCGGGTGCCTAGTTACCATATACTAGGGACTTAAATGGGGGCACCAGTATGCCAATTGTGGGAAGAAAAAGGTACAGGTTATAGAATAGAACACAACTACTGGGGTCCTGTTTAGCAGGATCGCAGTAGACGCCATCGGACATACTGACAATATGCAGAAAATGGGGGTAACCATGCCAAAAAAAAGACGCTACTTTTCTACAGGACCTATAAGTTTCTTTAGCCCAGACCATTCTGGAAAGTCCTGATGTGGCCAAATATGTTATCCACTCTGGCCGAGACACCACAGGCTGTCTGGGAAAGGCTATGGGTTCCTAGCGTGGTGCTTCAACACAATGCCTGAATGAAGTCCACTGGCTTATCAGGACACATCCAGGTTTCATTGATGAATACGCCTTTTGATGGCTACCACATGTTTAATGAACAGGCAGATTCGACAATGGAGCGTTTTGAAGCAAGCTGGGCCACAGCACACTCCATGGGCCTTTTAGTTCCAGTTGGGCATTCCTTTCAACAATTGTGTCCTTTTCAGGGATATGGAAGAGACCTGGCATATCTGCAGTGTCAGACCCCACAGCCCGCATAACAGAACTCCCTGTCCTTGAGAGGAAAAGGCATTTGGTTCAGTAGACCACAGGCTGGTCGTCAGGGGAGCGCTTGTCTCAGTCTTCCACTCCTTCAGACACAAATGCCATGCCTCTTTAGCATACACTTATTGGCGCAGAGCCATTCTGTAAGAGGCAGGTCCAGCCATTTCCTACAGGGTTGGCAACACATTACATCAAGCTTACCCTGCTTCTTCCTTGTGCAGACGAAGGATGGAGGGCTTAGATCTGCACCCTCTTAATGCCTTCCTGCACAAGGCCAAATCTAAAATGCGCACCCTTACCGAGGTTCTCTGTGCCATTGGTCCTCGAGACTAGATGGTAGCGTAAGTCCCGCAATACACTTATTTTCACATCCCCATCCTGCAGGCACAAAGATGGTCCCTGCTGTTCAAGGTGCGCTCCCAGCACTTTGTTTGCCATGCTCCCATTCAGGCTTATCAATGCCCCCACTGGTTCACAAAGGTGATGGAGTTGGTCGCTGCCATTTTTAGAGGTGAGGGATACCAGTCTTTCCCATGGTCAACAACTCACTGTTGAAGGCGATCTCATTGCAGTTAGTCACAGACCTCCTCCAGATGATGGTGAGCCTCATTGGGGTTCTCAATCAACCTGCCGAAGTCACACCTGGCTTGCAGAGGCCCCCCTTAGTCAGAGCCATCCTTTCTCCAGGACAGGACATTCAGGCTATAATCCCAATATTTAAACCTCTGTTCTGTGTCTCAGTAAGGGTGGTTTTCGAAGCTTCTTCGCCTACTAGCTTCCTGACTCCTGCTTGCCCACCCTACCAAATGGCACATGCATTTGCATTGGGACCTGAAATCTCCATGGGCCCAGCACCAAGGGAAACTATCAGATTCTAACAAGGTGTCAGAGAAGAGTGAAGAAGACCTGCAGTGGTGGCTGCTTGAACTCAGTTGGACCAGTGGCAGGCCCTAGTGAAGATCAGAAGACTCTGGTCTGCAGCAGGGACCCACCTTCCCATGCGTTTGTTGGAGTTGTGGGCAATTCGCTTGGCTTTTAATCTATTCCTGTGCTCCATTGAGGGATGGCTGGTGCGGTTTATCATAGACAGCATCACTGTCTTGTGGTACTTTACAACATGAAGGGCCTTGTGCCAAAAGTCAACAGGGGATTTCCCTAGTAGATCTTTAAACACTAGGGCGGACAAACTCTGGAGGCATTTCTTAGTGAATCTTGTATGTTAGTTTCTTCCAGAGGTGGCACAGGGCATCTTCCGACAGTTGGAAGAATCCTGACTTGATCTCTTTAGTTGAGCTGAGAATGTTCAATGTCAGCACTTTTACGTTGTGAATTTCCCAAGAAGACTCCCTCTCGGAGACACCTTCCATCTGGAATTCCAGTGGAATCCTGGACTCCTACATGCCTTCCTGCTATTACCTCTCCTGTCCCAAGTTCTGAAGTAGATTGAGGCCCAAGTCATTCTAGTGGCACCAGATTTGGTAAGGCAATTGGAACTTCTGGGCTTGAGCAGCTTTCTTTAAATCAGGTTACCACTTGAGGATCTCCTGTTGCATCCTGCACAACCTGCACCCCATGTGTGGAGATTGAGCAGCAACAGTTGATCTCCTTTGATCTTTTTCCCAAGGTTGTTGCTGTCATTTTGGCAGCCATGAGTCTTTCAACTAAGTCTGCTTATGCAGGGTGTTGGGACACGTTTGTGGTTTGGTGCAGTATTTGCCATTTGGACACGTTACAGGCAAAACTTTGAGATGTGTTGTTAGCATTGTTTTTAGCCCACCACAGTCTTGCTCTAAGCACAGTTAAAGGTTACCCGTCACCCTTTTCACGTTTACTGGACCATTCGTCTTTGTTCAGAATGTGATGGGTTTTCTAAAAGGTTTACAGCACATTTCAACCTAAGCCCTTTGTAATATTACAGGAGACTTAAACCTGGTGGACACGTTTCTAATGTGTACCACTTTTGAAACAATGCACAGTTGTCCATGGCACCTACTCATTCTAAACACCAGCTTCCTGGTTCCGATAACACCAACATCTGCCGCGTGTGGTGAGCAAACTTCAGTCCATCGTCCCTAGTCCTTTTTGTTTCCTTGAGACACTGATGTTAGGGACGCAAGATGGATTCTTGCCAACGGTGGTGATGCCTTTCCATGTTGGGCAATCTATCATACATCCAACTTTGTCTGCTCTGCCTCATCCCTCGGAAGAGAGACTTAGCCATTTAGACTCCAAGGTGGCATTCAGTTTTTACAGTCGTACCAAAGAGCATTGACTGGATGGTCTGCTCTTTGTGGGGCTCTTTGGAGCAAAGAATGGCACGAATGTCTAAGGGCCGTCTACACCAGGACTAATGATGGTACCACTAGATTGGTACAAAGAATGCTGATCCTGTGTATTTGTCAGGCACCTATGTGATCATCCATGCACACGTTCATGAACAGGTCCATTGAATTGGGCATTTTCCCAGAATGGTCCTACAGAACTTCATATTCAGAGCAATTCCACGGACCCACCACTTTGGGGAGATACTGCTTCGGTGTCTACTCATAAGGTGAGGAATCGGTGTTTAGAACTATCAATGAGAAGAACAAGTTACTTACCTTCAGTAACCCTCTTGTAGAGACTGTATCTAACTGCAGATTTCTCACCACCCTCCAGTCTCCCCGTTCTGTGGTAAGAAACTGACGGCAGCGCACATGGGTGGCACTAATCTACAGCTTTGTTCATCACTTCTGGATCAGCGTCTATGTGGAATCATACAGTACCACCTACCAACACATTTCATTTTCGGGATTCAGCAACTGGGGAATTTCACCAGGTGCAGAATCTGTAGTTAAATAGGATATCCACCAGAAAGAGTGTTACTGGAGGTAAGTAACTTGTTCATCAGTTCCAAGGATGGTAAACGTTTCCTAAGATGCGTTGCCTCTAGTCACTGCAGGGTCCTGTAGTGGAATGGGTCCAGAAAGATGGGTTGTATTTTTAGACTTTTATATTGACTTGTTAGAAAGGAATAAGTTGCTCCAGCCCTTCCAGTCATGTTTTCACCATGGATTCAGCACCAATAACACGCTGCTGGAGGTCGCTGACACTGTTTAGCTGGCAGTGGATCAAGGGTGTCAGGTAGCCCTGAGTCTCCTTGATTTATCTGCAGCTTTTAAATCTGTTTCCCACTCTTTACTATTATAGCGCTTAGGTGACATAGGTGTGAGTGGCCCGGCATTGAGCTGCCTGCGTTCCTTTCTTACAGGCAGGCACCAATCTGTATGAATGGCTCCTTTCACCTCTGAACCAAAGGTCCCCAAAGGGTTAGCACTGAGTCCCATACTCTTTAATGTTTTTATGGCTTCTTTTTCGACCCCTGTTGGATCCTTCGACGTACTAATAGTTTCATATGCAGACAATACACAATTTCTCCTCACTCTAGATAAAAAGCCCCCATTGCACTGAGCAGTGTTATGGTATGTGTTTTGGCAGTGTTCTACTAGATGTGCACCAGAAACCTGCAATGCAATGCAAGTAACGCTGAAATATTGCTTTCCAGGATCCCTCCCCCGACTGGGACAATAACATCTGGCCCAATTGGTTCCCACCTCCTCCAGCCCCAGCCGTGGTGGCTGGCAATCTGGGAGGGAAGTTTGATAGTTCAGCCACCTTTGCCTCCCAGGTAGCGAGTGTCGTCTGCACCTGCTTCAGACTTCTACAAAGCCTAAAAAAGTTAATCTAATCCTTCCCACCTCACAGCAGAAAACAGTGATCCATGCACTTATCACCTCAAAGTTGGATTACCCCAATTCCCTTTGCCTGGGCCTACCACCCTGTATCCTGGGAAGACTACAGTTGGTGCAGAATGTTGCAGCACGACTTCTTCTGTTACTGGCCAGAAGGACTTGCATCCAACCTCACTTGAAAGAACTTAATTGGCTGCCTGTCAAGGAGCAGGTGAGGTTTAAAGGACTTATCATGACACTCAAGGCCTTATACGACTCCGGTCCCCAATACCTATCAAAAAGGATTATTCCCTATCATCCATCCAGATTACTCTGTTCCTCTGGCTCTCTTTTGGTGATGAGCCCCAAATTTAAAAGGAAAAGGTGGGCAGCAGCTCTTCTGCTCAAATTGTGCCTTTTCAAACTCCATGACACCACTGCTCCAAACTTGGCTTTTTAAACTCTGTAACACCAAGGATCAGTACCTACTATTGCGCCGGGACACCCAGTGAGTAGCTGTTGTGCTTTGCAAATCCTTAGATAGATGTCAATAGTCTCACTAACCGGACTAGTTGATGAGTGATATCTTGGTATTTGTCAGGGATCTCTTCAGTTCCTCTCTGATTTGTGTTATCTATTTCAGTGGGTGTCTGTGGACTGCCTGTTGTGAGTCTAATAATGAACCCCAGACAGGTTATGGTCGGGCTAGGGAGCAGAGCCAACTTAACCTGGTTTAATCACAAAACTTGTTCTTTGCAGAAGAGAAACCGCCATCTGTAGAGGTCTCATTGGATGGTTTGGAGAGTCATCCATCAGGAGAATGGCATCTAGATAGATTATTATTTGTATCCCCTGTGCTGGTAGAAACTCCGCAACCAGCCTGAGCACTTTCTTAAAGCACCAGAGTATGGACGAAAGGTCGAAGAAGTGTTCGGAATTCTTAAAGTTGGCTCTTCTAATGAACTGCAGACTTCTGTGATGAGGCAGCAGAATGGGTGTTACTAGGACAGTATCCTAAAGGTCTAAGTGCATAGTCTGTCCAGTCCACCTGACAAAGGATGTCCCTTAACATGTTGAAGTGTCAGAACATGAGGTATTCATTGAAGTCCCGGAGTCTTGTCTCCGGCCTTTGCCTCTTTCCTTGTTCTCCATGAGAAAAATGTTGCGTATGAACTCTCTTGGGCGAGCTACTGAGTGTGAGATGGCTCCTTTCCTTTCCAGGACTGCAAATACCTAATCTGTCAGTTGTGTTTGAGGGAACAAACACATTAGTTTCCTCAGGTGACACCATTGTTTTGGCCGCAAACCTCTGTGGAAGATGTGGGTGTCTGATGTCAGTTCCTGCCACTTGCATGTAATCTCTGCTAAACTCACGACTTACTCTTAAAAAGGAAAAAACAATAAGACTTACTATGGTGACTGTTAAAGAAATCGCTGACCTTTCTGATGACCCTCTGGTTCCGTGTGCTCTCCCCACTCTCCTTGAGGGAAATAATCTGCCAAAATGGGCCTGGACCTGCCATTGTCCTCTTCTAGATGCTTGCCCCATCTGAGCACCTTGGAATGTGGGGTGGCCAGTCGAGCACCCCCTGCTTTGCCTGCTCCCCACCCTAAAAACCTTCAGGCCAAAGACTGAGTTAATTGAGGCTTGTGCGTTGTCTAGCAAGGCAAAGATCAGTATGAACATCCACAAGTCTCCTAAAAGTCCCCCTTAGGCCGCTGGACCAGCTTGAGATGTGGCAACATCTTCTAGGTTCAGGTCGACATTGATGAGTAGGGACCTGCCCTTTTTGGTTGTGAGGCCACAGTTTGCCTTGCCCCAGTAGGTAATGGTCCTCTGGGCCCATCCTGACATGATCTCTGGGGAGATCAGCTTATCAAATTCCTTGGCTGCTTCTGTCACATCCAATATCTTAGGCAACAAACAAGTGATATCCAAAAGTTTGTATTGGCAAGAGCATCAAGACCTGTTAGTGCCGTTCTTCAGATCCTTGACAAATTTGGCTAGAGACATCACCATCCAATTGTCATTTTCAGCCATCATCACCACCTAACTAGTTACAGCTGAGCATGGGCATTCCCCACTCAGGTCACCACAAACTGTGTCCAGGAGCTGCCTTAGGCATCCCACCGCATAAATATCCACTGGGTCCAGCATCTCAGATTGTTGCTTACCACTGCGTACAACTCCCATCTCATGTGGCTTATATGTCTTGTGGTCAAGCGTTGGTCACAATGATCTGCGTTCATTCATGTCTTTGACAAAGTTCCTTTGTTAATTATCTTTGTGAGCCCCATCATATAACTAGAAGGGGGGCCTACAGGTAGCAGGGCTGATTTCAGGGCAACCTTGTCTCTGGAGTTTCTCAATGATGGCTCTTCCGGACTGTCCAGGTTTGCAAGGTGGAATTTTGGAGTGTACCAAGTAGGTCTTTCTGACCATACTGAAGGCATCTCTGTTGTTATGCTGCTTTCATTTGTGTTTGGCTTTACTCTGACAGGAGTTTGACCCTGCTTCCTCTGGAATTCTGAGGTTCCCAAACGGAGTCCTATATCTACTGGAGGGGCTGTGGGTGGTTAACTGTTAGTAACCGTAGTTGCTTTCCAGGCGCCGTTAGGGCATCACTGACTACCCTCTTCACTGCCTCTGAGAAACCCATGGAATGAGTTCTTCCACCACCTATCTGAGACCATACCAATCTCTGCAAGTTGGCATAGAGCATGTGTGCCTCTTAAACAATAATGTATTACTGTTTTTGCTGTGGTTTGTAGTAATATGTGTGTGTCAACAAGTCTCTAGATCATCGCTTGTTTGTGAGTCAAGAAATTCTCCTCCCTTACTTATGGGCATCGCACATTTTTATAGTGCTGATTCCCATGCTACATGAGGCCCCTCCTAAGATCTTTGGGAGAACCATTGGGGCAAGAGAAAGTAATACTGGGTGAAAAAATATTTTTTACACATTTATAGTTTCAGTCTCTACCATGGTGGCGATAGAAGGAGTGCTAGGGGAGTTCCCTTAAAAATGCTTCACAGTCAGTAATGCCGACTCATCGTTTGAGTGATGGGAGCCCAAATAGATGTCATAACCACTCAGAGTAAAGCTCTTCAACAAAAAAAGAACAAACAAATCAACGTGCTAACGGTGTGTGTGGTGCACCTGTGACATTGTCTTTCCTGTCTGCAATCTCAAATTCCACCCTAATGAAGAGATATTGACCTTGATGTATTATCTTAATACACTGGGTGAATTTAGTTCCCAGATTCCCCTAAAGAAGCACAGCCATACTGGCTTTGCGTTTTATTGTTAAATATCACTATTTCAACTGCCAAGTATTCAGAACTTGAATGCAAGCAAACTCAGTAGGCATCTGCTAAAAGAGAAAAAGTTGGTTGTAATAGACAATGTTTTGGTGGCATCGCAAACTTAAGGTCTTGACAAGTTGACCACAGAAGGAAACACAGAATGCTGAGATGTCTTGTCTTGACCATGTGTGGTGGTCTGCTGAGAAAAATAAATCGGAAAACTGCTAATAATTCTCAGGTCAATAGATTAATGAAAACATTGCCTGTAAAACTGGACTGTAAGCAGGCTTTTGCATAAAGAATGTTGTAAGGAAATGCCTCCTTGGCATGGTTACCCCCTGACTTTTTGCCTTTGCTGATGCTAAGTTTTGATTTGAAAGTGTGCTGAGGTCTGCTAACCAGGCCCCAGCACCAGTGTTCTTTCCCTAACCTGTACCTTTGTTTCCACAATTGGCACACCCTGGCATCCAGGTAAGTCCCTTGTAACAGGTACCCCTGGTACCAAGGGCCCTGATGCCAGGGAAGGTCTCTAAGGGCTGCAGCATATCTTATGCCACCCTGGGGACCCCTCACTCAGCACAGACACACTGCTTGCCAGCTTGTGTGTGCTAGTGGGGATAAAACGACTAAGTCGACATGGCACTCCCCTCAGGGTGCCATGCCAACCTCACACTGCCTATGAAGTATAGATAAGTCACCCCTCTAGCAGGCCTTACAGCCCTAAGGCAGGGTGCACTATACCATAGGCGAGGGCATAAGTAGATGAGCACTATGCCCCTACAGTGTCTAAGCAAAACCTTAGACATTGTAAGTGCAGGGTAGCCATAAGAGTATATGGTCTGGGAGTCTGGTATCAAACTTCTCAGCACAATAAATGCACACTGATGCCAGTGTACATTTTATTGTAACATACACCCCAGAGGGCACCTTAGAGGAGCCCCCTGAAACCTTAACCGACTACCCGTGTAGGCTGACTGGTTTTAGCAGCCTGCCACACTCCAGACATGTTGCTGGCCACATGGGGAGAGTGCCTTTGTCACTCTGTGGCTAGTAACAAAGCCTGTACTGGGTGGAGATGCTTATCACCTCCCCCTGCAGGAACTGTAACACCTGGCGGTGAGCCTCAAAGGCTCACCCCCTTTGTTACAGCACCCCAGGGCACTCCAGCTAGTGGAGTCGGCCGCCCCCTCCGGCCACGGCCCCACTTTTGGCGGCAAGGCCGGAGGAGATAATGAGAAAAACAAGGAGGAGTCACTGGCCAGTCAGGACAGCCCCTAAGGTGTCCTGAGCTGAGGTGACTAACTTTTAGAAATCCTCCATCTTGCAGATGGAGGATTCCCCCAATAGGATTAGGGATGTGCCCCCCTCCCCTCAGGGAGGAGGCACAAAGAGGGTGTAGCCACCCTCAGGGCTAGTAGCCATTGGCTACTAACCCCCCAGACCTAAACTCACCCCTAAATTCAGTATTTAGGGGCTCCCCAGAACCTAGGAACTCAGATTCCTGCAACCTAAGAAGAAGAGGACTGCTGAACTGAAAAACCCTGCAGAGAAGACGGAGACACCAACTGCTTTGGCCCCAGCTCTACCGGCCTGTCTCCCCACTTCTAAAGACACTGCACCAGCGACGCGTTCCACAGGGACCAGCGACCTCTGAAGCCTCAGAGGACTGCCCTGCATCTAGAAGGACCAAGAACTCCTGAGGACAGCGGCTCTGTTCACCAAAGACTGCAACTTTGCAACAAAGAAGAAACTTTGAAACAACTCGTGTTTCCCGCCGGAAGCGTGAGACTTTGCACTCTGCACCCGACGCCCCCGGCTCGACTTGTGGAGAACAATCACTTCAGGGGGGACTCCCCGGCGACTGCGAGACCGTGAGTAGCCAGAGTTGACCCCCCTGATCCCCCACAGGATTCAAGCTAGCCTGGCTGATGAGGGGTGAAACCCCGAAACCGGTCCCAGGATGCTTGTTTCCAGTCCAGGGAAGACGTGGCCTAGCAGTTCGGGCTGGACTGTTCCCATGGGGAACAGGGTCAAGACTGATTTGCATATGGCTGGGTCCAAACTGGAATGGCATGGGCAGCAACAAAACGATGGATTTAGGCCCAGATCACTGTACTGGGGGTGAATGTTTGACAATGTTCAGCATTCCGTCCATCACTTGTTGTTTTAGCTTTGCCCCCCACAGCGACGCCTGCAGAGGGGGCTCCCCCTGACCGCGACTGCCTGCTTCAAAGACCCGACACCTGGTAAAGGCACTGCATGCGCAGCCCCCAAGACCTGAAGGATCCGACCTCCAGTGTAGAAGCGACCCCCAGGTGGCCCTCTCCCTTGCGCAGGTGTTGGCTACCCCGAGGAGCCCCCCCCCTTGCCTGCCTGCATCGCTGAAGAGACTCCTTGGTCTCCCATTGATTTCTATTGAAAACCCGACGCTTCTTTGCACAGTGCACCCGGCCGCCCCGTGCCGCTGAGTGTGTACTTTCTGTGTGGACTTGTGTCCCCCCCGGTGCCCTACAAAACCCCCCTGGTCTGCCCTCCGAAGACGCGGGTACTTAACTGCTGGCAGAGTGGAACCGGGGCACCCACTTCTCTATTGAAGCCTATGCATTTTGGGCACCACTTTGACCTCTGCACCTGACCAGCCCTGAGCTGCTGGTGTGGTAACTTTGGGGATGCTCTGAACCCCCAACGGTGGGCTACCTTGGACCCAAACTTGAACCCCGTCGGTGGTTTACTTACCTGCAAAAACTAACAAACACTTACCTCCCCCAGGAACTGTTGAAAATTGCACTGTCTAGTTTTAAAATAGCTATATGTCATTTATGTGAAAACTGTATATGCTATTTTGCTAATTCAAAGTTCCTAAAGTACCTACCTGAAATACCTTTCATTTGAAGTATTACTTGTAAATCTTGGACCTGTGGTTCTTAAAATAAACTAAGAAAATATATTTTTCCATACAAAAACCTATTGGCCTGGAATTGTTTCTGAGTGTGTTCCTCATTTATTGCCTGTGTGTGTACAACAAATGCTTAACACTACCCTCTGATAAGCCTACTGCTCGACCACACTACCACAAAATAGAGCATTAGAATTATCTCTTTTTGCCACTATCTTACCTCTAAGGGGAACCCTTGGACTCTGTGCATGCTATTTCTTACTTTCAAATAGTACACACAGAGCCAACTTCCAACAATAGTAAACAAGAAACAGCTAAGCAAGGTAAGACCTGAAGTACTGGAGCTGATGTTTGAAGAGATGCAGTAGAAAACTTGTTGGGATGCTCCTGTTTCCCACAGGGTGTTCAGTCTAACCCGGGGATATCCCAGCGTCCAAAAAAAGTTGTATTGACTTTTATAGGGTTTCATTTGTTTAATCTTTTTCTTTTGAAGTGACTTGGACTAACCAACTTTTTCATCATCTTTGTAGATTGGTTAATCTTGCTCACAACTTTTTAATTGTCCTACGTTTATGATAATATGAAGGATATACTTTAGAAATGCTTATGGCTACTAATTACAGCATTTTGTTGTGTGATATAACAAAAGATGTTACTGTGCACATTGCTGAATTATTTTACTGATGAATTCAATAAACAGTAAATTAATTTTAAAGAAATCATCTATGGACTTTTTATGAAGTCAAAAGTTTAGTTTGAAAGCTTCTCTCTTTACCTTGTCCTAATGTAGGAAGGCAATAGCTAGGTCTGCATTTTGATGCATTACTATTTCTTATTGAAAGGCCATCAGGATCAGATCCTGGTAGGCCACAATCTCACTCTATCAGGGTAAGGCAGTTGTTGCGCCTCCCATCAGAAATACCGATTCCAGAGATTTGCATGATTTCTAACTGGATATTAGTTTCTGGCTTTGCTAGGCATTATACCATTGAATGATTCCAGAATGGGTACATTTAGTAGTCAGTCAACCTTGCACAATTGACTTGCATATTTTTCTTTTGTATGCCTTATTGTGCTCCTGGCCTCTTGTATTTGTGGTTTGAAGATGAACTTGCTATACTATTGGTCAATATATAAATATCAGAGTAAATCAAATGATGGAGAAAGAATAGTAATTTTGTGATCTTTGTTCTCTGTATTAGACATTTTCTCTGAATTCATAATTTTCCCAATCTACTTCATCAAGACTAGGGCTAAACTCTACGCAAGGTGATTATACACACTGTCTCCAGTCCTAAACGTTTGACCTACAAATCATTGTTTAGATGTTAGTCTCATTTTAATAGAAGCGAAACAAGACTTAAACACCCAGAGTGCCTTATATTGGCACACAAAAGTCCTGAACTTGACACAGTGTCTGAAGTAACCTGCAAGGTAGTGATCACCCTGTTTTAAGCCAAGAGTATAGCTTTGGGCTTTAGGATCCTTGTGCTTGCTGACTGTCAAATTGTCTCTCTAAACCCCATGTGCTTCTGCACTTCTAGATTTATGTTGGTTCTGAGTCCTAATGAGGAATGGGACAGTGTTGCTTCTACTTCTTAAGAAATATATACCCCTGATGCATAACTAAGATTACAAGTTAGTCATTTTTCATTCTGGGAGTGTCATAGGGGAGAGCTGGATGTAGTAATTTGATTCCTCCAGCTGAACATTACTCTGCCCTGCTTCAGAAGTGGACCCTCAGTGCAGCATTGAGGTTGGTGCACCGATTTACCCTCTAATCCCTGAGATTAGCTAATTAGTGTGGATGAGCTGGTCTCCTGGATTTGCCTCTGAGCAACAAACTCCGTGATACCTCAGCATAGGCACTTCTATCATGGAACATCAACATCACAGCAGTTCAGCTGCCTGGTGTGAAGAGCTTGAAGGAAGGCAAAATCAGCAGACACCTAATCAAA
The DNA here is from genome assembly GCF_031143425.1 of Pleurodeles waltl. Classification (NCBI taxonomy): domain Eukaryota; kingdom Metazoa; phylum Chordata; class Amphibia; order Caudata; family Salamandridae; genus Pleurodeles; species Pleurodeles waltl. Next base: position 375,812,319 of record NC_090445.1, read on the forward strand.
GAGCAGTAGTAGTTTCTGACCAACAGTGTCTTGGTGGCATGGTGAAGCCCACCAGACAGAAGCTATATTTGTTACTAAGGAGAAGGATGTTAACCTTTTAACTGTTCTTTGAATTAGTGGCATAATGTTCGGTGATTGGGTAAATTTATATGTAGATCATGTTGCTAATGAAGTGTTAAGCATGTGGGATGTTTAGAGTGGTTAAAGTGAGAGGATTCAGTTAAGCTACAGGGTGAAAAAGTTTTAGAATATTTTTCTTTTCTTAAATGTTGTAATGTGGAGGAGAGAGGTTAGGAAGTGTACTGGATTGCATTTCCCAGTGATTTTGAAGTTAATGTTATCTTGTAAAAATAGGAAGAAAACAATGGTTATAGGGAGTATTGAGAAGCAGAATTCTTCTTGAGAAGAAGAGACTGTTTTGAGGCCAACTAATGGTCAGGGCAACGGGACAAGAAGGAACTGATTACTTGCAGTCTTTGCTCATTTATTAATAGAATAGATTTCCATTTTGGGGAGTTAGTTTGGATGTGTTTCCTTATGTTTGCATGCATACAGATGGTGTCTGTGAGAGTGCCAGACTTCTATCCAGTTGTAACAATGTGGTAGGAAGTCTTACGGCAGACTGCTTTGTACTTGATGGTGTATGCTTATTTGCCCTCCTAAATAAACATCTGTCCACTACAAGCTTTCAATCTCCCCTAGATTTAACATTTGAGCAATAAAAATACCATTGTTTCCTATTGCCCAGTTACATCAGAAGGGTGTTTAACATGTGGTTGTTGGTTGGCCCACTCGAGGCAGTGACAATCTTATACTGTAGATCAGAAGTCGTATGTTAAATAGGGAAAACCCCAAGTGCCACCCTCACAACAATTCCACTTGATATTGCAAATCATCATGTATTTCACTAATCTGTGTTCTCTTAATTTTCTTTCAGCGAATGGAGTACAGTGGTGGAGGAGTAATTCTGTGAACAGAAGCATGGTTAAATTAAAGACCGTCATGTTATTTTCATTCACTTGGCATTGCTATTCAAAACAGAAACACTGCCCTTTTTCACATGTTACCTTCATTCAACTTCTGAACTCCTATTTAATTTTGCTGCTGCAGATTGTTATGATAGAGGCTGATAGCTCTTTCTCCATGAATGATTATCGATCGGACTTGCCATCTCCATATCGCTGTTCATCGGATTAGTAGATTTACTTTCTGTTTGAGATAGATGCCTGGAGTAAAACAAATTGAAAATAAAAATGTTTGTAATATTTAATTCTGGTTGTAATCTCGTTTCATATTTTTTTTTGTAATGTTTCCCCAGTACACGTGTTTATATTGTCCAGAGAGAACGAACATGTGCTTTATCATGTCTGCCCCCACCATATATTGTCGCGGACAACTAAGGGTTTACAATTCTTGCGGGCCTATCATCAATCAATTGTGTAAATTGCTAACAGAAAGGATTCCTAGTTGATTTAATCTGTCCCAATCACGTTGCCTTAAACACCAGTTTAACTTGTGGAACATGTTGTTAGTCTGTGCAGTGTGGAATTAGATTTATTCTTATTTTTTTCTGCGTATTGAAAGCAAACATGATGGGGACAGGTGGGGGCAAGAGAGGTCAAATGAACAGGGCTGTCCCTCATAGTCTCATAAAAATGATGTGGTCTGCAAAAATGTAAAAGACGTAAGAAGCTCCTGGTACCTCCTTGGCAAGGTGTGATAAAAACAGAAGAGAATCCAGGTCCATCCATGCTCTGCCTTTTGATTCCTTGGCATATAGTCAGGTGTAGTCTTAATAAACTACAAATCTCTTCTGTCTCTTTCAAACTGTGGAAGTTCCTAATCCATGACCACATTTAACAACATAACTACTATACAATAAAATGGCCAAAGACAGGATTCTGCTAGAGAGAGAAGGCTACAGTGATAGAATTTCATTGACCTGAAATCAGGCAGGAAGTCCCCACTCTTCTGAGAATGTCAATACCCCTATGGCTGGTTGGCATGGGTCTGTGGCTCACCTAAAGGTAGTTTGTCATGATTAGTATGCCCCTCAAAGTTACAGGCTAACTTTGAATCTTAGTGGCTACTTGAGTTCGGGCCAGCTGCCACAGTACTGGTATAGTAAGCTGAACCTTTTCCAACATATCCTCTGGTCACCTTCTACTCAAGAGGTCTGCACAACTGTGTAAAGGAAAGTGAGGGCCATAGGCAGTATTCTTGTCTGTCTCCCTTTTCAGAATTAATGCCTGTACCCTGAAACCAAGGAAAAGATGTTGCTTCTACATCTGAAGGCGATTAGCTGTGCCCTCATGTAGAGGAACCACCTTATTTAACCCAGAACTCAGGTCCAGCAATTTAGAGTGTTGCTGTAAGGTGGGACAAATGGCCTGAGTGGAAGCCTGCTTGTGGCATCAATGAATCTTGCATCTTATTTTGATAACCGTCCATTTGCGCTACAAACTCTGCCCTTTTCATTTGAGCTAGGTCACTCGTATACCATTTGGTAGTTGATTTATTTTTAGATTTTTGCCGCCTAAGCTAGTGCCATGTCATTTTGTTTAGTGCATGATACAATTTTATAGAAGCTGGTAAGTAAGATCTCTGGATTAGTGCTGAACAAAAGGTTAATTTTAGAAGCTGTATACCAGCTTTTCTTTTAGGTTTGTTATCTAATCACCTAACCTGTTTTGCTCACTAGTTCCATCAAGAATGCTTTTCTGACGGAACGCACACCCTACAGATTTTCCCTGCATTGTCACGCAAAATATCCGCACACCGATCAACAGCTCCTGTGCAATCTGTGCCTTTCACCCAACCACACAGAGATCGGCTGCAATTCATTCTGTTCAAAGAAGACCCTTCGGGACGAAGGGCTCGTAAGCTCAAACTGTTGCGAAAGGCCTCGGATGACACTCCTGATCTCTTCGGTGAAAGAACATACGCAGGAAGAGCCAACCGCTGAAGAAGAGTAGGCCTTCTCGATCGAACATAGCGCTGACGTCGAGGTGAATTTGGAAATACAGGAGATATCAAAGATAGCTCCAGCTCCAACGTCGAGGTGAATTTGGAAATGCAGAGGAAATCATCCATCCAGTGCATGAGTTCTGTGTCCCTCCCTCGCAATACCCAAGCCTACCACAAAATCTGTGGTTTCTCCACTCCCACTATTGTAGGTCGCCAAACCACCACTGCCTTCTGACCACTGTCCGATCTGAAAGATTGGTTCGGATGCCCTGCCCTCGGGCCTGGCACCAAAAATTGCCAAGCCTTCAGCATCGACCTCCTCGCACCAAGAGCGCGCTTCGGCAACTGCCTGAACCTCTATGCACAAAGAACCTCAAGAACAGAACTTTCTTTTCAACTTCCGAACTTTCACACATAGTGATACTTTCTTTTTACCCGTGCTACCTGTCATGATGAGGCATGCGGAAGACATCCAGTCTGAGCTGGTTCATTACCCCTCGGATGGACAAAAAATACATAGTTGCCCTTGTTCATCCAGAGTCCAGTGCCGCCTTACTCCATTGTTGCAACCACTGCACACAGGAGGGCAGACAGTCAGGCTACTGGGGATACTCTCTGTCCTGAAAAGGAAAACAAGCAAATAGATGCTGCTGGGAAGAAGCCTGCTGTGCAGGCAGTCAACCATTGGCATAGGAAGAGAGGCCAGCAAATTGTCACAGAGGGACAAGCTGTCACAAACAATTCCATCCGCTGCACGCTTGGTGCAGCAGATACTGCTGCTAGAGGGATCAATGCCAGTGTCCTTCTAAAGAGACATACCTGTTTAAGGTTAAATATGCCCTTTGATAAAGGTAGATTCTACCCTTGAAAAGATGAAAAGGGACTTAAACCGCCAAGGCAATGGGAGCATTGCAAACGTCCACTCCCACGGGCTCCTTTCATCGCCCAGGCTAGAAAGGTACATATAAATCCACCCTCACAGATGCCTCCATTTCCCACAACCCCAAACTGCCTACACCAACGGTTATTATAGAGGCTCCTCCTGGGAAAGTAATAACGAGGGAAGAGGCAAAGGTGCCTCCGCACGAGGAGCGAACTCACTGGAAAACAGTGACTACCAGATCACCCCTCTCTCCAGTCACACCTGTCTGGGTGCACACTACCGTTTTTTCACCCAGTCTGGAATACCATCACTAAAGGCAAATGGTTACTAGCCATTACCCAACATGGCTATTGTCTGGAGCTCATCACCACACCACCCAACATGCCACCATGCACTCACAGGTTATCGCAGGAACATAAAACACTTCCCAAGTAGGTAGTCCAAGCACTTCTTCTCAAAGGAGCCATTGAATACGTTCCTCTCAAACACCAAGGCTCAGGAGTATACTCCCTACACTTCCTAATTCCCCAAAAGAATGGGCTGCTAAGACTTATCTTAGATCACTAAACAAGTGCATCTAAAGCACACTTCCATATCGTCACCCTACAGAATGTCATTCTGCTTCTTCAACAAGGCGACTTTATGGTGAATACTAGACCTGAAGGATGCCTTTTTCCACTTACCCTTACCAATACACCCTGTTCACTGCAAATACTTAACATCTGTCATAGCAGGCAAGCATTATCAGTTCAAAGTTCTTCCATTCGGTGTGACTACTGCACCTCGAGTGTTCACAAAATGCCTGGCAGTGGTTGCAGCACATCTGCAAAGACAAAATGTCCACATATTTCTTTCCCTCGATGATAAGCTAATCTAAGCCAGCACACACCAGCAGTGCCAACAATGCACTCCGATGACACTAGATATACTACATAGGCTGGGGTTTACTGTCAACGTCCCCAAGTCTCACCTTCAACCTCTACAAGTTCAACCTTATTTGGGAGCAATCTTAAACACACAGTTAGGATTAGCCTACTCCAATCCAGCTCAAATTCAGAATTTAAGGCAACTCTGCTCCAGTTCCAGACACTGCCAAACACTCACAGTAAGGACGGGCATGCATCTGCTAGGAATTATGGCTTCTTTCAGTTCCAAAGTTCTCCCACACAAGGTTACACATGCGTCCTCTGCAGCAATGTGTAGCTCGTCAGTGGTCTCGGTCACAGGGTCACCTGGAAGATCTAGTGTTCACCGTTCTTTGCAGTGGTGGAACACCAACAACCTGTTAAAGGGGCGGCCTTTTCTGGACCCTGTTCCTCACATCCCTCACCACAGACGCATCACAGACTATTTGGGGTGCCCACCCACAAGACTTGACAGTATAAGGTCTTTGGGATGCCAAACATCAATCTCTGCACATCAACTACCTGGAGCTTCAGGTGGTCTACCTATCACTAAAAGCTTTCCTTCCTCACCTATCTCACAAGGTTGCCTTAGTCTGCAAGGACAATATGACAGCCATGTGTTAGCTACCAAAAATAGGGGGTGCGGGTTGGGGGTGTGGGGTGGGGGGGGTGTAATTGGCACAGTCTTCACAACTATCACACCTGTCCAGACCATATGGAAGTGAGCTCTTTACCACAACATTCACCTCTTGGCAGAATACGTTCCAGGAACAGGCAACAACTTTGCAAAACAGCAAGTCCAGAAATGGGACCCCCACCCACAAGTTCTTCTCGCATACTTCTGAAAGTAGGGTTTTCCTCAGATCCACCTTTTCGCCACAGCAGAAAACGCAAAATACCCAAACTTCACCTCCAGGTACCCACACCCACTATCCAAGAACAACGCACTAATGATGAATTGGTCAGGGATATTTTCCTACGCTATTCAACCTCTCCCTCATACCATTTCTGGTTTGGAAGCTCAGGCAATCGTCTCTCAACATGATCCTCGTGGCTCCCACTTCAGTATGTCAGCCCTAGTTCACAACACTGCTACATCTCTCAGTGGTTCCTCATGAGATGCTCCCTAACAGGCCGGAACCTCTCAATCAGAATCGAGGACAAATCAAACACCCAGACCCCTAGACTCTCAACCAAGCAATTTGGCTCCTGAGGTCATAGAGTTTGGCAACCTTGACTTGCCACCACAATGTATGGAAATTCTCAAGGAAGCATGCAAACCCATCACTAGAGACATGCAGCAAAATGGAAATGTTTTGTTTGCTACTGTGAATCCAAACAAATTTATTATATAAACAGTGCAAGACATTGTCTGCTACCTGCTTCACTTGCAGAAGGCAAATTTATCTTACAGTTCCATACAGTTACACCTCACTGAAATAGCTGCCTATCTCCAAAATAGCATCTCGCACTCTTCAAAATTCCCGTCATCAGGGCTCTCATGAAAGGACTCAAACAAGTTATTCTGCCTTGGGTTCCTCCAGCGCCCTACTGGAACCTTAACTTTGTTCTCACTAGACTTCTGGGTCCCACATTTGAGCCTCTACACTCATGCCCAGTTCAATTCTTTTTGTGTAAATTGGCATTCTTAGTTACCATTACCCCACTCACGTGTGTTAGCGAGCTCCAGACTTGAACCTTTCTTCCAAATACATAGAGACAAATTGGTTCTTGGGACTAATCCTAAATTCCTACCTAAGGTCATTTCACAATTTCACCTCAGTCAATCCATTGAACTCCCTCTTTTTTCCCTCAACCCATTTCTGTTGTGGAAAGAGCTGTTAATACCATAGATGTCTAAAGAGCATGCATGTTCTACATAGATAAAACTAAAACTTTCAGGAAAACTAAACAACTCCTTGTAGCTTTTTCTCCACTTCATAAGGCAACCCAACATCCAAATCAGGCATAGCCAGATGGATGGTCAAATGTATTCAGACTTGCTACACTAAGGCCCAAAGACCTTTACCTGTTCCTCCCACAGCACACTCCACTTGTAAAAAGGGAGCAACTATGGCCTTTCTTAGAAACATCCCCAGAACTGACATTTGTAAGGCAGCTACATAGCTTACACCACACACCTTGACCAAACACTACTGTGTGGATGTTTTAGCATGCTAACAAGCCAGCGTAGGACAGGCAATGCTATGTACCCTTTTTAAGACTAATGCAACTCCCACAGGCTAGCCACCACTTCTAAGGAAGAACTGCTTTATGGCAGAGCTTGGATCTACAGCAACACATGCCATCAAACGTATTATGGTACTTACCCTGTAAGCATCTGTTCGTAGCATGTAGTGCTGTAGATTCACATATGCCCTTCCTCCTCTCTGGACTCCTATGGTTGTTGTAATTACATTATACATTTACATTTAGCATGGGCATTGCTTTTCTTACACATACTTTACACTTCTTTCTCACCTGCCTGCGGGAAAACAATCTAACAATGGAGTCGATGCCCATGTGCAATATCACCGAGGGGAGAAATCACCCCACTTCGTGACTCAAAAGACTTCTTAGAAGAAAAACAACTTGCATAACTCCGAACCCAACACTAGATAGCAGGAGTGTGCAGAGCATGTGAATCCACGGCATTGTGTGCTACAAACAGATGCTTACAGGGCGAGTAACATGAATCCTATATAGCACTTATTACCCCTTACAAGGCCTTGAAACGCTTTACGGGGAGTAGCACGCTGCCCCGGAACCCATATTGATATTGTAATATTATCTGTATTTTTATTGGTCAGTCTGTAATAAATGAAATTAAGTGAATTAATTCTCCTAATGCTGGCTGAATTCTCGTGTGTATCGGATGCCAAATACATCCAACTTGGCAAAGTTAAGGTTCTGCACAGCCACTTTAGTATATGCCCTATTTCACGTTGCGTAAAAAGACATAGAAACAGCACTCCATTGGGACATTACTTTTGAAGCAATAATCTTCCCTTTCTCAATGTTATGCTGGTAATGAAAGTGCCCGACTGATGGGTGCTGTTTCTTGCTATAGTGCTGATGAAAGGTGGCCATGTATAAATGCCACCAACAAGCTATACATATGCTTCTAAACTAAATGTAGACTTCTTAATAGAATTATTGCCAGTCCAATCATCTACTTGGCCCTTAAGTTGGATTTATTGTATACTGAACTCTACAGAAAATGGAAAACAGGTGTTAAATTCCAAAACATTACTCAGTCTTAAAATGCACAATTAAAATAGAAAACTTAGTTATGTTTATAATGCTAAGTCCTCTTCCTGCCAACTTGTAGGAAAATGGATCCCCGTTGCAGTTACCCCCCACTTTTTGCGTGATACTGATGCTGACTTGACTGAGAAGTGTGCTGAGACCCTGCTAACCAGCCCCCAGCACCAGTGTTCTTTCACTTAAAATGTACCATGTTTCCACAATTGGCACACCCCTGGTACACAGATAAGTCCTTTGTAAAAGGTACCAGTGGTACCAAGGGCCCTGTGACCAGGGAAGGTCCCTAAGGGCTGCAGCATATGTTGTGCCACTCTAAGGGACCCCTCCCTTAACACATGCACACTGCCATTGTAGATTGCGTGTGTTGGTGGGGAGGAAAAGGCAAAGTCGACATGGCATCCCTCTCAGGATGGCATGCCCACAAACTACTGCGTGTGGCCTAGGTAAGCCACCCCTCTAGCAGGCCTTACCGCCCTAGGGCAGGGTGCACTATCCCACAGGTGAGGGCATAGCTGCATGAGCAATATGCCCCTACAGTGTCTGTCTATTCTTAGACATTGTAAGTACAGGATGGCCATATTAAGTATATGTTCTGGGAGTTTGTCAAAACAAACTCCACAGCTCCATAATGGCTACACTGAATACTGGGAAGTTTGGTATCAAACTTCTCAGAATAATAAACCCACATTGATGCTAGTATTGGATTTATTAAAAAATGCACACAGAGGGCATCTTAGAGATGCCCCCTGTATCTTACCCAATCCTTCAGTGCAGGACTGACTGGTCTGTGCCAGCCTGCTGCTGAAAGACGAGCTTCTGACCCCCAGGGGTGAGGACCTTTGTGCACTCTGAGGCCAGAAACAAAGCCTGCTCTGGGTGGAGGTGCTTCATACCTCCACACTGCAGGAACTGTAACACCTAGCAGTGAGCCTCAGAGGCTCAGGCTTTGTGTTACAATGCCCCAGGGCACTCCAGCTTGTGGAGATGCCCGCCCCATGGACACAGCCCCCACTTTTGGCAGCACGTCCAGGGGAGAAAATTAGGAAAACAAGGAGTAGTCACCCACCAGTCAGGACAGCCTAAGGTGTCCTGAGCTGGGGTGACACCTGCCTTTAGAAATCTTCCATCTTGATTTTGGAGGATTCCCCCAAATAGGAATAGGGATGTGCCCCCCCTCCCCCTTTCAGGGAGGAGGCACAAAAAGGGTGTAGCCACCATCCAGGATAGTAGCCATTGGCTTCTGCCCCCCAGACCTAAACACACCCCTAAATTTAGTATTTAGGGGCACCCCAGAACCCAGGAAATCAGATTCCTGCAACCCGAACTAAAGAGACTGCTGACCTACAAGCCTGTAGAGACGACGGACAATGACAACTGCTTTGGTCCCAGCACTACCGACCTGTCTCCAGAGTCAAAAACCTGCAACCTGCGACGCATCCAACAGGGACCACCAACCTCTGAAGCCTCAGAGTACTGCCCTCACCTCCAGGACCAGGAAACTCCAGTGAGCAGGGGCTCTGCTGAACAATCTGCAACAAACTTGCAACTTTTCTACAACTTTAAAGACTTCACGTTTCCCGCCAGAAGCGTGAGACTTCCCACTTTGCACCCTACGCCCCCGGCTCGAGATCCAGAGAACAAACACCACAGGGAGGACTCCCCGGCGACTGGTACCCCGTGAGTAGCCGGAGACGACCCCCCTGAGCCCCCACAGCGAAGCCTGCTGAGTAAATCCAGAGGCTCCCCCTGACCACGACTGCCTGTAACAAGGGACCCGATGCCTGGAACCAGCATTGCACACGCAGCCCCCAGGCCCTGAAGGAACCGAACCTCAGTGCAGGTGTGACCCCCAGGCGACCCTCTGCCTAGCCCAGGTGGTGGTTGTCCCAAGAAGTCCCCTCCCTGCCTGCCTGCACCGCTAGAGTGTCCCTCCATTGAATCCTATCTAAAACCCAACGCCTGCTTCGCACACTGCACCTGGCCGCCCCTGTGCCGCTGAGGGTGTGTTTTGTGTGCCTACTTGTGTCCCCCCCTCAACCCCAGTGCTCTACAAAACCTCCCTGGTCTGCCTCCCCGAGGACACAGGTCCTTACCTGCTGGCAGACTGGAACCGGAGCACCCCTGTTCTCCATAGGCTCCTATGTGTTTTGGGCACCTCTTTGACCTCTGCACCTGACCGGTCCTGAGCTGCTGGTGTGGTAACTTTGGGGTTGCCTTGAACCCCCAACAGTGGGCTGCCTATGCCCAGGAACTGAGACTTATAAATGCTTTACTTACCTGACAAACTAACCATTACTTACCTCCCCCAGGAACTGTTGAGTTTTGCAGTGTCCACTTTTAAAATAGCTTATTGCCATTTTAACAAAGACTGTATATGATATTGCTTTTATTCAAAGTTCCTAACTTACCTGTGTGAAGTACCTTGCATTTTATGTGTTTACTTCAAATCTTGAACTTGTGGTTCTAAAAATAAACTAAGAAAATATTTTTCTATATAAAAACCTATTGGCCTGGAGTAAGTCTTTGAGTGTGTATTCCTCATTTATTGCCTGTCTGTGTACAACAAATGCTTAACACTACCCTCTAATAAGCTCCCTGCTTGACCACACTACCACAAAATAGTGCATTAGAATTATCTAATGTTGCCACTATCTTACCTCTAATCTCAAGATGGAGGATTTCTAAAGGCAGGAGTCACCTCAGCTGAGGGCACCTAAGGGGCTGTCCTGACTGGTGAATGTCTCCTCCTTGTTTTCCGCATTATCTTCTCCAGCCTTGCCGCCAAAAGTGGGGGCAGTGGTCGGAGGGGTGGGCATCTCCACTAGCTGGGATGCCCTGGGGTGCTGTAACAAAAGGCATGAGCCTTTGAGGCTCACCACCAGATGTTACAGTTCCTGCAGGGGGAGGTGAGAAGCACCTCCACCCAGTACAGGCTTTGTTCCTGGCCACAGAGTGACAAAGGCACTCACCCCAGGTGGCCAGAAACTCGTCTGGTTGTGGCAGGCTGGCAGAAACTGGTCAGCCTAGAACTTGGAGTCGGACTGGTATTCAGGGGGCATCTCTAAGATGCCCTCTGGGTGTATTTTACAATAAATCCCACACTGGCATCCGTGTGCATTTATTGTGCTGAGAAGTTTGATACCAAACTTCAGTGTAGCCATTATGGAACTGTGGAGTTCGTGTTTGACAAACTCCCAGACCATATACTCTTTGTGGCTACCCTGCACTTACAATGTCTAAGGTTTTGCTTAGACACTGTAGGGGCATAGTGCTCATGCACTTATGCCCTCACCTGTGGTGTAGTGCACCCTGCCTTAGGGCTGTAAGGCCTGCTAGAGGGGTGACTTACCTATGCCACAGGCAGTGAGAGGTGGGCATGGCACCCTGAGGGGAGTGCCATGTTGACTTAGACATTTTCTTCCCACCAGCACACACAAGCTGTGAGGCCATGTGCATGTGCTGAGTGAGGGGTCCACAGGATGACATAAGACATGCTGCAGCCCTTAGAGATCTTCCCTGGCAACAGGGCCCTTGGTACCAGGGGTACCATTTACAAGGGACTTATCCATGTGCCAGGGCTGTGCCAATTGTTGGAACAAAGGTACAGTTTGGGGAAAGAACACTGGTGCTGGGGGCTGGTTAGCAGGGTCCCAGCACACTTTCAATCATAACTGGCATCAACAAAAGGCAAGAAGTCAGGGGGTAACCATGCCAAGGAAGGCATTTCCTTACACACCACATCCCAATGTGCAGATGATGCCAGTAGCTGATGTACGCACACTTTATAATGAGCTAGTAGCAGTATATAGATGAGTAATGCAATTTGTGATGTGGACTTTGAACATCTTCCCAGCGAGGGCTGCTCCAGCTGCTAATCAGTTGGCTGTTCTGGGAATAAATCCACAAATAGTCCACTCAATAATGGGAAAAACACTTATAGAGTGGGAAAAGATTCCATTCTGGATTGCACAAAGACAAGTCAGTTGTAAGCAGTGTTTCGCCTTACGAGATACCAAGACAAACATAGAATTCAAACAACATGTTTGCTGTTTGGCATGGTCCCCTCAATAGACTGTCACACTTGGGGTTCAGTCATCGCCGCGATTTACACTACCACATATGGTACCCTGAAACTTGCCAATTTACTCGAAGTATTGAAACAAATTCAAATGAGCATGGGGCAGCCCCGGCCCTGGACTTGGGGATGAAACTGAAGCGCAATTTTCACAGTGTCCCCAATTATTTTAAGTAACATTAAAGGGAAAACAGCAGCATTGGCTATTTGCCAACTGCTCCGAGAGGTTCCTCAACAGGAACAGGACCGCAAGCTGCTGAAGATTATTTCTGACACCCATACTAGTATAGAATGGGATAGTCTAGGCGCCAGAGCAACTAAACCACAAATACAAAGTACCACCCAGAAGGAAGGTACCAAACAAGCACAAGAAGGCTCTGGAAATGCTGGGATAAACAAAATAAAGAGAAAAGAAGTCAGAGAGGAGAATCTCCGTAACCGGAGACCTCTGAAACAAGATACAATCTCTAGAAAAAAGAACCTTTAAAAACTCCTGATAAATACCAGTAAACTGATACATGTCCTCTCGTTCTTTCAGGACACACAAGATAAACGGAGTGAGAGAGTGGGACAGTCTGAAACTTGAAGTGACTACACAAAGCCGAAGAAGGACTTACAATGTTCCTCAGTAGTACGTTAAAAAAAAGAGGACAAATCCCCTCAACAGAAACCACAATTTGAAAAGAAAAAGGTGGCTGTAATTACAATAAAAAATGCCAGCCACGCTGAGAACTCTGTTGAAGAACAGGATGTGGGCAGTGACTCTGCTAGACAGTGCGGCAGAGGTCATGATTTGTCGCCAGAATCTTATAGATCATCCGGATGTGACAGCTGCAAACGTCTTTCTGGTCATTGAAACGTGGACAGGCACGTCTCCCCACCTGACAGGGTTTCTGAATTAAATATTCAAATTGAGGAAGACATAGGCCCTCATTTTGAGATTGCCGGTAAATGGCACCTACCGCTGCAGCAACACCTGCCAAAAGACCGTTGCCGCGGCTAACATCCGTCCACCCAATTATGACCACAGCTGGATTTCTGCCACAAGAAGGGCGGAAATCCAGCTGTGGCCATACTGGCGGATGGTGTTAAGGCAGCGCCATGCCAGTAGACCGCTGCTAACCGTATTATGACAGATAATACGGCCTGGTGGTCTTCTGCTGGCAGTAGCAGCGCCCCGTCCCGTCCCGCTGCTGGAAGACACACTGGATCCAGGTAAGTTGGGATTCCGACAGGGGAGGGTGTGTGGGGGTGTGTGCGTGTATGCAAATGTGTGTGTAGTGTTGTTTGCGTGTGTGAGAATGTGTGTATGAATGGAAATGTGAATGCGTGTCAATGTGAATGTGGTACAAATGTGTGCGTGAATGAATGGATGCATGCATGTGTGAATGCGTGTATGCCTCAGTGAGTGAGTGTGTGTATGCGTGGTGCATGTCTGTGAGTTTGCCTATGTGGGGGGGGGGGGGTAATTGGAAGGGAGGGACCGTGGATGGAGAGGGGAGGTGGGAGGTGTAGGAAAATGGCTCCCTGTTGCAGTTACCCCCCACTTTTTGCCTGATATTGATGCTGACTTGACTAAGAAGTGTGCTGGGACCCTGCTAACCATGCCCCAGCACCAGTGTTCTTTCACTAAAAATGTACCATTGTTTCCACAATTGGCACACCCCTGGCACACAGATAAGTCTCTTGTAAAAGGTACCAGTGGTACTAAGGGCCCTGTGACCAGGGAAGGTCCCTAAGTGTTGCAGCATGTGTTGTGCCACCCTAAGGGACCCCTCACCTAACACATGCACACTGCCATTGCAGATTGTGTATGTTGGGGAGGAAAATGCAAAGTCGACATGGTATCCCCCTCAGGATGCCATGCACACAAAATACTGCCTATGGTATAGGTAAGTCACCCCTCTAACAGGCCTTAAAGCCCTAAGGCAGGGTGCACTATACACCAGGTGAGGGCATAACTGCATGAGCAATATGCCCCTAAGGTGTCTAAGTCTATTCTTAGACATTGTAAGTACAGTGTGGCCATATTAAGTATATGGTCTGGGAGTTTGTCATTACGAACTCCACAGCTACATAATGGCAACACTGAATACTGGGAAGTTTGGTATCAAACTTCTCAGAATAATAAACCCATACTGATGCCAGTGCTGGATTTCTTACAAAATGCACACAGAGGGCATCTTAGAGATGCCCCCTGTATTTTACACAATCCTACAGTGCAGGACTGACTGGTATATGCCCGCCTGCCACTGAGATGACTTTCTGACCCCATGGGCTGAGAGCCTTTGTGCTCTCTAAGGCCAGAGACAAAGCCTGCACTGGGTGGAGGTGCTTCACAACTCCCCCCTGCATGACCTGTAACACCTAGCAGTGAGCCTCAAAGGCTCAGGCTTCATGTTACAATGCCCCAGGGCACTCCAGCTTTTGGCGGCAAGTCCAGAGGAGATACTGAGAAAAACAAGGAGGAGTCACCCACCAGTCAGGACAGACCCTAAGGTGTCCTGAGCTGAGGTAACCCCAGTCTTAAGAAATCCTCCATCTTGGTTTTGGAGGTTTCCCCCAATAGGAATAGGGATGTTCCCCCAGGGAGGAGGCACAAGGAGGGTGTAGCCACCCTCAGGACAGTAGCCATTGGCTACTGCCCCCAGACCTAAACACACCCCTAAATTTAGTATTTAGGGGTGACCCTGAACCCAGGAAATCAGATTCCTGCACCCTACAACAAGAAGGACTGCTGACCTGAAAGCCTGCAGAGACGACGGAGACGACCACTGACTTGGCCCCAGCCCTACCGGCCGGTCTCCAGACTCAAAGAACCTGCACAGCGATGCATCCAGCGGGACCAGTGACCTCTGAGGACTGACCTGTACCTGAAGGACCAAGAACCACCCGAGGACAGCGTCTCTGTCCAGAAACAGCAACAAAATTGCAACAAAGAAGCAACTTTAAAGACACTCTCACCTCCCGCCAGAAGCGTGAGCCTTCACACTCTGCACCTGACGCCACCGGCTCGAGTTCAGGACAACCAACACCACTGAGAGGACTCCCAGGCGACTCCAATGACGTGGACACCCTGGGTCGACCTCCTGCACCCCCACAGCGTTGCCTGCATAGAGGACCCAGAGGCTCCCCCTGACCGCAACTGCCTGGTAACAAAGGAACCCAACGCCTGGATCAAGCACTGCACCCACAGCCCCCAGGACCGAGAGGAACCAGCTACCAGTGCAAGAAGGACCAGCAGGCGGCCCTCATCCTAGACCAGTCGGTGGCTGGCCCGAGAAGCCCCCCTGTGCCCTGCCTGCATCGCCAGAGTGACCCCCATGTCCCTCCATTGTTATCAATAGTTAACCCAAGGCCTACATTGCACACTGCACCCGGCCGCCCCTGTGCTGCTGAGGGTGTGTTTTGTGTGCTTGTGTGTCCCCCTCCCTCCCCCCAGTGCTCTACAAAACCCCCCTGGTCTGCTCCCCGAGGATGCAGGTACTTGCCTGCTAGCAGACTGGAACCGGAGCACCCCTGTTCTCCATAGGTGCCTATGTGTATTGGGCCCTCCTTTGACCTTTGCACCTGACCGGCCCTGTGTTGCTGGTGCTGTGGCTTTGGGGTTGCCTTGAACCCTCAACGGTGGGCTGCCTATGCCCAGGAGCCTGACTGTGTAAGTGCTTTACTTACCTGAGAAACTAACCAAAACCTACCTCCCCAGAAACTGTTGATTTTTGCACTGTGCCCACTTTTAAAGTAGCTTATTGCCATTTTAACCAAAACTGTGTGTACTACTGTTTTAAATCAAAGTTCTACACTTACCTGTGTGAAGTACCTTGCATTTTGTGTACTTACCTCAAATTTGAATCTTGTATTTCTAAAAATAAATTAAGAAAATATATTTTTCTATATAAAAACCTATTGGCCTGGAGGGATCCATCCTGATGTATTTCAACCTAGAGCCAATTATCTTCCAAAATATAACTCAAATTGGAGCAAAAAGAACTTGACTGAATTTGAGGCAAACAGACATTAATAACTCCTTTCGTTCAGTGGGACCTCACCTTCTTCTTACTAGTGTTTGCCCTCTGGAGGACTAGGGTCCATGTCCTCTGGTTAAGCTCCCACGTTTACACAAAAAGGCATTCTATACAGGAAGTTTGTGGCTTGGACCCTCCTTTTTTTTCTTGGAGCATTTCATAGTTGGCTTTATCACCTTTATGGGGTCCAGAGAGCACTAAATAATCTGCCCAGAAGGTCCTCTTGAGGTCGCACCCCAAAGGAGTTCCTTTTTGTGATACCTGTCTGTGTCCCTGGTCTTGATGGTTCTAGCACAGTGGCAGCAGGTACACTGTTTGACATAAATGAACGTGTTGCTGCTTTACAGGAGCTACAACAATTTTATGATGAGAATTCATCTGCCTGTGCTGCCACCTTGGGAATAAGGGATTTGCCAACAACATCTACAGGCTGGATTCCTAAAGTGGAGGATCTAGTGCATGAAAAGATTGCTGTGAAGAAGGAATTTAGCCCATCCTACAGAGCACCAGTTCCAGTCCTGGGAATACATGGTACCAGAACTGTTATCATACCGCCACTGCCTGGTTCCAGAGAGAACAGATTTGTTTCTATTGACAATATCAAATTGCACCTTGGGCCTATCCTACACAGTAGACCCAGAGGTCCTTTGGATAGTACCTGCTCCCCTGTCACTAGCCGACAGGATATGCCTCTAAAAGCAGCTAACAATGTTTCTGCCAGCACCAATATTACAACTGCCTCCTCGAGCATGAGGATGGCGGTGAATAAGCTTCTGCTGATTCTTGTCAACACGTCATTTTTTAACACTGTCTGAGATGTGGAACGTTATTTCAATTCGACCCAGACAGAGGACATTGTCTACTATGAACCTCCACAAATGGAGCTACGAGGTGGCAGAGCAGTTCACTGACTAGTCAGTGAACTGCTCTGCCGCTGCGTAGCTCCACCGGCAAGCGAAATCCTTCTGTTCTTTGAACTCTGACCACTGTCAGGAGTTTGAGGCCCTCCTCCACCCACAGGCTTCTGCCTGCGCCTCATTCCTGGTGTCTAGTGGGAGAGCTCTGTGTGCTGCTCCTTTTTGTGACTTTCACTTTCTGCGCTTTTTCCCTCGCTTCTTCGTTTTTATTCCCCTCACTATGCTCTTTCTCACATCACTCTCGTTCTCCCCCCTCTCTCACTCCCTGCCGCTGCGGCCCCACCTCCCTCTTCTAACATGTTCACTCTTCACGCCGCTGCTGCCCCAGCGGCCCGCCCCCTTTTTTCGTGCTGTTTCCCACTCCCACTTTCCAGCTGTCCTCTCCCCCCACCCCCCTCTTAATGGCAGCCACTGCACTGTAAGAAGAGCAACCTCACTGACCTGGTCGGTGAAATGCTCTGCCACTGCATAGCTCCACTGGTAAGTGAAGCCCTTCTGTTCTCTGAACTCTGACTTCGGTCAGGCGTTCGAGGCCCTCATCCACCCACAGGCTTCTGCCTGCGCCTCATCCCTGGTGTCTTGTGGGAGAGCTCTGCTCTTCTGATAGGCTGCCCTCTGCCTATTTTCTCTTTTTTTTTATATTCCTCTTTATATGCTTGGTGTGCTGTTCCTTTTGTGCCTTTTGCTTTCTGTGCTTCTCCCCCTCTCTTCCTCGTTTTTTTTCACCTCACTCTGCTCTTTCTCACATCCCTCTCGCTGTCCCCCCTCTTTCACTCCCTGCTGCTGCTGCCCTTGCGGCCCCACCCCCCTCCTCTCTCTTGTTCACTCTTCCCACTGCTGCTGCCCCTGTGGCCCGCCCCCTTTTTTACACCATTTTCCGCTCCCACCAGTCCTCTCCTCCCCCCTCCCTACGTAATGGCGGCCGTGCCACTGGCACGTTTAAGGCAAGCCCGTCTGTGACCCGAATGCGACCAGCATCAGGACCCTTGGTCCTGCCACTCACCGCCTCTGCACATCAGCAGCACTCGTCACACTCAACCAAGGACGCAACAACTGCAAGCAAGCATCAGAAGCTAACACCCACGGTCCTTTCAGCTGCCTCCGCTGCTGCCAAACCTACACCACCACCAAGACCTTGGACCGAGCACAACCCACCTACAACACTCCGACCCCAAAAACTTTGAAGTGTGTTCTCTTCAACGTCTGCTCCCTCCACAAACACGCTACCGAAATCTGGGACCTCCTTGACAGCACCACCCCAGACGTCACGTTCCTAACTGAGACTTGGACCAACACCACCTCAGGCCCAGACGTCACCATCACCATCCCCCAGGGATGCAATATCACCCGGAAAGACTGCCCCTGCCACCCTGGGGGGGGAATTGCCATCGTCCACAGATCCAACCTCCGCCTGAACACACTCCGAACACTCCAAAGAATCCACAAGCCTGATAGAATACCTCCACTTCAAGCTACACACCAGCCCGGCATCCACCATCAGGTGAACTTTCATCTACTGCTCTCTGGGTCCACGTACACCCTTCACCGACTGCATCTCCAAACAAGCTATCACAGCCACCTACACCCTACTAGGAGACCTCAACTTCCACCTCGAAAATCTAGAAGACCCCAACACCGCATCCTTCCTAGACAACCTCCACAACTTAGGACTCCAATAGATCGTGACCGAGCCAACACACTCAGGAGGACACACCCTTGATCCCATTTTCACCACAGGAACCTCCGCTACCTTGAGTCACACCACAGAACTCCTACGGACAGACCACCAATGCATCCATTTCACCTTCAACACTCCCACCGTCATCAGACCCCAACACCAACCATCACATAAAAACTTGACAAGAATAACCGACGATCAGCTCACTGCCGCCCTCGCCATCGCTACCCCCACCATCGCACATGATGATGACCCAAACACCGCAGCACCTACCTTCTACAAATGGATTGTCGATTGCACCAACACCATAGCCCCCCTCAAAAAGAACAGCAGCACCCACGCAAAGAAAGGCAGCTGGTTCACCCCCAAACTCAGAGAATCTAGATGCACTCGTTGCCGCCTCCCAAAAAATCTAGAGAAAAACCAAATCCACAGAAGCCCATAGCAACTTCAGAGCCGCCACCACCAACTCATCAGAAACACCAGAAAGAAAGCAATTCAAGACAGAATCTCCTCACGTGCACACAAAACCAAGGAACTCTGCATCATCATCAAGGAGTTCGCCCAACCCAACAGTGAAACAACGGACATCCCACCCTCACAGGACCTCTGCAACAGATTCAATACCTATTTCCACCTCAAAATCAAGACCATCGATAACAGTTTCAGCAAGGACAACCGGTTCAGGGAACCCCCTCTACCAAAACCCGACACTAACAAGCCAACAATCATCACCTGGACCCCCTCACCACCGAAGATACGCTGAGAACAATGAGATCCATACACTCCGGGGCCCCCACAGACCCATGCCCCCACCACATTTTCAACAGAGCCGCAGACCCCATCGCCCCAAAGCTCTACCTCACCATCAACCACTCACTAGCTGCTGCCACCATCCCTGACAACTGGAAACACGCCGAAATCAACCCCCTCCTCAAGAAACCCTCGGCTGACCCCACCGACCTCAAAAACTTCAGACCCATCTCCCTTCCTCCCTTTCCTGTGAAAGTAATCGAAAAAGCGGTAAACAACCAACTCGCCACGTTTATAGAAGACCACAACATCCTCGACATCTCCCATTCCAGATTCACCAAAACAGCTGGCTTTGCCGCAACAGACGACATCCGCTCCCTGCTGGACAAGGGAGAGATGGCGGCCCTCATCCTACTAGACCTCTCGGGGGCCTTCGACACAGTCTCCCATCACACCCTGATAAGCAGACTCCACAAAGCCGGCATCCGAGACAAGGCCCTCGACTAGATCCAATCCTTCCTCTACGGCAGAACTCAACGAGTGAGACTCGCCCCCTTCCTCGCAGACCCTATCAATTGCGGAGTGCCCCAGGGATCCTCCCTCAGCCCCATGTTGTTTAACATCTACATGGCCACGCTAGCCACCCTCATAAGAAGTTACAGAATCAACATCATCTCCTATGCCGACGACACCCCTCTCATCCTCTTGTCTCCAACGAACCCGACAAAGCCAGACACAGCTTCCACAAAGGCATGGAAGCAGTCGTCAAATGGATGAGATACAGCTGCCTTCAACTCAACGCAAACAAGACAGAAGTACTCATTATGGGCCCTTAACCCAACGCATGGAACGACTCCTGGGGGCCACCCACCCTCGGAAACCTGCCCACCCTGACCAGCCAAGCATGTAACCTTGGAATCATACTGGATTCCAATCTCTGCATGAACCAGCAAATCAACTCAGTCACCTCCACCTGCTTCCGCACCCTCCACTAGTCGTTCAAGTGGATCCCCCTCGAACATAGAAAGACCATCACACAAGCCCTGATCACTAGGAGACTGGACTACGGCAACACACTGTACCCCAGAATCATCAAGAAACTCACCCGCAAGCTACAAAATGTCCAGAACGCCGCCGCTAGTCTGGTCTCGACCTACCTCACCTTGCAACACTTGCCTGCACTGCACTGTCTTCCCATATAAAAAAGAATCACCTTCAAAATCCTCAACCACACACACAAAGCCCTCCACAACTCTGGACCAGCCTACCTGAACCAGTGATTCAACCTACACGTACCCCACAGGGCCCTACGCTCAGCCCAGCTCTCTCTCGCAGAAGTACCCTGCATTAGGAAAAGCAGAACAGGAGGACACTCCTTTTCCTACCTCACAGCCACCACCTGGAGCGCCCTTCCTTTCCACATCAGACAAACCACCTCCTCCTCAGCTTCACAAAGGAACTGAAGACATGGCTTTTTCAATAACCACCTCACCAGTATATGCTAATCTCCCCCCCCCCTCCCCCTAGCGCCTTGAGACCCTAACGGGGGTGAGTAGTTGCGCTTTACGAGCACTGATTGACAAATGGTTCCATCCACCATGTCTGCACCAGCTCCTGTGTTTGCAAAGGCAGTTTCTGGTTATTTCGTCGATATTGGCAACTTTTGTTCTGACTCATCTGCCTCTGAGACTGTATCAAAGGGACCTAAGCTGTACATTTGGAACAATTACTTAATTTATCCATGGTACTATCTTTGGATTCTGTTGACACTGCTTGCCTTTCTGCTTTGGATTGGTTTCATTATTGTCTTTTTCCTTGTGATAACTGGTCATTATCTTCCTGAATGCTCTGCCGCTGAGCCGTTGGATGAGATTTTGACACCTTACGTATCTTCCCATAAGGGCCGAAGAGACTTGTGCCTTGTGAACATTCCAGCAGTTCCAATTTCAAATGGGATTGTGTGGGAAAAAGTACTATTTGATATATGCTGTCCAACTGAGGTAATTGGAATTCTATGTGTTTAACATTTCAGTGAGTGATGTTATTACACCTGGTATTGTTTCTGATGACAGGCATGTTAAAACAGTTGATTCCATGCTTTCTGAGCTTGAATATTATACTGTATTTGAAAATGAAGATGTGTAGGTGAACCCCACGAATTATGGGGGAATGTTTTGTTATCACTGTTTTGGACATTCCTTTCTGCACCGAACCAGTGCTCCAAGATTAGTTTACAACTACACACTGTGGGAATATTGTTCAACACCACCTGTGGGGAGTCCCAAAACATATTTAGATAAGTTTGAATATTTAACTGGGCATGACACCAGCAATGCTGAATTGTATTATTTCAAATTACCTATTTCCAAAATGAGGAAATTATTGCTAACAGACACAAAATTGATCTACTCAGATTCCTTTGTTTCCGGTCTTGCTATGGAAGGCTATGCGTTTTGGAAAAACACTATTGAATTGAAAAGTGTGTGGGGAACAAAATATTGGCAAATACAGGGTAGGGAAACTTTGTTTAGAGCACACCTTATTCCTTTATAAATGATATTTTTAAATGACACCATCCAACAAACATCCGGTATGGGGTTAACAAAGATAAAAGAATTAAATGCGCCCAGTATCCCCTCACCTGCTAATTTCCATAATTGGCAAACATTTACAGATGTCGCCTAAGACCTACTAACTGCTCGGGTTCAAAATGATACCTTAAATTACTCACTTTTGAGTATGGTGGGGGAGGAGGGCGTGGTTATTGTGGCCAATGGACACAAAGGGTGTCAGGTACTTTATGTTAATTCCTCTGGGGGTTACAGAGCAAGCCGGCCAGATCCTCGCTTTGTCTCGGCTCAACACTCAGTTACCATTACTACATACAGTGTGGGTAAACTCCACTTGAAGATCTATAAGAGAACAACTTAGTCTCCTGTCTGAGGACGTCAATCTACAAGATTTCCTGTTAAGACCCAGGAAGCCATGCTTAAAGCATTTCCTGTAAGCCATAAACAACAAGATCTGGAAACGTTCCCAAATGGAAGCTGCTGCGGGATTGAGGCAGATTGAAAGGAAAACATGGAAAAGGCTTTAGCTGTTGTCGGTAATAGCATGAACACTCTGTCCAACATAATTACACCTTAAATAATATTGTGTCATCTGCAATTGATATAATTCAGAATAGCATGTCCTTTTTACAACATGGACAAAGCCAGCTGCGTTCTATCATGCATCATGGCGTTGACTTTCGATTACATGAACAGTGCATGAACAGAGAAACAGAGGTCCTTCTCAGCGGAAGCGAATGTGAGATTACGTTAGTCATTCTATGATTTGTAGGCAGATGTCCTTGCACAGCCTTTGCAATGCAGAGGTTGCGAATTTGGCATGCTATCTAAAGGGTATTCCCATCTCTATGATTCATCCAGTATTCCAGATACTTTCTAATGGAAGTTATGGGGTTCTGTTCAAGTTTTAGTCCCCCCAGCACAAGAGATAAAAGCAGCAGTCTTGTGACCCCTCAGCAGACCAAAGGTACTATTGTTTCAAAAACATGTGACCCTGATATCGGCCAGAGAGACATACAACCTCCAGATAGCAAGATCATCAGCTGAGATAAAATCCCTATTCGATACCAACTTCCAAAATCATTTTGGAGAATTGGTGAGCAGAATATTCAATGCATCAAATACTGTGGGGATTGCACATTTTTTTAAGGCTTTCAGTTCTGGATTTGTTAAGACTTTCCAGACCTTGTTTGAACTAATACCTGCAACCATACACTCACTCTTTTCAAGTGTGTTTGGCGGATTTCCTATAACTTAGGCATTTATTGGTGGAATTCTGCTGCTATTTTTGATATGCAGTGGTTGTTCTCTTTCAGAAAGACAGATGTGATGGAGATGCCACCAGCCCAGCTGTGTCGTGAATGTATGATACAGTATTTCGGAGCTTCCTTGCTTGGGGAGCTGGAGCTAGATTGGTCTTTGACATTCAGACCAGTCTTGACGTGTGTCCAGCCAGTCTTCCATTGCAACTGGTGCCTCTTTGAATGTGCTCCTATGGTGTGTCTTGCCGTGCAGTCTGCACCTCCTGTGGACAAGGATCTGTTAATGTTCTCGATGAGGGTTCATTCATGGACATCCCCCTTGATACTGCAGTTGATACATGATGCATCCAATGAGCCACCGCATATGGATTTGCTGGTTCCAATGACATCTGGTACAATGGACAGTACTATCTATGCAGTTGAATCCACACCTGAGGCTTCTACACACTTCTGCTCCATAGATCCTTCTGCCAATACCTTGATCAACTTGCCACCTTCCAAAGTGAAGTCCTTCCTGGTCTCAATTTCCCTTGATGACATTGGAGATTTTTTGCAGGAACATGATTATTTTTAGAATTCGGCCATTGGCTTTTTTCTGAAAAGTAAAATGTGACACCAAATTGCCTTTTATTGCCTGTCTATTGGCTTGCTTGGCTTGGACATAATCTCTCAAGTATGTTTTTAGCTATGCTTTAAATGTTTTTACGCTTTCATTAGAGCACTTCAACATTAGGGCTTGGGCTTCGCACCCTTGTTTCGGCAATAGGGGAGGGTGTTGTGGGCCAATTTTAGTTAGTCGCTTGGGCACAGTGATAGCTTAGCCTTGGCTTGCGGCCCTTTAACCCTATTAATTAAGCTCTTTATTTCTATATTCAATTTTTAGTCAATTTGTTATTGCTTTTTTTAGTGCCATTGTTTTAATTTAATTATCAGCTGCTATTCTTTGAAAGCGTCATTAACAGTGCTATGGATGACACACTTTGCATCATGTTCTTTTCCTCAGACTCACAAGAACAGAATACGAGGCACAATCAATAATATTTTATATTTGCTGACAACAAGACTGCATAAACAGTCTAGCGTTTAGGTACATACTGGCATCAGGTTTCTTTGCATGAACATAAACATGTCCCCTATAAAAAGCATCTTGTAGAACAAAGAGCATTAGAGGGGGTTCCAGCCAGAATTTCCATCCATACTGCAAGCCAGTTTTCAGCTGACCTCAGCCTCATGTCTCTACAGATCCTGATCTGGAGACTGGCGGCCACCCCTTTTACCCAGGTAATGGGGGTGGATTGTGTTTCTCACGGACACTGTATGAACAGATTAACATCGTCATGCTCTCGCTTAGGGGCTAGAGATTAGTTTAGGTCTTTAGGTAGGAATTGTATACTCATGTCTTGACAATATGTTGAAGTTGTTAATATTTAAGTCTCTAATTTTAACTATCCTGATTTTGTGATTCCTCATTATCCTAATAATTGCAGCTCATGCATTTTATCATAGATTGCAGTCTTTTCAATAAATGTATTGAAAACTCTTCTGCATCTATTTTCTTGCCTCCAAGTGTAAGAGACTCGCATGTGGAGAGAAAAGGGCAAGGCTTGTTTTACCAGGGTTTTCCCTGAGGGGTTTTCAGAGTTCCATGAAAGGCTGCCACAAATCACCTTTACTGGCTGGGTGTTGGTGAGGTGCTGGTAGTGAGCCAGGAGGTTTGAGCTGACAGCTGCCAACTGGTGTGGGAGTGGCTCAGTCGCCTACAGCGCAGAGGTGCTGCCGCCCCAGATCCAGCAGTCTCATCAGAGTACAAGAGTCCTTATGACAGTAGGCCCTACAGGCTCAGAGATAAGGTATTTAAAATATAGGACATGCACACTTAAGTTTACATGCATTGACAGTGAAAAACTCCTGAAATAATTTTTCACTGTAGCAAGGCTACCTCCCCCATAAATGAACATTGGGTTACATTATAACAATTAATAAATGAGAACTTCAGTGTGGGAGCAGATGGATAAAAACATTTTTCACTCATTTTAATTCTAATTTTAAATCCTCTTTATTGGTAATTTCGGATTTTAAATTACTATCCTGAAAATGCCACTTTTTGAAAGTTCGAATTTTTCTGCCAGTGCCTAGGTCACATGACTAACGGCTGTCTTGGGGTGTCGTGTTATCTGTTCAGATGGGACGAAAGGTCCTTGGGTGTGTGGCAGGATGTTCCTCTCCTGAGCAGGCTGGTCTGGGGTAGTGGGGGTTGTACTTAGCCCTTCCTGAACATTAAAGGGACGCCTGAGTGCTGTGTCCACTCCTTTCCTGACGTCTGAGGATGCCTGTCTTGTCACTAGCAAATGCAGCTCACACCTAAGCTTGCTTGCCATTTGACAGACAGACAGGACCAAACCCAGGCAGGGTAAGGTTAGGCAAATGTTGCTTCTCCCCAGACCCCTGCCCCAACACACACAGGCTGGCACTGGGTCTGAAAGTAGCACCCTCAGAACCTCTCAAATGAACACTCCTGGACCTGTGGGAAAGATTTAGATAAGGATTCCCCTGCTGTCTGAAGAAGAAATGGTTGGACCTGCTTGCCTTGAACCCAGAATCTCCAGAGGTGACTCCAAGTGTCAGTTGGCTGATGTCCTGTCTGAGCTACAAGGACAAAACAAGCTTTCAGAGGCCTCCCTGCAACTGGACCTACCTGAGCCCTGCTGCTGACCTCTGCTGGAGTGAGCCCAGATTCCCAAGAGGTGTAGCCCAGTCCTGGACCCATGATTGACATCAGAGTGTGCTCCTCTTGCCTCAAAATCAAGGTACAAGTGAACACCCTGAAGCTTGGGGCTCTACACGACCGCAAGCAGACTCATCACATCAGGAATGATGGAGATGTCTCCTGCTAATGCAAAGTATAGGAAAGTACCCTCTTTTTGGCATGGTTACCCCCCACTTTTTGCCTGCGGTCAGTGTGTTTTGACTGTGTTCACTGGGATCCTGCTAACCAGGACCCTAGTGACTGTGCTCTCTTTCTCCCTAAATGTGGTTGTTCCTGACTTTGTACACTCCACTATTGGCAAACTGATGCCCCCATGTAAGTCCCTAGTATATGGTACCTAGGTTCCCAGGGCATTGGCGCACCAGGGGTTCCCCATTGGCTGAACCATGTATTATGCCACCCATGGGAGCCCATGCAAAATGTGTCTGCAGGCCTGCCATTGCCGCCTGCATGAAAAGGTGCATGCACCCTTTCATTACAGGTCACTGCACCAGGTCACTGTAAGTCAACCTTATGTCAGGCCCTCCTAATCCAGAGGGCAGGGTGAAGGACCTGTGTACAAGGGCACCTCTGCATGAGCAAAGTTGCCCCTATGAACTACAGCTCCATTTTCCTGGACTTCGTAAGTGTGGGGAAGCCATTTTACCAATGTACTGGACACAGGTCACTCACTACCTGTGTCCAGCTACATAATGGTAACTCCAAACCTGGGCATGTTTTGTATCAAACATGTCGGAATCATACCGCAATACTGTTGCCAGTATTGGTTGTATGATTCCATGCAATCTGGGGCTCCTTAGAGGAACCCCAGCATTGCTCCTACTAGTTTGTAAGATTTTCCCGGGCAGCCCGCGCTGATGCCATCCTACAGTCAGGTTTCTGCCCTCCTTCTGTTTGACCAGCTCAAGCCCAGGAAGGCAGAACAAAGGATTTCCTTTGGGAGAGGGAGACAACACCCTCTCCCTTTGGAAATAGGTGTTACGTAGCTTGGGAGGGGAAGCCTCCCCAAGCCACTGGTATGCTTTGAATGGCACATTTAGTGCCCTCCTTGCATAAACTGGTTTGCACCAGTCCAGGGACCCTGGTCCCTGCTCTGGCACAAAACTGGACAATGGAAAGGGGGAGTAATCACTCCCCTGTCCATCACCACCCTAAGGTGGTACCCAGAGCTCCTCCAGGTGACCACTTGATTCTGCCATCTTGAATCCAAGGTGGGCAGAGACCTTTGGGAGCATCTAAGCGGCCAGAACAGGCAGGTGACATCACAGCCTCCTCCTGATGGGTGGTCACCCTGCTAAGTGACCAGTCCTCTTTCTGGGCTATTTAAGGTCTCCCTCTTGGGTGGGCCCTCAAATTCGACATGCAAAATTCCAGCAGGGCTCCTTTGCATCGTTTACTTCACCTGGCCACTGGAACTGCAACTGGACCCTCCAGAAACCGTCAATCTGCATCCACAGCGACAACTTTGCTTGCAACATTGTTTTCACTGCTCTTTCCAGCAACTCCAACATTTCCCCAGCTGTGCATCCTCTGAGGGCGACCAGTCTTCAGCCTGCTGAAAAAGTATGAAGGAATCTCCCTTGGAGTGAAAGTCACTCCCCTGCATTCCCAGTCACCAACTGCAACAACAACCGTCTGTGTGGATCTCCTCTCCTCCAGAGCTGCATGAATCCTGCATCACGGGTGGTGGTTTGGAGTGGTCCCCTTGGGCCCCTCTACCAGCTTTCTAACTTGGGAGACTGTAGTCTCCCAAGCCTCTCCAAGCAAGACAGTACCCCCATGCACTGCATCTCATGCAGCTACCAAGGCTTGTTGGCGTCTCCTCCAACGGATTTTCAGGTTCCATGTAGCCCCAGCTTCCAGCACTCTTTTCTGTGAGGCACAGCCTTCTGCGTGCCTCTCCAGCGACGTGGGTCTCCTTTCTAGGTGTGCTGCGTGGGCCTCAATGCGACTCCTATGCTTGCTGCCTGTGGGTCACCTGTGGGGGGGGTGCCTCCTCTTCCTGTGACTCTCCTCACTGCTGAGGGTCACCCAGGACTCCCCTCCATGGGTTGAGTCCCCCTGGACCTTGCTGATCCCCTGTAGCTCTGTATTTCTTCTTCCACGGCATTTGCCGTTGCCAAGGCCTGTTGGTGGTTTTTCCACACCACTGACCGACTGCAGTTCTTCGTCCGGTTTGGGACGTCGACTGCATCACTTCAGGGAACTCTTCAGCTGCTCCAGTGCTGCACTGCTGACTGTTCTCGTTCATCGTCGACCTGGTCCTGCATCCAGAGATGGGTGGGTAGTGGCTTTGGTTTTTACCTTTTGGGGTTCCTAGTTCCTCCAGCTCCCCTCTACCAATTCCACTTCCTTGGGTGGGGGCCCGATCTTCACATTCCACATTCTTAATATATGGTTTGACCTCCCCCCTAGGGCCTTCAGTACTTACTATTGCTTTCACTGTTTTCTATTGCCTTTTATGCTAATTCCTGACATCTAATGTACATATAATAGTGTGTTTACTTACCTCCAGTTGGGGTATTGTCTATTCAGTAGTTTAGTATTTGTGTTACTATAATAAAGTACTTTTATTTTTGTAACACTGTGTGGTTCTTTCATGTAAGTGCTGTGTGACTGCAGTGGCATTGCATAAGCTTTACATGTCTCCTTGACACTGCCTACACCTCACTATTAGGGGATACCTGGACCTTGTGCTTACCACACACCAGGCCATCTTCCTTCATTGGTGGCAGTGGTGGGATAAGCAATGGCAATTGCTTTACCACTCTGTCACTAGGTACTTTTCACAGGAAAGGCCATTAGCTAACTAGTAGGTACATACTGCACTTAGTGCCAGGGATCTAGTCCCCTACTTTTGGGTAAGCTAGGAGGCTAGCATAGCCCTTGCTCCAAACGTCTTTGGGAGCCTAGTATTAAGAGTAGTTAGGGTCACCTATGCCACTCTAGCTAGACGTTATGTCCTCAGTAGAGCACTCCTATCAGGCCCTGGACTCACAGTATGTGGGTCTAACTTTCCAAGAGTTGAGGGAGATGTGTGCTGAGAGAAAACTGAAGACCGGGCGAAATCCCAATAAGAGTCTGCTTCTAGGCCTACTTCTCCAGGCTGACCAGGATCAGGCTGGCAGCCAGGAGGAGGAAGCAGCAGAATCTGACCCACCAGAACTAGAGAGAGTAGACCTAGATACTGAAGAGGATCAGAAAGTACCTAAGGAGGATCATAGAGAATCTGGGGACCATCACAGACCTGTTAGAAGCACTATAGGTAATGGGAAGGAGGGGTCATACAACTAGGCCCATCTTTGTCCCTAGAGGGCTGGTACAGAGGGTTCCCCAAAGGAGAAGCAGGTCCCCCTCTGCCCATTCTCATGTCTCCTCAGTATCTGAGGGAACCCACTGCTCCACTTCAGGGGAAGATTCCGTATATAGGGAACTCAGGCAACTGAGGCTGGAGGATGCCAAGCTGAGGCTGCTGCATCAACAGCTGGCCCTAGACAGGGAGGCCTGGGCAGTGGAAAGAGAAAGTTAGGGTATGGGGTTAGCACCCCATGGTAGCAGCAGTTTGAGTTTCAGGGATATCGAGGTCAGGGAAAACTGACTCTAAAAACATAACTGAAGTAGTCCCACCTTACAAGGTGGGGGATGACATCTACAAGTGGTTCACTGCTTTGGAGAGGGCCTGTAGGGTACAGAGGGTCCCCCAAAGGCAGTGGGCAGCAATTTTGTAGCTTTCCTTCTCTGACAAGGGTAGGGACAGACTCCTCACTGTCAGAGAAGATGCAGACAATTACACCATTTAAAAAAAAAACAGCACTGTTAGATGGGTTTGGTCTGACTACTGAACAGTATAGGATCACGTTCAGAGAGACCAAGAAAGGGTCCTCCCAAGACTGGGTAGATTTTAGGGACTGTTCTGTAAAAGCTCTGGAAGGCTGGTTGGATTAGAGCAAAGTTAGTAATTATCAGGGCTTGTATAGCCTAATTCTAAGATAATTTTAAATAACTGTATCTGATCAGCTGCATCAGCACCTGGTGGACTCTGATCTGACCTCAAGAAGTGGTAAAGAAGGCAGACAAGTGGGTCTGCACCCGGGTGAGTAGGAAGGCTCACACAGGGGTGACCACAAAAAGAAGGAAGCAGGTAAGTCTCAGGACAAGGGTAGGGTCAAAGCCAAACAAAAAGATTCCCCCTCAGGCCCACAAAACTCACCTGGGGGTGGTTCTAAGTCCTCTTCCCACAGACACTAATAGGGGATACCTGGACCTGGTATACGGTGATAACACCATAAGTGCTCACCACACACCAGGCCAGCTTCCTACACAAAGTTCCAACAGTGACCTGCTCTTCACCCTTCACGACCCCTGCATCTCCCGTCAACATGATGCTCTAACAGTAGCGTCCTCGCTACTCTCACTAACACAAAGCTCCAGCTGAGGCTCTCCTTGTGGACTTGGACCTTGAAAATGTAAACTCCTCGCTGGGATGAACCTGACCCACACTCCATCACAGTTGGCCTGAACTTGTGACTTTGACCGAGTCCAGCACGACCAGATAGCCACAATTGGTGCTTTGTGTTTTTTGGTGCTCGTTTCACCTGAAACTTTAAAATTGATAACTCTGGTTCTGCTTACTAGATTTTTGTCGTTGTGGTGCCATTTCTTTTACTAAAATGTACTCTATTTTTCTAAATTATTTTGGAATTTTTCTGATGTTGTGTTTTCACTTTTTCGATGTGCTGCTTGACTACATTACACATTGCTTCTATGTTTTGTTTGACTGGTTTTGTTCCAAGCTACCAGATGGTCTAGCACAGATTTTTTTAGTGTCTTCTGTCGTTTACCCTGACAAGGACTGTGTTTATTACTTGAGTGGGCCTCTCAACTAATAACCCAATTTATTACAGTAAGTACACAAAGAATATGGGGAAAGTATTAAAGCATAGTTTTTGTACTTGAAGGACCCCTTACAGTACAAACCTAATGCTTGACAGAACAAAACCACCTTTGCACTATTATGCAAAGGTGTGTGCTTTGGTGCATGGCAGCCTAAAGGTTGCCAAAGCGAGGAGAGAGAAGAACTGCTATATTTTAGTAGCTATGGCACTGTTTTTCCCCCTCCCTTTGTGACATTTTAGTAGATGTGTTATAATGTCAAGATATAGTAAATCATTCAGTGTCTTCCATTTCTATATATTCTAGAATACTTAAATAGAATGTACGTGTAGAATTCTCAGACTGGGCATTTGGAAGTCAGCTGACCGTAAAGGAGGAAGCAGATTGATGTATGTGCCTATAGCTGTAGTAAATTCTATACTACATCTTACCATTTGCTGGATTCTCAGATTCATTTACCATATAGTTGGTGACAAATATGGGATTGGATAAATTCTAGCAGCCCTAGATATGTGACTTTGGAAAATACAGATAAAGTGACAGAGCAATACATCAATCATTCCGTGCTCGATGTTCCCAAGTGATGCACCGTTTGGCAGTGTACAAAAAGGAAAAAGCTAATTTGTGACATTGGGCACATACATCTAATAGAGATTTCAGGTGGGCAACATTATTAGATTATAAATTACCTCCTAACAGTCATCTGTATCCAGAGTAGACAACGCTGCCAAGGTTTCAGATTGCTTATGTGTGACATTTTCATAATTTCAGTGTAATCATGAGTGACATTCAACGACTATGAGTGACACTTTGTCACGAGCAAAATCAAGCACTGAAGATGAGGGAAACATAAATATCAGATATTACACCCATTTGAGCAACAAGAAATTCTAAGAAGATCTTAAAACTGCTGCAAAGCACTAGATATGGAACAGCTCTAACCTAGTGCCCAGTTTACTTAGGCCCCTGACGCGCTAAAAGTAACTTAAATAGGGATTGGGAAAGGTACTAGTGGCACTTACTAGTCTGTAGCTAGCAGTGCAATGAGAAGGTATTGGATTTATTTTGCCACCCATGCACTACACCACTACAGTCAGCAAGTGTTAAGCAGACCCATATTCTTGGCCCAGTACTCTTACCAGCAGCTGAAACATAGTTCTGGAACACACTCGGGCCTGGTCGGGTAAGAGCACCTCTTCTCAGGTGCTTATGTAAACTTGCCCATGTGTCAGGGACATTCCTACGGCTGTTTTGACCAACAGAGATGACTATCACTAGGTGTCACTCACTGTCTGGCAGCTAACTGAAAAGAGTAGAGCCATTCGCAACAAGGCAGGGAATTGGAGATATCCTGCTTAGCTTTCTCTTCATCTTGTTTGTGTGACAAATTACTGCTCATGCGGTAACGCGGGAACTTAACTTAAATTGCGTTACCCTAACAGGACATGCTTGGTTCTTGGCAGGACTAAGTAGAACAAAACAGAGAGGACACATTATGGATGCGTGTCAGTGACCTCATTGTGTAAAGACGTGCAGAACTCCGAGGTCATGCAACATGCTGCCATATTGGAAATCTGTATCACCTCAATCACAAATGGCTTTTAATAAACCGGTACAAATGACGCCACCATGCAAGTGTTTGTTATTAGTACTAACAAATTGTGCAACACACAACGCTTGCACTCTGTAATCCAAGTTTAAGTGGCCAAAATATTTTTTTGATTTAGCAATGCTGAAAGATGGGAAAATGTGGCACATGACTACACTGTCAAAGTGTAGAGGTGAAATAGAGAGAGAATTGCTGTTGAACGGAATTATGATTGGATGGATAGTGAGTGTTTCAAATAGTCATGTAATAGATTCCCCAGATGGTTATAAAGGAAGTTGTGGATGGTGATGAAAGAACGTGTCAATCTAGATCTGAACAACAGATCATCTTTGAGAGATTTGGAAGACTCGCAACCCATCCAAAGATCATATTTGGATATCGTTATTGGCAGAGAGCTTTATTTTCTTTCTTATTTGTGTTAGTTTATTTCCTGTTAAAGGGTAAGATATGTTACAATGCCGAGGTATAGCAGACTGAGCAGTTGGAAGGCAACTGTTAGTGACGGAGGATCCGAATTTTTTAACGTGTTTTGGGCTGTATTAAATTCTGAGCTACATCTTACCATTTGCTGGGATCTTGGATTTATGTTCTACAATATGGCACTTTTTTCCTGTCTGCCTTTGATAGAATGCATCAACTTTGGCTGGTCCGTTCCACCCCTCACACCCCAAATTAGTTTTGAACAGTTGTTTCATAAAATCAATAATGTGTTAAAAAAAAAAAAAGAAAGAAAGAAACTTAGCACATGGTGAAATGGAATACAAAGAACTACTACATGTACTGGAATTGCTGCAACTGGTCTATTGGCCGGATTCATTGAATATCTTTAATGTGGAAATGGGGATGCAGAATTACAAATCCCTTCTAACAAGTGGCATGTATTGTATGCAGGGCAGTACGCTATTGTCTTCAGAAAGATCAAACAAAAGAACGACTGCGTTCATGAAAAAAGCAAACTATTAATGTATATTATAGCCACATCATCTAAAATGTTATTGTTGTGCTCACCTCGCTGGATAATAAAACTAAAGAATAGAGACCTAAGGGTTGTAGGACTTCCTGTAACATAGTTAAAATGTGAATTGTATGATCAGATGGTATACAAAAGATAGAAATAAGGTTTGTGAAAGAGGTGTATTTGGTGACTTTTCTTTACTTCAATTTGGCTGTTTTTTAAGGAAAATAATGGAAATTGGCAAACATAGGCCCTCGTTACAACCCTGGAGGTCGATGATGAAGCGGTGGTAATACCACCAACAGGCCGGCGGTAATAAACATGAAATAATAACCATGGCAGAAACCGCTCAGACAGACATCCACTTTAACACACCGACCGCCAGGGCAAAATCAACAGACACCACAGAGGTAACCGCCAGCAGCCAGGCAGAAGACAATGTACCTCCCACAGTAATATGACACACCTATCTGCCACATTTTCCGGGGAGGTACCAGCGACACCAAAAGCCTGGCAGACACACTGCACAGAAGGGAAACGGCTCACCTCTGGACACTCAAGGAAGAACCACGCCGCCATGGAGCCCGAGTTGCATGTCTTCCCCACGCTCTTCTACCTTCTGCTTCATTACGAACACCAACGCCGGCGAAGACAACCACGGTGAGTACAGCTGCCTAGCACACAGTGGTGGGGTGAAGGAAAAAAAGAGTGACACACACATGCAACACCACCACCATTCACACAACCAGATGCGGCAACATAATATATACACCCCGTACTCCTCAGGAATAATGCAAGGAAAACTACTATAGTGTAAAAAGTCTCTAATAAGATAAATATAGGTGAAATTTGTGCATCCAAATCAAAAAGTATATACATATTTACAATGCAGGGACACTGCCCAGTCCTCAATGTCCAGGGCCACATCACAAAGTCCAAGGCCCAACCTCACTCCTGCAACAACACGGAGAGAACACTGCAGTGGCATCAGGCCGAAAATAGACGGGCACCTCAGGGGGACGGGGAATAGGGGGTCACCTCAGCCGGAAGATGGTACAACGCCACTGGTCCTGGAGGGGGCGACATGCCCATCACTCTGTCCTGGGGAGTGCAAGGCCACAGTCTCTCAAGTGGGTGACTTGCCCACATACTCTGGAGGGAGCAACATGCCCTGTGCTTGGTCCTGGGGAGTGCAAGGCCACAGTCTCTCAAGGGG
Organism: Pleurodeles waltl; assembly: GCF_031143425.1. NCBI lineage: Eukaryota > Metazoa > Chordata > Amphibia > Caudata > Salamandridae > Pleurodeles > Pleurodeles waltl. The sequence goes on from NC_090445.1 coordinate 375,847,061, forward strand.
GTGACTTGCCCACATGCTCTGGAGGGGGTAACATGCCTTTTGCTTGATCCTGGGGAGTGCAATGCAAGGCCACAGTCTCAAGTGGGTGATTTGCCACAGTCTCTCTAGTGGGTGACTACTTCCACTGGTTCTGGAGGGTGCATTGTGCCCAGTGTGCTTCTTCCTGGGAAGGATGGGGTGAGTAGATGGTTTTTCTACTGGTTCTGGAGAGGGCATTGTGCCCAGTGTGCTTCTTCCTGGGAAGGATGGGGTGAGTGGATGGCTTCTTCACTGGTTCTGGAGGGGGCATCGTGCCCTGTGATGCAGGTTTTGGGTAGTGCAAGGTCACAGTCTCTCACCTGGGTGTCAGACCCACGGAATTTGCTGGGGCCAGGCCGCACAACAGCCCATGGACACAGGACTACACAGTGTCCACCGGCGGTGACGGCTGCTCAGTGGTGGCAGTGGCGGTGCAGGTGTTAGTGCTGGCAGTGGTGGAGGGAGGCTCCAGCCCTTCCCATGCAACCTCTGACGGCTACCCACTGGGGCTGCTGCTGCTAGCTAGTGGCGGTGCTAGCAGTGGTGGGGGGAGGCTCCAGCCCATAACCTGCAGCTTCAGATGGCTGCCCACTAGGGTTGCTGCTACTGGCAGTGGTGCTGGTGGCGGTGCTGGCAGTGGTGGTTGGAAACTCCAGCCTTTCTCCTGCAGCCTCGGACGTCTACCCACTGGGGCTGCTGCTGCTGGCAGTGGTGCTGGTGGCAGTGCTGGCAGTGGTGCTGGCAGTGGTGGGTGGAGGCTCCAGCCCATCCCCTGCAGCCTCGGACGGCTGCCCACTGGGGCTGCTGCTGGCAATGGTGCTGGTGGCGGTGCTGGCAGTGGTGGGGGAATGCTCCAGCCCTTCCCCTGCAGCCTCGGACAGCTGTCCACTGGGGCTGCTGCTGCTGGCAGTGGTGCTGGTGGCGGTGCTGATGGCGGTGCTAGCAGTGGTTGGGGGGATGCTCCAGCCCATCCCCTGCAGCCTCGGACGACTTAACCACCATGGTCCCGGCACCAGGCCTCTTGTCCTTTTTGCCTACTGGTGCAGGCCCCTTGACCCTCCTGCCAGCAGCTGGGGATGGCTCCTTACTCCTTTTAGCAGCAGATGGGGACTGCTCCTTGCCCTTCCTCTCAGCAGCCGGGGATTGCGCCTTGCCCATCCTTTTACCAGCTGGGGGTGCCTCCTTGGCCTTCTTTGCAGCAGCTGGGGGTGCCTCCTTGCCCTTCCTTGCAGCACTTGGTGCAGGCACCCTATCAGTGTGGCTGCCTGGTTTCCGGGATCCTCTCCCACCTGGTGTAGCTGTGGACATCACTGTGCCCCTGGACTGGGTGGCTGAGGTGCTGGGCTGGATTCTGACCACCCTGGCCTGATGTGAGGGACAGGGGGAGGGCTAGGGAAGAGGTCAAAAGTGGAGAGCAAAAGGGACATTGGGGTGGGAAGATGGAGATAGTTTGGGAGTGGAGGTGGAGGGAGAGGTTGTACGAGGTGTGTGGGTGCAGGTGCATGGGCTGGATGCTTTTGTGAGGTGGATGGCTGTTGGGTGTCTGAGTGCTTGTGTTTGTGTACTTTGGGGGGAGGGGACACAGACACAGTGGGAGAGGACACAGGGGACGTGTACATGGAAGTGGGGGTGGTGACTGCCAGTGAGGGGCATGTGCTGATAGATGTACTGGTGATGGGTGTAGTGGATGAGGATGTACTGCATGCAGATGTGAGTGGAGATGCAACTGGGAGGGAGGTGGACGAGGAGCCAGTGGATGTTGGTGTGTCTGCATCTGGATGGTGTTTGTGTGAGTGCCTGTGTGGTGCTTGTGTTTGTCAAGTCCACTCTTGTATGTTGTCCTGGGTGCCTGCTCGTCTGACTGTATGTTTGGGATAGGTTGGGGTTAAGAGGAAGGGGATTGGGTAGAGGAAGTTGGAGGGGGGAGGCTAGAAACAGGGTCAATGGCTGCCATCAGGAGGCCAGACCCTAGATTGATCTCTGTTGGGCCCCCATGCCAGTGTGAATGCTCTCCAGGAATGCATTTGTCTGTTGCATTTGGGCTGCCAGCCCCTGGATGGCATTCACAATGATTGACTGCCCAAAAGAGATGGATCGCAGGAGGTCAATAGCCTCCTCACTCTGGGCAGCAGGGCTCACTGGGGCAGGGCCTGAGGTGCCTGGGGCGAAGGAGATGCCCACCCTCTTGGGTGAGCGGGCACAGGAAACACGCTGAGGGGCTGCTGGGAGGGCGCTGCTGGTACAGGGGATGTCTGAACTGTCCCCTCATGTCTCCGCCGTGGTGCTCCCCTTGCCCTCCGTCCCACTGGTGCCCTCACTGTAAGTGGATTTGGCCTCTTGGGCCCTGTGGGATGGAGCTCCCTCCGTCGCCGGTGCCTCAGCTTTTCCGCCAGATGATGCTAATGCACATAAGGACAGGGTGACAAAACAAAAAAGGGGGTGGAGACCAAGGATACACTTGGCCAATGGCGGCAACACCACCACTGTTGGCGTACACAGCACCCTCGCACAGGGAACAGCCCTACGCACTAGGCAATGCACTACCAGTCACAATCCTTGTCACCAGCCCTTGGATAGGGACACCTAATGCCAATTGCAGCCTATCTGAGACCAACAGACCCCTGCCCAGTAGTGGATGCCTACTAGCTTGGTTTGAAGGTATTTTACATCAGAACCCTGCCCAACATGGGACCTACTCCGCAATGTCAGGCCTGGCCTAGGGGCAACCACAGGCCCACATCCCCTACCCCGATACCACCCTACCCGGTGCAAGGTGTATATTGGGGCACTGTACTCACCCCCTTGTGGCTGCTGTGATGCCTCCAAGCGCCCATCAAGCTCCTTGATAGGCCACCGCCGTATGCAGCCATCAAGGGGGTCAGGGTTCGACGGGCACCCCTTACTCGTTGGGAGGCCATCCATAGCTGGGCCTCTGCCGTCTTCCGTGCCCAGCGTCTCTGGTACTCCCACTGTTTGCAACAGTGGGTGCTCTGCCTGCAGTAGACCCCCAGGGTCCGCACGTCCTTGGCGATGGCACGCCATATACCTCTTTTCTGATGGGCGCTGACCTGCAGGGAAATGGGCACAGAGAAAGATCTTTGTCCGAACGTCCTGCCTGTTACACTCATGGCCCACCATGCCCCTTCCCTTCCCCCTTTGCACAGGCATGGCCTGCTGCCCAGGGCCCACCCACCAGCACCCCCCCCCCCCCCCACATGAGGCCTCCATGCATTCATGCCCCATGCATCGTACTCATTGTGTACTAACATGTTGGTCTGAAGGCCCATACAGCATTCGTTACTGGGGTATGACCCCGTCCACCAGTCGCTCCAACTCCGCTGAGGTGAAGACAGGGGCCCTATCCCCAGTGACACAAGCCATGGTCAGTTCCAGACACAGGTCACAACAGCACTTGCAGTGTAGGTCCTCTCCTGTTGAAGGTCAGGTAGCAAGTGAGTGAACAGATGGAAAATAGCGGTGACATCCGTGGCAGTGCATACCGTCACCGTCGGTGTACATCACCATTGGCCACTGAACCCCATAGGGCCCAATGTTAACCAATGAGGAGGTGCACAGCGGTTTTCGACCGCCTCCCACAACGGCGCACAACGTCAGCAGAATTACCTCATGTCCACCTCTCCCTCCAAACAGAACAGGCGGACACCATTTCGGGGGGGGGGGCAGGCCATGGCTCCTAACTGCATCACAGTACACATAAGCACCATTTGGACCTCTCCAACAAAATACTGTTAAAATCATGACATGTATTTAAGTGTAGTGGTTGGAAATAAGAGATACTGACCAGCTGCTCACCATTTTGCCCCATAGATTGCAACTGCTGCGGATGAATAGGAGATGGAGGCATACCCCCGTGTACAGACCTCTGGTGGATTTGGCGAAAATGGAGGACAGGTACATTATCCTCACCTATAGACTGGACAGGGCCACAATCACAGAGCTGTGTCCCCAATCGGAGCCTCTGCTATCCGTCACCCCACCGGGATCCCCCCTCTTGTGCAAGGCACATCAGTGCTCCATTTCCTGGCAACTGGCTCCTTCCAAATGACAGTGATCTTGGCAGCAAGAATGTCTCAGCCAATGTTCTCAATAGTGCTGACCAGAATGTTTGCCCTGATTAAACACATGCGCAGCGACATCGTTTCCCCCCAGGTGGAGGATTTGGACACAGTGAAAGCTGATTTCTATGCAACGGGACATATACCCAACATTATTGGAGCAATTGATGGTACACATAGCATTTTTCCTCCCCCCGGCAAAATGAATAGGTGTTCAGAAATCAAAAGAGCTTTCACTCAATAAATCTGCAGATGGTATGCCTGGCGGACCAGTACATCTCCCACGTCAATGCAAAATATCCTGGGTCTGTGCATGATGCCTTTATCCTGAGGCATAGCAGCATCCCATATGTGATGCTCAACTCCAGAGGCACATGGTGTGACTAATAGGTGACCCCTGGTTCCCACCCAGTGGATGTTGGTGTATGGGTATGGTATGGGCCCTAAGGGTTGGTATGTGGCTAACAGTTGTCCCTCAATATTTGCAGGTGACTCTGGTTACCCCAACCTCTCATGCCTACTGACCCCTGTGAGGAATCCAGAGATAAGGGCAGAGGAACGTTACAATGAGGAACATGGGTGAACAAGAGGAATCATAGAGAGGACCTTTGGCCTCCTGAAGGCCAGGTTTTGTTGCCTCCATCCACCAGGTGGATCCCTGTACTACTCACCCAAGAAGGTCTGCCAGATCATCGTGGCATGCTGTATGTTGCGCAACCTTGCCTTACATTGCCAGGTGCCTTTTCTGCAGGAGGATGAGGCTGGAGATGGCCGTGTGGAAGCAGTGGACCCTGTGGACAGTGAAGATGAGTTGGATGAGGATGAGTACAACAGAAGTGCAGTAATTCGTCAATACTTCCAATGACACACAGGTAAGACAGTGTAACTTCACATTTAATTGACAGTTTTGTGTTTGACATTGTCACTGGCAGGCTGATTTTTCCCACTTCTATGGCCACTAACTGTAGCCTTTGGAATCTCTTATTTTCAGATATTTGTCCCACTATCGCTCCTGGTGTGTTGACTGCAGCCAACTGCAAATCATTCCTATGTATAAATTTCTGTACAGTTGATTTTCAATGTTGAAACCTTGTTTAACAAATACATACTTAAATCATTTGACATACTCCATACTTTTGTTTTCAAAGGGTGTTTATTTAGGTGCTAAGAGGTAGAGGGGGATGTGCAATGGGCTGGGGGGGGAGATGATGGAGGAAAGTCTAAGTTGGAGTCCAGTCCGTTTGTATCACAGGTACATTGTCCAAGGGGGCAAAGGAAGGGGAGCAATGGCAGTTCAAGGTGGACAGGGTGACAGAGTGGGACACAAGGGTGACAATCAGGACAGTCTTATTTCCTGGGGGGGGGAGGTCTTGGCAATAGTCTCTGGCTTCTTCCTGGATTGCAGGAAACATTTGCGGGGAGGTTCACCTTCTGCAGGGGGAAGGGGTGCTGGTGGACTGTTGTTCCTGTGGCGGGCCTCCTGTCTACTAGAGGCAGCAAAGGTGGAGGGCTGTTCATCAGTTTGGCTGGTGGCAGAGGCCCGGTGGGGTGCCACTGCCTCCCTCATAGTGTTGGCCATGTCTGCCAGCACCCCTGCAATGGAGACAAGGGTGGTGTTAATGTCCTTCAAGTCCTCCCTGATCCCCAAGTACTGTCCCTCCTGCAGCTGCATGTTCTCCTGCAACTTTTCCAGTATCTGGCCCATCGTCTCCTGAGAATGGTCCCAGGATCGCGGTGAGTGTCTCCTGGAGAGTTGGTTTCCTGGGCCTGTCCTCCCCCTGTCACACAGCAATCCTCCCAGCTTCCCTGTTGTCCTGTGCCTCTGTCCCCTGAACTGTGTGCTCACTGCCTCTGACCCCAGGTCCCTGATAGTCTTGTGTTTGTGGGGTGGCCTGGGGTCCCTGTAGTGGCGGACACACTGCTGATTGATGTGTCCTGGGGACAGAGGTATGGGCCTGCTGGGTGGGTGCTGTGTTGGTGTATCCTGAGGGGGTAGGCTCTGTGGTGGTGTGAGAGTGTGCCTGGGTAACCAACTGTTCGGAGGTCCCTGATGGGCCAGGTTGGTCATCCAAATCCAGGCGAGCAGAGCTGCTGTCATCACTGTGAGCCTTTTCGGGGTTAGGACCGGATGTTGCTGACACCTCTTCTCTGGTGACATTGGCTGGGGGACCTGTGGGGATGTAAATGCAGTGTTATTGTTTCTGCGTGTGACATTTTGTGCATGGGTGTGTTGCCCTCTATGGTTCCTGTTGCCCTGGCAGATTTGCCTTTGAGTGAGTAGCTATTTGGTGGGCTAGGTGATTCTCTCCAGTGTGCATGCAGTGGTGGTAGGTGTCCATGAAGGTCTGTGAGTGGTGTCCATGCATTGGTGTTACATGCAGGGCTTGGTATTGGGATGAGTGGGTTGTGATGGTTGGGTATGTGGGAGGTGGTGAAGTGATGGGAGTGAGGGTGAGGGTGGGGGTTTGTGATGGCATGCAGGTAGGGGGAGTTATAGCAATGGAGATTTGACTGACCAGAGTCCAGTCCTCCTCCTACTCCTGCCAGGCCCTCAGGATGCATGATTGTCAAGACTTGCTCCTCCCATGTTGTTAGTTGTTGGGGAGGAGGTGGGGATCCACCGCCAGTCCTCTGTACAGCTAGTTGGTGTCTTGCTGCTGTGGAACGTACATTCCCCCGTAGGTTGTTCCACCTCTTCCTAATGTCGTCCCTTGTTCTGGGGTGCTGTCCCACGATTCTCCGCCATAGCTCCGTCTTCCTAGCAATGGATGTCTGCTGCACCTGTACTCCAAATAGCTGTGGCTGTACCCTGATGATTTCCTCCACCATGACCCTCAGCTCCTCGTCAGAGCATCTGGGGTGTCGTTATGGATCAATGGGTGTAGTGTGTGTGGTGAGGGTGTGTGGGGTGATGTGTTGGGTGTGTGATGTAAGGTGTGTGGATGGTGTGTAGATGACAATGTTATGTGGCTTTGGTTGTGTGTGTGCTCTTGCTGTCTCTCTGGTGGAAATTATTTCCAGTCGTAAAGGGTTGTGGTTAGTGTGGGTGTGTGTTTTATAGTGGTGTGGGTGTGGTGTGTGTAGTTTGAATTGTTCAATGTGGTGTAGTTTTGTTTGAGTGTGTGTATTTTGAGCACAGTGGTATGTACCTCCAATGGTTTACCACCATTGAATGTCCGCTGCGGTGATTCGTGGGTCATAATGTGATGGGTGTAGTTCTGTTGGCGTAACGGTGTGGGTTTGGATACTGCCAGTTTATCACTGACCTTTGGGCTGGCGGACTTGTGTGTGTGGCTGTATAATGACGGATTGGTATGGGTCTGTCATAATATGCTTGGTGGTTATCCGCTGCGGCAGCGTTATGTTGGCGGCAGTCGGCATGGCTGTAAGTGGGATTTACCGCCAAAGTCATAATGAGGGCCATAGTCTTTACATTGACTGTTAAAATATTTTGAATAAGTAAATATGGGTTCTCTTCTGACAAGTAAAACAAAATGTTTGTTGTTATAAGTGCCCTTCGATCCTGTGTGGGAGCAGGACAATACAGACCAGATGGTGAAGAAAAAAAACATTTTTCCACTCACAGAATTCATCTGCTTAATCTGTGGGTGTAGGAAAGTAGCCTCTTTCTAGCTTGGTTACCCCCACTTTTGGCCTGTTTGTCAGTGTGTTTGACTGTGTCTACTGGGGTTCTGCTAATCAGGTTCCCAGTAGTTACGCTCTTTCCCTTAAATTTAGTTGTTGCACACTGGTAACCCATTACAAGTCCCTAGTATATGGTACCTTGGTACCCAGGGCATTGTGTGTCCAGGGGATCCCTATGGGCTGCAGCATATCTTTGGCACCCATAGGGAGCCTATGCAAAGGCTTCTGTAGGACTGCCATTGCAGCCTGCGTGAAAAGGTGCATGCACACTGCACCAGGTCACTTATAAGTCACCCCTTTAGCAGGCCCTCCAGCTCTGAGAGCAGGGTGCAGAGTACCTGTGTGTGAGGGAACCCTTGCACTAGCAGAGGTACCCCCACGACCTCAGGACCATTTTCCCAGACTTCGTGAGTGCGGGGACACCATTTTAGACGTGTACAGGACATAGGTCTCTACCTATGTTTAGCTACATCTTGGTAACTCCGAACATAGGCATGTTTAGTATCACACATGTAGGGATCATACCCCTATGCTTTCGCAAGCATCGGTTGTATGATTCCATGCACTCTGGGGGCTCCTTGGAGGACCCCTGATATTGCCATTCTAGCCTTCTGAGGTTTTCCAGGCAGCCCCAGCTGCGGCCACCTCTCCAGCAGGTCAGGTTTCTGCCCTCCTGGTGCTTGAGCAGCTCAAGCCCAGGAAGGCAAAACAAAGGATTTCCTTTGGGAGGGGGGTGTTACACCCTCTCCCTTTGGAAATAGGTGTTACAGGCTTGGGAGGGGTAACTTCCCCAAGCCACTGGAAATGCTTTCAAGGCCACATTTGGTGCCCTCCTTGCATAATCCAGTCTACACCGGTTCAGGGACCCCCAGTCCCGGCTCTGGGGCAAAACTGGACAAAGGAAAGGGGAGTGACCACTCCTTTGTCCATCACTACCCCAGGGGTGGTGCTCAGAGCTACTCCAGAGGGTCCCTGGGTTTTGCCATCTTGGATTCCAAGTTGGCAGGTAACTCCATGAGCATCTGAGTGGCCAGTGCCAGCAGGTGACATCAGAGCCCTCCCCTGATAGGTGCTTACCTGTTTAGCTGACCAATCCCCCTTTCAGGGCTATTTAGGGTGTCTTTCTTGGGTGGTTCTTCAGATTCGGATTGCAAGACTCCAGCAGGAATCCTCTGCACCCTTTACTTCACCTTCTCACTGAAGAAATTGATTCGGGACCCTCTAGGAACTCTACAAACTGCAACAAAGAAGCAAAGACGACCTCTGCAACACTGTGTTTTCAGCTCGTGTATGCAACTGCAACTGTTTCACGGTCGTGCATCCTCAGAGGACAGACTGTCTTCAGCCTGCACCAGAAGAGCAAATAAATCTCCCTTGGAGTGAAGGAGTCACTCCCCTGCTTCAGCAGGCACTTCACTACATCGAGGACTAGCAGCGTGGGTCCCCTCTCCTGATGAGTTGCGTGGATCCTGCATCACGGGTGGCAGACTGAAGTGGTCCAGACGGTCCTGACATCCTTCTGTCCAACTTTGGTGGAGGTAAGAGCTTGCCTCCCAACCCAAGACAGTACCCCCATGCACCACATGTTTTGCAGTTTCCAAGGCTTGTTGCCATCCTTCCGCGAAGTTCTTCATGCACCGTGCAGCTCCAGCCCCCAGCACTCTATCCGGCAACGCACATCTTCCTGAGTGATTCTCCAGTGACATGGGAGCCTTTGTCGTAGTGCTGCGTGGGCCTAATTTGCATTCCACTTTCTTAGTATATGGTTTGTGTTCCCCCAGGCCCATTTCTAACTATTGTAATTTTCAATATTTGCACTGTTTTATGTTTTTATGCACCTTTCTGCATACTAGTGTATATAATTTGTGTAGTACTTACCTCCTACTGGAGTATAGTCTCTATGGTATTTTTGGCATTTGTGTCACCAAAATAAATTATCTTTATTTTTGCAACACTGAGTATTTTCTTTCATGTGTGTGAGTACTGTGTGACTACAGTGGTGACTACAGTGGTATTGCATGAGCTTTGCATGTCTCCTGAATAAGCCTTGGCTGCTCAGCTACAGCTACCTCTAGAGCACCTTTCCCACAGTCAATGAAACTGGAAAAGAGTAAACCAAGAGATTATTACCATGGTAGCCTGTACACTACAAGCGCATAAGAATGCAAGTGGAGAAAGTTAGTTGCCTTCTGTCCCCATCTAATAGCCCTTTAGCATCACCAGGTGGTGCTGCAGGCATCAGCTGTGACTCCGCCCTCTAAAACTGACAGCATCAAAATATATTCTGTGCCAATCAACACACTAGCAGCAGTTCTTGGTGCGTTTTCCATCCCCCCCAAAAAGTGTAGAGATCTACTGAGAAAGTACCAATTAAATTGACAAGTATAGCAAATACTACAGTTGCATACCTTCAGGTTTTTTTTTTTATAGCACCTTTCAGGGAGGGCAGTGAGGAATCGGCAGGAAGATGATGTACCCCTCAGTAATATTGTTACCAAAGGTAAGTACCTTTTTATTTTGATGGAATAGATATTTCTGTACGTTCTTCATCTTATTAATTAGTCCCAAGCAAAACCTTCCATGAGGTGGAATAGAGTAGTGCAGATTATGCCAGACAATTATGCAATTCAGTCTAATCAAAGTCCCTGTCACTGCATACTTGAGTTGTATGGCAGTAGTGTTTGGCTACCTGGCAGATATCAGCTACTAAAATACCTCCCATGACAGTGCCTAGTGAAGTGAGCACCCCTGGAGTGTCTTTCCTGACCAAGGCATAGCAAAAATTAATATAGAGGATCACAAAATAGTGTGTTTGGTTACTGTCTTGATTTCCTTGGAGAAGCCTACAATTGGGCAAGTTGCCCTGTTGATCGCAGTTGATGTAATACGATACTGCAAGCCTGGTGTTTAGTCTGCAAAGTTGCTTATTCTCTTTAGTGAAATAAGGAGTGGGAAAGAAAGAGGGAAGGGTGATAAACCGACCCATGGAAAGAGCAGAAACTTTAAAGCAGCACAAAAAATGGCCAGGTACAAAAAAACTATTTATCCGGACAGAATACCCTGAATGATGGTGTGACCAAAGGGCCAGAAGTTTGCCGATCTTGCGGGCTAAAGTCCTTGCCAATAAGAAGAAAGTTTTCAAAGTGATAAGTCAAACCTAGCAAAAGTGAATCAAATGGTGATGCTTTTAGAAAAGCCAACACAAGATTCAGATCCCACTGAGGAACAAGGACTAGAGTTGGAGAAAACAAATACAACAAACCTTCAGAAAACATGCAACTTGTGGAGACTTAAACAAAGAAGGCTAGTTTTGAAGACCTGTGAAAGGGGGTAGGGTGGCCACTTAGTACCCACTGCTAGACTTTGCTGTGCAAGTAACACTGCAAAGTGCAGGATATTGAAAAGGCATAAGTGAAAAGGATTCACATCTTCCTAGAGAGATAACTGAACAAGCGTGTTCTAGGAGGCACATAAATGGTTCTTTTATGAAAAAAACACAGGAGCAGCCCACAGACCAAGACTGAACAGGAGTACAGCAAATATCAAACAACAGAGCCCAACTAGGTTGTGTTAGGTATGTCACTAGAATGATAAGGGATAGTTAAAATAAATTTATCCAAAGAGTAAATCTATAAATGGAAGAGACCAGTTATACTTAAATTGTTTATATAGCTATATTTGGTCATGGAATATAGGCCGGTATTGTGAAAAACCATTACATAAGTGCTTAAACAATCTCGCAGTAGGAGTGTATAGACTGGAGAAAGGGATCGAAATAACATAACAATGACACAAAAGGTACATTCTGTTAAATATGCTTCTTAAATGTACAAGTTAATTCAAAAAATGTCTTTGCCACTGTAAATATATGTATATATAGTGTTTCAATCCCTGATTATGCAGCGGGATCATCATTAGGATGGAAGCAGTGGTAAAGCACTCATAGTGCAAGGATGCCTGTGCCTCAGACTGGGTTGTTTTTGGTGGAAGAGACACCTTCCTGCACAAATACAATTCTTAAAGGCATGTTCCTCTTTCTGCGTGTGCTGTAGAATGCAGCACAGGTGGAAAGAGAAAATAACAAGGAAAAATAAAATTATTTCTCCTTGTTACGCGTCACTGGGTATGGAATAGCATTTTGATGCATTTCCAGGTTTGCTGGTTTTAGTAAATCTGTGAATGCACCAAAATCCATGATTGGATGCTGGGAACTCACAAGCCCCATCAATGGAATGTCTTCCAAGTTGAAATGCAGCTCAACGCAGCACAAGCATCTGCGTTGTTACATTACTTCACAAAGCCACACAAATCAGGCCTTGCATGCCTTTGTAAATTCTAAATAAGCCTTAGTGCTGTCCTCTGTCACCCTGTGCTGTGCAAGAGTGATGGAAAGACTTAATAAATCTAAGCCTACAGCTATTACTCCATTCATAACAAACTGTTCTAACCAACAAACCTACTGTGACTACAACCTTGGTCATGATTTAACATCAGAAGCAAATTATCCTAAGCCTATTACTCTTCGGAAATAGCCTGGTACCTTATGGGAGAACCTAAGCATTCCTCCTCCCATATTTGTTCATAAATCTAATGGAGAACTATCTCCAAAAAGTACAGAACTAGACCACGTTCTACCCCAGATTATAACTCTGAAGACAAGCATGCCATCTTAAGCCATTAAAATATCTTGTTTTGTCTGCAGGAAACCTGGAAACGTGACTCTTTCACTCTAATAAATTTTCATATCTATGAAATACTGGCCAAAAAAAACACCCTAGGTCGCCTGAGCGGCAGCTTATTGACCTTATTATTTTTTAGAGCTATATTTATTTATTGAATTTTGCATATTAACAACAGCACATGACCAACGGCCACAGGACAAGTGTTCATTAACACCAACATTATAACAGTCCCATCTTGTGCATCAATGTGCATTTTGTGTCTGTAACAAGCCGAAAACCTGGGTACTATAGTAACAATACCGTGTATTGCACAAGGCAGGCAAAAGAATTGACATGGTTTACTTTAACCCGTGGAGGTCATTTATAGAAGGTGGGAGGGCTCAGAAAAGGAGGAGAGGAAAGAAGGATTACACACACTCTGCAATTATCTTCAGTTGAGAGGTGCACCAAGGGCCAGCCCCGCAGGGCGGGTCCGCTCATCAAATCGCTAAGCAGCCGAGCCAACATATCTAAGTCTTAGACATAAGATATGTCTGGAGGGGTGCCCAAAGATCTGCCAGACGAGAGTGGGACAGCATCATCTTCCAGTAAGCGGTCATTTGCTCCTGGCAGTATGCCACATCCTTCAGCCAGTCTACTCTGCGTGGTGCATGATTCCTCCCCCAATACATAGCAACTCTACGATTCGCCAATACCACCAGCAAGCCAACTAATTTTCTTGACACAAGCTGTATATCCTTTACATAGCCTAAGAGTGCGAACTTGGGGTGCGCAGGGCTTTCATACCAGTCATTTAATCAATTGCATCCAGCACCTCACGCTGGAATCCCTGTAACCCACCGCAACTCCATGATGAGTGCAGAAAGTCTACATCTGGCAAAAGGCATCTGGCATCTGCTCTGTGACCCATACAACAGTGTTGCTGTGGTGTATAGTATATGCGGTTTAAGAACTTAAAATGTATTAATTGCAATCTATCATTAGGGGAAAGATTGTGCATATGTACGCAGCAGTAATGCCAGACATCATCTGGTAGGGCCTCTCCTAGATTCGACTCACACTACGCCCTGGCCTTGGGATCCACAGTGGGAGCCGTGGCTTGCATGCTGGTTTAGAAAACAGTGACTAGCCTATGGGGCGTTGGGGCCTTGTATAGCAGTTCAAGCACGTGAAGTCTCTGTGGTGCAGCAGGGACGTCCAGGTAGCGTGTTCACCTCTGCTTTAATCTGGAGGTACGTCAGTCAGTGCAATGCAGTATTGTAGGGTTTGCAAAGCGCAGCCTCCGGGGAGATACATTTTCCCTCTGGATACAGTGATCCCAGGGTTGTCAACTTCATATTACCGAGATGCGCGTGAGATGGGCACGCCACCGTATCAGTGCCCACCCTGATCTGCTTTGGAGGGTGGTCATGCCGGATAGCTTACTCGGGAATATAGAATCCTGTTCAAGGGCCAGGTGAGGTAAGTATCTAAAGGGGTGGATCCAGAAGTGCGCAAAATGGATCTGGGCGCAATTGTAATACAATGCCAGATCAGGGGCAGCCAATCTCCCCCTTTCAAAGGGTTGAGTAAGCATTTCCCATGAAATTCTGGGCTGCTTGCCTGCCCAGACCAGTGAGATAAGTAGAGATCTAAGTAAGAGTAAGGGGCATATTAATGAATAAATATAAAAATTTGGGTAAGATTACCATCTTGGTGATTTCTGTCCGGCCAGTCAGCGATAGCGGGAGATAGCACAAGGCCATGACCTTGCCTTCCAGCCACATAATCGCCCTGCCATAATTTTCGGCCCAGAGCTCGTCTACATCTCTACTAAGCCAGATTTCTAAGTAGCGAACCGGCTCAGACGCCCAGCATGGGGGGTAGTCTAAGAGATGTGGGGTTGTAACATCTTGTCAGTGGAAGTACCACCGACTTGGCTCAGTTGATTGTAATGCCTTAAATGGGACCGAAGCGCACAAATTCTTCTATGATGGGGTCCAAGTGGACTAGCGGATCTTGCGCATAAAGGGCAACATTATCAGCATACATCTATACCAGAATTGAACGCTGCCGAAACGCAAGCCCTCGGCTGTTGTGATGCTGCCTCAGGCATGCCACCAGTGGCTTCATTGCCACCGCAAACAGCAGTGGCGAGAGGGGCCATCCCTGCCTGGTGCCTCTAATGACCCAGTAGGGCTCTGTGACGCTTCCAGTGACTCTCAGTCTGGACGCTGGGTTAGTGTATAGTAAGAAATTAATTGGATAAATCTGGGGCTCAGCCCCAACCTAACAGGTAGGCCGAACAGGTAAGGCCAAGCAAGGGAGTCAAAGGCCTTCATGGCATCTAAGAAAATCACCACAGTTTGATCCTTCGGATCCACCATCCGGGCCGCTGCAAAGAATGTAAAAAGATTGTAAAGGTTTGAGCGCCCAGGCACAAATCTCGATTTATCAGGGAGAACTATAGTTGATAGCAGAGGTTGCTGTCTGGATGCTATTAGCTTCGCTAGAATCTTATTGTCAACATTTGTAAGCAACAGCAGTCTGTATGAATCGTGTAGACATGGGTCCTTACCAGTCTTCAATATAGTAAATATAAGGGCTTCATGAAGCGAAGGGGGAAGCATCCCTTCCTCCAAGGACTCCATGTATATTTCTAACAGATGTGGCATCAATAAGTCTGCATACTCTTTATAAAAGGCCATTGTGAGGCCAACTATGCCTGGTGCTTTGTCGCCCGGTAGGTCACATATGACCTGGGTGACATCTTAAACCGAGAATAGGGACTCTAGGGGGCATATTTATACTCCGCCTGCATCGAATGTGCGTCAAACATTTTGACGCACATTCAGCGCAAACGTTGAACTGTATTTAAACTTTTTCACCCGAGCCCTCGGATGACAAAATTCCGCCTTGTGCGTCATTTTTTGGATGCGGCATCCCGCCTTGCGTTAATGATATGCAAGGTAGGCGTTCCCGTCCCAAAAATGACTTAAACGGCTGTGCGTCGTATTTAAGCTTTCGGGCAAAAATTACGCACGGCTGGGAGGCGGAGCCGGAAAATGACGCACAGCCCAATTTGCGTAAAAATTTTACGCCTGGGTCAGGGCAGGTGTTAAAATGGGGCAAACACACCTGTATTTAATCAGAACACACAGAACAAACAGCAGAGCAGCAGAGCAGCAACAGGGAGACAAGGAGGTGATTCAAATCCAGCGTGCACGTAGACGCAGAGCCCAGTAGCAACAACAGCAGCTACAACAACAGGGACCCCAAAGGCAGCGCAGAAGGCAGGAGAGGATATTCCGCCCCAGAACCACCCTTCAGGGCCTCAGGGAACACAACATCATCCAGAGGTACCGGTTGAACTGGCAGGCCATTCAGCAGCTGCTGCGCAACATTGAACCGCAGTTGTCCCCCACTTTGCTGACACCCCGCACCATCCCAACAGAAACCAAGCTGCTTGCCGTACTTCATATGCTGGCAAATGGCTCTTTTCAA
This sequence comes from Pleurodeles waltl, assembly GCF_031143425.1. Classification (NCBI taxonomy): domain Eukaryota; kingdom Metazoa; phylum Chordata; class Amphibia; order Caudata; family Salamandridae; genus Pleurodeles; species Pleurodeles waltl. The sequence continues at coordinate 375,862,965 of NC_090445.1, forward strand.
ACAACTGGTGCGCTGGTTGCCGGAATATCACAACCATCATTCTCTGCCTTTTTGCCCAAAGTACTGGATGCCATCATTGGACTGACACCCCGCCACATCTGCTTCCCTAACACACTGCAGAAGTAGCAGGAAACAAAACAGGGGTTCTACGTCATCAGTGGCTTCCCACACGTCCTTGGTGCAATCGACTGCACACATGTACGCCTTGTGCCACCTGCTGCAACTGAACACCTCTACCGCAACAGGAAGCACACACCATCAACGTGCAGGCCATAGTCGATCACCAGGGATTGATCACCAACATCGTGGGTAAATATTCTGGGAGTGTAAATGACTCATTCATCTTCTGTCACTGCACCATCAATGAACACTTCCAGGATGGGCGGTATGGCAATAGACTACTTGTTGGTAAGTACAAAAACCTACTTATATACACACTGCACAGCAACCCTCTAGGACACACAACACATACACCACAACAGCAAGATATGGACAGGAACACACTGAGGTCGTGACATCGCTAGCCATGTTTCTTAGGTCACCATTGATCCTGTCACACATCGGAAATTACTGTACAGCCTAATGTTAAGACGTCAAAGATCACAATGTGTGGAGTGGGTTGCCCAAATGTCACCTTGCAAAATGTAAGTGTCCCAATGACATTTACATTAATCCATTGCGTAAGTCTAAAGGTATGGGATGTCCAGGGTACATTGATATGAACGTGTTACCACCACTGTCAATTTTAACCTGTGTATGGAACTATCATCTCACCCCCAGTGAAGACACCTGTATCAAAAATCACAATGCTAGGGAGGGCACACTGTACTGCAAATCCCAAAACATACTGCTGACAACCGGTTAGCAGCCAAACACTTGTTCAGCCAAGGAAACAACTCAATGCAGATGGTACATCCTACAAGCCTAGGTTGCTTCATTATAACACAAAAGAGTCACAGACAACACAAGACAACTACTGCCATGAAAGGTCATTTCAATAGGGCCAGCTACATCAACATGATCCCAATCATTTTCTCTTGCAGCTGATCAGGGGTATGGCATCCAGCCATGGATTATGACACCATTTGGCAACCCGAGTACTGCTGCAGAGCGTGTCTACAACGACGCACATAGGAGGACACGCAGCATTGTCGAGAGGACCTTTGGCATCCTCAAGTCAAGGTTCCGGTGCCTCGACATCACTGGTGGTAGCCTCCTATATTCGCCGGAGATGGTCTGTAGGATCATCCTAACATGTGCAATATTGCAAAACATTTGCATCAAAAGGAACATTCCCCTCCTGGAACCAGAGCCACACATGCCTGAAGAGGAGGAAGAGGAGGATGCTGGCCTGCAACATGAGGGGGAACTACAGAACACGGCTGCTGGTATACGCAGGCGGCAACAGATCGTCAACAATTTCTTTTGAATATAATCACCTTCACCACTTTAGTTAACTAACTTAAATAAACACCTATAATAATCACCATATCATGGTCTGGCTATTCATTTTTGCACACCTTCATCTCTACTTATCAGAATAAGAGTGTTGCCTCATGGAGCATTGCTGAGATACTGATTAGGACACTGAACATCCCAGAGCTAATGTGATGCCTAACATACAATGGTCACATACACACACACTGTTAATGACATATATCATGTATATTTCTCCTTTGAAGGCCAATAGCAGAGGACCACAACTATTTCACACATACATGTTGAAATCAAGGTCGAACGCAGCATATGGCTCACAACTAAGACACCATCACTCAATAAGGGGAAAACAACCCTCATACATGAGGCAGTCAATGTGCTTTTGCATCAGTAACAGGAATGTCTGACCAGACCGTTGACAGCAGTAAGTCCAACTGCATCCAATATTTGTAAGGGCTATCTGTGACCAGAGTTCCATAGAAGCAGAACATAGACAGCACAAGTGCCACACATATGAGCAGCATTGCACACATGACATTCCATGTACATGTCAGCCCATTTCCTAACTCCTGCCACACCCATGCAACTGGTCACAACCCACCTGTCGGAAGAGGTCCCTGGAATACTAAGATGTGTACCCTGATATTCCCTCCTCTACACACCCAGACCAACATTAGCAATCCAGTATGCTACACCCTTTCCTATGTTATGGCATTGTCATAGAACATCTGACTGCATGGACGTCAGGTCAATTTATACACTGTCTTCTAGTTTCAAAGCCCTGTTAGCACCTGTAGATTGCTTCTCGTGTGAAAATGTCTGTTGGCCCTTAGAATGCAAGTCTCACCTACAGGACTGGTGAGAAACAGATGCAGCCCACACCTGTGATCACCTCCATGCACACCACCCATTACAAAAAGCACTGCCCCTGCTGATGCCTGGAACAGCATAGGAGTTGCCATTTAGTCAAATACACCGTTAAGCATTGATACTAATTAAGCTGTGTAACACAGCCCTTGGGTTCATTTGTCACCTTCAAAAACACAGGACATACACAGTTTGACATGTCAACTCTCTAGTTTGTCCTCCAAACAGTCTGAGTGAGACTACTGATTATGTAACTTGTCAAATTGCTGGATCCTGAATCACCCTGCATTCTGTCAGCCTGACTGGCATCTGTCTGTGCATCACACTAAAGTATCCCTGTGTCTACATATGTACCACACTTGCATTAGCAAACCTCTCATTCATCAGGGGGTATTGAGCATGGGCTTCTTCAATGCACACACAAATACATTGTATAGCATCATCTGCCTTTTAGCTGTACAATTTGAGTTAAATCCTCTGGGAAAAGCAAAATTCATGGCCCATCCCTTGTCTGGGTCGCATTTATGCATGAATGACAAAGTGTGACAGTGTCCCAGGGCTGTAGGCAGGGATTGGGTACGGGGCTTTCCGCACAACCAGCAACCTCTGATAATGTCCATGAAAAATACACACATGTCAGGACCATGACAGTTCACACACAGAATCACAGTGCTCACAACATAGTGATGGGCCGTGTGTGGTGAATAGCTGCGAGAATAATCAGCACAGAGGCTATGATGTTCCCAGATGCAGTGGGAATTGCAGAGGCTAACCTGTGTACAAATGTTGTAATGACACCTGCCGGAACATGACACCTGAGACATTATCTCACTTTGCACACCAAGGTTGCCCTGTTGACTGTCTCATTACACGTCTTTAGTGACAGGGTGGGACCATCCCCATGTAGGTTCACATGTCCACATCCACTTTACTCACATTGATCAACCAAGGATACTCAGTAGATACAGAAATAGCTGCCACTGACTCATGATGAGTCATGGACCAAACGGTGACAAATTACACCTCAAACAATATACAGGATCATCATTGGACCACACACATGAACAAGACACCTATGTGCAATTGATCACTGGAAATATGTGGACATGTGCTGTCTTGTATGCTGGTCCACCACAGCCACTTGATAGTTTAGGGCTCACTTCTATGGCCTCAACTGTGGTGTCATCATACATTTGAGATTCACCCTTGTCTGTCTGTGCAAACAACATGGTACCCACTTCCTCAATGCATGTGTATGACTCACTGTGGGATTCACCAACTAGTGCCTAGGAAGCTGTTACCAATACTCTAGGACATAGGATGTAGAAAATGTGGACCATTGACATGAACAAGCGTCTGCCATCTATCTGGTGCATGCTATGTCACATGTGGTGTCTACGTGACCCTAAATCTTGGAAGTCCACTTTACGGATGTTGCTACATGTATAACTAATACATGCCCTCTCTCATTTCCACAATGACTTGCATCTAAGGATTGGACACATGGACGTCACATTCATACAAGCATATGTACAAATATTCTTCTTGTGATACACACACACTTGGTCAACAAATACATCAGTTGCCAAAGCACACACTTTGAGCCAAAGGCATTTAGGTATTGTACATATGTGCGTCACATTGCTATCCACTCCTTATGCCAAACATGCACAATTTGTGCAACACATATATGTAGGCCACACTTATGAACAACTATTGCATCAGCCAACCGTAAAAATACTGTGAATGGAGTAGCGGATCATGGTCCGCTGCAGTATGATGTCACACATATGAACATACACCATCAACACCATAGTGTCTTCAATCAGCCTATCTCAGATTTTTCCCAAATGTAACAGAACAAAAAAACAAGAAAAATTGCCCAAAACCAGTTAATGCACTGAAATGTTGACGTTCCTAGCGTTATGCGTCATTTTTTGTCTACCAAAACTGTATTTGCGTCATTTTTTTGACGCACAGGAGTGAAAATTAGCCTGCATCCAGATATTTGTACAGGCCATGTACTATTATGTTGATGCAGGGTAATTTTCACTCCTGTGCGTAATTTTTTTTAACGCAAATACAGTTTTGGTACACAAAAAATGACGCATAACGCGAAAAAGGCAGGACTTTTCATACAGGAAGTGATGTAATAGGATATCCTGTTTACAGATCAGGTACAGTGGGTGTACTTTCACTTTCACTTTGCAGTCTATGATCCTTCTAGACTGTGTGGCAGTGTAGAGAGTGGTGTCCTGAGATTTTGTGCTTTTTTGTCCTGTGTGCTATCTGTAAAGTCCATTTGTGAAATAAATATTGTTGCTGTATACTGTACTACTGTGTTTTGTCTACATTTGTCCATTTATCTTGTGTTTTTGTTGTTTATGGGAGTCTGTTGTGGGTAGTGTTAGTTTGGGGATAGTTGGGCTCTTTTAGTGGTTAAGTTTACTTTTCATCTATATTTGTACCCCTACTTTCCCCCTTTTCCCCTTTCTATTTCTTTTACCCCTATCCCCTTTCACTTTTCAAGTATGTCTGGTAGGCCACGTCTTGGCAGGATGGGTGAAGAGGAGTTGGGGGGGTTCATCTGGCTTGTGTGCCATTTCTTGCCACTCATGATCCAGGCAGGGGGCAGGGTGATACAGGGGTATCCAACAGAGGCGCGCAGAATCCGGTGGGGAAAGGTGCTGCATCACCTGCAGCGTGTGTATGCCAGCCAGAGGAGTGACCACCAGCTGAAGCACCGGTGGGTTGACCTCATCACCAGGGAGCAGGATCTCTTGGACCACCTGGGAATCATGATTGGTGGCACTATTGGTGAGTACTAATCATGTAAATGTGCATGATTAAATGCTCTGTAGTGACATAAGAGGATTTGTACAATGTCTGCCAGCTAACTTGCTGACTGTGTGTAATGCTGGGGAAACATAAAGGGATAATTGATGCACTATGGCAAGGATCACAATTGCTAGCTGTCAGGTAGCACATGCTCAGCAAACTTATAGGATACTTTTTCATGAAGTAAATTGGTGCGGCCTTTTGTCAGAAAACCAAACAAAATAGGAGCCAATCATGTCTATATAGGGTACTATTGACAGAGAAGTAAAGATGTACCAACATATTGGCTAACTTTGTTGAGGCAATAGCTAGACTGACTTTAAAATCACTACATGATGCTGAAAATGAGTGCTGCCTTCACGTCAATTGATAATAGCAAAGTGGCTCAGACATATGTCTCATGTGAGTCTGGTGAGTGTGGAAGGAAAGCGTTCACGGAAGTACTATGAATGTTTGGGATTATTGTGTTCCTTGATCTTTTTGGATACATGTCAGATCTGGATTTGAAAACATTGTGAAAAGGTGTAAGGTGCCCTCAGCTAACATCTTAGAATGTTTGTTGGAGTTAGTTGTGCCACATTCCAAATATGGATGGCAGTCCAAGTGTATGCACATGGCTTCACATCTCCATGGTTGGTGCAAATCACCATAGCTGGGCCACATCAATTGAATCAAATGTAACAACAGGGGGGCTTACAAAAGTCCCTGCTCCTCCCTCTGTACATTGTACCTATGTGTCATTAATGTGTCATGGCCACAAGGCATATTTGACTGGTAATGCAGTCCTCAAGTAACCAGGCTTTGGATGTCTCTCTGGGATGCACATGATGAGACGATTACACTCCATATTTTTTTCTGGTCACCAATTACGGGGTATGTTTGCAACCACATGATAGTTAGGGCCAATGTATGTGTGCAGATATGTGTGTAACTGTCACAGGAGACCCATGCTATGTACAAGTTGGCCGTGATATATCAGATGCAGTCCCATCATGTCTGAATGGCTGCCATTTCATTATTCAGCCTACACATTGTATATCTTTATGAAATTGTTGCGCTGTGCACAGATTTTGAGCACATTACTTCCTTCCATACCTTACAGGTGGATCGGCACCCTACACTGTGGGAGAGGTGGCGACATTTGAGGACCCTGACCACTCCAGTAAGTGTTGATATGTCTGTTATGTGTTGTGTTTGCTAGTTATGGACTCTTGTGAGTTGAACGCATAGCAAGGTGTGATGCGTTGGGCAAGCTTTTCTCTTGTTCCATGAGTGGGAATTCAGTTTCTCACATGTTTTGAGTTGGCCAATGCGTATCCACTGGTATTATGTAGGGATTGTAGGCCATTCCTGTAGGCCCCACTGTGAGTACAGAGGTTAGTCATGTGGATGACACTTGTATCAACAAGAGTCGCACTGGAAGTCAGCCTGCCAGACCCACATTCTCCAAGATTGGTACAGCAAATTGCTTTCCAATAGACATCTGCTTCCCTATTTACCAACGTAATTATGAAACAGTAGGTAGAACCTCCTAGCAGCATGTACTTCCACATGTAGTGCTACAAGTATGTGGAACTTGAGTGCCATGGCGTAGGTCTGCATGCAATTCATGATCATGGGTGTTCTTGCAACTATGTGTTTAATGTAAGTCAGGCCTTACTGGAAGTATATGTTGTGTACCAAGTTCTGCATTTCCTGACATGTGTGGCCCTATGATTGCTCTAGGGTTTGCTGACTCCTAATTGTTGATAGACCTTACCTGTGGGGTGAGTGTAGAGCCAAACACGTGTGGAGTTTTCTATACACTCCTCGGTGTACATGTTGTTGGAAATTGATAGTTGTTTATCCACCCCCCCACCCTCAAACACGGGCATGGGTTTGTGAATGGGGTACCTAGTACTGATGCTACCAGTATGTTACACATACATGTGAATAAGTGACGGTTTGGTTGCAACCCAGTATACACACTCAGGTTTGGCACTTGGTACTATACTGGCAAGTCCAGTTACAACTTGCAGACCATGTGGCGTTAGTTTTGCTTTCCGTACACTGACATTTGTAGCCCAGGTATTGGCGGAGGATATGCAGCTTGATTCTTAGCTGATAACTGGCAGAACTCAGATTGCAAGTCAAAGCCAGTTGTTACCCATCTTGTTGGTTATGGATGTGCCATGTGTGATGTGACCTTTGTAGGCTGGCCTGCCATGTACTTCCTCAGGGACATTTAGTGATCTGTATTGTGATATGAGCTGTTACAAGTACAGTAGATGTATTGTCTGATTAACTTCTTGTGCCATTTCATACAATGCAGAATATCTGCATTTGTCTTCACAGCTGCAAACATGACTCCAGACCAGGTCCGTGAATTCCAGCACCGGGCCATGAGATACCAGCACATCCTGCTGGTGGAGTCGGGGTTCAGGAGGATGGCCCGGCGATATCGCCATGAACGGTCCTCCGGGGCATGGAGAGCCTTCCCACAGGGTGGCCCTACTGTGCCCACCACAGCCACCACCAGCACAACCACCAATCCAAGCCAGGTGGCCCCACCCACAGCTGGAAGTGTTGGTCCTACATCTGCTGGACTTCCAGGCCCCAGCATTGCTACCGGTGCAGGACTGCCCACTAGGTCTGGCACCACACACACACAGACCTCCTCCACCGGTACCCAGACTGCCACAGCTCCATCTGTTGACCCTGCAGCCTTCCACAACATGGAACGTAAGATGGACCGTGTGCTGCCCAAGTTGAGCCACCTGAGCCGGGATGTGCGCCACATTAACCAGCGTGTTAAGTCTATTAAGAGGACCCTCCGGAGGGCCAACCTCTAGACATTTTTTGATGGACATGGTTCCCTCCCCTCCCTCCTCTTTCCTTGTTCTTATAGTTAGTGGGCTTAGGGGGCTTAGTGTTAGGTTAGTATAGGCTGTTAGTTTATTTAGTGTTAGTGGGTGGGGGGTCCAGATTCTTTATATTTTTACTTATTAAGTGTGTGGGTGGGTGGGTGCTGGGCTATGTTGAGGTTCTTGTGTGTTTAAATTAAAAATATATATATATGTATATATATTTGTTTAGGATAGTATAGTATGTGTTTAGGTTAGTATGTGTTGTCCTCCATGTGTCCCGTCTCATAAGGTGGGTGGGGGGTAGATGTTTAGAACCTTTTGTTGCATGTGATAAGTAAGTGTAGCTTAGGTTAGTTAGGGACAGTTGTGGGTAATGAGTAGTCAGGGTAGATTAGGGTAGGTAAGATTTTTCCCTCAGTTTCCTCTTCTGTGATTAGCATTTAATAAATATTTGGTTAACCCTTAATAGTATGTTTTGAGTGGTACTTGATCCTGGGTTTGGATTCAGTGTACATAAATTTTGTACTATTACATTTGTGTCCTATGCTACAAACAAATCCCAACTGAGCTGTACGATTGGCAGCTAGCCCAGAGCTACCTTGCAAAGTGTCGACCCTTCGTTGCAACCACCAATCACAGTTAATATGGATGACAATGTGTTTCTGTTGATAAGTGTGTTTTGAAAGTCACAAACAGTGCTTCCAGACTTGGTATTGGGGAAACAGTTTTAGGTCTGACTGCAGTGTGATGATCATGGACACCCTTATAAGATGAGTTCTCATTGGCAATCTTGTATTCTTGTCTTCATGACTCTCATACATCATTTGTGACACAGTTCAGCATGATTACCTATTTGTATGTAAACTCAGACACCTTAATTTATGCAGTTTTTGTAGTGTTTGCTTAGATTAGTGTGCCATGTGATTTGTGTTATTTTTGCATGTTGACAACATTTTGCGGCCACTATTTGATGACTTAGTTATCCCCTGAGGAAGCATTATTCTGTCCAACACAGCATGATGGTGTATGGTTTCTCACTTCATCAGATTTGTCCCTCAGGATGGGCAGAGTATGATGCAATCATGGGCACTGTGCAGATTTCCCTGACTGCATATTATAAGGACAGTTGTATTGACAAGCTGCGTAATTTGACAGTAGGCACATTTCAGATATCTACTGCACAGTTGATATGTCACATTACCCAGAGACAGATTTGTTGTGTAAGTGCTATTTATTGAAAAGTGCTGTAGTGATATCTGTACATTGTCCATGATTGTTAGTCCATTATAGTGACATCTTACATTGTGATCCAACACAAGGGTTTACCAAAATGCTTTTGGCATGCTGGGGTTGCTGTTTCAGACAGTGCAGAGGGACAGAATTTGCCAATGAGTAGGAGAGAGACAATCACTGGGCTGGGTGACAAGATATACAGTGGTTTGCAGAACAGTGCTTGAGTACAGTTGTTGCAAGACTGGCAAGTTACAAAGCGCAGGACCTTGGTAAATGTTGGCCATGTGGCATGGACTAGTGCTTCCGGGTCATTTTCCTTGTGAATGTGATCTATTCCATGTCTTCTTCTTCTGATGTGTGTGTTGCCTACTCTGTCCTTCTTGTTGTTGGTTGTGAAGGGGCAACAAACACCTCAGTGTTAGAAGACGTGGAGTCAGACATCCCGGTCGCTGCTCCCTGTGAAGGTCTTAAGGGCAGTACTGCAGCAAGGAGTATCTGCTGGTTCTTGAAAATAGCAGCCACATCACGATGGTAGGCAGCCAGGTTGGCCCTGAGGGGTTCAATGTTGCATTCGTGCACGCGTTGACAGGATTGCTGTTGTAGGTGTTGGGTCAACTGTATTACAGCTGTGCTGATTTCCTTCTGGGTTTTCTGCAGTTCCTGCAAGTTAGATGTTAGGGCTTGCATAGCTGCTGCCTGATCTGCAGATGACATCATGCACGAACGCATCCCCTCAAGGCTGGCTGCCATATTTTGCATCCCCACCTACACCTCCTTGACCAGCTCCCGCTGTACTTCAACTACAGTTCTCTCAAAGCTGGTGCCAGTGTCGTCTGAGTCCCCAGCTGTATTGGAGCTGGCAGGTCTTACAATTGGGGTGGTGGGTGGATCCTCCGCAATGGCTGCTTGTTCTGTGCTCCTCCTTGTGACTGAAGGTGGGGTCTGGAGGGTTTCAAGGACCTTTTGGATAGTCTCCTGGGGAATGTTTATCGGCTCGTCATCCATGTCATCAGGGAAATCTGGGACAGGCATATCCGCAGGAGATCCATCTTCCTCTGCAATGAAACAGGGTACAATTAGTGTGTCTGTGTTGTGGCAATTTTGATGTGACGTGCCTGCCTTTTGATGAATTCAGTTTGTGATCTTGTTTTGTGTTAATTGCTCCAGTCCTTCAGATGGGCATTCTTCCAGGCCTATGGCCCACCTGCATGTCACATGTATGTTATTGAGTTATTAGACTTGTCAGCATCATCGCCTCTAGGTGTTGATTTAGGCCAAATAGAGAATTGCCACCTTCTTTTCCTACTCAAGCTTCCGTCTACATCCATTCTCATGGTGAGACCTTTCACTGGCTGTGGGTGTTCTGATGGCCCTGGCAGCACACGTAACAATCTGGACCTGCCCCAATCTCTGATCTTTCACATCCACTTAAATGTATTTGACATGTGGCATATCCTATGCATGGCAATGTTATGATCTGAAATGGATGTTGACATTGGTAATGTGTACTGCTGATGTTAGGGAATGTGTGTTACATTGGATTGTCCTGATAATTGTATCAGTGTCCTATTTCCTCCTCTGACTGTGCAGGTGTATTTCAGTGACCAGTTACATGTGTCCCCCCTGCAATGCTGTTGTCTGAGCAGTATGACATTTGGGATGTTGCATTGTTACCCAGGCACAGGATGGACCCTGACATATGCAGCATGGGTGTGTCCTTAGTGCTGTGTAGCTCCTATTGTTAATTACATTGGCTGATGTTTGCGACAACTATGGGCATTGACATTTGAGAGTACTGGGGCCTTTGTCTTGTTTCTGGGGATTGTTGAAGTTGTCATCCTCACCCCCTAATTTAGGTGTGTATGATCCCTGGGGAGGTTACTGCCATTGGCTACTTGAGCTGCACACAGATCGGAGGTGGTAGTGGCAACTGTTGTTGCAGTTACATTCCAGTTGTCGGTATGACTAGAGGTTGTTAAGAGGGCCCTAGTTAATGTAGGGGTATGGCGGCTGACGTGTGCCGGGATGTCAGTCCGACGTTGTGGCCTTCCCTCCTGGCGTGGCTTTCCCTTTGCTCCATCGTTGGCATGACAGCATGCCCCCATGGGACTGTTGTTGGTGTTGTGTAATGGTGTGCCCCAGGTCTTCTCAGAACGGGCCATGCCCCCCTGCCGTGCCCCTTTACCCATGCCATTCCATGTATAAGATGACTTCCATGCATTTTGTGGTCGGTATCCCGCCCCCCGGTTGTAGATGACATTAGTGCATTATAATTCCCCATGCGACTTACCCTGCATGTGCGTTGTCTCCTGGTAGTCTGCGCTGTCCTGTCCTTGAATCCCTGTGACGATCTCCTCAGGGATGACGGCTGCGACTATCTCCTCCATGTGGTCCAGAGCCTCCTGGTGTGCTGGACTCCCCCCTCCAGTCTGCAGCCCTGCCTTCCTGTTCCTGGCCATCTTTTCCTTGGTGCTGCGCTTGCATTGTCATGCCAGCGTTTCTTGCACTCGATGACTGTTCTGGGTACTTCAGCCACACTGTTAATCTTGTCGACAATTTGTTGCCATATAGGCTCTCTCCTACTGATTGGCAACTTTGAGGTGACAAACAGTTGGTGCTGGTGTTCCGTCACCTCTTTAACCAGAATTTCCTGCTCCTCTGCACTAAAGCGACACTTTCTTTTCTTCTTAAAAGTGTCCTGGTTCTTGTGTGGGTCATCCTGGCTGGTTCCTGGTCTTCTGTCATCTTCCTGGGGTCTGTAGTGGCATCTGGGATCCATTTTGGCTCTCCTCTGCTGAAATGGCAGTGTTCGCTTTCTTTTTTACGCTATTGCGTCAAAAAACGGCGCATATCCGGTTTGCGGGGTCGTAAATCGACCCACAGTCATTTCCGCCATATTAACGTCGTTTTGCTTTACGACTTGACGCTGCGGTGTGCGTCAAAAATAATGACTCACACCTGTGGTTTGCGCTGCTGTGCGTCAAAGTATAAATATGACGCCCGCACGGCGCACCAAAATGGCGTTAGCCGGCGGTAATATTTTTGACGCAAAACTGCGCCGGCGCAGTTTTGCATCAAAAAGTATAAATATGTCTATGGGAGCTCTCCAGCCAGAGCAGGCTGATGGTAATTACCGCCATGGCGGAGGTCGGCGGTAGCACCGCCAACAGGCTGGCGGTGCACCGCTGGGCATTCTGACCGCGGCGGTTCAGCCGCGGCCAGAAACGGAAAGTCGGCGGTGTACTGCCGACTTTCCGCTGCCCGTCTGAATCCTCCATGGCGGCGGAGCGCGCTCCGCCGCCATGGGGATTCTGACACCCCCTACCGCCATCCTGTTCATGGCGGCTCTCCCGCCATGAACAGGATGGCGGTAGGGGGTGCCGCGGGGCCCCTGGGGGCCCCTGCCGTGCCCATGCCAATGGCATGGGCACGGCAGGGGCCCCCGTAAGAGGGCCCCAAAAAGTATTTCAGTGTCTGCCCAGCAGACACTGAAATACGCGACGGGTGCAACTGCACCCGTCGCACCTTCCCACTCCGCCGGCTCAATTCTGAGCCGGCATCCTAGTGGGAAGGTTGATTTGCCCTGGGCTGGCGGGCGGTCTTTTGGCGGCCGCCCGCCAGCACAGGGCAGATGTCAGAATCACCGCCGCGGTCTTTCGACCGCGGTGCGGTGTTCTGACGGCGGTACCTTGGCGGACGGCCTCCGCCGTCCGCCAAGGTCAGAATGACCCCCTCAGTGTATTTCACAGGGTCTGGTGCATCCGATGCGGAGTATAAAAAAGTGTAAAAATCTCTGGACTTCCACCGTTCCGGCAGAGTGCATGCTGCTTGTCTTTAAGCTCAACAATGTAGTCTCCTGCCATGGTTTGCACAGCATTTCAGCGAGTGTCTAACCAGCTATCTCGTCCTCCCCGTATCTCCTCGCCTTTGCCTCTTTCTCCCAAAAACAAACTTCACGTGCGCTGCTTCCTCATACTGCAACAGCTTTCCTCTTGCCTCACCCAGGAGAGCATCATCCATACTTTTGCAAAAGCAACTTTCCAGTGATGACAACTGAATCTCCAAGTCACCCAACTAGCTGTGGATCATTCAGAGCACTCCGTGCTGCTTGACAAGACAAACTCCACAAATCACTGCCTTAAATGCTTCCCAAGCCAAGCTAGGGGAGGATACAGTCCTTATTGTAGGCAAAATAATCCACTATTGCCACCCAAACTTCTTCCCTAAAAGCATGATCTTGTAGTGCCCCACTTGGCAAGCGCCAAGTAAACTCTCGGCGAACACCCCCAGGGATCCGCAGTTCAGGGAGTACTGGAGAGTGATCCAGTAGTGTTTAGGACAGGTGCTCAACCTCTGCAGTCCAGAGCAATAAGGCCCGTATTTATACTTTTTGACGGTAAACTGCGCCAACGCAGTTTAGCGTCAAAAAAATTAGCGCCGGCTAACGCCATTCTGAAGCACCATGCGGGCGCCGTATTTATTCAATGACGTTAGCCGGCGTTAGCCGACCGGCGCTGCCTGGTGTGCGTGGAAAAAAAACATGTACACCAGGCAGCGCCGGCGTTGGGGAAAATGGCGTATGGGCGTCTTAAAATGGGGCAAGTCAAAAAAATCGACTTAACCTGATTTGCGCCATTTTTTTACGACGCCCATCCCCCATTAACATGACTCCTGTCTTAGTAAAGACAGGAGTCATGCCCCCTTGCCCAATGGCCATGCCCAGGGGACTTCTGTCCCCTGGGCATGGTCATTGGGCATTGTGGCATGTAGGGGGGCACAAATCAGGCCCCCCTATGCCCAAAAAAAATATATATATACTTACCTGAACTTACCTGAATGTCCCTGGGATGGGTCCCTCCATCCTTGGGTGTCCTCCTGGGGTGGGCAAGGGTGGCAGGGGGGGTCCCTGGGGGCATGGGGGGGCACCTCTGGGCCCACAGGTCCCTTAACGCCTGCCCTGACCCAGGCGTTAAAATCCGGCGCTAAAGCGGGTTTTTTAGACTTGCCCACTCCCGGGCGTGACTTTTGCCCGGGAGTATAAATCCCACGCACCTGCCTCGGAGTCGATTTTTTAGACGGGAACGCCTCCCTTGCATCTCATTAACGCAAGGAAGGTGTTCACGCCAAAAAATGACGCTAACTCCATGAACTTTGGCGCTAGATGCGTCTAACGCCAAAGTATAAATATGGAGTTAGTTTTGCGTCGAAATTGCGTCGATAAAAACGACGCAATTTCGGCGCAAACGGAGTATAAATATGCCCCTAAGTCTCTAGTCCCAAGCCACATATCTATGTGTGACCAGCTGTTGTGCACTGTTAACACAGGTACCCTCACTGCGCATACCACATCTTGTCCTTCATAAATCTACTAGGGCATGTTCTTACATGATGTCAGACAATACCTTTGCCGCTGCCTGGTGTGCGAGACACACGCGTGGCTATCTCAATCTACAACAGGGTTGAGCACCACATTGAAATCGCTGCCCCATAACAGGGTCTCAGTGCACAGCAAACTCGCCAGGCGCCAGGTCTCCGCATAGAACTCCAGATCGTCCACATTAGGGTCATATATCGACAGCAACTGAAAGGGCCGTCCTGGTTCATACCCTTCATCATTACAAAGCTGCCATTTGGATCGCAGAGTACCCCTCCAGTGAACCATGGCAGTCCCTTGTATATAATTATTGCTACCCCAGATGCATAGCCTGAGTACATAGCCATGTGGCATTCCCCCATCCATCCCGCTTGCAGCCGGAATTTTGTCTCAGCAGTTAAGTGAACTTCCTGCAACATGCAGACATCAATCAGATGACGCTGTAAGTATGCCTATAGTAGCCTAATTTTTCTCGAGCGTCATTCAGTCCCCTTACATTCCACGACAAGCATCTTACTGTAGCGAATTTATCATGGTCCATCATGTAGCTGCCCCCATCTCATCCATACAGTGACCTCAGCCAGCGCAGTGACTACCAACATCGAGTGTGAGTACAGGGAGAGGAAGGGAAAGGAATTTGAAGAAACAGATGCAAACTTTCTAACCTACATTTTCTGGCTCACCCACGTTGGCCCCCCAATCAGGCCAGAATTCCCTTATTCACCCTAAAAAGTCCAGTGTACAAACCCCAACCTCAAATGTGCAAACATTTTCTTGGACCCATCCAACTGGGCATTGGTGTAGCTGTAGGGCCCACCCCAGAGTAGGTGGGTGGGCAGGAGATACAACAACATGGTGAGACAGTTGGGCCAGGAGTCGCCTGGCTTCAAAAAGTTATCAGCGCGCTCCAGGCCTAGGGACCCACAGCATTATGGTACTCGATCAACAGTAACTTTATAACTTAGTCATTGTTGCTGATATGGTCCCCTCCTTCTCCATGGTCAGGTGCTCGAGCCTGGTCCAATTTCTTAGGGAGTGTTTTTACGAACTTTGTGGCCTGCTTCGGATCTGTGAAAAAGTGCAGTTGCCGTTATGCTGGATTCTCAACTTGGCTGGGTATAGTAGGGAGTATTCTGTTTTGTTCATGATGCACTTAACCAGCAAAAACGCACTGCACGCCGCCTGCACACCTGGAGTGTAATCCGGGAAAATGCTGAGCGTGTTATTGTTGTATACAATGGGTTTGCGATGTAATACAGTGTCTCTGTCTTTATAATTTAGCAGGCATGCTATGATGGGACGGGTCGGGGCCCGTGAGGTGGCTTCGGGCCTAGTTTTCTATGCCCCCGCTCCACCACCAACACTAGGGAGAGCACGTTCAGCATAGTCTCCACGTAGTCCTCCATGCGGCCCATGTCCGTTGACTCAGGGACTCCCAGGAAGCAGAGTTTGTTTATCCGTGAGAGGGCTTCGAGGACTTCATTCTTGTTGTGGATCAGCTCCTGTTGTGGCAGTAATTAACAAGTTACTTCTGTTTAATCAATACAGATTCACATCTGGCTGCTCTATGACCAACAATGTTGTCACTATTGAAATAGTAGTGAACATTTTTTTTTTTTAAACATATGCTCTTTGTTATATAGATTGTAGTTCAGCATTCAATAAAGTCAACTGGAAGAAATGTGGGCACAAATTACCAAAATGAGGAATCAACCACACCTTATTACACTTCTTAGAATTGTTACATTAGAAATATGGCTGCAAATTAAACTGACCAGGAGAACTGTCTCTCCAAAGATGAAAACCCCAAATGGCCTAAAGCAGGGCTGCATTTTGGCTCCTTTAGTCTTTTCTCTATATATATCTGAATTAACACTGCATCTAGATAGTGTTGAAAGTTTTCCTCCAAAGCCAGGAACTGAACCCATCTCTTACTTAGCCTATTCTGATGAATTAATGAGTTTATCACTAACACCTTCAGGTTTGTAAACCCAAATTTCAAAGCTACAGGAATATAATCGAGAGAATGACTTAAAAATCAACCAAGGGAAAACAAATGTGACATCCTTTGGCAAATCTTGAAAACAATTGCAATGAGAAATTGAGGATAGCCCTATTTAAGAAGTGATTAACTATAAATAATTTGGTGCAACAGTCAATACCACTCGTAGTCCAACCACATGTCAACAAAGAAAAAGAAAGGCTATATGATCACAAAATCAATAAAGAGGTTCTCCCAACATCTATGGAGATCGGTCAATCGGCCAACCTCTTACTGGCATGAACTAATTATTGCCTCCCTCCTACATACCTCAATAGATTTTAAAAATAAGACAGCAACCTGAACAAAACGTGCATGAGAGTTCCCATCTTGATTGAACGGATATTCATCTAGTCCACAGAGCAAATTATGACTTTAAATCTCACTTCATTAACCACCCTACACATAGCGGCAATGCTAAATGATGCTTATGCTTGCATACCGGCTAAGAAAAGCTCTTTAAGGCAATTAATGTTTGTAGAATTAATATAAAGTGTAGGATCTACCGAAGAGTTGAGCCTTGCAGCTATAGAAAAGGTTATTATAGAAATCTACAGTTGTTGTTAGCTGCTTCAACAAAAATCCCTTGCTCGAATTGTGAGGCTGTGTGGAAAACACGCTGCTGGAGACTGTAAGACTTGGAAGAAATTTTAGTTTATTTGCCAGCAAAATCCTGTGACATCCCAAGGGCAGGCACCAAACAGGAACTGACTCCATTCCCAGATAAACAATCCTGGAACTCTGAAGTCACAGTGCAATACATAGGCAACATTGCCAGGAAGCATCACAGGGCTGAACACAGATAAACAGCCACTATTACACTTACCATTCCCCTGCCAAAGAAACAATACCCACACAACCAAAATATCCACAAGAAAGAGATGGGGAAAGGAAACAGAGACAGGTGATAAGGTGTGGGTAAAGAACCGTACCATCAATGAACAAACATACAATACAGAAAAATAATACAAATACGAGTGAAAACATGAGAATGATGCCTGCCAAGAATGAAGGCTTGGATATTATGATTCATCCTCACGCAAAATCACTCAACCACCCCAGTGGTCTGGTAGACCTCACTACATCGAAGAACTAAACATCGAAGAATCTGCTTCCCTTTGAAAATGACAACCATTCATGATCAACTACCCTGAACTCTCATTCACCTACTTCCTGGGCTGCTTCACCCCCTCCGTTCTTTCTGGAACAAAGCAACTTTTCTCAGGTTCCATGTTTGTCCATTCTCCAGGTTCATCCACCTACCCTACCACAACCTTCACTCTGTAAGGGCCCCAAAACTTGGACAAACCATGCCCCACACCACCAGGTTTTACCTTAACCCAATCATCCACATTGACCACATGCTTACCCTGATCTTCCTATGAACCCATACTCAGCACGTTAGGACCCAGCTGTCTCATCCCCAAAGGAATCAGTTTATTCCCTGGTTGCCTACCCGCACCTTTTCAAAGGGTGTTTTACCAGTAATTGTTTTGACTGGTGCGATGGGCCCACAACATGTTCTTAATAGCATTATGAACAACCAATTCTCTGCACCACCATCCAATTCCATGGTCCCCTTAACTAACCTTTTGATTCATTCCCTTATGGATTGTACAAAGAGGTACAAACACACTTCACACCAATGTTACTCAAAAATGTTTTAATCTCTCCAGAAGTAAGTTGTGTGCCATTATCAGTTACCAAAACTGAGGAAATACCTTCTCTCCTTAAAACAACTCCTAAAACAGCAATGGTAGCCTATGTGCTTATCTACTTCTTGAAAACCACTTTAACCCACTTAGGCCCATATTTATACTTTTTTAGCGCCGCATTTGCATACTTTTTGACCCAAAAGCGGCACAAACTTAGAAAATACAATTGCATTTTGTAAGTTTGCTCTGCTTTTGCGTCAAAAAGCGGCGCAAAAGTATGAATATGGGCCTTAGATTTAGCATCCACCAGGTCAGCAGCATATCTTTCATGTTCAGCAGAAAAGCAAACCGGCCTATACATTCCAAACGTACTTTTTCTCAAACACAATTTGCTTCAAACACATGCAGGTTTCTCCAACACTCCTAAACCCACTCTTTGCCACTTGCACTCCTCACACTCTTCCATCCATTTCTTTACCTCACCATCCGTGACAGACCACCAACACCTTTCCTTCAGTCTCTTGAGCTTCAACGTCTGACCTAAGTGCCCACCGGGTGCCATACATATTCGTTTAGCACTCTGCAGAATAAACATATCGCCCTCATGATAAGCTTATCTCCATACAAAGAATTTAATAACCACTTTGTGAAATGGTTTCAACACATCCGGAAATGTACTCTCTCCTCACTCAGCCTTTGACCATATCAACAACTGCCTTGAGTACGCTATCTTCTTCAATGACACCCATCTAATCTCCCACAGAAGCACAGCTCTCCAATCCTTCTGTGGCGTTTTCCACACTCAGCACCACTTCCTCTATATCCAACTCAAATCCCTCCACCCACTTATCAGGTAACCTTGACAAACAATTCCCAACTTTGTTTTTTCAGCCTGGAGCATGTTGAATGCTAGAGTCATAATCGTGTAGCTTCACAGCCAACCTTGCCAAACACCCAAGTATTTTTGTGCCTGCAATCCCAAACACCTTCAGTAATGGTATGTGATCCATTCAACATCCCACTACTGCCCCAAATAAAACTACTAACATAATTTGTTGCCCATGCAGAAGCTAATGCTTCTAGCTCGATGACAGAGTAGTTTCTTTCAGTTCTAGACAACGAACAAGAAGCAAAAGCCTCTGTTCTCCCCATCCTCCCATGTACTTGTAAATGAACAGCACAAATCCAACAGCACGAAACAAATCCAACAGCACTGGCATCCACCTCGAGAACAGTCTTCGACCCCACTTGTAATGGAACCAAAATACCAGCATTTGCAATACTGTCCTTAATCTGAAAAGATTCTGACTGTTGGCCTCCTTCTCCAACCCCATCCCTCCCACATTAACTTATTTCCCTTCCTCAACAACTCCCTCGAAGCTTCTGTTTTAAAGGAAAAATCTTGCAAAAATGTGGACCTGTATTCCACCAAACCCATAAACAACCAATGCTTGCCATTATCATCAGGCACCTCTACATTAACTGTAGCACTTAACCTTATTTAATTTAGGTTTGACTTCCTCCCTCGTAATGATATATCCCAAATATTCTGTCTCTTGCACCAAACATTTAATTTTTTCTTTCCACAACATCAAGGCCTATAGCCCTGGTATCCCTGGAGTGGGGAGGTGGAGGTGACCAATAATAGGGCCATAGTCCCCAGATGCCCATTGTTGGAAATGGCCTCTCTGCATAGTCACCCCCAAACTTTTTATCTTCCTCCTTCTCCTTTTCTGACCTCATTTTATCTGGCTTTAGGACTCTGCACATTTTACCACTGCTAACCAGTGCTAAAGTGCATATGCTTTCTCCCTTAAAACGTGGTAACATTGGTTCATACCCAATTGGAATATCTGATCTACTTGTAAGTCCCTAGTAAAGTGCACTACATGTGCCCAGGGCCTTTAAATTGAATGCTACTAGTGGGCCTGCAGCACTGGTGTGCCACCCATATAAGTAGCCCCTTAACCATGTCTCAGGCCTGCATTGCAAGGCCTGTGTGTGCAGTTTCACTGGCACTTCAACTTGGCATTTAAACGTACTTACCAAGCCTTAAACTCCCCTTTTTCTACATATAAGTCACCCCTAAGGTAGGCCGTAGGCAACCCATAGGGCAAGGTGCTATGTAAGTAAAAGACATGTACATGCGTGTTTTATATGTCCTGGTAGTGGAAAACTCCTAAATACGTTTTCCACTACTGTGAGGCCTGCCCCTTTCATAAGCTAGCATTAGGGCTACCATCCTATACTGTTTGAGAGGTAGATTCTGATCAGAAAGGGGTAAACAGGTCATATTTAGTATGGCCAGAATGGGAATAGAAATTCCTGCTTATTGGTGCAGCTGGATTTAATATTACTATTCTAGAAATGCCACTTTTAGAAAGCGAGCATTTCTCTGCACTTAGAATCTATCTGTGCCTTACAGCCCGTCTCCAATTCACATCTGGCTGGGCTAGTTGGTGGCTCCCTTGTGCATTTCACCCAGACAACCACAAACAGGATACTCAGTCACATCTGCACTCATCTACATACTGAATGGGTCTTCCTGGGCTGGAAGAGTGGAGGGGCCTGACACTTATATTTCAAGGGCTAGTGGCCAGCCTCACACAATGGACCGCCAAACCCCCTACTGGGACCCTGGCAGACAGACCTGTACTGAAAGGGGACCATGTGCCATTCCAAACCACTCTTTGAAGTCTCCCCCACTTCAAAGGTATGTTTTGGTATATAAACTGGGTCCCTGACCCCACCAACTCAGACACTTCTGGATCTGAACCTGCAACCTGTCAAGAAGAACTGCCTGGCTGCCAAAAGACTCATCTGGACTGCTTTGCTGTGAAGGACTGCTGCCCTGCTGTTGCCCTGCTGCCCTCTGACTTTGCTGAGAAGTGCTCTCTATGGGCTTGGATTGAGCTTGCCTCCTGTTTCCTAAAGTCTCAGGGCCATAAAGACTTAGGGGGTCATTCTGAGTCTGGCGGGCGGCGGAGGCCGCCCGCCAGACTTCCCCCCTCCAAAACACCGCTCCGCGGTCGAAAGACCGCTGAGGGTATTTTGGCTTTTGCACTGGGCTAGCGGGCGACCGCCAAAAGGCCGCCCGCCAGCCCAGTGCAAAAAACCTTTCCCACGAGGACGCCGGCTCAGAATTGAGCCGGCGGAGTGGGAAGGTGCGACGGGTGCAGTTGCACCCGTCGCGAATTTCAGTGTCTGCAAAGCAGACACTGAAATTCTTTTTGGGGCCCTCTTACGGGGGCCCCTGCAGTGCCCATGCCATTGGCATGGGCACTGCAGGGGCCCCCAGGGGCCCCGCGACACCCCATACCGCCATCCTGTTCCTGGCGGGAGAACCGGCAGGAACAGGATGGCGGTATGGGGTGCCAGAATCCCCATGGCGGCGCAGCAAGCTGCGCCGCCATGGAGGATTCAATAGGGCAGCGGAAAACCGGCGGGAGACCGCCGGTTTTCCCTTTCTGACCGCGGCCAAACCGCCGCGGTCAGAATGCCCTGCGGGGCACCCCCAGCCTGTTGGCGGTGCTCCCGCCGACCCTGGCCCCGGCGGTCCGTGACCGCCGGGGTCAGAATCACCCCCTTAATCTCTTCAAGGAACTCCTTGGGCACCGAAAATCGATGCACAGCCTGCCGGAAACTACGCATAGCCCGTCTTGCGATGAGAAAAGTGACGCACAGCCGAACCAGAAAGATGCAGCCCGACTTTTGAGTGAAAATTGACACAGCGCCTGCCTTGTGGCCGGAAATGTGATGCACAGCCCTACCTGATCGACGCACAGCTGGACCGGAATGATGCAGCCTGACCTCCGAGGAAAGAATCGACGCAGCACCTGCCGTGCGACAGAAACTCTGACGCATCGCCATACTGGATCGACGCAATGCCTGTGACTTCATCCCGCATGCCCAGGATTTCCCTGCATCGTTCCTGGGCGTCAAAAGAAACCCGCATCCCAGTGAGAAACCAAGACTTCACACCGGAAATTGACGCAAGCCCCTTGCAGCATGGAAAGAAACAACGCATCTTCTATAACGAGGTGGAAAATCCGACACACACCTTATTTTTCCACGCCTCTCCTCTTCTGCGGTGTCCGTGCGTGTAATTTGTGACTCAAACCAGGTACTTTGTGCTAAGAAGAGACAATTGTTGATTTCTAGGAATTAAGACTCTTTTTAATCTTGCAAAAGTCATATTTTGAATTGTTCTTATTGAATCTTTATCGTTTTGACCTTAATTTAACCAGTTTAATATCTTATATTTTTCTAAACCTGTGCAGTGTAAGTTTGTGGTGTTTTTCATTCTGTTACTGTATGATTTATTGCACAAATACTTTACACATTGCCTTCTAAGTTAAACCTGACTGCTCAGTGCCAAGCTACCAGAGGGTGGGCACAGGATAATTTGGATTGTGTGTGACACCCTGACTAGGATTGTGATCCCTATTTGGACAAGGGTGTATACCTCTGCCAGCTAGAGACCCCATTTCTAAGACCCATAGACTGCATTCTGGGGAATAAGTTGCAACCGGTGTCATGAGAAGTGAGAGGACTGGCTGCAAGGGCTTCCTGACAGTTCCATTTTCTGGGAGTACCAATCCCAAGTGGAGGGTGCGCGAGCCCGGATGTAGAGGCAAGGTGAGGGAGGACTCACACATGACCCCTGTTTAGCCTCAGGGTACAGACTCTGGGCCGAGTGACCAGTTTCAGAATGCCACCCCTGAACTGGTGGGAGGTAGAGTGGAAAAAGGTGCAAGGCACCTGGGGCTACCGCCCCCTACTCTGAGAAACTTCAGAGAGCCCTGAAGGTGCTGGAGCCTGGCTCTGGTTACTGACAGCTGTCAGTGTCATCTGTTGGTTGTTGTTTTTGTGGACAGAGTTCTCCTTGGTTTGGGGACAGAAGTCTGAACACAGGGGTGAAGTGGGCCACATCACTTTAATGGCCATTGTGGTACTATCTGCCTACTAAGATGCATCTGTGAGCAAGTTACAGTTAGGTGCTACAGAGTGTTGGGTGAAAACTGAAATAAAGAAAAACTAGACTTCTCTGGCAAGGCAAAAGTAGGGTTAATCACATCGGCCGGGAGACCAGTCACCTCTGTATAACTGAAAAGCTGATCTCAAATGACTGCTTGCAAGGAGCCCTTTATAATGTCACAAAATGCAGATTTCATACATATTATTTTAAAACAATAACAAGTCACAGAATAAAACGTTAATATACTTTCACATGAACACCACATCACCTGCGTCCGTAAATTGGGCACCGCTCCTCTAGGTTCCCCTTATCGGAATCCTAACAGAGCTTTGATAAAACATGAACTTTCCTTCCCTGAGTGTGCAAGTATTTATTAATCTGTTCCCAAGGCATTCTATCTGACTCTGTATGCTCTCGACTAGGGTTACCTTTCACCAATATTTTCTAAACAATGTCTATTAACAATGAGAATGAAATTCAAACTTGTGTGCTGTAGTCATAAACTCTTTAAAACGTGTAAACCATGTTTTCCCATTTACCTGAACCATGTTGAGTTTATGTTCTGCTTTCTGGTGAAATCTCACCTACTTTGTGTCCTTGCAGCAGGGGCCTGGACTGCTCTTTAACTATATATAGTTCTACAATGCTCTTAACTGATGTCTGTGGTTGTGAGATGTCCTTGCATTTTATTCTTTCCATAACATTCCCCCCCTCTAGTTGATATTTCAACTACTTTCTCTAATCCTGGACCTGCACTTGGAATCAAATGATATGTATTACTCTGAGCATTTACTACTTGGGTAGTTGGCCTGACTGTGAACATCCCTCCCATCTTTATGCTCATACTCTTCCAGCGAACTATAGCTAATTAAACATAACACAACATATCGAAAGAAATAACACATTAAGTGGTAATGACGTTTACGTTCTTCTTTCTGGGGAACGCTCACCTACTTTGTGTCCTGGCAGCTGGGGTATTTACTTCTGGTTAACTTTGTATAGTTCTACAATGCTCTTTACTGATGTTTGTGGTGGTAGGATTTTGTTGCATTTTATTCTTTACTTAACATTCCCCTTCTAGTTGATATTTCAACTACTTTCCCTAATCCTGGACCTGCACTTGAAATCAATTGATATGTATTACCCTGAACATCTACTATTTGGGTGGTTGGCCTGATCGTGAACATCCCACCAACCTTCGCGCTCGGCCTCTTACAGCAAACTATAGCTAATTAAATAAAAGAACATTTCAATTGCAATAACACAGTATGCAGTAATAAAGTTTGCTTCCTGGTGAACTCTCACCTAGTTTGTGTCCTTGCAGCTGGGGCCTGTACTGGTCTTTAACTATGTATAGTTCTACAACGCTCTTTACTGATGTCTGTGGTGATGAGTTTGCCTCGTATTTTATTCTTTCCTTAACAACAAAAGTGGTCCACAAATGAGCAGATGGGTTCCCCCTGTGTCAGTTCAGTGGCTCAGGAGTGTATAGTCAGAGGGATCCAACTGAGTTCATAGAGGTGTAGAACTTACCAGGGTCCCTGAAGTAATCAGAAATCCAGGTTACTTGTAAAGCACATGACAAATCAAGCATGTCCCCGCGCTACAGGACTGTAGATGCAGCTATTCATCAGGAAAGGCTAATGCACTGTATTAAAATGCCATGTTTTCAGGATACGTTTGAAAGACCCTGCATTCTTGATAGCACAGAGGTGCATGGGCATAGAATTCCATCCCCTGGTTGCCAACACAGGAAAAGAGGAGTCTCCCCATTTTTTCTCCAGAACCTCCATCTTGCTTGTGTTACATTGAAGGTTACTCTGGGACATCCATTTGAAACACCGCTGACAAGTAAGCTTTAAATCTTCAGACGTTCCCGTTCCATATTAGAGCCATCTGCGTATCGTTAATGTAGGAAATTATCTGCACGCCAACCGATTCCATCAAGTATGCTAGGGGTGAAATATATACATTAAAAAAGATTGGGCTTAGCACATATCCCTGGGGGACCCCAAAATTCAAAACTTTGGGTTTGGACTCAAAAGTATCTCAGCCAAGTCAGGTCAGCCCCACCTATCCCAATTGCATGCAAGCATTGCAAAACGATAAGATGCGACACCGTATCAAATGCTTATATTATTATTTCCACTTTCTATCACCTAAACAGGGAAGTCCATCAAGGGATTGATTAGTCTACCCTAGCTTTAGCCTGGAGGGGCTCATGTTTGAAATGGCCCTCTCATCTCCAAATCTTTTGTCTTTTTCCCTCTACGTTTTGCTGAATTTGTTTTTGTTGGACTTGAGACTCTGTGCACTTTACCACTGCTAACCAGTGCTAAAGTGCATGTGCTCTCTCCTGTAAACATGGTTTGATAGTTATATACCTAATGGCCATATTTTAATTACTTAGAAGTCCCTAGTAAAGTGCACTACATGTGCCTAGGAACTGTACATTAAATTCTGCTAGTGGGCGGGCACTACAGCGCTCTCCACCCACTTAAGTGGCTCTTTAAAACATGTCCCAGGCCGGCCATTTGCGCCTGAATGCAGTGTTACAATGCTGTGTGGACATGGCATTTAAAACCCTTTACCAAGCCTTAAATTCCTGTTTTTATTACATATAGGCCCCCTCCTAAGGTAGGCCCTAAATTAGCCCTTAGGGCAGGGTGGTGTGTAAGTAAAAGGTAGGGCATGTACTTTTAAGTTTTACATGTCCTGGTCTTGAAAAACTCCCAAATCCGTTTTTCACCTCTGCAAGGCCTATCTCTCTGATAGTATAACATTGCGATTACCCTATTACATTTTATGAGTGTAACTTCCATTTATGAAGAGAGGGATTTTTCAAGTTTGGTGTCTCTGTAATCCTAATTTCAAATCCTAATTTTTGATTAAATCAGAATTTAAATTATAGTTTGGAAAGTACCACTTTTAGAAAGTTGGCATTTTCTAACTTCAGCCATTTGGTGACTGCTGCCTGTCATTGATCACTTGTCTGGTGTGAGCTGGACTTTGTGTTTGCCCTCTTGACAGCCACACACAATGGGAGCTTAGTTGTTACTTGATGGGCCGCAATAGGCCATTAATTGGCTTAATGGGGGGTGGAGCTGAGCACTGCCTCGGCCTGAATAGGCTGTGTCCTGTCCCCACACAAAGGGCTGCATGACCCCCTGTGATGAGTCTGGAGCCAGGGGTGTGGACTCTGTACACTTCTTGACTTGTGGATACTCTGCTAGGAAAAGGGACCTCCACTCTGCTGGACTGCTGCTCTGGACGAACTGCTTTCTTGCTGTGCTGACCTACTGCCCTTCTTGCCTGGGTGAGAAGGACTGTACCCACATCCAGAACCAGCGTGACTCCAAGGGCTTGCTGGTTTGCCTCCTGTTTTCTCAAGTCACAGGGAGTCAAAAGTCTTCCAACCCATCTCCCGCAGCACCTTGACTCTGCCAGCTATAAGTCTTGCAAGGCCAAGGGGTGCTTATCCAGTCCTGGGCCCTTGGAAGTCGGTATAAAGTGCTGCTTCAACCAAAGAGTAATGAATGAATGCTGTGTGGGGCTTGGAACCGGTGCATCTCCATCAACACTGATACATCACTGCTGCTGCAAGGATTGAGGACATTGCATCACTGACAGTGCAGCGAATCACCTCCATTTGGAGGCTCTGGCACTGGCATAATGACCAGGCAGATCTCCCGACACAACTCTACTACTTCTTCATCTTCTTCTAGTGGATAGAGGCGGACTACCTCTGTGACTTTTCAATTTTCTGTTCAGCCTCATGTTAACAGTGGGCCTTTTTATTCTCAGAACTCAAGTAAACCTCTATGCTTCTCTGCTTTACAAGCTTTCCTGAAATAATCTGTATTCTAAACTGGAAAATCTGTGTCTGTATTAGTTTAAAAAAAAAATTTGTTTGTGACTTATTTAGAGGGAAAGAGCAAACCTAGCTACAAAGTAAACAAGTGCTTGACACATTGGAGGTTGCGGAAGAAGGGAAATAACGGTTGGGGTGGAAGGTGCTGAAATGAGGCTTACAGGGAGCGTCCTGGTGGGAGGAGAGTAGTAGAGGTGAACTTGGGATAATGGTGTGATTGTAGTGGGAGGAAATAGGTACTATTAATATGTTAGAGCCTCACACTCGCCCGGATATTACTTTGCATCCCAACACCACAGTTTGAAGGCCACTGAATATTTGGAGCATATTGATGCATTGACAGAAATGTTAACATGTTTATAAATCAGGACCTTGGATCGGCTTAATAGTTGAGCATAGTAATGTGTCTTACTAGTTTGTTAGAAGTCATCATTATTGTTCCGTGTCCTTTGTGAAATGCAGTGTTAGTTCCAGTATAGCTCTCAGCAGGTAGGTGTTTGCATGCCCGCAGACACTGTTAAAACCAGAGCAGCATGATACCGAATTCTCAGCCCAGGGTAGAGTTTAGATTCAAGACTATGAAAACCGTACCTGTGGTAAAGTATTTTTAGTCCTTGGCTTACACTGCAAACAAATAAGATTTTATACTTAAAGGAAAATAGCTTGCTGATCTGCCCCGAGAGCTAATGCATGTATTATTTGTTGTGTGGCAACTTGTAGTTTTATTTTTTTGTTGTCTCTGTCCTCAAAATTAAATTGTCCATCACTGTTTTCAACTACTATCTTGCTTGAGCCTTTTTGTACAACTCCGAACATGTTCTCTTTTCATGCACCTTCCAATAACAAGGATGACACTCAAGGAATGTCCACTGATAGCAGATCACACTTAGCACTTTGTGCTATTATTTATTCATAGCCTAGCTGCTTGATGCTAGTGGTGCATTGTCACTGAAACACTCATTTTCAGGAAAGTATAATATTTCTGCATTTTATAGGTGTGGTATTTGGTAATAACTTTCTTAATGGAATTTAGAAGGATCACAAATTAACACATGGAGTAGGTTTCATTCAGGAAGTCTGCTAAACAAAGTATCACAGGCTATCCGCTATTCTGCCCCAGAGAGGAGGTAAACCTCTCATGAAGAGAAAGTTTGGTCAGCAGCTGTTAGTTGCATTAAAGATTGTACAGACCAGCTTGATGAAGCTGAGGACACTAGTTCTCCTATTAAAAACAGTCACTTTCTTGCATGCTGAGAGTTCGGTTATGGATATGTAACATAGGGGGTCATTCTAACCCTGGCGGTAAAAACCGCCAGGGCGAATGACCGCGGTAGCACCGCCAACAGGCTGGCGGTGCACCGCTGGGCATTCTGACCGCGGCGGTTCAGCCGCGGCCAGAAACGGAAAGTCGGCGGTGTACCGCCGACTTTCCGCTGCCCTTGAGAATCCTCCATGGCGGCGGAGCGCGCTCCGCCGCCATGGGGATTCTGACACCCCCTACCGCCATCCTGTTCCTGGCGGGTCTCCCGCCAGGAACAGGATGGCGGTAGGGGGTGCCGCGGGGCCCCTGCAGTGCCCATGCCAATGCCATGCCAATGGCATGGGCACTGCAGGGGCCCCCGTAAGAGGGCCCCAAAAAGAATTTCAGTGTCTGCCTAGCAGACACTGAAATTCGCGACGGGTGCTACTGCACCCGTCGCACTCCAGCAACTCCGCCGGCTCCATTCGGAGCCGGCTTCATCGTTGCTGGGTCTTTCCCGCTGTGCTGGCGGGCGGCCTTTTGGCGGTCGCCCGCCAGCACAGCGGGAAAGCCAGAATGGCCGCCGCGGTCTTGTGACCGCGGTGCGGTCATTTGGCGGTAACCGCATGGCGGGCGGCGACCGCCGCCCGCCGCGGTTAGAATCACCGCCATAGTCATTCTTAAC
This sequence comes from Pleurodeles waltl, assembly GCF_031143425.1. NCBI lineage: Eukaryota > Metazoa > Chordata > Amphibia > Caudata > Salamandridae > Pleurodeles > Pleurodeles waltl. The sequence continues at coordinate 375,892,030 of NC_090445.1, forward strand.
AGTAGCTGTGTTCCTTTACTTCTATGTGTGTTATTTTTGTAATGGTAATGTAGTTTATAAGTTCGCTGCAGCCTGGAACTTTGTCCTGGTGCTGAGATAACACAGCTGGCAATAATCGGCATTCCTGTATAAAAAAAAAAGCCAGAATGCAGTTGTTATAACATTCTCAAAGAAAGAGGCAGAGAATATCAAAGTTTAGGTGATTTAACTGAAAAACACCCTGCCACCTAATACTATGTGATAGAACTTGAGAATGTTGATCGAATGAGCACCCAGAGGTCTGCAACGTACGAGCTGGAAAATAATAGTTAAAATTCCTTTGGAAATTGTGAGTATCTCGTCAGTGAAGACATGATGGACCAAGCAAAGAGATTTGAAAGTTGCTCATTTGGAGATAGGCATCCAGTACAAAGTATTTAATGCAACCGAAGCAGAACTCAACTAAGGCCATTGTCTTTTAACAGGTTTGAAATTGTGTTAGTAAAGTTGCATCATCCCAGAAAATTTTGTGCAGCAAATGAGAAGCAAGTTGCAGATACTGATTGACTTGAATAGAATAAAGTTAAAAAATAATAATAATGAATAAATAAAGTAAAAATAATTATTAAAAAAGTATATATTTAAAAATTGTAAATAAAAATAATATAAATGTACTCTTGTAAGCTTTACTTTGTCTACCTATCACCATATGTCATGTCTCTATCAATCTATCCTCCATCCCCACTCTGACTCATCCCAAACACATTCTACTACTTTATCTCCAAAATAACCCTGCCTAAGCTCTTCCCACCTCTTCTCATGTAGCTCACCCAAACCTCAGTTTACCACCATGATCTCTTAAACAACCCTACTAAATTCTCCCCCATTTATCTCACCTTTGACTCATCCAAAATCCCTCATGCTACTATGATCTCCCTAACCCTTTCCACAGACTCTTCCATTCTCCATCTCTCCTTTACTCATCCCATGCTTCATCCTATTACTATAAACTCCCAATTACCACTTCTGGATTCTTCCCTCCTCTATCCCTCCATTACTTTAGTCAATCCAACTAACAAACTCACATATCCTCTGCTCAAATTAACTCATAATAATACTAAAACTGTACTCATATTTCCCTATACCAATCCACCACTAATTCCTCTTGGGTTCCAGAGTAGCGTGCTACTCGCCGAAAAGCGCTTTGATGCCTCATCAGGGGTAGTAAGCGCTATATAAATACTATTACAATACAATACAATTTGTGACGCATCTCTAACTTTGTGTGGCTCGAAGCAGACGCATTGCCTCCGTCCCAAGGATTGACAATGACGCATTGCCTTCCCTGCTCCTCACATCTCCCTCCACATTGCAAGCAAGTTACTTCGCAGCAGGCCATGGCTGATCCCTGTCTCTGACCCGCGCTCAATCGCAGTCGGTCTGAACTTTCAGAATTGACCAGGTATAGAGTGACCAGCTAGTCCCGTTTGGCGCTTAATGCTCTTAACTACAACATTTCAGTGTATTCTTTAAAAAATCCTAACTCTGGTTCTACTTATTCATCATCTTCATTATAACGTTATTGCGGCTCAAAGCTAAAAAAGTACATCATGGAAAAAATAAAACCTTTCCATTCAAATAAGTAGGTTCATTACAGTTGTAAAATATGCGTCAGTTGCACAAATTTATAAAAATATATAATGTGAGATAAAAAGAATAAAATGGGTTCTCCCTCCCCTAAAAACAGTTACACACATCTCTTGTAGATGCTCCAAGCCATGAACAATACCTGGACAGAGAGAAAACAACTGACTTGTGTACGTTGGTTTTCAAAATTCTTAAAGCTACTAGGTGTTGAACAGGACCTAGATTTCTGCAGAGGGGGACCAATCATTTCAATCTAGCGTGTTTGTAGGCTTTACAAAAAAAAAAGTGCACCTCTGTTTCCTTGGCCTGCCACGTGCTGGACATGTTGCACTCGATGCATCACATCCTGCCCCCAACTTGCAGGTCAACGTACAAGAGGAAGGGCCCCGTGTCTAAACTGCAAGTTAAATTTCCTCGCTAACACTGGCTGCACCTCATCTAAAAAGTGTTCAAAAACATAATAGTTTTTACAATCTAAAAACCTAGAAGTCATGGAGCCATGTACATAGTTAGCCAAATGTGTAGTCAATTTGAAATTTCTGTAAGACCTAGCCAAGTTACTCATGGCTGTCGCAAGACAGGCTGCCTAAAGGTTCCACCACAAACTGGCCCTTTGTATTTGTCTTATGGTATCCTTGATGTATTGAAGCCACTGCGATTTGCAAGGCCCGGCAAGCTCATGATATTCTCCAACCCCTTCCTATAGGAAACTAGCTTGGGTGGTGCCCACACTCTTCTCCAAAAGAGAAGTGGCCTCAGTCCAGGTTCCTCAGCTATGGGCCGAACACCCAGGCCTAACCTTAAAGGCAAAAGTGGAGTACTCGAGGGGAGGTTTAGTAGATGTCTTAAAAATGCATTCTCCATTTTTGAAATACTGCTAGCCCTCTTATGCCCCACAGCTCCTCCCCATACATCACTGCCCCAGGAACCTGAGACCTGTATAGCTCACACACTGGTGTGAAAGGCTTAAAGGACGAGTCTTTAAAGGCTCTCCTAGGCCAGTGAATTGGGCCAATCTTAACTTTTGTTTGTTCATATGTGGTAGCCAGTCCATTTGCTCTGATAGCGTGATTGCCAGGTAGTCAAATACCTTGACCCGCTTCAAGGATACCCATTGAGTTTGAGACCTAGCCTGGTGGATGGGGAAGGATGGAATACCATGTACTTTCTTTTACCCACATTAATGTCTAGCCCCCCCACCCTGCAGAAGTCGGCAAAGCAATCTAAAATCCTTTGCAAGCCCATTGGAGATCTTGACAATAAAAGGGTATTGTCTGCAAACATTAACTCAGGACCCTTAAGATGGACTAGTCTATGGGGTTCCTTCGAAACTTTATTCAAATCATTAATTAACCCATTAATATATAAAGAAAATAAAGTTGGGGCCAGCACACAACCCTGCCTAACTCCTTTCCGGACTGAGAAAGATTTGGTAAGATCTCCTAGTTTGCTGAACCGGACCTGAGCAAAGTTACCCTTGTGGAGTCTCTGTAGGCTCTCACACAAGTAGGTAGGGACCCCTTCTTTTAACAGAACCTACCACAGGTTATCTCTTGGGACCAGGTCAAATGCAGCCCAAAGGTTCACAAATATTACATAAAGGCTAGCGCCTTCCAGCACTGCAATTTTCCAATATATAAGCTTGAGGCGAAAGACCTAGACCATAGTGGAAATACCTTACCTAAACCCGGCCTTAGAGGACTGAGGACATTATTTTCCTTGAGCCAGGCCTGGAGTCCCCTTAAGATCACATGCGCAAACAACTTTTGCATTGAATCCATTAAGCTAATTGGTCTGTAATTGGCTGGAAGGAGAGGTGAGCCCTTTTTGTAGATGGGTATTATTTCTGCTATGGCTCACAAAGCTGGCATAGGCATCCCCTCCAAGATGGCATTAAATAGAACCCCAACATGTGGTGCTCAGACATCAGGTACAAACATATATAAGTGGCCTGGAATTGTAATCCAGGTGCCTTGCCTGGGGCTACTTTAGAAATTGCATTAAGCACCTCCTTGATTGTAATCATAGCGTATGCCTCTGATTTTTCAAGGACCAGTGGCATGTGGGAAATCATAAAGAGATTGAAAGTGCTCTGACCATTGTTCAGCAGAGATATTACTTTCATTTAAGCCATTGGTCTCCTGCTTGCCTGAGGCAACAAGTCGCCAAAACATTTGGAAGTTCTTGTTCCTCACAGCTAGGTGCAGGGATTCCCATCTTTGGGTCTCCCACTCCCTCTTTGCAACAGCCAGGGTACACTTATACTGGTTTCTGGTCATTCATACCATCCTGGGGTCTTTCAATTTGATGGCCTTACAGAGATCCAATTTGGCCTGCCAGCATTACTTGTTAAACCACATACCCGGCTTTTTCTTACCACTACCAACTTGATGCTCTACAAAAAACACATTTTTGAGCTCACCCATTAACTCTACATGCACATTCCCCATTCAAGCCAACTGGTTGGGAGGCACCCAGGCCTCTAAAATCTCACCCACCTTGTGCAAGGCTAGACCAATGGTGGTAAAAAGCTGATTAAAGGATTCAGGAGACTGCACAATTTTGATCCACTTAATCCTATGCCTAGTGGAGGACAGCACAAGTCTGTCATCCAGTATAGAGTTTCCTTTGGCGTCTCCACTTGAGCATGAGATCCCGAGGTGAAGCGATAGTGCATTACGATCACTGTCATGCCTTGCAATCATTTCCATGTTCATCACTTATGCTCAGAACCTGACATTGATAAGAATATAATCAATCAATGAGGTCCTGCCTGGCTGATTAAAAATATGAGACCCTTGTCAGTCGGACATAGTTCAGCCGTGATACGTGCAGATAGAATGATTTAATAAAAGCGCAGTCATCTGAAGGACCAACTGAGTGCATTTCCTCGCCGGTTGTGAACCGGACATTGGGATGTGCCACAGACTATCCTCCGCTGTCACTAGATCATCTACCACAATACTAATGGGTTCAAAATTACAAGTAAAATCTCCTCCAATCAATTTGAATGCACCACTGGAAAGCTGAGACAGAAAATCAGACAGCCACTCCACAACCAGGGATTCCCAGCCAGACACTACTCCAGACACTACAGGCCTGTGGTAAACATTGATCAAACATAATTCAATATTACTCATGAACAAAACTGAGAGGCATAGAATATCACTATTGAAAGTCTCCACAACCGAAAATAGGTACCCCAAATAAGAAGCTACCCAATTGGGCAGTCTCTGTGAGGGCCTACCCTGCTCCCCCTGGTTGCTGCCTTGGAGTAAATGGCCTACCCTGGGTGTTGGACCTCCCTGCTAATCCATGACTCTTGGAATAGGCAGATATCATACTGTGTTATAAAAGATACCCAATCAGGGTTATCAAATTTATCCCGTAAACCAGCCACATTCCAAAAGAGCACCTTAACAGAGCTTGGGGAGGTCTTGGTAGCTGCATGGAAAACTCTGCGGCCTCAATCTTCTCAACTCCAGTTATCTCAAGCTGGATGGTATCCCCAAACACACCCTGTCCCCCCCACTTCCTTCCCTCGATTGGCCAACAGCAGTGGGAAATGTCATGGGCTCCTAGGGCCTAAGAGCATCCCCAGTCACCCTCCACTGTAGAATATCCCCATTCAAACCTAACCCCTTGCCACCCTCCCTGAATGGGCCGGTAAAAATAGAAGGTTTTGGGGGTTCCACGAGCCTTGGGACGTTGGCCATAGAGACTGCAGTGGCTCAATATAGTCCCTTTTTACTGTGCTTACAGCTACCGTGCCACTAAAATAGGAGCAGGTGCTCACCTTACTAACCATTTCATCGGGACAAATGCTACCATGACTATGGAGATCAGAAGACACATTGGTCTAGAGATGGACCATTGGCCCTGCGTCAATCCACCTCTTCTAGGGACACTGTGGTGGTCATATATGCATTGGACGTATATAGAGGAGCACTACCACTATAAGCTGTAGAGTTTGAAAAATTAAAAGCCTGTCTTCCAGGCGGTGTAATGTGAGGTGGTTTGTAAAAATAGCCCAATGGTAATATAATTATGCCAGCATCCACACTGTGGTCTGGGGGCTAATGCTTACAGAAGGCTCTGGGCCATACGGGGATTCCTGAAATTTACAATCACAGAGTCCCCTGGGCGATCTTTTATACACACACCAATCTAGTTTACTAGTCTGGTAAAGATAATATCCACCAGTGAACGGGGAGAGTTCCTGTTATGCGTTAGCCAATGCATACATTTGTTTTTTAATTCTTCACGTTACTACCTTTGGTCTGTCTTCAGCTTGGGGACACCGGAGAGAACCGCCACATAGGGGCATGAGCGGGGCAGATTAATGACTGGGCTGTTCACACTATCCACCCCAGCAACATCCTGTGTCACCACTACCCCAAACCCCCTAGCCGCAGGCATCAGACCCCCCACAGCTTGGCTCAGAGGCACCCCACACCTGAATGCCCCAGAAGACAGAGGGTTACCATTTATTAATTTCCTTGGATCTAGCTCATTTCCATTGTGTGGGGAGGTTGCCACTGAATACAAATTGGAGTCCATATTAAAGCCCCTTAGCTGAGTCCACAGACTGCCTTCCGTTTGGGTCCCCACCGACGAGACAATCCTGATTGCTACATGGGTCTGACTTAATATTTCCCTACATGTCAGTTCCAGTCTTTCCAAACATGCTACCAGAGGTGAAAGCTCCACCACTAGAATACTCTTGAGCATAATCTGGATTTCGACCCCAGAGATTGCCCTCATTGGCGATGGCCAAGTGGTTGTTTTCATGCTAAAGAGATCCATAGGCCTGGTATCCCTGGGACCACAACAACATACAACCTCCTCTGCTCCCAAACCTTTCTGAGTTTGCACTTGATTGGCTTCTAATTGCTTTATTTTACTGGAGACTCTGCTCTTAGATGTTAATATAGGGGCATGGCGGGATGACCCCAAACTATAATCATCATCTGGTGATGTCTGGGTGGTGAGGCCCTATCCCGGGGCCACAATTAAAGTGTACATGACCTCCGGAGGATGGCGGTTGGGCTACGGCTGACGAACTAGGATGGTCATGAGATAAAGATAGGCGTCTTTCCGTGAGTTCACTTTCTGTTGCTTAAAAAATGCCTCTAACCATCCTAGTGTCATTTTCTGATGCAAAACTAACCTTACCACATGACTCCTGTCTTATAAAAGAAAGGAGTCATGCCCCCACCCAAGGTTCCCCTTGCATGCCCACCACCCAAGGTTCCCCTTGCATGCCCACCACCAAAGGGTTCTCTGGGCATGGCCATTGCACCCATTGCCACGTATGGGAGCCCATTTAAGGGCCCATTATGGTACTTTAAAAAATATTTTAAAATATTTACCCTACTTTCCAGGGATGGGGTCTCCCCCCCATCCTCCGGTGTCCCTCTGTTGTGGGTAGGGGTGTTCTTGGGGTATGGGGTGGGTACCTGTGGGCCCATTCCATGGTATTTGACCATGGAAATGGGTCCACAGGTCCCCTAACGCCTGCCCTGGCCCAGGTGTTAAAAAATGGCGCTAAGCAGGCTTAGTACCATTATTTAGGCCCGCTTCCCACCCCCCATGCACTATTTTTACACAGGAGGATTAAAAAAGCACTAGTACCTTAGATCCATTTTTTGGATGGGAACACTTACCTTGGATCCCATTGATGCAAGGTGATTTCACGCATCCAAAAAATGACTAACTCCAATATTTTGGAGCTTGGCCGGTCTAGCATCAAGATATAAATATGGAGTTAAGTTTGCACTGAATTAGCGTAGCAAAAATTACGCTAATTCAGCACAAAGGAAGTGTAAACATGCCCTATGGTTTATTATTGTTTTGTTTGTTAAAGGTTTTGCAGCCTATGCTTCTGGCGGGGGCGGCGCCCTAACGGAGGAGCCCCCGCTGCCTATACACCCAGCAGACAGACGTTTATTGTTCCCCAAAAGGGTTGTACCCACTATGTGCGATAATATGTTAATTACTTCTGTCTAAAAGTACACCAGCAAAACACATGACCACGTCATATGTAACAAGTCAGCCGAAGGCAGGCCACAACTGCTTCACGTCACATGCAACGACTGCAGAGTTGCAGGGAATATTTTAGCTTCTGAGAGGTCATGTAAATTTGGTGCAGAAAGTTAAATCGAATAAGTCTGAATTGAGCATTGGGAGATACTAGCTGGAACTGCTCACATGCCCTTTGCCGTTCTGCGTTGGTCAGCTCATTCGGACAGACCTCACTTTACCTATTTCTGCCTCGTCCCCCCTCCCAACTCGCAAGTGCCTGAGACCATGCCACCTCATGCCCCCCCCTCACCCCAGGCTGCATATATAAAAACTGCGCCCATCAAATAAAGTTTAGGCCGAATCCCATGTTTTGCAAAATGGCCCACGTTTAGTGCCACGCAATTGTGTCAAATGCCCTTTTCTATGTCAAAAGTTGCCCCTACAACCTATCTTTTGAGGATGTCAGGATGTGCATTTCTATGATTTATATGCCTAATATTGCACATTGTGCTCATCCCCAGGATAAACCCAGTCTGGTATGGGTGTGTCAATGTGAGAACTACTCATAGAAGTCTGTTGGCTAAGGCCTTACATAGTATCTTCAAGTCAGTGTTTAGCATAGACATGGGCCTATAAGGAGAGGTCGACAGGATCTCTCCCATCTCTAAAGATTAACACAATTTGTGCCTTACTCATATTCTGAGGCAACACCCCTTTCTCTCTCTCACTGTAAGAAACACTTCTAACATTTTTTCCTACCCAGCTTAATGTCCTATAGTGCCTCTTTCACCTCATCAAAATCTACAGGGGCTTACAGAGATGTCTGGTTCACTGGGCTCAGGCAAGCTTAATGTAGAAGGCAATGTGTAAAGTATTTGTGCAATAACTCATACAGTAACACAGTAAAAACACCACAAAAAGCACTCCACACCAGTTTAGAAAAACACTTAAGATTTATCTTAACAAATAAGATCAAAACTACAAAAATCCAATATGCACAAGTCAAGATATCACTTTTTAAAGGTTTAAATGAGTCTAAATCCTTAAGAATCAGTGATTGTATCCTTTTAACACATAAAATGCGTAAAAAATAATGAAGCACGGGGGCTGCGGAGGAGGAAATGCATTGAAAAATATGCCAATGCGTCAGATTTCCCGGTGCAGCACAGACAATGCGTTGTTTCTTTACATGCTGCAAGGTGATGCGTCGATTTCCAGGAGCGCAGCCTTGGTTCCTCACTGTGATGCTGGGCTATTTTGAAGCCCAGGAACGATGTGTTGAAAATCCATGATGCGCTGTTCAAAAGGAGCAGGTGCTGCAGCGATCCTGCAGGTGGTGTGGCAAATTTTCAGCCACAAGGCAGGCACTGGATCAATTTCTGCAGGCGTTGCATTGTTTTTCGGAAGCAGTGGGATTTTCTTCTCTTTGAAGTCTTTGTGGCTCTGCGACTTCAGAACAGGAGGCAAGCTCAATCCAAGCCCTTGGAGAGGACTTGTGGGGAAGGCAGAGTCCTTCCAGCCGAGTCAAGAACCAGCAGGCAGCATGGCAACAAGCAAGGCAGCATTCCTTCCCAGTCCAGATGAGTCTTTTGGGCAGCCAGGCAGTCCCTCTGACAGATTCCAGATGTAGGTCCCAAAGTGTCTGATTTGGTGGGGTCAGAGACCCAGTATATATAACCCAAAATGCCTTGGAAGTGGGGGAAACTTCAAAGAGTGATTTTGAAGTGGATATGTTTCCCTTTCAGCTCAGTCCTGTCTGCCAGGATCCATGTTGGGGTTATCAGTCCTTTGTGTGAGGCCAGGCCACTGGCCTTTGAAGTGTAAGCGAGAGCCTCTCCACCCTTCTTTCCACAGGGAGACCAATTCAGTATGCAGATGAATGCAAGTGTGACTGAGTGTCCAGTGTTTATGACTGTCTGGGTATAATGCACAAGAGAAGCTGTCAACCAGCACAGACCAGACGTGGATTAGACAGAAACTGTAAAGCAAGGATGGCAGTAAGTGCAGAGAAATGCCCACTTTCTTAAGGAGGCATTTCTAAAATAGGAATAGTAAATCCAACTTAATCAGTAAGCAGAATTTTCTATTAACATTCTGGCCAAACTAAACATGATAGGGCTGCTCCTTTCAAATCAGAATCTACCACTTAAAAGTATATGAGGGGAGTTCTGATGCTGGCCTATGAGAGGAGCAGGCTTCACAGTAGTGGAAAACAAATGTGTGGGTTTTTCACTACAAGGACATGTAAAACACAGAAGTACATGTTCTGCCTTTTCCTTAACTAGCACCCTGCCCTGTGGGTTACCTAGGGACTACGGTACCTTAGGGGTGACTTAGATGTAGAATAATGGGAGTTTAAGGCTTGGCAAGTAACTTTAAATGCCAAGTCGAAGTGGCAGTGAAACCGCTTACACAGGCCTGGCAATTGCAGGCCTGAGACATGGGTAAGGGGCTACTTATGTGGGTGGCACAACCAGTGCTACAGGCCCACTAGTGACATTTAATTCACATGCCTTGGGCACCTCTAGTGCACTTTACTAGGGAGCACATGCACTTTAGCACTGGCAAAGTGAGCAGTCTTAAAACCAGCAAAAACAGGGTCAGAAAAATGGAGGGAGGCAGGCATAAAGTTGGGGGATGACCACCCTAAGGCTGTCAGGTCTAACAGTTTGTCTATATTGTGTGCATGAATATTTCTTCAGCCTCCTCCAAGTCTCTACCGTTTGACACTTAGGCCCATGTTTATGGATTATGCCGCAAAACGTCCCTAACTCAGTTTTGCGGCAAAATCCATAGCACCTACTAGCGCCATTCAATAGTGCCAGCCAGGGACCATATTAATGGAATGGCGCACAGTGGCGCATAGGACAGGCTAGCGTCTAAAATAAAGATGCTAGCCGGAGGGAGTGGGGGGAATGGGCAGAGGGGAAATGGTGTTAGTGGGCCAGGAATGACACTATGCTGTTTAGTGGTACCCAAAGGTACTTTAAAAAATATTTTTAAATACTTACCTACACTTACCCTACTTTCCTGGGATGGGGTCTCCCCCCAATCCTATGGCGTCACTCTGGTGTGGGTGGGGGTGTTCCTTGGGCGGGCCCATTCCATGGTATTTAGCCATGGAAATGGGCCCATAGGTCCCTTAACACCTGGTCAGACCCAGGCGTTTAATAGTGGCTTAGCACCATTATTTGGGTCCGCCTACTCTGTGCGTGTAATTTTTGCGCCAGAGTTGAAATCAGGCGTTAGGGGGTTAGAGTCATTTTGTGGATGGGAATGCCTACATTGCATCTAATTAGTGCAAGGTAGTTTGCCATATCCACAATATGGTGCTAAGCGTTATAGTTTGACGCTAGACGGGTCTAGCGTAAAAATCTAAATGTGGAGTTAACATTGCACGGTTTTAGCGTAAAAAAAAATGGCGCTAAAATGGCGCAAATTCAGTATAAATATGGCCCTTAATTTGCACAACCTGCTATCATGCAGTGAGATCTCGGTCTACGTAGCGGTCCCAGCCCACCTGCCTATGCTCCAAGTCAATAAGCTCCTTCTCTAGTAACGTCTGCACCTCATGCATCTAGACCATGCACTCCCCCCTCAGTGCCACTTTATAAACCTCCCATTCTGTCATTCTACTACTCTCTGTAGACTGGGCCTTGGCTCTAAAGAAGTATGTGGTGTATTCCTTCACATGTTCTAGTGACGCATTATTTTGGAGCACCTCATTACAGAGTCTCCATAGGTCTGTTCCTTAAATTTCAAAACACAAGTTATCAAAGCTGTAGGAGAAGCGCCCGTCGGGGAACGGCACCATTAGGGCCCTATGCACCCTCTCCAGGACGTATGCAGCCGACATGTCACAGTGGATCCATTCCTCCAGGAAGGACACCATTATCAGAATCCTCTGCACGTTCCCGGAAGCCCAGGAAGAGAAAACTATATCGGTGGGATTGGTTTTCAGCATCTTCCGCCTTCTCATCCAATACCTTTGCTGCTTACTTTAGGGAGGCCACTTGTTCATTTGGTACTTGTACTGCAGTTTGTAAGTCTGACACCTAACCTTTCACAGTGTGGATTCTCTCAGCTACGTTCCGCATATCAGTGTGCACCAAGTTAACATCTATGGCAATTTCTGCTAGTCTACGTTTTCCGTGAGGGTTGTTCTGATTGCCCCCTCTGACCCTATGCCCTCTAAGATGCCATCACGTAGTCTGATGCAAAGCTGTGAATTGCATAATTGTATTGTTCTGGTGCATCCTGAGATTTTTGTCTTTAACCATGGTTGCAATGTGAAATGTGCAGTGCATCCCAACTTTTTTCAAGTCTATACCAGGACAACTTACACTCCCAGGCTATGTTGTACACAGAGCTGAAAGGCCACAAAAGGATTCTCTGCAGAGGTCTAATTAAAGCCCTCAGCTATAAACAAGCATCCCTGCTTCAAGCAGTCTCCAATCCTCCACTCTCCCTGAATCAGGAAGAGCTCCAGACCCCCTTAGGCCTGCCACAGCATCACCTTTTCCACCACTAAGCTCGAGTCTCACTTAGTCCAGAGATTCTCATGCAGGGCCTCTCACGTGCCATCCAATGGGGCCCTACTCCAGAGGCCTTTCCATGGTGCTGTCCCCTGGGCGTTTTCCTGCCCATCCTCCAGTGAAAATTTACAGCTCTGTCTGGTAGGAACCCGGGACTGCTCTAGGGGCCAAGGGCTTATCAAATCCTCCTTTGCAGGGTATCACAGCTAGGGAAGCAGGCTATGCTGCGGGACGTTCCAGCCACTGCTTCACCCAATATGGGCACTGGGGTCAGGCCACAATCACCCCCGGCTGCCCATTCTCACAGGCTAATGGGTAGTGCTGTCCAGGTGGCAGCCCAGGGCCGCTCCAGGGATGTATGGTCTTGTCTCACCATCCTTTGCAGGGGCTTAGAGCCAGAGAAGTGGATGTCGCCACAGGGAGTTGCCCCTGCCTCATCTAATATGGCTGCCAAGGCCAGGCCTCGAACCACCACAGCTGCAAACGTCAGTTGAAATTGCAACGGCACCACAGAGAAGTCAAAAATCAAGTCAACACCTGCTCATGAGTCAGCTTTCACCTAGCTCACCGGGTGGGGAGAATAATTCAACCAGGATTATGCAGGATTCATCCTGGAGTTCCTGGAGCAGTTGGGCTGTGGGTCTACTTGGCCATTTTGTAGAGAGGCAAGAAAACTAGGCTTAGATGACCTCCCTTCAGAGTTGTATCCATGTGCATTGGGCTTTTTATGCAAATGTTGTGTTTTGGGCTTTTTCCTGTAGCAGGCACTAGGCCTACCCACCTAACTGAGGTACCATTTTTATCAGGAGACCTATTGGAAATGCTGCATGGAAGGAAGTTTGGGTCAGATGTACAAGCTATTTTGCAGGCTCAAACGACAAAATGTGCCTTCTGCGACCACAAATTGGCTTTGTTGGATGTACTATCCCTATTTTGGGAGTTGGTATCCTGTTACCAACTCTCAAAATAAGGATTGTGACTCGCAATTAGGAAAGGACGTTCCAAGGGCATCCCTTCCTAATTGCGACTCAAAGGCCCATGCATGACCGTGAATGTGGTTGCAAAACAATCGCAGTCACCACCAATTTCAAATTGGTGGTAAACCAGTGTTTTAAATAGGCCGGTACTGTCCGGTACGGAATACCGGCACTTTTTTATTTTTAGGGGGAGAGTACCTGCACTTCTCAAGAAAAACATAATAGTTTTCATTGGAGAGTACTGGCACTTTTCAGATATACGCAGGTACTCTGGTACAGAGTCCCTGCACTTCTATTTTTCCATTTCAAGCACTGTGGTAAACCATTTGCAAATCGGATGGAGTCCCCAAGGGACCCCTTGTGCTTGTGGGTGCCGACATTTTTTCAGAGCAGGCAGTGGTGCCAGAGAACACTGCCTACTCTGAAAAAAATGAAAAGGTAACTTTTCATTTTTGTTTTTTAAATACCTCCCATTTTCCTTCAAGGAAAACGTGTTGTATTTAAAAAAAAATGCTTTACTGACATGGTGGTCTGTTGATCCCAACAGGCCACCGTCCCTGTGGATCACAATTTGAGACCTGACTCATGAACACTGATGAGGGAGATCCCTTGCAACCCATTTGCGAATCTCAAATAGTGAAGTTGACACTGCTGCACATTTTATTTTGCGACTCGTAATTTGGTCATACATCTGGCCCCTATTGGCTTCCCACAGATTCCAGAACTTTCATCACAGAAATGGCCTGATGGGAATGTGAGGTGTAGGAAGAGGGCCAGGAGCTAAGAGTGCTCCTCCTCTCTATATGGAAGGGTGCCTATGAGACATATAGACTACTATCATTGATTAACATTGATATGAACTTTGTCAGTAAGCCCAGAGTGAAGAGGCTAATTAGAGTTCTGCCAGATTTGATACATCTGGACCAGAGTGGGTTTGTGTCAGCAACAACCCACTGCCAAACCTAAAGAAGCTGATACATGTGAAACATTCATTAGAGGGCAGGAAGCACAAGTGTGTAGTGACCTCATTGTAAGGGCCAGGTTAATACTTTTTGAAGCAAAACTGCACAAACGCAGTTTTACCTCAGAAAGTTTAGCGCTGTCTAGCATAATTTTTTAATGCCACCCGTGTGGCACATTTATACTATGACCCTGGGTGGCACTAAGAATAGGTTAGAGTAATTTTTTCTGACGTTAACCATTGCGCCTAGTCGTAAGGCAAAATGACGTTAATGCAGGAAAAATGACTCTAATCCGGTTTACGACATGTAAACACGTTGCAAAACGGAAATGCGCCATTTTGCCCGCAATAGCATCAAAAAGCAATACTAATGGAGCAAACAGTGCAAAGGAGAGGCAAGATGGATCCACAAAGCCAGGAGAGACCCTACGGAGACCCCAGACAACCAGGAACCAGCCAGGAGGACATTGACAAGACCCAGGGGAGAGACAAGAAAAGTGTCGCTTCAGCACAGAGCATGAAATACTGGTGAAAGAGGTGATGGAGCACCAACATCAAATCTTCATCAACTCTCCATTGCCAATTGGAAGGAGAGAGGCAATTTGGCAGCAGGTTTTGGACAAGATTAACAATGTGGCAGAGGTCGAGGGAACTGTCACTGAGTGCAAGAAATGCTAGCATGAGCGCAAGCGGAGGACAAAGGAGAAAATGGCAAGGAATAGGAAGGCAGCACTGCAGACCTGAGGAGGGGGTCTAGCACCACAAGAGGACCTGGACCAGATGGACGAGATGGTTGCAGCCATCATCCCTTAGTAAATTGTCACTGGTATCGCAGGACAGCGCAGACTACCAGGAAACAACACATATGCAGGGTAAGTTGCATGGGGGACCAAAATGCCAAAATGTCAAGTGCAAGAAGGGGGAGGCACATAGCTACTACACAATGCATGTTATCCCTGCAAATCAGGCAGCGGCAAGGGCAAAGAGGCAGGGCATGGGACCCGCTGCACTGCCCAGCCCAGGTGCATGGACTGTGCAGAGGCATCCAGGGGCACAACACAACACCAACAACCTTAGCATGGGGGTACACTGCCATGCCAAGGCTGGTGGAAATGCTGAAGCAGGCCAGGAGGGTAGGGTAGAACGTAAAACTGGTCTGGTGTCACAAGACAGCTGGTATTGTCAGAATGTAAACTATAGCTAAATGCCCAGTGTCAGGCCATTGGATCCAGCGACACTCCCCATTGACAACAGTTGCCACAACTACCTGTGCTGTTTGAGCTGGTTAATTAGGAAATGTCAGTTAGGTGTCCATAGAACAAACACACTCGAAATGAGGGTTCAGTATGACTACGTGATCAATCCCCATCAATCCCTATCCAAGTGCAACTCCTGTCAACTGGTCATCTTTTTAGACTCAGTAACCATCAGGCACTGTCACATATATAATGATGTACGCAGCAGTAATCGCATACCCATGCTGGCCATCCCTGGGTTTACTCCTGTGCCTGTGTCACATTAGCTGCAATGCCACCATGCCACATCTCAGGTATTTTAGTGCAAAGACAACTGCATTGAGGGGGAACACGTGTGTAGGAAGGTGAACACACCCGCACAGTCACAAGAGGAAACAGAACTCTGCCAGTCAATCAGTGCAATGAGAAACTAGCAATGGTAACACGTGCATTGTCTCCTGGAAATGCCATGCACGGTGTGGTTCTAGGTCTCTGCACCGCATAGGTGTATGTGAAAAATGAAAGACTGCGACAGGGCCATATTGTCATGTTGTGGTGCTGTGGCATCAGCACACCAAAATTCATTCCAAGGCATCACCATGCAAATGGAAGCAGAGGGAGGGTTGATGAGGTCAAGAAGGTGGCAATTCACAATTTGGACAGAACCCACACCTAGAAGATGTGACGCAGACAATTGCCCAAACTGCCCTTCACTACATGTGACATGCAGGTGGGTCATAGGGGTGAGAGACTGCAAAAATTAATGACAGGAACAATGCATGGCAACCAAGATGACAATATACACCAACAGGAAGTCGGTGACGTCACATTACAACTGGCATAACACAGACACACTAATTGTATAATATCTCATTGCAGACGATGATGGCTCTCCTTTGGATCTGCCTGTCCTGGACCACCCTGATGACCTGGATGACCAGCTGACACCCATCAGCCAGGAATCCCTCCAAGGTGTCCGGGGAACCCTCAAAACACCACCTCCAGTTGCAAGGAGGAGCCATCCCAGAGAACCCATCCACCACCCCAATAGTACAACCTGCCAGCTCAAACGCAGCTGAGGACTCTGATGATA
Source organism: Pleurodeles waltl (assembly GCF_031143425.1). Classification (NCBI taxonomy): domain Eukaryota; kingdom Metazoa; phylum Chordata; class Amphibia; order Caudata; family Salamandridae; genus Pleurodeles; species Pleurodeles waltl. The sequence continues at coordinate 375,908,481 of NC_090445.1, forward strand.
CAGGGACCACCTTTGAGAGGACGGGAGTGGAAGTCCAGTGGGAGCTGGCCAAGGAGGAGCGGGTGGGGATGCAAACTACGGCAGCCAGCCTTGAGGGTATGTGCATGTGTATGATAACGGCCACTGAACAGACAGCAGCCAAACAAGGCACACAATCCCCACTGCATGGAGTCCAACAGTGTGGGAGGGACCTAACCACTGCTGTGAGGGAGTTGCCACAACACCTGCCCTCCCAATCTTGCTGCTGCATGCATGGCAACAAGCAGGACTCCATGCACCGGGAACTGGCCTCCCTCAGAGCAGACATGGCTGCCTACCGCAGGGATGTTGCTGCCATACTCAGTAATCAGCAGCTCCTCCTTGCTGCAGTGATGCCATATGTAGTTCCATTTGGTGTCCACTTCTCCAACCACTGAAGTGTGTGTGGCCCCCTCAAACCCACCACCGCCATCAAGGGCAGAGGAGACAACACACATCAGAGGATGAAGATGTGGAACAGATCATCTTCACCTGTAGGAGTACCCAGTAGCACCAGCCCATGCCACATGGGCAGTGATTTCCCTTTGTCCTGTGCTTGACAACATGCCAGTGTTGCTATAGTTTGTGACAAGCACTCTTTACCAACACACTGTTAATCTTTCCACTATGGACTGCAATTGTCTTGAACTACTACATTGGCAATTCATGTTCCCCTGCACTGAGCAACACTTCACCTCAGAAGTCCAATGACATGTCCCTCAACCCTGCACTTGTGTTGTGTCACAATAGAATGGTTTACACTAATGGGGTCACAGACCTGGACAGTCTAAATATTTCACTACGGCACCTACACAACCACTTTGTCTCTGTGTAATGTGACACATCTACTTTGCTGGAGATTTGTGATGCGTGTAGCATGTCTATGGTCACAGAGTGTCAGTACAAGAGTGTAGAAATATTGTGGGCAGATATCTACGCAGAAGGTATCTACATGATAAACGTCAATGCTGGCCACATCCTCTACAAGCAAGTAACTGTGTATGTGACATTTGTTTTAAAATATACATGCCTCGCCCACTACATACAGCAGGAATGGCTGTGTAAGAGTGCTCGCCCAATAACGTCAGCTTGGAGTACAAGTGAAACACATTGGTGTGAAATTGTTATACTTGACCTCATCTGAATTTGTCAGTTTAGCAGTGTTGACATGAACTTCAGGCTGCAGGTAGACTTCCCAGAGTGTCCGACATCCCGACACAGGATCCAAACAATTACAGCTTAAAAAGCACACCTTCCTGTCCAATACATGGGAACCATAGTCACCTTGAGTGGTGGGTACATTGGATGGCAGAGTCATTGAGAAATAGATTTGTTGTAGCTGTCAATGTGACAGCTCAGTTGGAAGTGGGAATTAACATGTCAATAGAGGGCTGTGGATGCAGGGCGGAATCCCCAGGCCAAAAGACAATTGGCACTGTACACTCATGCAAAGACCCTGAGCCCCAAGCATATGACACATGCAGTAAGGGAGTAACCAAAGCTTTATTATCTATGTATGGAACTGAACTAAAAACTATGTAAAACACCTATACTAACCTAATCTATCCTACCTATACATTACTTACAACTGGCCCTAAATACTCTATGCTAAGCTTACTTAACACATTTAACAACACACTCTAAACATTGCCCCCCCACCCCTCTTATATGACAAGACACATGTAGGACAACATATACTTAACTAAACATATGCTACCTAATCCTAAGCAAATATATATATATATATATATATATATATATATATATATATATATACACAATTTATTTTTATATACACAAAATCCCCAACATTAACCCTCACTCACCCACAAACTAACATGTAATAATATGAAAATCCCCAAACTTAATTATCCTATCTAAACAACTACCCTACTCTAACCTATCACTAACCCCATGAAACCCACTACAAAACATGATGAGGAATGAGGAGGAAGGGGACTGAACGAGGGGTGAAGCGAGGCAAGAGTTCAGAGGTTGTCCCCACTGAGTGTCCTCTTGATGGCCTTCAGTCTCTCTGTATTCTGGTCCACATCCTTCTGTAGGCTGTCCAGCTTTTTGAGGACCTCTTTCATGTCCCTCTGGAGCTCCTTTATTGCTGACATGTCCATTGCAGCAGGCGTGGTGGGCTGTGGTGCTGATGTTGATGGTGCTGCAGGTGGGGCAGATGTGACGGTGGTGGCTGTGGTCCCCTGTTTAGGTGTGGTGCTCGGTTCTCTCTTTGTGGCCCCCTTGGCAGAATGCCCGCCATTCACCTGTGGCTCGCTCTTTTCGATAGCGTCTTGCCATCTTGAGGTACCCAGACTCAATATCCAATATGTGGCGATATTGCACTGCCCTTTTTTGGAACACCCTGCGTTCCGCAACATCCATGTTGGCAACTGTAAAAATGAGAAAGGCAATCATCAGTTTCATCATTGTGTGATGTGTGTAATGATGATACTCTAACACTCTGCCTCGATTTGCACATGCAGTCCATATCACAGTCCAGATAATACAATGTCCCTGATGGATGTAATGGCAAGGCTGCCTACCCATCATGTAATTTACACCAAAGCAAAGCACAACAAGAGTTGGACCAAATAAAGTAATCTGTGCATTGATTTAGTGCAAAGTGTCACAATGCAAAGGCAGCAACTACTTCACATGGTTCAGGCCCACTAATCTTTATCATCTGAGTCAACTTCAAAGCCACAACACCAGTGACTAGTAGAGGTAATTGGCAGTATGGTATGCAGTTGCTAATCATGAGGGGTCAGTGTTGTTTGGGACTCATGCAAGCCTGAATGAGATGACTGTCATCTACACTGTGACCATTACATCTACCTACATACATGTTGTTCCCCTACCCCTGTGCCTCAGGGGGGATGGGCATGCAATACATCATCACAACTGTCGAAGTCAACCACAAAGGCATATCCACTTATACATGACTTTAGTTAGTGGAACACATGTGAGGAGGGCTGAGACCTAGGAATAAGGTATCCATAGGTCATTCACATCTACATTCATGTGTCCAGGTGTGGACACCCATCAACACCTGATCGGCCAACACAATTCCCAAAACACCCACATTGATGCCAGCACACGTCTGGCCTTGACCTGCATGCACGCCTAGTACATACCACAAAAGTGTCATGTAAATGGAGTACAACTTATAGGGCTACATGCTGGGGGACAGTTACCCATGCATTTCACTGCAAACTCACATTGACACTGACACTCCGGTGAGTGAGAGCCACACATCTGCACACATGTAATGGGCCTAACAATCATGTCGTGCTAAACCCTACAACAACCAAATGTGGCCCTTCCATGTTGGATGGTATTCCATGTCATGATTTGTATTTGGATGAACATTTCCATGGCACTTCCCTGGTGCACTGCAATACAAGTGACTCAGGTATTGTGGCTTGTGCATCAAGGGACACTGAGTTACTGTGTGATAGACGTGTGGCTCAATTTTCAGTCTGTAATTATCATGAGTTCAGTGGTCCATGACAGATGTGGCACAGTTGTATGTTGGTAACAAATGCCCCATAGGCAGTGTCCCCTAAGCTAGGTATTCCCTCTTTGCCAATATAATGGCAGGGATCATGTGTGTGTGTGTGTAATGATGACATTGTAGCGCTAAACATGGATTGGCCACTTTGCTGTCAGGATCCAGTGAAATATGGTATGCTGACAGTGTCTTACCTGATCATCATTGACAGAATGCATGGGCACAAGTGTTGCCATGGCACCTGAAAAGTGTGACTAAAGGCCACATGTATGAAGATCAGATTTTGTGAGTCGCAAATTGCGAGACTTAGCGACTCCCCAATTTGCGAGTAGGAGAATCTTATGTGCAACACTGTCAATGACACTGTTTGCAATTCACAATGGGGTAGCAAATGACCTACGTCATGAATATTCATGAGGTAAGTCTCAATTTGCAAAGCCATTGGGAATGGAAGCACTCACAGGGATGGTGGCCTGCTGGGCTCAGCAGACCACCATGTCTGTCACTGCTTTTAAATAAAGCAGTATTTCTTTTAAATGCAGTCTGTTTTCATTAAGGGTAAACAGAATGCATGTCAAAAACAAAAATTATAACTTTTATTTTCATTGTTTCAGAGCAGGCAGTGGTCCGTTGGACCACTGCCTGCTTCAAACCAATGTTTTTGCATGCATTCACAAAAGGGAAGGGTTCCCATGGGGACCCCTTCCCTCTTGGGAATGGGTTAGCACCAGCTTGAAACCGGTGGTAACTGCAATTGTTTTGTGATGGCATTTGCGGGCACAAAACAATCATACATCGGACTGTGACGTGCAAATAGGAAGGGAACGCCCCTTCCTAAATGCGACTCGCAAACCCTGTTTTGTGATTCGGCAATGTGATTGCAGAATGGCAAAATTGGGTTTGTGCATTGAAAAAAGCATTTTTTCTCGACAAAAACGGACAAATTCTGCAAACTGGGCCGTTTGCAACAGTAAAAAAGAGCTTCGTACATGTGGCCCTAAGTGATAATCATACATGACTCAACAAACCTCTGACCTGCATTGTTAACATGTATAGACATGTGGACTCCATCTCAGTACTGGGACACTAACACTTTGTTCTGTTTGCATTCAACCTGGCCACAAACGTTGTATGCAGCACGCTAACACATCTGCTACTGTCACTCAGAAGCATTCTACTGTACACATTTGTCAATGCGATACTCACCAGCAGGGCCACCGATCACCACACCTCGGTGGTCCAGCAGATCCTGCTCTCTGGCCACCAGGTCAGCCCAGGGATGCTTTAGCTGGTGCTCATTCCGACTGGTATGGTACACCCTCTTCAGTTGGTAGAGCACCTTGCCCCACCGCCTCTGTGTGATACCCATGTATCACCAGGCCACCCAACTCGAGCATCATGGGTAGAAAGTGACACACCAGCCACACAAAGCCCCCAAGCTCCTCCTCCCCCATGCGTGTCAACCTCGCCCTTCCTGACGTGTCCCTGAACCACAAATTCAAACAATAAATATTGAAAATAAAGGAAAAGAAATGAAATGAAAATAAAGGTCAGCCGAAACCTAAGAACCCCAACTAACCCAACTAATCTAACACCCAGACAGACATCCAACAGTACAAATACAATATGAAAGACACTAAACTACACAAAATCACATACACCGGTACAAGTAACAAACAGATTTCACGACAGACACAACAAGAGAGACACCACAAGATACAATAAACGCATTCAACACACCAGCAACACCGAGAAACAGCCACACAGTTAACAAATTGCAGACTGTAAAGTAAAAGTGAAAGTACACCAATTGTGCCATGCCTGTAAACAGGATTTCCTATTACATCATTTCCTGTCCCCTTGCGGCAGGTTTTACGTCACGCGTGTATTTTTTTAACGCATACTATGTGTGAATATTTCCGACGCATCACCTACATGTGTGCCAAAATACTACGCATTACCTGTACACTTCAATTTCAATGGATACCCGCATGAGTGTGGTGCATGGGTGGAATTCATGCTATGGGCCCATATATAGTTAGTTTGCGTTTGCTGGTGTTTTTTTGATGCATTTGCGTCAACATTTTTGACTCTATCTGTGATTGCATGATTTTGTAATATTTAACATGGATGCACCCTGTATCAACATGAAGATAGGATGGTATGGTCTGCAGTGTATAATATAGTGTGTGGCCACATGTGGTAGAGCATGCTACTTTGCGATTTGGGTGTGAATGATCTGTAACAACGATGTGTGTGTTTCTGAAGGAACGGTATTACTTTGGACGTCATGCAAATGTATGAATGTGTGCCAAATGTGTGTCTACATCTGATTGTAATCAGTGCTCTGCAACAGTCATGGTATGTGTTTATAACATGTGTTGAATCGTGATGTGTGTAGTTGTTTGACTTAGGGGACATTACATTTCAGACGACAAACAAAACTCAGGTATCAATGAGGATGGCTAATGAGTGCTATGTAGGATTGGTTACCCCTCAGATGTCATTAATTGCTGGTTATGGGTTAATGGTGATGTGTGTGGACAAAGCAAATGCCTCACGTGCACATGTTTGGTAGTACTGTGTTTGAGACACTTTGCTTAAATTCCATCCATAAAATGTTTGGTACACGTCAGTTTGACTCATTACAATTAGCTATGTTACTTGTGTTGCTGTGGTGGACCTGCTGCCCAGGCTGCATGTGTTCACATATTTTCAGATGTGCATTCCACAGATGTGTCCAGTGCAAGTGTGTGGGGATGTGTACCCTGTGTCTGGATTGGGCTCCATGGGAGTGGCAGGACTGATTTCCAGGGATGGACTTCGCAGGGCATGTGTTGTGAACATTGCTTGTCATACCTGGGACAATCATGCTATCCATTGTCACAAATGATGCCCCCCGTCACACAAGCTCCTTGCAGACATTACAAGTGTTACACTTAGTAATGTCAGGGGTCTGATCTTACATTCCTGTACTTCTGATATTTCACATCCACTGTCTCATGTACGGGCCCTTATTTACCTTATGATTGGAGATATCCTAGTAGTGTGTCATGTGCTACCGTTGACCATGTTGGCAACGTGGATGTGACTCATATGTTATGGTCCATTGATTGTGTCATTCATATGTGACATTCAAGAGATTAGTATTTTTTATATGTGTGTGATATTTGCTGTACAATCATACGCATCACATGTGATGTTGCATCAGAAGTAGTCGGATTTGTCTTTGTAACATGCTCCCTGAGGCAATACTCATATTCCTATGTACATGTGATGAAGAATGAAGACACCAGAACAGGATTGTGTGATTAAGTAAGGTGTTTATTTACATATCTCAACAAGGTGTGTAAAGTGACTATTAAGTGAAAAGGTTGTGTACAATTTGCTGTCTGCGGCGCATTCCTGCAGCTGTGTTCTGCTGTTCCCCCTCATTTTCCCTGCCCCCATCCTCATCCTCCCTAGGCAGTTCTTGGTCCAGCTCATATAATAGGATGTTCATCCTCACACAAATGTTATGAAGGATAGCACAGGTCAGTATACTTTTACACACAATGTGTGGAGCATATAGGAGGCTGCCTCCTGTGATATCCAGGCACCTGAATCTGGACTTCAGGATGCCAAAGGTCCTTTCCACAATGGTGCATGTCCTCCGATGTGCCTCATTATAGGCATGTTCTGCTGCTGTGCTTGAGTTGGGGAATGGGTTCATGATCCATGGCTGGATCCCATAACCCTGATCTTCTGCAAAAGGTAATAGGAGTGAGTATTTTGTTAGTGCTTGCAACAGGAATGTCATGTAGCACGGCAGTTGATATCTTGCATTGTCTGTGACTCATATGTGTTTGTGGTATTGTGTGCGTTCCTGGGCTTCTGTGAGGTTATCTCTGAACTGGGTTGTTTGACATGACAACTTGTGTTTGGCTCATTGAACTGGGATCTATGATTTGGTTTCCGAACTGTTGGTCAGCATGTATGTGCCATGCGTTGTGTAGTGTCCCACATGTTCAGTGTGCTTTCGCTGGAGGGGACATGATACATCCACACACACAATGGATTCAGATGTGGTGGCAACATGGTTGCAATACATGGCCTGGACATCCCATCTATTTAGACATATGTCATCGCAGATGAAATGCGACACTGAGGCCCTTTGAATTGGGTAGGTGACAATGCACAACACATCTCCATAAGTTGAGCTGTTCAGTATTGACAATGCACAATTGTCCGATGTGTGACTTGTTTCTAGGCAAGCCTTTGTTGTTCCCTCTGCCATTAGCTCATGTGCAACCGTGCACCTATGCTACTGAACTTGCCCCAGGGAACCTGGCTAACTGCCTTGTGGAGGTGGATGTATCTGTGCAGGAAAGGCCATCTCTCTGTACATATGCTATTTTGATGGACAATTGGCTCTTTCAGTGTGTGAAGCAGTGTGCAGTTTGCATTGGTGGCACATCAATATGTGTTCATAGCACAGTCCACTTCCTTATTGCAACCTGGAAACGGCATCCCAGGAGTGATGTATGATGTTGGGACTGCCTCAGTCTTTCCATGTCACCTACATGTGAGTCTGCATCATCATGCGATGTGTCTCATGGTGTTAGACCTGCTGCAACACACATTGCACACCTCATATATGCTGTGGCCTAATGTAATTGTAAGAGGTTCATCTTCCAAGATGTACTTGCAGTGTAGGCCATGTCATTGTCACTGTGGGCTTTGACATTGGTCCCTTGGTGCTCTGGAGTGGCAACTAATATTTGTACCAGCCATCATTTGTCCAGAGGTGTGTATCCCATTGTGTCAAGGTGTACAACATAACTACCAGTGTCACCCTGCCCATGTGTCAATGTAGTGGTGTATGTCTTGTGTGTCCAACAGGGTTGTTGTGTTGTGTATGTATTGCTAGGTTTATTGACTTACCAACAAGAAGGCATTTAACATATTGTCCATCCTGGAAGTGCTGATTGATCCTGCTGTGCTGGAATTTGAATGAGTGATGGACAATCCCAGGATACTTGGCCAGGAGGTTTGTGAACAATCCCTGGTGGTCAACTATGGTCTGCACATTGATAGAATGTGTGTGCTTTCTGTTCCTGAATAGGTACTCTGTTGCTGCAGGTGGGACGATCCGGACATGGGTGTAGTCAATTGTACCAAGCACATGCGGGAAGCCATGGATTTGATAAAAGCCCTGTTATCTCCTGCTGCTTCTGCTGGGTGTTGGGGAAGCTGATGTGGCGGGGTGTGAGGGAGATTATGGAATCTAACACCTTGGGCAGGAAAGCCGAGAATGAGGGCTGTGATACCCCAGGACCAGGGCACCCGTTGCCTGGAAGGAGCCACATGCCAACATATGCAGGTTAGCTAGCAGCTTGGTCACCAGTGGTATGTTGTGTGGTGTCTGCAGGCTAGCTGCTAGCTGTGGCTTAATATGGCACAGCAGCTGCTGTATGGCTTGGCAGTTGAGTCAATACCTCCGAATGATGTCCTGTTCCCTGAGGCCATTGAGGGTTGTCCTGTTTCTGAAAAGTCTCTCCTGCCTTCTGCGTTGCCTTTGTGGGCCGCATTGGGGTGGTGGTGGTTGCCGCCGTTGGTCCTGTGCTTGGTGTTGTCTTACAAGCTGCATCAGTAGCACCTCCATGTGGTCTGTAATGTTGCTTGTGTGTTCTTCTTAAGTAGTGGTGTGTTTGCCTCATTTTAACGCCTTCCCTGACCCAGGCGTTAAAATTTGACACAAATTGTAGCGTCATTTTTTGGGTCCGCCTCCAAACTGTGTATCATTTTTGCCCTGCTGGATAAATATGACGCTAGGGTGTTTGAGTCATCTTTTGGACGGGAACGCCTACCTTGCATCTCATTGACGCAAGGTGGTTTCACACATCCTTAAAATGGTGTTAACTCCATTTTTTTCACGCTAGAAGGATCTAGCGTCAAAGTATAAATATGGAGTTAAGTTTGCTCTGTATTTGCATAAAAAAACAACGCAAATCCAGCCAAACAGAGTATAAATATGGGCCCAAATATGCTCTGAATATTGGAACTGTTTGAAAATAAGACAACAGCTTTTTGCCTAGATTATTCCCAGAAGAAGCCCTTGTGGGGGACAGGAAAGTAGAACTGTCCCCAAATCGGATGCTTTGGCAACCTGGAACTCGGAGGTATCTGGGAATACAGGAGGCTTACACTGGGGAAGAGACCCTCACGCGGAATGTGGGATCTCTAATGGACGGAATAATCCATACTCTTCTGGATCAAAACTGCGGCTTTTACTGCTAGGCAGAAGTGCACTATTTAAGGGTGATACCCAGGAGGTGCCAATACGTGTTTCAGAGGGTTGTGAGACCCTTTCCTCCCCCACCCGATGTATCCCCCCTACCATGATGCTTCTAGGTAGACAAAATGTGAGCTACACTTTTGTGGACAGGGGTCGCAGCCCGAATTAAACTAGTGACTCTTGTGCTCCCATACCAACAATGAGTGCTGGCTCTGCCGAGCTCTGCTACTTGGCATTTCAGTTCCAGCACCTGAGGCAGTGACTAGATCCGTTCCCCATTGGGGAGCGATCCCTTTGGCGGGTTATGAAGGATCCTCCCACTGACGTCGATGGTTACGGTGGCGCATATGGTTGCTTGGGGCAAGACGCACCTAATACAACTGATGTCACAAATCTGACAGAGCTGTGAGGCAGGTCATAGAAGTTAATCCATTCACAAAGGTTGCGTACCTGTGGCTCTTCCTGAATTTTATAATACTCACACAACAGGGTGAGACAATGGGCACACGAGAGTTATTGTATGATGGGTGATTTGTACTCTAAAGAGAGATTCCTGACAGTCAATGAAGTAATTTGGTGTACTTCTGGGACAGCTTCTACTGTACTCCCAATTGTCTGGATCGGGCTCCTGGGCAGGTCACCTGCATCTGCTATGTCAGCAGGGCTGTATGCCCTGAGTGATGGGGGTAGGCTGGGGTTCATACTCTACATGTGAAGACAGGTGTCACCTTTACAAACTGTAAAGTTCGAATGGGAGAGAGACCAGTGTGAACCATTGTCAGAAAGGGAATGGTAGTAAATGCAATATAAATTCACACACAGTGTACATCACTCAAAATATCTTATGCCACATAAACCCAATGAACACAGGCGATTGTCTGAGATACAGGAAAGTGTAGGCAGATTTTGTATATTCGCTGTGTCAATGCCAGGTGGCAAGTCAATAATGGGATAGAGTATTAGGCCACTTGCGGGACACAGTTGGTAATGTGGTGGATAAGACATAGAAACACTACATACTGTATCTACATCCATACCGTAGAAAAGGTAAGATTTATAGCGTTGTCTTCACTCCTGGCTAAGAGATGCATAATAATACAATGGCTTTTAGATACAGGTCCATCTTACGGGAGATGGATGTGAGCCATTAGGTAAAATTCCCTTGCTGAATGATTAACCCATTAGCTGCTGGGCCTTCCCCCCTCTAGTGCAGAGCTTTTTTCTCGCTACTTGGGGTAGCTCGTGTTTAGGGCTCCAAAACCTTTTTTCTGCAAAAGGTACGCGCACCAAATTTTCAACATCCTGGGGGTTCGGAAAGTACCCAGGGTGTTTGGATTCCCGTGGAGGGAACTGAGATAGCAACATTTTTAGATTTTTGTGAAAAATAGAGAAAAGTTCTCCAGATTAAAGTGTCTAATTTATTTTCCTAAAATGGTATCAACAAACCGTCTGCTGTACTAAAGTCACCATCTTCCCAGTTTAAGGAACATGAAGCGCTGAATCGAAAAAACATAATATTGTACCACAGTTTTGGCATTTTTCAAAGAGGTAGCCCATTTTTCCTATTTTTTGTGCTCTCAACCTACTTCAAGTGTGTGGTGGAAACCAGTGTCAATCCCATGAGGGATCCAAGAAGCTTTAGATTTCTGAAAGGTAGACAAAATTCCAAATTCCACAAGGGGAGATCTCTCAAGGTGTTCCTAAGGACAATAACTGTTGCAATAAAGACATTTTGAAAATGAGTAAGAAAAAACGTCCGTTTGTGGCATTTTCATCTGTAATTTTTTGTCACAATGGCCAATTTACAAAAGCAATATACCATTACATCCACTAGACTAGTCTGGTTGTAGGGATATACAGGGTTTGTAGGTTGTGCAAGAACGCAAGGTACCCAGAGCCAACAACTGAGTTGCACTATACAATGTTTTTTCTTTGAATTCTGAATATAGAGCAAATCATAAAATAAAATAGGTAGAGTAAAACATGGGTATTAAGGACACCTATGTGTTTAAGAAATGGGCACACGATATGGAATTTAGGAGCAGTAGTTTTTTATACATCTCTGAATTTGTGGGTATCCGTAGTAGCATATGATTTAGAGAGGATTTTATGCTTGACACAGCACGATCCACAAATGGGAAACAATTCCAGGAAGGCCTCATGTGAAAGGGAGACTCTCCCCTTGCAAACGAGTCCTCCCCAAACCCCAGTGAGGCATTTTTCAGAATTTTTTCCCCATCAGGGTGGAGAGAGCGCACTCACCTGCTTCTTCTGCCACTCTGGTGGGGAAACTGTGGCATCAGTGCCAGGGCCGGCTTTAGGACTGATGGTGCCCTGTGCAACAGTTTATTGTGGTGCCCCCAACCCCATGACCTCCTCCTCAGTTTCACCCACTACCATGGCAAGTGTGCCCCTCATCTCTCCTTCGCTCCCCTTTTACATACATTCATGTGTTTTAAAGCACTTGCAAAGACTGGCTTTACTAATCCACTCAGATAGCCACATAAAATATAGGGGCAAATTTAAGAGACCCTAGCGCCATTCTAGCGCCACATTAATGTCATTTTCTTTACACTGTGGCATTATAAGACCAAACGCGTTGTGCCATATTTACCAAGTTTTGCAATGCATGCATTGCACCACTTTATACCCCTCTGCGCTACATTGTGCCTGTGCCAGGCATAATGTATGCAAACGTGCCATCCCCCCATTAGTGGGGGCCAAAGAAATGGCGCAAAGAAATCTGACATATTTCTTTGTGTCATTTTTTTCCAGCACTTTTAACGCCTGCTTAGAGCAGGCATTAAAAGGAGCCTTCCATTGGTTACAATGGGCCTCTCGGTGCTTTGCAAGATCAGCGTCAAAATGTTTGCTGCTAATCCTGCAAAGGGCCAGACTAGCGTGAAAATTTCTGACGCTAGTCCCCTAACTAGCACCATGGTGCGCCATATTTTTAATATGACGCACACGTGGTGGCGTTAGGAGGCGCAAGAAAAGTGGTGCTGCACTGCATGCAGCGCCACTTGTCTTAAATATGCCTCATTAATCACAAGAGGAATATTGACATTTTAATTGTTTCTTGAAGGCTAAACGCACAAGGAATTTTTCAGCAGGTGCTTTTAAATCGCAAGTTTCGTAAGTAATTGCTAAACACAGTGCCCCCCTGATGTCAGCGCCCGGTGCGGTCGCACCGCTCGCACCGCCCAAAAGCCGGCCCTGATCAGTATGCCTCATGGCATGCTGACATCATAGATAGGCGGGAGAGGAACGAGGGCTGATGAAGCGATTCCGCGTCTCCCTCGCCATTTAAGAAAAACAAAAATCCTTTTCAGCCCTCCCTGGTGTTGGCCAATGGCTGACAGATGCAGCTGGGAGGTTGTAGGCCATTGGCCAGCCCCCCCCCCATGAAGGCGGTTAAGAATGCTGAGGGTGAAAACAGATAAGACACAAAAAAACATACTGATATGAAGAAAAGTGTATGACGAAACCATGGATGACTGCGTTAGCAAGATTACTAGAAAATATATTATAGAATGGTGTGACTTTTCCAGCCAAAAAGTGCTTGACACAGAAAAGTAGGTAATGATCATGTTGGAATATAACTAATACTTTATACTGTTAAGCTCTCTGAACACCCACAGCGAAAATTACTTACACTTTGCACCAGGTTTGCACCACAAGAGTGATGCAAACAGCACAAAGTGTTGGGGGTGGATTTACTTTCCAACGCAAATGATGATCTGCAATGGAAAGTGGCCTAAAGCAACAAAAAGAAGCGCTGTGTTCACCAAGGGCTTTGACATAAATCCCTATCTACTAACATTGCTAGACAGGATTTGGCACCAATAATGTAGGCCTCCTTCAGATAGGTGGAGCAACCTTTAACACAGTACAGAACACATAACAAGTGGGACAAGTACTAAAGCAAAGTTTTTGTACAGAAAGGGTCCCCTATGCTTGACAGAACGAAAACACCCTTGCAGTGTGGCGCAAGGGTGTGTGTGTTGGCGCATGGCAGCCTAAAATGCACCAGCTCTGGGAAAGGTTCAAACAGTGCCATTTCTTAGTAGATATGGTACTGTTTTACCTTCTCCTTTTGACACAGCACAGCACAGTAACTGTGGGTGTTGAATTGCGATGCGTCAAAAGTTAATCAATCTCACCCCAATTCGTTTTTAGGGTTGAGCCTGCAAGTGCATGTGCTAGTGCATGCGTCTCGCTTGCAAGACTCTGTTGTGTACAGTAAAGCGCTTGGAGCCCTTCTATCGCTTACCAATTGTTAGCTTGCATAGTGCTCTTCTTCACAGCCTCGTAATTCGTCATGGCAGGCCTGTCATCATTTCCGTTCCTCTGTGTGGAGCAGAAATCAAGCACTGATTGATTCTACTTAATCAGTGCCCATCTGCTGCTCCCGATGTAACTGAAGTTCTAGTTTGTTCTTTTTAACTTCTAGTACCCTACAAACAGAAGGCTTGTGACTGCCAAAATCGTGCCCAGGAGGACAAACAAAATTACAAAGTTTTATTTTTATTGAGCTTTCTTTTATTTTTCCAAGACGTCTTTTCTCACTTTCCACTCGTGTTTTCTTTTGTTTTTGCTCATAGATGCTGTTCTCAAAAGATGATGACTATCTTGTTCTAAATATTGCAAAGCAACATTGTTTCTTTATTCTGTGTATTTTCTGAAATGGTGCTTTAACACATAAATGTGCAGTACACCCCATTCCACTCCACCCCACTCCACCCCACTTCACCCCACACCAAGCCACCCCACCCCCCTAAATCAATTCACTTCAACCCACCCCACTCTAATCCTCCCAACCCCTCCCAATCTAATCTGCTCCAATCCAAAGCAATCTGCCCCACTCCTATCTGCTCCACTCCAATCCAAAACAATATGCCCCACTCCAATCTGCTGCACTTCAATCCAGAACAATTTGCCCCACTGTAATCCAAAACAATCTTCCCCACTCCAATTCAAAATAATTTGTCCCACTCCAATCCGCCTCACTTCAGTCTACCCCACTTTAATCCAAAACAATCTGCTCCACTCCAGTTCAAAACAATGTGCCCCACACCAATCCAAAACAGGCTGCCCCATTCCAATCCAAAATAATCTGTCCCACTCTAATCCGTCTCACTCCAATCTGCCCCACTCCAATCCAGAACAATATGCCCCACTCCAATCCACCTCACCGCAATCCAATCCACCCCACTCTCATCCAATCCACCCCACTCTCATCCAATCTGCCCACTCCAATCCAAAACAATCTGCCCCATTCTAGTCTTCCCCACTCCAAACCTCCCCACTCCAATCTGCCTGACTCCAATCCCAAACAACCCACTTCAATACAAAACAATATGCCCCACTCCAATTCACCCCACTCCAATCCAATCCACCCCACCCCATCCCAATTCACCGCACTCCAGTCCACCTCAATCCACCCCACTACAATCTAGCCCAACCCACACCAATCCACCCCACACAAATCCAATCCACATCAGTACAATCTACCCAACTCCAATCCACCCTACTCCAATACAACCCACCCACTCCAATACAACCCCTCCAATCAAGTGCACTGCTACCCAATCCACCTTACTCCAATCCATTCCACCCACACCACCCCAATCCATCCTACTCAAATACAATCCACTTTAATCCACCCACTCCATTCCATGTTAATCCACCTACTCAAGTCCAATCCATCCCATTCCAAACCACCTTAATCTACCCCACTTCAGTTAATCCACCCAGCACCAATGCAATCCTCCACACAAACCCTGCCCCAGCCCCACTTACCCCTCCCAATCCTTCCTGTTCCTCTCTCTGCTCTCTGGCCCCTTTTTAAAAATTACCCTGACCCCAGCCCACCACCCTCAGCCCTAAAACTGCCCCCACTGCTGAAAACTGCCCCTTCCCCTTTAAAAGTAACCCAGCTCCTCCACCCTGATACCTAACACCCTGCCCCTGGTCAAAACAACTACCCCAACCCCCCCACCTGCCCTGAGCCCTAAAACCGCTCCCATCCCTGAAAGCTACCCTGCAAAACCTGTCCCCAACCCCACTGTTCTGTTCCTGTTCCGTTCCGCCCATCCGCACAGCTAGACTGCAGACTACTCTCTACTTTAACCAGACATATGCGTGGTTTAAACATATGTTTGGCTAAGGGAGAGATCCAGAGAGTTGTGGTTCAGGCAAGCGTTGTTACGCTTGTGGGGAAATGGCACGCGTGGCTTAGCCTGCGTTGTTTAGGCCGTTTCCCACTCTACCCTATTCCATCCCACTCCACTCTACGACACTGCCTGCCACTGAACTCTACTCCCCCCTACTGAACTCTACGACACTCTACTCGCTCTTCTCCACTCTACCACACTCCAACAAATCCACACTCTACTTCCCCACTCCACTCTGACACTCCAAGCCACACCACTAAATTTTAGCCATGCTGGAGAGAAGCATACTGGTGTACAACATGGCAAAACACATTGCCAAAACTAATTGCTCTTGTATAGTGCCAAAACTAGTAGCTCTTGAATATAGGCGACCTATTGGCTTTGCCAATGTTTGTTCCCTTTTATTACCTAAAACCATTAAAATGTGTTTAAAAAGAAACTCAGCTAGTCCATGGTGAAACGGAGTCGTAGAATGAATACATGTAAAGGAATTGCGTCAACTGATCGTCTGGCCGGATTCATTAAATATTTTTTATTGAGGAGGAAACATTTCAAAACCTTTCTAACAAGTTGACTGTATTGTATAAAAGGCAGTCTACTATTGTACTGGCAGGTCTCACCATTTACAATTACAGATAGTTTATTCGGAAGAGCACCGCATATTTGAGTTCTCTCTTTTTAAGTTCTTTCTTTGATGCTTCAAATGTACGGCTTTGCGAATGTACCACTTTGTTGATGCCCAGAAACTAAAGGATTTTGGCACACTCGAACATCATCTGGACTCGGGTTCTGGTCCCTGTAAAACTGCGTCGCTGTCGTTGAGGGTGCATTGATTGGCCGTCCTTGGGGGTGCCCCTGGCCGAAGCTGGGACACTGGAGCCTTATGGGATCTTTCTGCAGAGAGGCCCTTTGGGCACAGATGTCTTAGTTTTAAAGTTTAAACAAATGTTCCGTTATTTGCCCCTACACTCCTCTGTTATAACAACATTTATTGAAGCTTGGCCACTCTGACATTTGGTGCCTTTCCATCTTCAGAAAGATTTTAGGATGTCTTTTTCACTCTTCCCTCGAGGCCAGAAATCTTGTGAAAATCAGCACGCAGGAGGTCAGTTCAGTGGTCATGCTGGTTCCCTTTGCTGCACATGAATAAATAGTGGTGGAGTTTATATTGGTGTTGCTAGCGTATTGTGTGGTCATGTCCCTTCGCTTGCCGTTTGTAAGATGGTCATTGCAATGACCGAGCGCTCTTAGCTGGCCAGGACAACACTTTCTTCTAGTGCTTCCATGAACAATGGGGCAGTCAGTGTCTCTGCGGTGTGGTTGCAGGGGGTGGGGGAGGAGCGGTATTTGATGGTAGAAGGAGGAGGGGCACCAGAAGGTAAAAGCAGATCCCTTGTGTTATGCCACGCTACAACCACTTGGCACGACCCATCCAGCCAGTCTTGCTCTGTTACACCCGACTCCCACGCTCATGTCCAGCACACGGTTCTTTCTTTAGGAAGAGAGACCCTCGGAAGAGTTTGCCACTCACTTCTGCCTCTTTCAGCTCCACGCCCACTGTTGTGAGCTAGTGTGTTAAAATATGGATAGTCCTCATCCACAGTAGGCCTTTCGGGGATCTAGCCATGGACATCGACGCCGCACATTGCTCTAGGTTGTTACGGCCAGGATCTTTGCTCAAGACTATCTTTTGACTATATATATTTTATTATTTCCACAAACGCACTGTCACCCTTAGTGGCTGCAATCCAATCTTGTTTAGTAATGGCACCACTGGACTCCTCGCATTCAAGCAAGCATGCGACCAGCAAATTGTCATCATCCTCAGACTCATCACAGTCTAATCATCACAGGGGGCTCACGACAGGTAGTCAGCAGAAACATTCACTCTGCCCGCTATATGTTCCATTTTGATCTGGTACTCTTGTAACTTGCACACCAATTTAGCTATTCTAGGGGACCTTTTACCTGAACCCTTTCCTTCTAAAATGCTAACTAGAGGCTTATGATATGTGCAAATTATACTCTTTGCCCCATAGAAAACGATTGAATTTGGTAACCATTCAGGCACAAGCCAATAATTCTCATTCAGTCACTGATTATTTTGTGTCTAGGCCTCTCAACTTCCATGACGCAATTGGTATTTCCCTCCTTCTCTGTTTTCTGGATGAGCACTGCCTCCAACCTGACTTGCATCAATAGTTATAATACTTTGTAACTTCTCATTGAATGACTGCAAGGATGGGCCCAATTCAAGTTCTCTTTTTATGTCCTTCATGCTTTGCTCACACGTCCCGTTCTGGGTAAATTCTGTGTCTATCAATTTCCGAAGTGGTTCTACTTTCAAAGCATAGTTTTTTATGAACTTGTAGTGTAATTAACACATGCCCCAGAAACATGAAAGTTCCTCCTTGTTCTGTGAGGTCGGTGACCTTGAGATTACAGATATCAAAGATGGCTTTGGCCAAACACCACCTCCATCTATAAGGTGTTCAATGTATTCAACAGTTCCTTTGAAAAACTTACATTTGTTTTTTGTAGTGTTAGGCCTCTGTCTTGAATCATTTGCAAGACCATCTTTAACCCCATTGCTGCTAGGCCATTTCATCCCAGTGCTAAGCCTTTTTTTTTTTTTTTAGCTATTTGGGGTAGTTTGAGCTTAGGCTTCCATAACTTTTTGTCCACATAAGCTATCCATGCAAAATGTGCATCCCTTTTTCCCCAACATCCTGCGGATTCTAAAGGTATCCAGGGTTTGTGGATGCCCCGTGGGGGGACCAAGAAATTAACCAAAACTTAGCTACATTTAGTTTTTTTCTGGAAAAAATGAGAAAAAAGGTGCTGCAAAAGACAGTGTCTGTTTTTTCCTGCAAATGGCATAAACAAAAGGTTTGCTGTGCTAAAATCACCATCAAGCCCAAGCAGACTTGATACAGAAAACCAAAGCCCATATTTACACTTTTTTAGCGCCGCATTTGCGCTGCTTTTTGATGCAAAAACGGCGCAAACTTACAAAATACAATTGTATTTTGCAAATTTGCGCCGCTTTTGCGTCAAAAAATGAGGCAAATGCGGCGCTAAAAAAGTATAAATATGGGCCTAAATTTATTACCACAGTTTTGACATTTTACTGTGAGAGAGCCCTTTTTTCTATTGTTTTTAACCATCTTCCAGTTTGTGGAAATGGCTGGGAAAATCATCATAGATTTCAGAAAGCTACACATTTATGAACACTAGACAACAACATGAATTCAGGAAGAGTTAATTTGTGTAGATCTTTCACGGTTTTCCCAAAGAAAGTAAGTGCTGACATAAACAAATATTGAAAAGTAGTTGGAAAAAACTGCCATTTGTGACATTTTCATTTGATAGTTTTTATCACAGACGATTTACAAAAGCAATATATCATTACATCTGCTAGACCCTTCTGCGTGCAGGTAGATGTATGGTTTGTGGGTTTTCCAAGAAGTAAAGGTACCCAGAGCCAATAACTGAGCTGCACCTTGAATTGGTTTTTCAGTGTGTACCAGGTATTCAGCAATTATTATGGTGAAGTAGAAAGAGTAAAAAATAGGTTTTCAAGGAAACATGTATTTCCAAAATGGGCACAAGATATGACGTTTAGAAGCAGTGGTTATTTGCATGTCTGAATTTGTCGGTACCCATACTAGCATCCGAGTTAAAGGGCATTTCTCAAAATGACTTCTTCCTTACACACTGACTTACATTTGGAAGGCATAAATGTAGTAAAACACAATTGATAATAAGACTTGTTCTACTATTCTGTGTTCTCCTAAGTTTCACGATAAAAACTGTATCTCATTTGTGTGGGTAGACTTAGTGCAAGCAACAGGAAACACCCCAAAACGCAACATGGACACCGCATTTTTCCACTGAAAACTGACCCTTTTTTGCAATGTGCCTAGCTGTGGATTTTGGGCCCTAGCTCAGCCGGCACCAAGGGAAACCTGGCAACCCTCTACAGTTTTGAAAAGTAGACACATAGAGGAATCCAGGATGGGGTGACTTGCGTGGCTCTAGGTAGGTTGTGTTACCCAGAATCCCATGCAAATCTCAAACTTTGACTGAAAATGTTTTTTATCCCATTTCTGAGATGAAAAGTTCTGGAATTTGCAGGAAGCCACAAACTTTCTTCCACCCAGCATTCCCCTAGGTCTTCTGATAAAAATGGTACCTCACTTGTGTGGGTAGATCAAGTGCCCACAACAGGAAACAGCCTAAAACACATTATGGACACACCACAATTTTCCATGGAAAACTGACCCATTTTTTTTGCAATGTGACAAGCTGTGGATTTTGGGCCCTAGCTCAGCCGACAAGTAGGGTAACCTACATTTTAAGCCCCCCCCCTTTTTCCTTGGTCCCCACTTGGCTGATCACCCCAAAACCTTACAGCAAGGAGGTGAGGTTGTTGAACGTTTTTTTGGGAAAATGTTTTGTGAAGATTTATCAAACAGCAGGAAAGTTTTTAACAAAACAAAATAATCAATTTCCTGTGGTAACTATGTCCTAATTATAACTACACAGTGGCCACCGCTTTATATATATATATATATATATATACATATATATATATACATATAATGACAAGAAAGGTCAGGACACTTCCAGTATAATTTAAAGCTTTTTACTCTTTACAACGAATTTCCTCACAACGCGTTTCAGCCGTAGCCTTGTTCATCTGTGAACAAGGCTACGGCTGAAACGCATTGGGAGGAAATTCGTTGTAAAGAGTAAAAAGCTTTAAATTATACTGGAAGTGTCCTGACCTTTCTTGTCATTCCAAGATTTTTCTTTTGCATTTTATGGCATTTCTCGAAGCCATGGTCGGACCGCCACGTTTTTGAGCCTCGGTAATTCGAGTCCTTTTGGTGAATGAAGTATATATATATACATATATATATACATACACACACACACACACTTTTATTTTTATATATATATATATATTACCTAGTGGCGGTCACCACTAAGTAGTTATAGTTAGGACCTAGATTCTATAGCTATTTTTTGCTTGCCTAACTCTTTGGCGGCGCTTCTTGATGGATATTTATGAAAATGTACCAAGAAATTTGACAGTCATGTGAGCTGCTGTTTCGAAAGTTTCCGGGTGATCCGTGAAGTGGGGTCCGAGATAAAGTGGGGGAGGGTTCCCATAGGTAAAACTGAACTGCGATAGTGCCAAACCCACTGGATGCAATTACACCAAATTTAGCAGAAAGGTAGGTATTGGTTCAGAAAGAGCCCTTTTGTTATTTGGTGCAAATCCCTTCAGTTGTTTTACAGAAATTAAGGAAAATCCAAATTTGTATATCTAGGGATGCAAAGGATTAGCGACCCATCCCGATTTCATCCTCAGATCTGATTGGCTGATAACACTTCAACAGGGAAGTGTTGTTAGCCATGCTGCCAAAAAAAAGTTAAAAATAAAGAAAAGGGGTCAGGGTACGAACACCCTGACCCCTCCCAGGGCTAAAAAAAACATTTCTAAAAAAATAATTTGCTGAGATTTGCGGAGGATCTGCGGATTCAGTGAAAATTCTACCCCCCCCAAAAAATAAAAGGGCAGGTTTTTGCTCTTCATTTTTTCCAAGTCGCCAGGAGGGCCAAGGCCAGGGGGCAATGATTATAGCCAGGCAAAATTGGATTTCATCCAGCAAGGATTGACGCGTAGTGATTGACCTCCTTTGGGGGTTTATATTAAGATCGCCTCTTCATTCTTAGGCCCTGATTTATACTTTTTTGCCCTGCTTTACCGTCATTTAGAATTGTATTTTGTAAGTTTGCGCCGCTTTTGCGTCAAAAAATGATGGTAATGCGGCACAAAAAAAGTTTAAATCAGGGCCTTAGTGCAATCATGCATCGCTATTATATGACCGAGTGTGAACAGAAGAAATGCAATTAGAGTGGGACGGCCGGTTTATATCCTGCTGCATTTTCATTCCTCTGACAACTCTTAGATTGAAGATTATAGCTTGAGCAAAGCCCTCTTAGCAGAGGAAGAAACATGTTTGCCCGTGATCCCAGTAACGTTACTGAAGGCGTTAGTGTTGGTTCATTTTCCGAAGATGCTTATGGCATCTTAAGGTTAAAAACTGTATATTTCATGCTGTAGAGGATCCGTGGTGCCGACTGATTCCAAAGTGAGCTCTGATTGGCTGCCAGCACCTCAAAAATGTAGTGGTGGGAGCCATTGTAGGTCTGTGGACGCAGTCCTAAATCCTATAAAACATAGGGAATACCATGAACCCGCTAGGCCTGGTGGTGGCCTTACTATGCACTGCTAATTCTATGTCAGGACCGGAGGCGAGGATTATGCACACTCTTTCTTCACTTTTTATTAATAGCAGGTTCAAAGTTCAACAAAGAAAACTACAATGCCCATGAGACCCATTCCCATGGCAACCAATGTCCAATCACACTGCTATCCGACTGCATGTATAAATATCCCCAGGCGGTGACGTTCTTCCTCTTTCTTCACTGCTCTCTGATTCAGATAAGTCCCCTTCTCTGAGTTGTAGAGTTGCTAAGAAGTGTCTTTGACAGATTTCTGTTGGTTTACTCTTTTGATAAACTCTGTTGATCGCACGCGCAAGTGTTTTCTGTAGTTGCTTGGCAACTAGACACGCGGTAGGCTTTTTTTAGCCCGAGCGCGATTGATAATTTTATACCGGTCGGGTCCACCAGAGGGCGCTCTTTCGCGTGCTCCAGTGTTCCCGAGCGTTTTTCCTCAGCGTTTCGAGTCGCTTTTGCGCTCGAATGCTTCGGAATAAACGCATTGGGCTTAAAGTGAGTCTCTGCTCACTTTGAGCCCTACCAACCCCCGCAGACACCGCGTGGCGGTGTATTTTGACTGGGGCCTCCTTTTGGGACGCGTGTCACGCGCGCGAAGGCCCCTGCCTTCAGGTCGAATTTCTGTTACCGCAGGAGTGTGGGGGGGGCTGCCCAATAAAGTGAAAGGGCATTTTTTTCTTGCAATCTCCCCTCTGTCCCTCATGCAGACCCCACATGAGTATGATGCTTTCCCCGCCCTGTCCCCGGGGAGGGCTCATCTCAGAGGGCCTTGGCCCCTGAGGTGGACCTCCTGCTGACGCAGGCCATTAGTAGGGCTTTGGGGCCCTTGAAAGACAGCGTGGCCAGACTATCGGACCACGTGTTTAAGGGGACAGGGATGAGGGTGACAGGGACTGACCTACAGGGAGAGGCAGTCCCCAAGAAATGTCGCAAGCATGTCGCGGGGCACCTGGAAGGCTTCGGTAGCCTAACTGAAGCCTTCCGTAAGAGTGCGCGCATGCTAAAGCAGCCACCCTTCCGGGAGGGGTCTGAGCCCGGAGAGACCTGTGAAGTGGTTCACACCAGATCGGACCCGGATCAGGGTTCCCCTAAGCGGGTCATGAGGGACACGGACGGGGATTCTTCCTCCGAGGATCAGGAAGCGGGGCGTCATTGGCGCCCGTCATCTAATTTATCAGACCCGCATGAGGCCGAGGACTCAGATTCAGAAATGTTCCAACCAGAGGACCTATATCACCCCCGCTCTTCGGAATGGCATCCGGACAAGAAAGTGGCGGAATATGTGGCCAGCAAAATCCACCAGCCTCTGGAGAAGGAGGTTCGGGCCAGGTTACAGGCGGAGTGCCTGCGCCCGACTCTGCCAGATCGAGTGGCAGCTACCCCTGACCTGGATCCCAAGATGTGTACTTTCTTTGGGAAGTACATCAAGGACCCGAAGAAGGGTATTGATCGTTCCTGGGGGGATGCCAGGATAAGCTATTGGATGTCCTGGGTACCCTCACGCAGATCATCCAACTCGCCGAACGGGCTAAACGGTCCAATACGCCTATGCCCACGAATATTGTGGCGGGCTGGGCCCAAAGGGCGGTCTGCTTGCTAGGGAACGCGAATTGTACTCTCTCTGCAGAGAGGAGACGATGATTGCTTATTAAAATAGACCCTAAGTTAGGAGAACTCTCCAACTCAGAGGCGGGGGCTGTGGCCCAGGGGAACTTGTTTGGAGATCCTTTCTTAAAGGAGTTGAGCAAGTTCGTGGCGACCTTTTCTGCGCTCGATAAGGCGCAGAGCTCCATCAAGAAAATCTTTCCAGGGAAGTTTTTCAGCGTGGCCGGACGAGGCATGGGCCGCTTTTCCGGCCGTGCGTTCCAGCAAGGCCCCTCTCCCTACCCACCGCGAAACAACGGATGGAGGGATGGCGACAAGGTACCTTCTTCCCCAACCGGGGTAGTGGGAAGTCCAAGAGGGCCGCCCGTGGTGGAGCTAATGCCTCCGGAGGCGTTAACAGTGAGTGTTACCCTTTTTTCCCCTCACATTCTAGGAGGGAGGTTGCGGTTTTTTGCCCACAAGTGGGCCACTATAACGTCAGACGCCTGGGTGTTGCAGACGATCACGGGGTTCCACATAGAATTTTTGGGGACTCCAGTTCAGGACTCTCCCTCCACGGCCCTTGGTCTTCTCCTATGCGGACGCAGCACTGATAGATGCAGAGGTTCAAGGGCTTCTTCAGAAGGAAGCTATCCACCCATCGACGATCCATCCCAGGGGTTTCGTGAGCAATCTGTTCCTTGTAGAAAAGAAGGACAAGGGTTTCCGACCCGTTATCAATCTCAAGTCATAGTGTATCGCCACTTCAAAATGGAGGGCATTCACATGCTCAGAGATCTCCTACTTCTTGGGGATTGGATGGTGCGTTTAGACCTCAAGGATGCCTATCTTACGGTCCCCATCTTTCGCCCTCATCGTCGGTTTCTGCAATTCATTTGGAGGGGACAGGCATTCGAATTTTCATCCCTGCCGTTCGGCCTGTCGTCGGCCCCGTTGTGCTTCACGAAGCTGCTCAAACCAGTGGTGGAGTACCTGCGGGCTCAGGGGATTCGCTTGATTATTTATCTCGACGACATCCCCTTGATGGACCAGTCACGCTCGCAGCTCATATCCAACGTGAACATAACTATTCAACTTCTGCAAGATCTGGGGTTCGTGATCAATTCACAGAAATCGGAACAGCTTCCCTCGCAGTCCATGACCTTTCTGGGGTTTCTGATCGATTCCCAGGCAGCCTCCCTCAGTCTTCCGGGCCCGAAGATCAAGAAGGAACTGTCCAAGGTCTTGAGACGGGACTGAATCTCCCTGAGGCAGTTGGCCAGAGTGGTGGGACTCCTCTCTTCCTCGATTCAGGCCATCTTCCCGGGACCACTCCATTACAGGGTCCTTCAACGTCTCAAGGCCCACCATCTACAAAGGGGCCTTTCGTATTCGGAGCTGATAGCTTTGTCCCAAGAGGCGCGGACGGAGATCCAGTGGTGGCTGGATCACATGGAAGCGTGGAACGGCAGGGCGATTTTCGGGGCTGCACCCGATCTGATCATAGAGTCGGACGCCAGTCGGTTCGGCTGGGGAGCTCGTTGTGGGGACATCTCCTTCGGGGGCCGCTGGACCCAGCAGGAACTCAATCTCCACATCAACTGCCTGGAACTCCTTGCAGGTTCGTTCGCGATCAGATCTCTGACGCGGGACAAGGTCTCTTGCTGCGTCCTTCTAAGGATGGACAATGTGTCGGCGGTACAGCATATCAACCGCCTGGGGGGGACCCGCTCGAAGGCCCTTACGGAGTTGGCAAAGGACTTTGCCTACAACGTCAAATCTCGGTCACAGCGGAATATCTTCCGGGATCCCAGAATGCCCTGGCGGACTGGAACTCCAGGCATCTGGAGGATCCCAGCGATTAGCGCCTGGACAGAGCAGTGTTCCTGGCTCTTTTGGATCGATGGGGTCCTTGTGCGGTGGATCTCTTTGTGTCCAGGTGGAACACTCATCTTCCCCGCTACTTCAGCTGGCGCCCGGATCCCGGCGCGATGGCCGTCGATGCTTTCCTTCAAGACTGGGGTCGGGATCAGAGCTACGCGTTTCCCCCCTTCCTTCTGATCCCGAGAGTAAGATTTGTCGTCAGGGGGCGACAGTGATTCTAATCACACCGCTCTGGCGGTCTCAGGTATGGTTCCCAGCGCTTCTGGAGCTCTCGTGCGACCTTCCTATTCTTCCGGTTCGTCCGAACATACTGTCAAATCCAGAGGGGCAATTCCACCCATTAGCCCTCCAGTGCCATCTCTCTCTGGTGGCCTGGAGGATTTCCGGGATCTCTGGGCAGACCACAGACTTTCACAGGAGGCTGAGGGCTTCATCCGACAGGCGTGGGCCCCTAGTACTTGTAAGAGGTACAGATCAGCCTGGAACTGCTGGGCTCGTTGGTGTATGGCAAGGCACTTCGATCCCTTGGGGGCCCAGATTACCGATATTTCGAATTTTCTAGCCGGCCTAGCGGCTTCTGGCCAATCCTATTGCTCAGTTAACTCCTTTCGATCCGCGATTTCGGCGGGTCACCCCCCAATTAATGATCGCCCTGTCGGGGAACACCCATGGGTGTGCAAACTCCTGAAGGGCATTCGCATGGCTAAACCACCGGAACCCAGGTATGCCTCCCTGTGGGATGTTGACCAGGGTTTACGCTTCTTGATCTCATGGCCAGATAATCAGTGTCTTTCACGTAAACAGTTATCGGCCAAACTGGCAATCTTGCTTTGCCTCATTTCGTGCAAACGAGTTTCCGATGTCCGGGCTCTGGATGTCTCTGCTAGAGTTTTTTCTCCGGAGGGAGTCACTTTCACAATTTCTCAACGTACAAAGTATAGTACCAGGTCAGTAACCTACCCTGCTTTTGAGCATACACTCAAGCTATGTGTGGTCAGATGTTTAAAGAGATACGAAGAGGTGACGGCGGAACTCCGGCCGCCGGGGGAGAGGCAACTGCTCATTTCGATCAAGAAACCTTTCAGAGCGGTTTCCTCCCCTTCCATTGCCCGGTGGGTCAAGTGGATTCTATCGGAATCGGGCATCAATATCCAGCTGTTTGGGGGCTCACTCCACCCGAGGTGCCATGGCTACTAAAGCAATCCAATTAGGTGGTAGACTAGAGGATATTATGAATGCGGCTGACTGGTCATCCGAGTCGACTTTTAAAAAGTTCTACTTTAAACCAATCCATGAAGCTGCTTCATTAGTAGTAAGTAAGCTTTGAACATGCATAATCCTTGCCTCCGGTCCTGACATAGAATGAGAAATTTCCTAGCTATCGTGAAGGAAAGTTTCAATTCTATTAAGGACACGGAGGCGAGGATTATCCCACCCGCCACGGTGGCCATGGCGCCCACCCGGAATGAATTCATCAATTTGAGAGGTGGTATATTCAGTTTCTTTTACCTGAAACTTTGATTGGGGCATGATATGTGTTTCTACGTATGTTTCAATACTGTAAGCATTGTTTGCTATGTTGTTAGGAGGACTAGGAATTCCGCTTTGTTTGATTTATTGACTATTCTTTCGGATAGCATTGCTTATCTATTGTTCACATTTGTTCTTAGAAGTGAATCCTGCGACTACCTAACGATGGCTCAGTTCGCAGTGAAGACGAGGAAGAACGTCACCGCCTGGGGATATTTATACATGCAGTCGGATAGCAGTGTGATTGGACATTGGTTGCCATGGGAATGGGTCTCATGGGCATTGTAGTTTTCTTTGGTGAACTTTGAACCTGCTATTAATAAAAAGTGAAGAAAGATTGTGCATAATCCTCGCCTCCGTGTCCTTAATAGAATTGAAACTTTCCTTCACGATAGCTAGGAAATTTCTCATTATCCCACATATTGCATTACTCATGACATCTTCTATGACATCATTGATAATATGACTGCACCATTTTCAGTAAAATTATTGATGGGAAAACTGCATGTGGGGTGCGAGTTATAGTTTCTTGAAATAACTATAACTGATGAATTTCAGTGGTATTTGGAGTTTAAAAAGCTAAGTTGTTACTTTAACTTGTTTCTTTTCAGTTTATATATATATATATGTTTGTAATGTCAAGCACGAAGTGAGTGCGTAGGTGAGGGATTTAAATATGATAAAGTGGCGGACAAATAGTTGAAAAAGGCGTTATCACTGAAACGCATTCTATTGTTATTGTATTGGAATAAACAATTATTTCACTCACACACGGAATGTCTGGAGTCTTTTGAAAATAAGAAGAGACCTAACTATTTATTAGGCGTGAGCTGCTTAGCACCACAGAGGTACTTCTGACGGTTTAGAGCTGACCGGCAACACCAAATTGCAGTGTGGATAAAAATGTGTGTGTATATATATATATATATATATGGAGAAAGAGATGTATTTATATATAAAATTGTTTTTTTAAAAACTTTTTTGTGGAGACCCTTGTTTAGTTTTCAATAAATTAGTTTTATTTTTATTAGGAGGAACCCCCTTTATTAATTAGCTTTACCACCCTATTCCCCTACCCCCTAAATCTTAAAATACCTTTACCAGCCTATACCCCTACCCACCCCTAAAAACACCTTTTCCACCCAATACCCTTAACCCACCCCTAAACCCTAAAATGAGCCTTACAACCCAATACCCTTACCCACCTCTAAACAGTAAAAATACCCTTTCCACCCAATACCCTCACCCACCCCCTAAACCTTAAACATACCCATATCCACCCCTAAACTACCCTAAGTACCCAATACCCTTACCTTGCCCTAAACCCTAAAATGACCCTTACCATGCACTACCCTTACCTTGCCCCAAAGAAAACCCCTATCCACCATATAACCCTACCCACCTTTAAATGTGTGTGTATGTGTATTACCTATTGGCAGTCTCCACTAGGTAGTTATAGTAAGGACCTAGTTTCTATAGAAAAAGTTCATTTTTTTTTTACTTGCCTATTTCTTTGGTGCTAGTTGACAAATCTTCACAGAATTTTCTACAGAAATTTGATGCTCACGTCAGCTGGTGTCTGGAAAGTTCCGGGATGATCTGTCAAGGCTGGGGCTGAGAAAGAGGGTGGGTCCCAAAATGCTTTTTCCCCATTCATTTTTACAGAGGGATTTTGAAAAGTGAAAGCGCCCAAACCACAGTACGGAATTACAGCAAATTTGGCAGAAAGGTAGCTCTTGGTCCGGAACAATCTATAACTATAACTACCTACTAAGGTAATATATATATATATACATATACATACATATACACACACACACACATATATATATACACACACACATATATACATAATACATATATATATATATATGTATATATATACACATACATATACACACATATGTATATATAAACATTCACTGAAAAAACTAAAGGTTAAAGGACTGTTAGGTGAATTTGTCAATTACAAAATTAACATTTTTAATTAAAAACAAAAACACATAAATTCACCAGCTATAATTAGCAGCACTAACTATAACTTGTGCCTCCCACCCATGCAGTGCTTATGACCTCGCATATGACATCACTCATGACGTTCTGTGACATAATTTATGACATCACTCATGGCATCTCAAATTACATTATTGATGACTTCACTGATTACATCATCCAAGCTTCGTTTTCCCACCCATTGCACTACAGATTACTATGACATTAGAGGCCTGACAGTAAGTACAAAAATACTTCAGAAGAATATTAGCTACCATTACTGCCATAACAGATACAACTCCATTAGGCGTTGAAAGCATGCATTATGTGCAAAATTGATACCATACACTTTATCACTCACATATTTCACATTATCAATCAACCACAGATACATAGAAAATCATCATGGAGTACAGTGTTCAATCTGTATACTGCTGTTCACAGAAAGCGAAGTTCCTAAATATAGTGAATATTAGTTCCAAAGCAAATGCTCTACGACAAACAGCTTTTATCTGTATCAAACCCCTGAAACTCACTAAACATACATTGAGATATTAACAGAGAACTGGGTACTGTGAACAGTGCTTTCTCTAAGGGGAGGGTTTACTCTATACCACACTGTTTGGATGGAAACAGTGAAACTTTAATGAGAAATACAACACAGAGTATTAAAAAAGTATCTACTAAGAACAGGGTACACTATGCTCTGTAGGTGCTAAACATCACCCTAACTGGACCCTTCATACTGTGGTGAACATTTTACAGATAGCCTGTTGTTTCAAGTAAAACTGGAACATCTACATAGGTTAGTACCTGAAGTACACAGTCTTCCATGTTATGTAGAAATTGTCAAGCAGACACAATTCTAATAATTCAAGGCTGCTTACAAAAGTTAGTATCTACTATGTAGAATCTTACTTTTCCTAAAAACGTTTTTCTGAAGAACCAAAAAACTTGTGTGGAACATAATGAACAAGTCAACTGACACATGCTACTCGTGAATACACAGATCTATAACCTGTTTAATACTTCTACACACCTCTGGTGCACTAGGAGCACTTGTGTTGTAAACACACCCATTAGCTGGACCCAGGCTGTACAAAATTAGGCAGACAGGTAATATGGTACCTACCTGCAAACTAGCACACTCATTTGATGATGTCATCAGTGATGCAATTAGAGATGTCCTCAGTATTGTCATACGTGAGGTCATAAGAGGTGCATGGTGGGGGCTCAAGATTTAGTTAGTGCTGCTAACTATAACTGGTGAATTTCTGTGATTTTTTTAGGTTCACAACATTAATGTTGTAATTGACAAATCCACCTATAATGTTATTTTAACTTTTTTTTTTTCAGTGAATATATATATATATATATATATATATATGTATATATATATATATATATCCAAGAAAGAAGTGACTCAAACAGATGATCTGCACAGCCACTGAGCAAACAATCTTGTACTACCTGAGGAAGGTGGAAGCTGAAACGTTGTAGTAGAAATATATTTTTGTTCTTTAGTGAGATCATCTGTTTGAGTCACTTCTTTCTTGGATATTACATTTTCTTGTGGCTCATTGTATCCTTTGGGATTTTTGCCCTGGCTGGCTGTTGTTTTCTTGTGATCCTGCATCTTCCAGTGTGTATATATATATATATATATATATATATATATACACACACTCATGTCAACCACTACCAAGCTGTACACTCACTGTTTGCTGGTGAAAAGATTTATTAGGTAGCAAGAATGTGCTCCACCCATTGCATTTCGGCTGACACTTTTATCAAGGGAGTCCACTACAGTGAACTCTTTACTTTCAAATTGCATCACCACAGTTTTTTTTTACAATCAACACAAAAGACAGACAAAATGCAGTAGACTAAAATCTTAACATTTCGGCTTTGTGCCCTATATTGCAATGGTCTAATTCACAAAAAAATGTCTAATTTGAATAAATGTATATGTGCAGCCTTTAAATGTTTGATATACAAGATGGTTATCAACTTAAATGTAATTCAGCAAGAGAAAATGTTTCACAATACAGCTTTTAGAACTGACCAGTATGGTACTAGAAACCTTGTTTTTAGGCGATTCAAAACTCATTGAATACAATCAAAAGTTATATATAGCCCAAAATCAAATGACAATTAAGTCCATTCATATGTTTTGATACATATCACATATAGACAACATTCTTTCCCTGTTGGTGTTTCTGACCCAGCTTTAAGCCCAAGTGTGTAATTGTTACCAATGTTCAAAATGCGAAACCCAATTCAACATTGTTTGTCACAATTCATAACACATCAAATACAATTAAAAACAGTACTACCTCAAATCAAATGTTAAAAAAAATAAAGTTATATTTATATAATGAACAGAATATATGAATATAATTGTTATATAATTGTTTATTTTTACACTCAAGTAACAGGGAATGTCAGGGACCTCCCACCCTTCTGAACAAAATTAAATCCGGAGACTGTGAACAAAAGGGCATTGGCAGATCGCAAATGAAGGTATTACTGACATTTATCAGATAAGATTTCAAGGGCCTTGTTCATAGAATTCGCTAGGAGCCACACAAGCAATTGTAAACATGACTGTTTTGCTATGCAGCTTTTCAAGTACTGGTGTCGCAGCCTCGAAATGCTTAGCAACAAAAAAAGAGTCTTGCCTCTCAATTTTGGGCTCTTTGTAACCATGTTAAGGTTGTTATCAACACTACTGAATAAAGGACATTACAGTAGTCAAGCAAGATAAAACAGTAGCATGGACAACTGTGTTAGTTTGCCAGGATAGCCTCAGAAGCAGTCTGTATAACATCCTCCAATACATAAAAAACAGGAGGCAGAGACCTGTTTGTTTGCTTATCGACTGTAAGATCCTTGTTGATCTTAACACCAAGATTTTTTGATGCTGATATGGGCTAAAGGGGATCTCCCAGTTCTCTGGGCCACCAATTTGGAGAGTGCTTAATTGCCACTAGACCAACGTACAGCAGCTCTTTGTTGTTCCCATTTAGTTTCAAGGTGTTGGCATACATACACTGTGTCACTGAAACTAAGAAATCAAGAAAGTAAGAGGCCACTTTGGTTTTGCCAGCTACAGAGACTACAATTTGGATATCAGCAGCATATGACTTGAGAGATAACCCACATTTATTTATTAGTATGGCCAAATGTACTCATCAGTATGGCCAGTGGAGAGAAAAATACAAAGTGGGCCTCAATATAGAGCCTTGGGGCACTCTGCGTAATATAGGTCTACCATTTGAGGAGAACGTTGATATCCTAACTGTTTGTTTACAGTTGACTAAAAAGGTAGAAAGCAAGTCTATGGCTTTTTCTTGCACGCCTGTTGTCTACAATCTGTGCCCCAGGCTGCAGTGCGAGACAGACTACTAAATGCAGCACTAAGATCCAATATCCAATGCTTCCCCCACCTAATAACATTCTAATATCACCCATGAATGATATCGGAGCAATCTGCAGTGGAATGATCTAAATCCAACTTGTGTTTTGTCAAGCAGCTTATTCTCCAATTGATTTTTCTGTTGCTTGTCAATGCCTCTAGTATTTTTGCAACAAAAGACAATCTCAAACTGGGTCGATACTTCGATAGTTGGAGGGAGTCTAGTAAAGGAGTAAAGAGCTTTTTTTTCACGATTAGGGAGAATTTAAGCATCCTTCCACTGTTGGGGACAGACTGGTGAGTTAATTGACAGATTACAAAGATCTGTAAAATGGGTACAAATTAGTGACAAAAAGATAAATTGGCATGGCTTTGATTGGGTTGGATGGGGCCTAGGGATCAAGAAAAATGAAGGGGTGGCTAGGGAGGAGTAGGCTAAAGCAAACAAAATAGGTGGATGCTTGGCACCATGAGGTGCAGTTTGTACTGTCTTTTAGCTCAAAAAGAGTCACTATTGCCATTTCTCTAATGTGATGTGTGCAAGACACATATTGCATAGTTATACCACACACATTTATGTAAGTTATTTCCACCCCTACTTTAACTCCCAATCCACCACAGGACTTCACTTCTAAAGCCCGCAGGACCTCGGGGGAGGCACTTAGAGACTCACAGGGTGCCAGGTAGAGGCCAACAGCAAGGTTCAGTCCAGGTCCAATTGCCAGTTATCAGCTGGGCAGTTATGAGAAATACCTCTTACAGCACACTTAGTACAAGAGAGAGCAGGTCCAGTCCTTTCTGGTCTTTCTCAGGTCCAGACGTATTCTTAACTGGATGCCTGGAGATGCCACAAGCTACTGGGGAAGAATGACTCTTCACCACTGGAGTAACCATTCTGGGGCCAGCCCTACCCATTTTGGACTTTTCCAAGATAGCGAAAATCTTCAACCACACTCAATTTGGGTTTGGAAGGTTGGGGGTCTACATGAGGAGTGTACTATAGTAATCCTAGTATCCTCCCACACCTAACACTAAAATCCAGTTTGAGGCAGCCACTGAACCCGCAATAAGCACATGGATAGAAGTCCTGTGAAACAAAAGCAAATATTCCATCAACCAGACAGTGGATACACAAGACTTGTCTTGACATTTTGTATCTTCCTTTCAAGGGTACTCCAAGTGTTATATATAAACTCTGGGAGACCTGTCAAGCATGATTTGACTTCCAGCAGAATTAGACACTAATGTCAAAAATAATGCAAGCAGCCCAAACTGTGCATATTTCGGATCAAAGGAATCATCTCTGCACAATTAAGGTCAACTTGTCAATCACAGTGACCTATTGTGTAGCTCCTGGGAGGAGCAGCCTGTCAGTTAATTCCCTTGTGTTATACTGCAGCCTCCCACAGTGTTCTAACGGACAACTAGTGTGCTAATAGTCTTACTTATGACCAAAGTGTGGCACACCTGATGCCATCTTAATTTAATCAAACTGGTAAAACTTAAAACATTTAATTTAGAAAGGAACAAAATGAGGGGGCCCATTTTGTCATAGAAATTATGGTTACTGCTTTAGAAAGAAAAATTAGGACAAGTTTTAAGTTCTCAAATATCTTTCTCTTCTATTTCATTAAATAAATTCTGATAGGCGTGCTGAAACATGCACTTTCCACACCAACAGCAGACTGGCAGTTAACTCCCTGGTGAGTGCTAACATTCTGAATTTATGCCAAAAATGTGGCACATCTCAACGTCATCTTGATGGAATTGAAGTGGAAAACTGAAAGCATTTTCTACTGAGGATACTGCAGTAAATAAGGAAATTAGGGAGCTTCATACGAAACAAGTCTCCCAAGATGGCCAGTAAAGAAAAAGAGCCCAAATGTAGCATACACATCACCCAAATGTAGCCCAAGTATAGGCCAAAGACAGAAGTACGCAAAACACTTAGGGCGTGATGAAGAGTTCAGCGGATGGTTTTGCCCGTCTGCCGAACTTCAGATGGGGAGTTTGCCGCCATAGTGGCTGCCTCGTCGCCAGGCCCATTAAGAGTTTCCTGCTAGGTCGGTGGGCAGAAATCTGAGTTTCCACCCGCCGGCCTAGTGGAAAATTCCCTACATTAATGTCTCCAGCTCGTAATCGAGCCGGCAGCACTGCTGCAAGATGTAGAGTGCACCAGCACCCTCGCAATGTTCAGTCAGTGCAGACAGTGAACATTGCGACGGTGCTGGCCAGGGAGGCCCCTGCACTGCCCATGCCAAGTCCATGGGCAGTGCGGGGGGCCCACTGCACCCGTTCTCGGCCACCCTTTTCATGGTGGTGTTACCACCATGAAATTGCTGTTGTGGAACAAAGTGTTAATCCAGAGGGCTTGCAGAGCTGCCCTGGCGGATTAAGACTGCCAGGGTGACTAATCTTGTCTGTGAGTCAGGAGACCGCCAGACTCGTAATGACCGCCTAAATGTTGTAGTTTGTTTTGCAATTTTTATAGAGCAGACTTGACCTGAAGGTATTAGAGAGGTTTACATGAGCATCAGTTACACTACACTAGGACACATCCATCTTGGTACATAAAGATAGCAAATAATTCAAAAGTGCTTTGTCACTATTGGAGAATTTAGGAAATATGTCCTCATTTTAGTTTTTTAGAGCAATAAGCATAATTTCTGTGGGAATAAGACCCTCTCATTTTTATAATTTCTAAAGGAAATCCTTTAGGTGCTACAGATTTGATTACATCAATATGATGTACAGTGTGTCACACTTTTGTAATACAAATATAATATTAGCAATCTAGTTGTTTATTAGAATACTGTGGGGAGGCAGAGGTCAGGGGCACGGACTCGCATAATTCAGGGAAGGGAAGAGGGGGCAGAGGCAACAAGTTGACCACGCTGGGTAGGCGGGAGGGGCAGTGGCAGCACATTAGATCATGGAGGGCAGGGTGAACGGGGGCAGGGGCAACAAACCAATCATGCAGGACAGACAGGCTATTGAGGGCAGAAGGAAGAAGCAGTGGCAGTACAACCATACATGCCAAAGACCCGATTTACGCAGGAGACTCCCAATGTTTTTAAACTCAAAAGGGTTTTATTTTGTTTATCTCCTGCCTAAAATTTCTTTTTTAATGTAAGTCAATGAGGAATATAAATTCCCCAGTTTTTTTTTTTTTTTTTTAATTTCCCTCTCACCAAATTCCAAATGTTGGTAAGTATGGTACATTGGATCACTTAGGGCAGGAGTAATGGGGTAGAGACATGGACTAGGATAACAGAGGGCAGAAGGGAGATGAGCAGGGACACCAAACTGACCTTACAAGGCAGGCACCAGGAGTTGCAGCAGCACAATATAGCACACAGGGCAAGCTGGATGACAGTGCAGCACAAAGGACCATAGAAAGCAATAGGGAGGGGACAACAGAGAGCAGAGGGGAAAGAGGCAAGGGCAGCAAGCTGACCATACTGGACAGACAGGAGGGACTGTTGCAGCATAACAGGCCAGGATGGGCAGGAGAGAGGAGGCAGAGGCAGCACATCGGACCATGCAGGACAGGAGGAAGGGGACTGCTGCATGGACTCAGACAACATAGAGTAGGGAGGAGATGGATGGGGCAGCAAGCTTACTGATCAGGGCTGGCGGGTATGGAAGTGGCAGAACAAAGGTCACAAGGCTGTAATGAGGGAGCAGGGGCATGGACTTAGACAATGGATGGCAGGAAAGAGGGGGGCAGAAGCAGCAAGCTTGGGTGGGGGCTGTCCAATGCCAGGCCAGGCCCTGCGTACAGCCCCCCTCCCCAGGTGCATTGCAATGACCATCTTACTTAACGTTAAAAAAACTTGCAAATTCACTGAAAAAAACAAATGTTACAGGGACATTATAGCTAGGTTCAGATTTTACACGCATAAAACCATAGAATCTCGCACCCTTGCCATGCATTGCTAATTACCCCAGTTATTACATCACTCATGACATTTTTAATATCATTGACAATAGCACTGTAACATTTGTAGTAAAATTATTGATGAGAAAACTGTGTATGACGAGGGCGTGACTTATAGTTATCTTAGGTCACGAGTTATAGTTGCTTGATATAACTAACTATATCAGCTGAATTTCTAAGATTTTGTGCGTGTACAAGTCGAACCTAACTAGAATGTCCCTGTAACCTTTTTTTTTTAGTGAATATATATATATATATATATATATATATATATATATATATATGTGTGTGTGAATATGTGTGGATATATATATATATATATAAATATAGTGTGTATATATGTGTGTAAATATGTATGTGAGTGTCCTTATATTCACTAAAAAAGAGGTTACGGGGACATTATAGTTAGGCTCACCTTTCACATGTAAAAAAAACAGTGAAATTCAGCACTTATAGTTACCTCAGCCAACTATACCTTGGGCCCCTATAATGCACAGCTTATGACTTCACATATTACATCACTCACAACTTGGTCAGTGACACCATTTTAAACGTACAAGACCATAGAAATTCAGCAGTTATAGTTAGAGTTACCTCAAGTAACTATAACTTGCACCCTTGGCATGCACTGCTAATTACCACACAACTTATAGCTCTCATGACATCTTTGATAATATCATTGATCATATCAATGTAATATTTTCAATAACATTTTTGCCAAAAAACTGTGAATGGCGAGGGTGTAGGTTATAGTTACCTTAGGGCACGAGTTATAGTTATTTGAGGTAACTATAACTAGTGAATTTCTAAGGTTTCGCATTTTTAAAATGTGAGCCTAACGTCCCTGTAACCACTGTTTGTTAAGTAAATATCT
Source organism: Pleurodeles waltl (assembly GCF_031143425.1). Taxonomy (NCBI): domain Eukaryota; kingdom Metazoa; phylum Chordata; class Amphibia; order Caudata; family Salamandridae; genus Pleurodeles; species Pleurodeles waltl. The sequence goes on from NC_090445.1 coordinate 375,946,009, forward strand.
GATTTTTTTCCTAACTATAACGTCTCTGTAAGCTTCGGTTTTTTCAGTGAATATATATATATTTGGCTACTCACCAAAGCTTCTACTTGGTTTTGAAGAGGACTATAGACTGGGCCACCCTTAGCTATTGCAACTATATAGTTTAGACCCCATTACTTGTTTGGAGGATCAGGCCTTTTATTCATGATCTGTTATAGCAGGTAAAAAGTATTTTGTTGAGGACCTAGGCAATGATTCTTTCACTTTCAAATTACTTAGTTGGAACTTCAATGTCATCATCAGGATTGTAGAAGAATCACTGTCTCTCTCGTTTCATTGCTTTCATGTGAATAACTGTATAGCCCATTTTAGAGTTTGAGAGACATGGTCTCGGTCTCAAATACGATGAAGTACCCTGTCTGCCTAACTCTCATTTATCTCATCCAAATTAGAGTCCAGTGAACCATCAGCTTTCTGTTGGTGATGCCCCCTTCAAAAGTTGATGGAAAACTTGCTCTGACGGCCAGTTGGGGTTCTGCCAACTCATACTGCCAACTCTGCTCTGGGATGATGAAATTTTGATGTTCTTTTTCTGTGGAAAATCTGCAGGAGATTAACAGAAAAAGAAAAAACTCCCTGGGTGGAAGCCAATTCGTTTTTTTTTGTCTGTTTAAATCAAATTCCTACTTCGGGAGTTAGGCCGTCCATCAAGCCTTTGCTGCTTTCAGAAGAACTGCTGTGACAGTGGTGGCTCTCAAGGCACAGATGTCAATCACCACATGGCCAATGGTAATCTCTAAATTGTGGTGGGTGTCAATCTGTCAGTGGGGTGGACATCATATTATCTACCAACACAAAAGAATGATGGACGGAGTGCTGACAATGCAAACACTCACCCCCAGTCACAGATCTGGGTTTAATCCATCGTTTTTTTGCTGCCCATGCCATTCCAGTTTGGACCCAGCCATATGCAAATCAGTCTTGACCCTGTTCCCCATGGGAACAGTCCAGCCCGAACTGCCAGGCCAGGTCTTCCCTGGACTGGAAACAAGCATCCTGGGACCGGTTTCGGGGTTTCACCCCTCATCAGCCAGGCTAGCTTGAATCCAGTGGCATGGGAAGCACGGGACCCACGTCTGGGCATACCCTTCCCACTTAGGGCGACATTAACAACACAAAAGAATGATGGACGGAGTGCTGACAATGCAAACACTCACCCCCAGTCACAGATCTGGGTTTAATCCATCGTTTTTTTGCTGCCCATGCCATTCCAGTTTGGACCCAGCCATATGCAAATCAGTCTTGACCCTGTTCCCCATGGGAACAGTCCAGCCCGAACTGCCAGGCCAGGTCTTCCCTGGACTGGAAACAAGCATCCTGGGACCGGTTTCGGGGTTTCACCCCTCATCAGCCAGGCTAGCTTGAATCCAGTGGCATGGGAAGCACGGGACCCACGTCTGGGCATACCCTTCCCACTTAGGGCGACATTAACAACACAAAAGAATGATGGACGGAGTGCTGACAATGCAAACACTCACCCCCAGTCACAGATCTGGGTTTAATCCATCGTTTTTTTGCTGCCCATGCCATTCCAGTTTGGACCCAGCCATATGCAAATCAGTCTTGACCCTGTTCCCCATGGGAACAGTCCAGCCCGAACTGCCAGGCCAGGTCTTCCCTGGACTGGAAACAAGCATCCTGGGACCGGTTTCGGGGTTTCACCCCTCATCAGCCAGGCTAGCTTGAATCCAGTGGCATGGGAAGCACGGGACCCACGTCTGGGCATACCCTTCCCACTTAGGGCGACATTAACAACACAAAAGAATGATGGACGGAGTGCTGACAATGCAAACACTCACCCCCAGTCACAGATCTGGGTTTAATCCATCGTTTTTTTGCTGCCCATGCCATTCCAGTTTGGACCCAGCCATATGCAAATCAGTTTTGACCCTGTTCCCCATGGGAACAGTCCAGCCCGAACTGCCAGGCCAGGTCTTCCCTGGACTGGAAACAAGCATCCTGGGACCGGTTTCGGGGTTTCACCCCTCATCAGCCAGGCTAACTTGAATCCAGTGGCATGGGAAGCACGGGACCCACGTCTGGGCATACCCTTCCCACTTAGGGCGACATTAACAACACAAAAGAATGATGGACGGAGTGCTGACAATGCAAACACTCACCCCCAGTCACAGATCTGGGTTTAATCCATCGTTTTTTTGCTGCCCATGCCATTCCAGTTTGGACCCAGCCATATGCAAATCAGTCTTGACCCTGTTCCCCATGGGAACAGTCCAGCCCGAACTGCCAGGCCAGGTCTTCCCTGGACTGGAAACAAGCATCCTGGGACCGGTTTCGGGGTTTCACCCCTCATCAGCCAGGCTAGCTTGAATCCAGTGGCATGGGAAGCACGGGACCCACGTCTGGGCATACCCTTCCCACTTAGGGCGACATTAACAACACAAAAGAATGATGGACGGAGTGCTGACAATGCAAACACTCCCCCCCAGTCACAGATCTGGGTTTAATCCATCGTTTTTTTGCTGCCCATGCCATTCCAGTTTGGACCCAGCCATATGCAAATCAGTCTTGACCCTGTTCCCCATGGGAACAGTCCAGCCCGAACTGCCAGGCCAGGTCTTCCCTGGACTGGAAACAAGCATCCTGGGACCGGTTTCGGGGTTTCACCCCTCATCAGCCAGGCTAGCTTGAATCCAGTGGCATGGGAAGCACGGGACCCACGTCTGGGCATACCCTTCCCACTTAGGGCGACATTAACAACACAAAAGAATGATGGACGGAGTGCTGACAATGCAAACACTCACCCCCAGTCACAGATCTGGGTTTAATCCATCGTTTTTTTGCTGCCCATGCCATTCCAGTTTGGACCCAGCCATATGCAAATCAGTCTTGACCCTGTTCCCCATGGGAACAGTCCAGCCCGAACTGCCAGGCCAGGTCTTCCCTGGACTGGAAACAAGCATCCTGGGACCGGTTTCGGGGTTTCACCCCTCATCAGCCAGGCTAGCTTGAATCCAGTGGCATGGGAAGCACGGGACCCACGTCTGGGCATACCCTTCCCACTTAGGGCGACATTAACAACACAAAAGAATGATGGACGGAGTGCTGACAATGCAAACACTCACCCCCAGTCACAGATCTGGGTTTAATCCATCGTTTTTTTGCTGCCCATGCCATTCCAGTTTGGACCCAGCCATATGCAAATCAGTCTTGACCCTGTTCCCCATGGGAAGGGTATGCCCAGACGTGGGTCCCGTGCTTCCCATGCCACTGGATTCAAGCTAGCCTGGCTGATGAGGGGTGAAACCCCGAAACTAGTCCCAGGATGCTTGTTTCCAGTCCAGGGAAGACCTGGCCTAGCAGTTCGGGCTGGACTGTTCCCATGGGGAACAGGGTCAAGACTGATTTGCATATGGCTGGGTCCAAACTGGAATGGCATGGGCAGCAAAAAAACGATGGATTAAACCCAGATCTGTGACTGGGGGGTGAATGTTTGACAATGTTCAGCATTCCGTCCATCACTTATTGTTTTTGCATTTTTCGCCCTAAGTGGGAAGGGTATGCCCAGACGTGGGTCCCGTGCTTCCCATGCCACTGGATTCAAGCTAGCCTGGCTGATGAGGGGTGAAACCCCGAAACTGGTCCCAGGATGCTTGTTTCCAGTCCAGGGAAGACCTGGCCTAGCAGTTCGGGCTGGACTGTTCCCATGGGGAACAGGGTCAAGACTGATTTGCATATGGCTGGGTCCAAACTGGAATGGCATGGGCAGCAAAAAAACGATGGATTAAACCCAGATCTGTGACTGGGGGTGAATGTTTGACAATGTTCAGCATTCCGTCCATCACTTGTTGTTTTTGCATTTTTCGCCCTAAGTGGGAAGGGTATGCCCAGACGTGGGTCCCGTGCTTCCCATGCCACTGGATTCAAGCTAGCCTGGCTGATGAGGGGTGAAACCCCGAAACTGGTCCCAGGATGCTTGTTTCCAGTCCAGGGAAGACCTGGCCTGGCAGTTCGGGCTGGACTGTTCCCATGGGGAACAGGGTCAAGACTGATTTGCATATGGCTGGGTCCAAACTGGAATGGCATGGGCAGCAAAAAAACGATGGATTAAACCCAGATCTGTGACTGGGGGTGAATGTTTGACAATGTTCAGCATTCCGTCCATCACTTGTTGTTTTTGCATCATATTATCTACCGCCTTGACGGATGGGGAGGCCGCCCGACAAAATTTAAATCAGGCCCTTAATCTTGTTTTTTTTTAATTTCCAGGCACCGTGAAACTCCTAAATAGTTCCCAGTAAATGTTCCCTGACTTCTAAGCATGCTGAAAGTTTAGCTCTTCCTAACGAGCATAGTTAACTTTTAAAATATGAGCACATTTATGTGGAAATTGAAATGTCACCCGCAGCATAAGTGATTTTAAAAGCAGGATTGCAGGCCTGTCAGCGCTCCATTTAACTTCTGTGACCAAAGTTGCTCGCATCTCAATTGGCAACATTTCTGATGAGTCACACGGTCTAAGTTTGGCATTAGCTAAGTTACCTGTAAGTAGTGTCTTGAAACCAATAAATCATAGGTACAAAATGCAGTGTTGAAACATGCATAATATTTAGGTTTGCATGCTCATGTATTTAGAAGACACAAATTCTCTCTTTCATTACTGTTCTTTGTGCGTGCACTTATCTACTGTGAAAGGCAATTTCTGTCCGTTTCACAAAAGCAGTAATTAACTCTTCAGCATAGTGTGAAATGTCTTTTTTCAGAGAGAACAATAGGCCTTGCCAGTAGCAGCAAGGCAGTTTGCTAGTTTTCTTGTTATATATACATGTGAGACGAGAATGAACAAGAAGAGCATTTAGCATCACAAAGACCCGCCTTGGCCTTACACACTTGGCACGTGGTAGTAAGCAGATTCTTCCTTGAGGAAGGCCTTTGCTTGTGGCCTTTTACCAGATACCCTTTTCATACTCAATACGGCATCCACAGCATCCTTGATCGCCCTGCATAGTCACTTCTAGCCATTCATTCTTTTGGGCTCGCATAAGATAAGGCAGGCCTTCGGGTGATGTGCGGTCAATGTGTAGAGACAGGAGCTGTTGTCCTATTTATATAAAAGTGGATATTGGTGTTTTTGTTGTTTTTTACAAAATGACACATGATTTGGACTGCCTACAGCGAAAGTATGAGAATGCTCAGGGTATACATTTGATTTGTAAATTTAAACATTTTATTCCACAGCATATCCCCATCTTACATTTATTGCTTCATTCTCTTTCATTTCAACAATCACCTTGGTCCCACTGGCATCCTGAAAGGCATTTAAACATATAAAGTTTTTAAAAAGTAAATTTGGATCCTTTGGGATTATTTGGGCATTTAAAGAACAAGCCCTTCCATTGCCCATGCCATCCACATTCTGATTTGCTTGCTCTCTTTCTTCCCATTGACAATTAATTTTCCCCTGGGCAATCCCAGGTAGACACAACCTTTGCTTGGCTTGAGGAAAATACCCAGCGAATGAGTGTTCCCCTGGACAGTGCCATGCATTTATCAAATGTGCTGGGCTTCGGGCAAAGAAACAATAGCTCGCAGGGGAGTATGTCTCTGTGTCTGCAGCAGCGGGGTTTGCGTTTATGTTTACACTTCAGATCGCCCCATTCTGCACCAGCATAATGCTTTTCAAAGTACATATATATATATATATAAATATATATATATCACTGCACCGCATTAGGCCTATTTTCATCATTTTTAAGTCATATCAGTTCGAAAATAATTTGTTAGTGCTTGTCACCGGAATTGGACTGGTCTTGCGTGTGGTTTGTTTGACCAAAAAGTGCTGCACCAGTTCTAACTTGAGATGAATACGAAATATTCAGTGTTCAAGTGAAGTGAAGGGCTCTTCATTAAACATGTTTCAGAAATTTGAGCTGTGGCATTTGACCTGGCATCCTAATGATCTGTAATGATTTGACTTTAGCTTTTCTATATGATTCAAATGAATTATTGAAAATAACGAAATCAGTAATTGTCATTGAAGTTATAACGGAAAAAGAGTGCCACATAGCTAGAGCGATTTTTGAAGTAAGTGTACTGCCTTTCATTGTGTCCTGGAAATGTATCTCAACCTGTTTAATGAAAACATTATGAATATGCTTATATAGTGGAATCTCCGGTGCGTTTGCTAATAATGACCTTCCCTGACCTCTGCCATATAAAAAGTCACTTGCTGGCGTAGAACCTGCTGCAATAACGGCGTGCTTTCCTCGATGCTTTACGACGTCATTCAGGCCGCACTGAAAGTACCTGGGCCCTTGAGTGTCACCACAGCGCGCAATGCACGATGTCCCTGTAGTCCCTTGGAATGTACATGCCATAAGCATCTTCGGAAAATGACCCGACACTAACGCCTTCGGGAACGTCACTGGCATTGCGGGCAAACACCTTTAGCGACTGCTGAGGGGGCTTTGCTCAAGCTATAATCTTCAATCTAAGAACTGTCAGAGGAATGAAAGCGCAGCAGGTATAAACCGCCCGTCCCCCTCTAATTGCATTTCTCCTGTTCACACTGTCATAGAATAGCGATGCACGATTGCACTAAGGCCCTGATTTATAATTTTTTGCGCCGCATTACTGTCATTTTTTTGGACGCAAAAGCGGCGCAATCTTACAAAATACAATTGTTTATTGTCGGTTTGTGCCGCTTTTGCATCAATAAATGACAGTAAAGCAGTGAAAAAAAGTATAAATCAGGGCCTAAGAATGAAGAGGCAATCTTAATATAAACCCCCAAAGGAGGTCAACCACTACGCATCGATCTGTGCTGGATGAAATCCAATTTTGTCTGGCTATAATCATTGCCCCTTGGACTTGGCCCTCCTGGGGGCTTGAAAAAACATGAAGAGTGAAAACCTGCACTTAATTTTTGTTTTTTTTGGTGGAATTTTCGCCGAATCCGCAGATCCTTCGCAAATCTCCCACCAGAGCTAAGGGGTCAGGGTGTCTGTACCCTAGCCCCCTTTCTTTATTTTTAACTTTTTTGGGCAAAATGGCTGACAACACTTCCATGTTGAAGTGTTATCAGCCAATCAGATCTGAGCATGTAATCGGGAAGGGTTGCTAATCCTTTGCGTCCTTAGATATACAAATTTGGATTTTCTTTAATTTCTGTAAAACTACTGAACGGATTTGCACCAAATAACAAAAAGGGCTCTTTCTGGACCAGTTACTACCTTTTTGCCAAATTTGTTGTAATTCCATCCAGTAGTTTTGGTGCTATTGCAGTTCAATTTTAACTATGGAAAACCCCCCTCCCCCAATCTCGGACCCCACTTCACGGATCACCCAGAAACTTTCCAAATAGAAACTCACATGACTGTCAAATGTTTTGGGGAGTTTTCATGAAGATTCATCAAGAAGCGCCGCCAAAGATTTAGGCAAGCAAAAAAACAGCTTTCTCTATAGAAACTAGGTCCTAACTAGAACTACCTAGTGGTGACCGCCACTAGGTAATATATATATGAATATGTATGTGTGTGTGTGAATATATATATATATATATATATGTGGGAATATGTATGTGTGTGTGTGTGTGTGTGTGTGTGTGTGTGTGTGTATATATATACATATATATATATATATATATATATAGATATATATAGATATATATATATATATAGATATAGCAGTGGCCACTGTGTAGTTATAATTAGGACATAGTTACAACAGGAAATTTATTGTTTTGGTTTGCTAAAAACGTTCCCGCTGTTTGACAAATCTTCACAAAACGTTTTCCCAAAAAAGTTCAACAACCTCAGCTCCTTCCTGGAAAGTTTTGGAGTAATCAGCCAAGTGGGGATCAAGGAAAAAGGGGGGTCTTAAAATGTAGGTTCCCCTACTTTTCTGGCTGAGCTATGGCCCAAAATCCACACCTTGACACATTGCAAAAAAAAAAAAAGGGTCAGTTTTCAGTAAAAAATTGTGGTGTGTCCAAATTGTGTTTTGAGCTGTTTCCTGTTCTGGGCACTTGACCTACCCACACAAGTGAGGTACTATTTTTATCAGAAGACTTGGGGAAATGCTGAGTGGGAAAAAGTTTGTGGCTTCCTGCAAATTCCAGAACTTCCAACCTTAAAATAACCTTTAACCTTAATTTAACTTTAATTTAACCTTAAAACTACTGAACAGATTTACACAAACGCAAAATGTGTTCCAATGAAGTTCCAACGAAGTAATTTGAAAGTGAAAGACTCATTGCCTAGGTCTTAGACAAAATACATTTTGCCTGCTAGAACAGATCATTAATAAAAGGCCTGATCCTCCAAACAAGTAATGGGGTCTAAACTATATAGTTGAAATAGCTAAGGTGGCCCAGTCTATAGTCCTCCTCAAAACCAAGTAGAAGCTTTGGTGAGTAGCCAAATATATATATATACCATAACGTAAGATAACTAAAAGTCACACCCTCGCCATGCACGGTTTTCTCATCAATAATTTTACCGCAAATGTTACAGTGCTATTGTCAATGATATTAAAGATGTCATGAATGATGTAATAACTGGGGTAATTAGCAATGCATGGCGAGGGCGCAAGTTTCTATGGTTTTATGTGTGTAAAATCTGAACTTAGCTATAATGTCCCTGTAACATATGTTTTTTTAGTGACTTTCTAAGGTTTTTTTTAAATTATGTTTCCTAACTATAACATCCTTGTAACCTCTGGGTTTTTTCAGTGAATTTGCAAGTTTTTTTTAACGTTAAGGAAGATGGTCATCACAATGGGGGGGGCTGTATGCAGGGCCTGGCCTGGCATTGGACAGCCCCCACCCAAGCTTGCTGCTTCTGCCCCCCTCTTTCCTGCCATCCATTGTCTAAGTCCATGCCCCTGCTCCCTCATTACAGCCTTGTGACCTTTGTTCTGACACTTCCCTTCTGGCCAGCCCTGAACAGTAAGCTTGCTGCCCCATCCATCTCCTCCCTACCCTCTGTTGTCTGAATCCATGCAGCAGTCCCCAACCTCCTGTCCTGCATGGTCCGATGTGCTGCCTCTGCCTCCTCTCTCCTGCCCATCCTGGCCTGTTATGCTGCAACAGTCCCTCCTGTCTGTCCAGTATGGTCAGCTTGCTGCCCTTACCTCTTTCCCCTCTGCTCTCTGTTGTCCCCTCCCTATTGCTTTCCATGGTCCTTTGTGCTGCACTGCCATCCAGCTTGCCCTGTGTGCTATATTGTGCTGCTGCAACTCCTGGTGCCTGCCTTGTAAGGTCAGTTTGGTGTCCCTGCTCATCTCCCTTCTGCCCTCTGTTATCCTAGTCCATGTCTCTACCCCATTCCTCCTACCCTCAGTGATCCAATGTACCATACTTGCCAACATTTTGAATTTGGTGAGAGGGAGATTTAAAAAAAAAAAAAACCTGGGGAATCGATATTTCTCATTGACTTACATTGAAAAAGAAATTTTAGGCAGAAGACGAACAAAATAAAACCCTTTTGGGCCTAAAAACATTGGGAGTCTCCTGCGTAAATCGAGTCTTTGGCATGTATGGTTGTACTGCCACTGCTTCCTTCTGCCCTCAATAGTCTGCTCTATTGCCACAGCCTCTTGTCTGTCCTGCATGATTGGTTTGTTGCCCCTGGCCCCGTTCACCCTGCCCTACAGGATCTGATGTGCTGCCACTGCCCCTCCCGCCTGCACTTTGTGGTCAACTTTTTGTCTCTGCACTCTCTTCCATGCCCTCAATTATGCCAGTCCGTGCCCCAGACCTCTGCCTCCCCACAGTATTCTAATAAACAACTAGAATGCTAACATTATATAGTTATTACTAAAGTGTGACACACTGGACATCATCTTGCTGTAATCAAATCTGTAGCACCTAAAGCATTTCTTTAGAAATTATAAAAATGAGAGGGTCTTATTCCCACAGAAATTATGGTTAGTGCTCTAAAAAGCTAAAATGAGGACATATTTCAAGTTCTCCAATAGCGACAAAGCACTTTGAAATTATGTGCTATCTTTATGTACCAAATTTAATGTGTTCGAGTATAGTGTAACTGATGCTTGTGTAAACCTCTCTAATACCTTCAGGTCAAGTCTGCGCTATATAAAACTGTAAAACAAAAAAGGTCATTACGAGTCTGGCGGTCTCCTGACTGCTATACTCACTGTGGCGTACGGACTGCCGCCAAATCTGCTGGCCCGAAGGCCGCATTATGACCACTGCGCTGGTGCACCCTACATCTTACAGCATTGCTGCCAGTCGAATTACGAGCTGGGGACAATGCTGTAGGGTATTTCCCGCTAGGCCAGTGGGTGGAAACTCCAATTTTTTCCTGCCGACCTAGGGGGAACTCTTAATGGGCTTGGAGGGGAGGCAGCAACTATAGCGGCAAACTCCCCATCTGAAGTTCGGCAGACGGGCAAAATCATCCACCAAAGTCTTCATCAGTCCCTAAGTGTTTTGCACACATCTGTCTTTGTCCTATATCTGGGCTACAATTGGGTGATGTGCATGCTACATTTGGGCTTTTTTTTCTTTAATGGCCATCTTGGGAGACTTGTTTGGTATGAAGCTCCCTAATTTCCTTATTTACTGTAGTATCCTCAGTAGAAAATTCTTTCAGTTTTCTACTTCAATTCCATCAAGATGGCGTTGAGATGTGGCACATTTTTGGCATGAATTCAGAATGTTAGCACTCTAGTTGCTCAGTAGAACACTGTAAGCGGCTGATCACCAGGGAGTTAACTGCCAGTCTGCTGTTGGTGTTGAAAGTGCACGTTTCAGCCCACATCTCGGAATTTTTGTTAATGAAATAGAAGAGAAAGATATTTGAGAACTCACTTAAAACTTGTCCTAATTTTTCTTCCTACAGCAGTAACCATAATGTCTATGGGAAAATGGACCCCCTTATTTTGTTCCTTTCTAAATTAAATGTTTTAAGTTTTACCAGTTTGATTCAATCAAGATGGCTATAGGTGTGCCACACTTTTCTCATAAGTAGGAATGTTAGAACACTGTCCGCCGTTTTTAAGGCCCGCCCCCTCCTGTGCGTCAAAATGATGCGGGAGAATAAATATGGCGCACGGGTGTTTAAGTCATTTTTTTTTACGGGAACGCCTACTTTGCATGTCATTAACGCAAGGCGGTTTCCCACATCCAAAAAATGACACACACGGAGGATTTTTGACGTCTGCGGGGTCGGGTGTCATAGTATAAATATGGGGCAAGGTTTGCGCATCAAACTTTTTGACGCACATTCGGCACAAACAGATTATAAATATGCCCCTGGATCTTAGTGCTGCATTTGATAGTCTGTCTCGCACTGCAGCCTGAGGCACAGATTGTAGTCAACAGGCGTGCAAGAAAAAGCCATAGACTTGCTTTCTGCCTTTTTAGCCAACTGAAAACAACGTTCTCCTCACATGGTAGACCTATATTACGCAGAGTGCCGCAAGGCTCCATATTGAGGCCCACTTTGTATATTGTCTCTCCACTATCCATACTGATGAGTACATTTGGCCATACTAATAAATAAATGTGGGTTATCTCTCAAGTCATATTCTGCTGATATCTAAATTGTAGTCTCTGTAGTTGGCAAAACCAAAGTGGCCTCTTACGTTCTTGAATTCATGGTCTCAGTGACACAGTGTATGTGTGCCAACACCTTGAAACTAATGGGAACAACACAGAGCTGCTGCGCTTTGGTCTTGTGGCAATTAAGCACTCTTGAAATTGGTGGCCGAGAGAACGGAGAGATCCCTTTTAGCCCATATCAGCAGCAAAAAATCTTGGTGTTAAGATCTACAAGGATCTTACAATGGATAAGAAAATAAACAGGTCTCTGCGTCCATGTATAGGAAGATGTTATACAGACTGCTTCTGAGGCTATCCTGGCAAACTAACACAGTTGTCCACACTACTGTTTTATCTTGCTTGACTACTGTAATGTCCTTTATTCAGTAGTGCTGATAAAAACCTTAACATGGTTACAAAGAGTCCAAAATTGAGAGGCGAGACTCTTTTTGTTCCTAAGCATTTCGAGGCTGCGAAACCAGAACTTGAAAAGCTGCATAGCAAAACAGTTATGTTTACAATTGCTTGTTTGGCTCATAGCGAATTCTATAAACAAGGCCCTTGAAATTTTATCTGATAAATGTCAGTAATACCTCCCCCACAGGCATTTGCGATCTGCCAATGCCCTTTTGTTCACAGTCTCCGGAATTAATTTTGTTCAGAAGGGTGGGAGGTCCCTGACATTCCCTGTTACTTGGGTGTAAAAATAAACAATTTTATAACAATTATATTTATATAATCTGTTCATTATATAAATATAACTATTTTTTATAACATTTGATTTGAGATAGTACTGTTTTTAGTTGTATTTGATGTGATATGAATTGTGACAAACAATGTTGAATTGTTTTATTTCTTGTTTTGCATATTGGTAACAATTGCACACGGGCTTAAAGCTGGGTCAGAAACACCAGCAGGGGCAGAATTATGTCTATTTGGTATGTAGCAAGACATATAAATGGACTTAATTGTCATTTGATTTTGGGCTATATAGATCTTTTGATTGCATTCAATGTGTGTTGAATCGCATACAAACAAGGATTCTAGTATCATAATGGTCAGTTATAAAAGCTGTATTGTAAAACATTTTCTCTTGCTGAATGACATTTAAGTTGATAATCATCTTGTATATCAAATATTTAAAGGCTGTACATATACATTTGTTCAGATTAGGGTTTTTTGTGAATTAGACCATTGCAATATAGGGCACAAAGCCGAAATGTTAAAATTTCAGTCTACTGCATTTTGTCTGTCTTTTGTGTTGATTGTAAAAAAAAAAAAAAAAAAAATAAGGTGATGCACTTTGAAAGTAAAGAGTTCACTGTGGTGGGCTCCCTTGATAAAAGTGTCAGCCAAAATGCAATGGGCGGAGCACATTCTTGCTACCTAGTAAATGTTTTCACCAGCAAACGATCAGTGCGCTGTTTATGTACAGCTTGGTCGTGGTTGACATGAGTGTATATATATAATGTGTACCATATTACTTGTCTACCTAATTTTGTACAGCCTGGGTCCAGCTAATGGGTGTGTTTACAACACACGTGCTCCTAGTGCACCAGAGGTGTGTAGAAGTATTGAACAGGTTATACATCTTTGTATTCAAGAGTAGCAGGTGTCAGTGGACTTGTTCATTATGTTCCACACAAGGTTTTTGGTTCTGCAGAAAAACGTTTTTAGGAAAAGTAAGATTCTACATAGTAGATACTAGCTTTTGTAAGCAGCCTTGAATTATTAGAATTGTGTCTGCTTGACAATTTCTACATAACACGGAAGACTGTGTAGTCCAGGTACTAACATATGTACATGTTTCTGTTTTACTTGAGACAACAGGCTATGTGTAAAATGTTCACCACAGTATGAAGGGTGAAGTTAGGATGATGTTTAGCACCTTCAGAGCTTGTTTTTTTTAGGGAAATATTGTATTTTTCACAACTGTTGCATAGTGTACACTGTTCCTAGTAGATACTTTTTTAATACTCTGTGTTGTATTTCTCATGAAAGTTTCACTGTTTCCATTCAAACAGTGTGGTATAGAGTAAACCCTCTCCGTATACTAAGCACTGTTCACAGTACCCAGTTCTTTGTTGAGATCAACTAATTTCTCAATGTATGTTCAGTGATTTTCAGGGGTTTGATACAGACAAAAGCTGTTTGTCATAGAGCATTTGTTTTGGAACTAATATTCACTATTTTAGGAACTTTGCTTTCTGTGAACAGCAGTATACAGATTGAACACCGTACTCCATGATGATTTTCTATGTATCTGTGGTTGATTGATAATGTGAACTATGCCAGTGATAAAGTGTATGGTATCAATTTTGCACATAACGCATGCTTTCTACGCCTAATGGAGCTGTATCTGTTATGGCACTAATGTTAGCTAATATCCTTCTGAGGTATTTTTGTACTTACTGTCAGGCCTCTAATGTCATAGTAATCTGTAGTGCAATATGTGGGAAAACGAAGCTTGGATGATGTAATCAGTGAAGTCATCAATGATGTAATTTGAGATGCCATGAGTAATGTCATAAACGATGCCGTAGAATGTCATGAGTGATTTCATATGTGAGGTCATAAGCACTGCGGGGGAGGGGTGCACAAGTTATAGTTAGTGCTGCTAATTAAAACTGGTGAATTTCTGTGTTTTAAAAAAATTCTAAATGTTAATGTTGTAATTGACAAATTCACCTAACAGTCCTCTAACCTTTAGTTTTTTTCTGAGAATTTATATATATGAATGTGTGTATATGTATGTATTTTGTGTGTATATATATATATATATATGTATTATGTATACGTGTGTGTGTATATATATATATATATATATATATATATGTTACCTAAGTAGGCAGTTATAGTTTTAAATAGTACTGGACCAAGAGCTACCTTTCTGCCAAATTTGGTGTAATTCCGTCCCATGGTTCGGACGCTATCACTGTTCAAAATCCCTATGTAAAAATGAATGGGGAAAAAGCGTTTTGGGACCCATTCTTTTTCTCAGTCCCACCTTGACGGATCACCCCGAAACTTTCCAGAGAGCAGCTGACGTGAGCATCAAATTATTGTAGAAAATTCTGTGAAGATTCGTCAACCGGCACCAAAGTAATAGGCAAGTAAAAAAAAAAAAAAACTTCTTCAATAGAAACTAGGACCATACTATAACTACTTAGTGGCGACTGCCACTAGGTAATACACATACACACATTTACGGGTGGGTAGGGTTATAGGGTGGTTAAGGGTTTTCTTTCGGACAAGGTAAGGGTATTTCGGGGTAAGGGTCATTTTAGGGTTTAGGGCAAGGTAAGGGTATTGGGTGGTAAGGGTAGTTTAGGGGTGGATAAGGGTTTTGGGCTGTGAGGATCTGTTTAGGGTTTAGGGGTGGGTGACAATATTGGGTGGAAAGGATATTTTTAGTGTTTAGAGGTGGGTAAGGGTATTGGGTTGTAAGGGATTTTTTTGGGTTTAGAGGTGGGTTAAGGGTATTGGGTGGAACAGGTGTTTTTAGGGGTGTGTAGGGGTATATGGTGGTAAAGGTATTTTAAGATTTAGGTGGCAGGGGAATAGGTTGGTAAAGTTAATTAATAAAGGGGGTTCCTCCTAATAAAAATAAAATTAATTTATTGAAAAATAAACAAGGGCCTCCACAAGAAAAGTTAAGAAAACAACAACAATTTTATATATAAATACATCTTGACCCTATCTTCTCCGCCAGCAAACACGTCTTCTTCAGCCACACCTCCGCTCTACACTGGACCAACCACAGCTGTGTCCACTTCACATTCCGACGCGAGACCCGCCTCCTCCGCACTCAACCCATCCCTCATCGACAGTGGAACAAGATCCCCGAAGAGCAACTCTTCTCAGCACTTGCCGCCAACCAACCCACCCCCACCACCGACCCCAACGACGCAGCCCTCAGCCTCACAAACTGGATCTCCAACTGCGCAGACAACCTTGCTCCCCTCAAACGCACGCATCGACAGACCAACACCAAAAAACCTCTCTGGTTCTCTAACACCCTCAAAGAATCAAAGAAAACTTGTCGCGCCCTCGAGAAGGCCTGGCGCAAGGACCACACCGCTGACAACATGACCGCCCTCAAGAACGCTACCCGCGAACACCACCGCCTGATTCGCGCTGCTAAAAAGAACTTTTTCACCGACAGACTGGACAAAAACAGCCACAACAGCAGAGAACTCTTCAGCATCGTCAAGGAGTTCTCCAACCCCAACGCCAACGCCGTCACGCCCTCACAGGATTTGTGCGAATCCCTCGCCACTTTCTTCCATCGCAAGATCAGCGACCTCCACGACAGCTTCGGACACCAGACCCAACATAACACCACCAAACCCGCACCCCCGGCCATTACCCTCAACAACTGGACCCACATCAACACTGAAGAAACCAAATCCATCATGAACTCTATCCACTCCGGCGCCCCTTCGGACCCCTGCCCTCACTTCATCTTTAACAAAGCCGACAACATCATCGCCCGCACCTCGAGACCGTCATCAACTCTTCTTTTTCTTCTGCTACCTTCCCCGAATGCTGGAAACACGCCGAAGTCAACGCCCTACTAAAGAAACCTACGGCTGACCCGAGCGACCTGAAAAACTTCCGCCCCATCTCTCTTCTGCCTTTCCCAGCCAAGGTAATAGAGAAGACCGTCAACAAACAGCTGACCACCTTCCTGGAAAACAACAACCTGCTCGACCCTTCACAAACCGGATTCCGAACCAACCACAGCACGGAAACCACCCTCAGAACCCTGATGGACAATGGTGAAACAGTCGCCCTCATTCTCCTCGACCTCTCAGCTGCCTTCGACACCGTCTGTCACCGCACCCTAATCACCCGCCTCCGCTCCACTGGGATCCAAGGCCAGGCCCTGGACTGGATCACCTCCTTCCTCTCAAACCGTTCCCAAAGAGTTTACCTCCCTCTGTTTCGCTCAGAACCCACTGAGATCATCTGCGGCGTACCTCAAGGCTCATTGCTCAGCCCGACACTCTTCAATGTCTACATGAGCCCCCTCGCCAACATCGTTCGCAAGCACGGCATCATCATCACCTCCTACGCCGACGACACCCAACTTATACTCTCCCTCACCAAGGACCCCGCCAGCGCCAAGACCAACCTACAAGAGAGTATGAAGGACGTCGCAGATTGGATGAGGCTCAGCCGCCTAAAGCTGAACTCTGAAAAAACGGAAGTCCTCATCCTCGGCAACACCCCGTCCGCCTGGGACGACTCCTGGTGGCCCACGGCCCTCGGCACCGCACTGGCCCCCACAGACAACGCCCGCAACCTCGGCTTCATCTTGGACCCTCTTATCACCATGACCAAGCAAGTCAACGCCGTGTCCTCCGCCTGCTTCCTCACCCTCCGCATGCTCCGCAAGATCTTCCGCTGGATCCCCGCCGACACTAGAAAAACCGTGACCCACGCCCTCGTCACGAGCCGCCTGGACTACGGCAACACCCTCTACGCCGGGACCACAGCCAAACTCCAAAATCGCCTGCAACGCATTCAAAACGCATCGGCATGCCTCATCCTCGACGTACCCCGCAACAGCCACATCTCCGCACACCTGAGACACCTGCATTGGCTCCCAGTCAGCAAAAGGATCACCTTTCGACTTCTCACCCACGCACACAAAGCCCTCCACAACAAGGGACCGGAATACCTCAACCGACGCCTCAGCTTCTACGTCCCCACCCGCCTCCTCTGTTCTTCTGGTCTCGCACTCGCTGCCGTCCCTCGCATCCACCGCTCCACGGCGGGTGGGAGATCTTTTTCCTTCCTGGCGGCCAAGACCTGGAACTCCCTCCCCACCAGCCTCAGGACCACCCAGGACCACTCCGCTTTCCGGAGACTCCTAAAAACCTGGCTATTCGAGCAGCAGTAACCCCCCCTTTCCCCTAGCGCCTTGAGACCCGCACGGGTGAGTAGCGCGTTTTATAAATGTTAATGATTTGATTTGATCTCTCTCTCTCTCTCTCTACATTTTTATCCACACTGCAATTCGGTGTTGCCCATCAGCTCTAAACCGTCAGCAGTGCCTCTGTGGCGCTACGCCGCTCACGCCTAATAGTTAGGTCTATTCTTATTTTAAAAAGACTCCAGGCATTCCGTGGGCGTATGAAATAATTGTTTATTCCAATATGATGGAAACAACAGAATGTGTTTCGGCGATAGTGCCTTTTTTAAACAAATATCCTGCCATTTTATCAGATTTAAATCCCCCACCTACGCGCTCACTTCGTGCTCGACATCACAAACATAAAGATAGATATATATACATATATATATATATACACACATATATATATATATACACACATATATATATACATATATATATATATATATATGTATATATATATACTGAAAAGAAACAAGTTAAAGTAACAATTTAGCTTTTTAAACTTCAAATACCACTGAAATTCATCAGTTATAGTTATTTCAAGAAACTATAACTCGCACCACACGTGCAGTTTTCACATCAATAATTTTACTGAAAGTGTTGCAGTCATATTATCAATGATGGCATAGAAGATGTCATAGAAGATGTCATGAGTAATGTAATATGTGGGATAATTAGCAGTGCATAGCAAGGCCACCACCAGGCCTAGCTGGTTCATGGTATTCCCTATGCTTTATAGGATTTAGGACTGCGTCACCAGTCCTAAGATGGCTGCCACCACTTCATTTTTGAGGTGGTGGCAGCCAATCAGATCTCTCTTTTGGATCTGTCAGCACCACGGATCCTCTGCAGTGTGAAAAATAAAATTTTTTAACCTTAATTTAACCTTAAAACTACTGAACAGATTTACACAAATGCAAAATTCACTCTTTCTGGACCACGATCTAGCTTTCTGTCAAATTTGGTGTAAATCCGTTCAGCGGTTTAGACGAAAGTTCCTATGGAAAAATAAATGGGGAAAAGATCTTTTGGGACACCCCTTTTTCTCGGCCTCCAGTTTAACAGATCACCCCAAAACTTTCCAGGTGCAAACTAGAAAAAATGAGCTCTTTATTGGAAAGTTATGTGTTGAATCGTCAAATGGCGCCGAAGTAATTAGCAACAAAAAAAGTGCATTTCCTATAGAACTATGACCCTAACTATAGTTAACCAGTGGCGACTGCCACTGGACAAATAGAGTTCACTTACCTTGTGCACACTTACTTACGTGGTAAAGATAGTTGTGTGGTAAATGCCTGCATTGTAAGAATGCATGGTAAAAGCATGCATTCGAACGACATACAACCACTGGGAGAAGTTGGAATACAAATGCAAATGAGCCTCCAGGAATTTCAGGCAGGGAAAACTTTCTAAAAGTTACTTTTGCTTAATAGCTAGTAAAAATCTGACTTCACAATTGGATTTTTAATATCTATAAAACATTGTTCAATTATTTTTCTGAACAGTCCCATTCCTGCAATACACTATTAGTGTTTTAATCTGTACTTCGTTTTTTTTACCTAGTAGAGCTAGGCCTGCCACATTGAAAAATAGCTTTTGGGTGCTAGTCACTAAGGACATGTTAATTAACAAGTTATTCACCTTCAGTAACGCCTTATCTGGTAGAGACTGAAACTCCAAGAGCTTATGGAGCGGTTGGAGTTTTTGCTCTGGTGGAATGAGCAAACAAACTCTCAGGGGGTTTCTTTTTCACCAATGCATAGCATATCTTCATGCAAAGCATGATCCAAAGCTAGATGGTCTGTTTCTGCATGGCCTTTCCCTTCTTCACTCCGACATAGTCTACAAAGAGTTTGTTGCTCACCCGGAATTCTTTTGTGCTGTGGAGGTAGAACAACGCTATTGGGTTCAGATGGTGAATCGCTCCTCTTCCTCGGAGGGATGGGGCAAAGCGTAAGAAGTATACAATTGGATGGATTGGCTACATGATATGGAGTGACTACTTTCTGTAGAAAAGAGGCCCTAGTACTCACAACTGTTGTGGGTCCATTTGTAGTTCTCTGCCTGGGCACAGTGATGGCTTAGCTTAGGCTTGCGACTTGTGCCCTTTTACCCAGATAACATGCTCTGTATTCATTTATACAGTTTTACTCATTTTAGCTCAGCTTCTTTTAGTGGCAGTGTTTTTATTTTCATAATCAGTCGCTATTCTGCAAGACCTTCACTATCCGTGTTATCGATGACATACTTTGCATCATGTTCTTTTTCATCGGGTTCACAAGAATGGAATGCGCAGTACACAGGATAATATTTTGTACTGCCTCCACAAGACTATGTAATCAGTCCAGCGCATAGGCACATACCCGCATCAGGCTTCTGTAAAAAAACATAAACATACCCCCTATGAAAACATCTTGTAGGATAAAGGCCGTTAGATGGGGGTTCCAGCAAGGATTTTCCATCCATACTCCATGCCAGTTTGCGGCCAACCTCAGCCTTTGTGTCTCTGCGAAGCCTGATCTGGAAACTTAAGGCCTGACCTTGTACCAAGGTAACAGGGGTGGGGTGTGCTTCTCACAGAGAGATTTGGTTTCCATCGCCATGCTCTCGCTAAGGGGCTAAAGATGAGGCTTTAGGTTGGAATTGTATAATCATATCTTTGCAACATGTTGGGGTTGTTCACATTTACATCTTGTATGTGGAGAGAAAAAAGGGTTAAGGCTTGATCACCACAATTTCCCTGAGGGGTTTTCAGAGTGTCATGTGCAAGGCTGCCAGTAATCCCCACAAATTCACCATCTGGGTTTGGGTGAGGTGCTGCTAGAGCCATGAGGGTTGGGCCGACAGCTGCCAACTGGTGTGAGAGTGACTCAGTCACCTGTGAGCAGAGGTGCTGCTGCACCCCATATCCAGCAGTCTCATCGGAATACGAGAGTCCTTATGACAGAACCAGCTTGTCTGGATAGATGCTCTGATAAGGAGGCTTTGAAGCTCACTGACCCTTTGATAAGGAGGCTTTGGCTCACTGACCCTTCGGGCTGATGTTATTGCCACGTCTGGGTGTTAAGAAGCCTGAGGAGACAATTATGTAGAGGTTCAAAAAGAGCACACATGAGAAAAGTGAGCACAAAATTAAGGTTCCACTGAGGCATGACGAAGGGTAAACGTAGAAAGGTGTTATAAACTTTTAAAGAATTTGTTAACAAGAGGGGATTCAAAAAGGGATTGCTGATCAGGCAGTTGCAGGAAGGCTGGTATGGCAGAAAGATAGCCCTTGGGAGTGCTCAGAGCAGTCCCTGCTGGGTGAGAAACAGAATAATGCGAAGGACCTAAGAGAGGAGAGCAGGGAGGGGTAAATCTGTTTTCTGCACACCATGCCACACACTTGCTCCCACAGCAGGTGTAAACAGTTTTGGCAGAAGGATGTCTGGCTGCCAAGATAACATTGTAGACTTCGGAAGGAAGGTCAAAAGCTGACAACTGTTGCTGTTATATTCCCACACAAGGTGGAGCATTGACAGGTTTGGGTAGAGAACGCTTCTCTGCTACTGCAACAGAAGATCCTTCCGAAGTGTCAGCCTTACTGGCGGACCAATGGCCATGCTCAACAGCACACGATACTAGACTCTAGGAGTCCAGTCTGGAGCCACAAGGATGACTTGGGCCCAGTCATACCCGATCTTGTTGAGAACTCTGGGCAGGAGTGGTATGGGTGGAAAGGTGTAGCGCCGGCCTGAGATCCACTCAAGACGAAAATTGCCACCAAACGAGAGCCGCCTTGGAAACTCCAGCATGATATTGCACGTTCTCTGCAGTGGCGAACACTCTTCTCAGTGCTGAAAGAGTCCTTGCACCACCTCTGGATAGAGTTGCTATTCGTGATCCACTAGGTGTTTTTGGCTGAGTTTGTTTTGTTGTTCAAAGACCCTGCTAGGTATTGAACCACTAAGGACATGCACTGAAGTTTCAGCCAAGTCCAGAGACACAGGGCCACTTGACAAAGGGTCCACAACACCATCCAGCCCTGCTTGCTGCAGTACAACATAATGGTGGTGTTGTCTGTGAACACCTGCACTATTAGCCTTCTCTTGATGGAGGGTAGAAAGGCTTTGAATGCCAGTTTAATCACCCGGAGGGCCAGTAGGTTAATGTGTAGACTGAATTGTGCCAGAGACCAGAGGCAGCTGATCTCCACTGTCTCACATGGCCTTCCCATCCCAGGAGTGACGCATCTGTCTTCACTGTCAGATCTGGTTGAGGAAGAGAGAGGGGTCTGTCGCTGATCCAATTGCGGTTCGTTAACCACCACTGCAAATATTTAGCAGTTCCTTCTAAGATCTGGACCATGTCTGAGGGATTCTCCTGGTGTTGCGCCCACTGGAACTTCAGGTCCTGCTACAGAGCCTGCATATGACAGTGGACATGTGTCACAAGCAAATTGCAGGAGGCCATGAGGCCCAACAGCCTCAGAGTCAGTCTCACCGAAATCCAGTATAGAGGCTGCAACATCATTATACTAGCCTGAATATCCTGGGCTTTCCATTCAGGAAGATAAGTCCAAAGCTGCTCCATGTCCAGAACAGCTCCGATGAAAATGAGCTTCTGAGAAGGAGTCAGGTATGACCTTGGCATGTCTATAGTGAACCCCAGCGAGTACAAGAAGTCTGCCTGGGTCGAGCCACCTTCAACAGACAATGGTCAAGATAGGAGGAGACTGGCACCCTGATCACAGCCATTACCTTTGTGAACATGTGAAGGGTGCTGGTAAGGCCACAGGGAAGCACGGTGACCTGAAAGTGCATGTGGCCTACCGTGAACCACAGGTAACGTCTGTAAGCAGGCAGGACGGGAATGTAGAAGTACGTGTCCTGCAAGTCCAATGTTACCATCCAGTGTTCCCAGGTCTAAGGCAGACTGGATTTGAGCGAGCACGAACGTTTTGAATTTCTCCATCTTGAGGAAGAAGTTGAGAGAGCGCAGTTCTAGGATAAGATGAAGGCCTCTGTGACTCTTGAGCTCCAGAAAGTAACAGGAATAGCAACTATGATATATGTTTGGCATTGGCACCGTTTCTATAGCTTCCTTGGCCAATAAAGTCATAAGTACTTGGAGGAGAAAGAAGTGGTCCTCTGTCAGTCCTTCGCAAGCGGTGGGTGGAAGGTAGGTCACGAAGGGGAGGGAGGAACCCCATCAGACAATTTGCAGAACCCACTGGTCTGAAGTTAACGATCCCCGTGGGGCAGGTGATGATGTATTCTGCTTCCCACTCAGTGCCTGTGATGCAATGGGGTTTGGAGGCTGCCAGGGGAGTGGTGGACTAGGCCGACTTCTGGCTCCACGACCCATGAGGTCTGTGGTTACCACATCCTTGGCCATGCAGAGGCTGGGAAGCTTATGCACTGTGGCTGGGTATGAGAAGACACAGTAAGAAGCCCCTTCTGTGGCCGTGAAAGGGGGACTGTGGTTGGCAAGGAGCCATGGATATACCCAAGGCTCTAGCCGTAGCCTTACTATCCTTCAAACGCTCCACTGCTAAGTCTGCCTTGTCTCCAAAGGGGCCGGTGACATCAAAGGGCATGTCCCTAAGCGATGCTTGGACATCTCCTGAATAGCCAGTTGTCCTCAGCCAGGCATGGTGCCAAAAGGCCACCAACAATGAAACCGCTCTGCCCAGCGAGTCGGTGGTGTCCAGTCCACATCTGATTGTGAACTTAAATGCATCTCTGCAATCAGCAACAGCTTTGGAGTATGACCCACGTCTCCAATGGGACCTTTGGCAGCACCTGTGCAACCATATCCCAACGTGCGTGGGAGCAACAGCCCAAAAGGCATGCTGTGTTCATTGACTGCAGTTGGGATTTTATTTCCCAAAGTGTCCAGTCTCTTGAATTCCCTGTCCGGTGGGGTGGTAGGGAGTGCACCAGGACTCACATGGGAGTTAAAGGCTTGGATCACCAAGATCGCCGAGGTAGGGTGTTGGGTAAGGAAAATGGAGTAGTGTGGGGCGGTGGGCTATCTTCCTGTTCAAAGGCGCCCCTGTGCAGGGTTTGGACCAAGATCCTAGCAGGACGTCCGAGAGGTCTTCATTAAATGGGAGATGCAGTTCTGAGGGGGTCACCCCTGGCTGAAGCACCTCTGTCAATATGTTAGTCTTGACTACCACTGAAGGCAACTGCAGTTCAAGGTTATCGTCCCTTCTCACCATCATTTGCGAATGAGGCTCCCACCTTCGTGACCACAGTAGGAGGAGATCATGCTAGGATCTGGCCACTGGTGTTCACCAGGTCCTCACACCAGTCCAAGTTGTAATCTAGGGGCTAGTATTCTTCAGGGTCCAAAGACCCCTTCCACTCCTCCAGGAGTCCAAGCCCATAGGAATAAGTCTTGGGATTCGTCCTGGGAAGCATGGCCCCAGTAGGCATCAGATAACACCCCCTGAAGACCTTCGGACTCATTGTGCGGTAGTCGATGCAGGTCTTCACGTCATGGTCACTAGAGGCACCAAAGACAAGGTGATCAGTGACAGGCACCGCAGGACTTGAAGCCAGCACTACTAGCTGATATACCTGCCACTCCAGGTGACAAACTTCTCAAAAAAGCTTTGACAAAAGTCGAAAAAAAAGCGCATTCAAAAAGTGACTGGGTAGTTCTCTCTAGATCTGTGCTGAATGGCTCAGAAAGAAACGAACCAACATCAGCGCGCTGTGGTAGCGCCTATCTAGGCACCCCGAACATCACTTCAGACGCGGAATATGTCACCACGCAGAGCTGATCGATGTGACCTACTGGTGCATAGGAGTACTACTTGCGAAAATTTCCAGATCCGGTCTGACATCGGGGGAAAATTCAAAAGGTAAGGAATCTAGAGCTAGAAGTTTTAATCAGATATTACATTTCAACTTTTCCTACTTTTAAATAACATGCACATTGCTTTGTGGACTACAAGGCCTACATAGGGGTGACTTACAAATTAAAAAGGAGGTTTCAACCTGTCAAATGGGTTTATTTTGACAGGCTGAATTACAGTTTTGACACTGTTCCAATAAGTGAGTTTACACTGGTAGGCAGGAAGCATTGTTTTATACTGTCACTACAGTGGATGGTATATTAGGTGCTGTAGTTCACTAGTGACATTTATCGTACAGGCCATAAGACCATTATGTACCATATACTAGGGACTTAAAGATAAGTTAAATATACCAGTAGGCAACATCCCAATTCAACCATGTTTAAAGGTGGGGGAGCACTTTCACTTTACCAAGTAATATATAGAATCCGGTCTCTGTTAAGCCTGATAATAAGGGTTTAACAAGATATTGTTCTTTCATAACACAAAGATATCTCTACTCTTTCGGTCAATTTTTTTAGGATATTACTGCTCCACTTTTTTTATTATCCGGACTCCCTGCAAATATTCATACATTGTGAATCTGAGCCATGTGTGTATCTGGGTGCATCGGATGCCTAGCCCCTTTTTCTCATTCCATGACAGTTCTTCCCTATGCATTAACCCTGTCCATCGTTCACTTACTACCAGTGGGTAAACAGGTTTCTACCTACATCTATAGGGGCATTCTACCTCTTGATATCCGTAGTGGGATGTGTTTTAAAATGTGATATTCTAGCACCTGAAATAATTATCCTGCTATAGCTATGCATGTGCACAGGGTATTAAGGATTTGTAGATTACATTGTAAATTTGAGTTCAATTCATCGTCATGAAGAAACTGAGACCAGACTTGCAGGAATACTTCAAGTGGGCTTGCAACTTTTATGTATCATTCTTTTGAAAGAAACACATTTCTGTCATCCACTCATCATGGGACAGAAATTGGGAGCCAGCCAATGTCTTGGTGTACACACTTTAGCCATTGCCAAATCTGCCCAGAACAATCTTGTTTCATGGCATGGAATTCCCATGAAGTATGTTGTGTCAGTTTGGACTGCTAATCTGGCCGAGTGGGCAAGCCGGAGTTCGCAGGTATCTCTCAGCACCTTCCATATTTTTGCCAG
This sequence comes from Pleurodeles waltl, assembly GCF_031143425.1. Lineage (NCBI taxonomy): Eukaryota > Metazoa > Chordata > Amphibia > Caudata > Salamandridae > Pleurodeles > Pleurodeles waltl. Next base: position 375,971,511 of record NC_090445.1, read on the forward strand.
TTATCAATGGACAGGATCCGAGTATATGGAATAGGCAAAAAGCCATGCTCCTGGAGTGCTTAAATCGATGGCAAAGATCTCCCATCTTTACCAATATAACCCCCTGAGAGACCTGGGGTAAAATACAGGAAAAGAAATGTCTCCTTTGGGAGGGGGGTGGTTGCTGCACTACTGGCTGTCCCCAGAACACTTGGCAGCACATTGGTGGTGCTATGGCCCTCTCTTGGGCACCATTGCAACTGAAAATGCACATGGACTATGCACCTTTAAAATACTTTTTTTTTTTTATAATCAATTTTTATTGTTTTCTGAATTTTTTTACAACAACAACCTTTTAATGCAGGTACAACCAGACAGTTCCATGTTATACATTTGTTCTGTGTATGCGCTTTCCTGTCCCCATGGGGGAGAGCGTGTGTGCTATTCTGGTTTTGCTCGAGGAGGAGGACAGCCCAGTCCAGTCTATGACAGTGTCCCAAGCCACGGACCCCATATTTTCTCAGATTTCCAGGGGCATCATCTCGACTCATATATTTGTTTCTCTTGGATTGAACACCAGTCCACTCCTTTTCTCCATTTCTGCAGAGATGGACCGGTGGGCGAGGTCCATGTCACGGCTATGTCTCTTTTGGCCACAAGCAATGCCGTCCTAATGAAAGCTTGGTTGGTCCGCGACCTCAACAACCCCTCCATAATCCCCAGTAGTACCATACTGGCAGAGAGTTGGAGCTTCGTTCCTATTGTCTTATTTAATTCCCCCAGAACCTTACCCCAATAGATCTGTAGGGTCGGGCATGACCAGACCATATGGAAAAAATCTGCGTGTTCCCTGTCACATCTGGGGCAGCGGCTATTTGGCCATAATCCAGCCCATGAGAGCCTGTTAGGTGCTAAATATGCTTTATGTAGGTAATAAAATTGTACAGTGCGTAGTTTTGCCGATATGGCTAGGGTCTTGGGGGCTTCTAACGCTTCCGCCCACTCCGAATCTTCCCAGGCCCCGGTCCAGGTCTCCCACCCGCTTCTCATCGAGTTCATGTCTCCTGGTGTAATATTGATCAGCATTTTATATAGTTGTGAAACCCCTTTCCTTCCCATGTTTCCCATTAGTAGTTTGGCTTCGAGGGGATTGAATTCTGGTAGCGGGCCCCTGGGGAGTTGTGTTCCTATGGCATGTCTGAGTTGGAGATATCTAAAAAACTGTGTTCGGGATAGTTGGTACTCTGTCCTGAGTTCCTGAAAGGATTTTAGTGTTTCTCCCTTCCAGACGTCGCCCACCAGTGAGATTCCCGATAGGTCCCATTCTGCGAATCCCTTTAGTGCGGTGATGGATCTCAACCACCTCCCTCTCCACAACGGAGTCTGTAAGGTGATTATAGCGTTCCACTGGGTGTGTCTCAGTGCAGCTCTCCACACCAGGAGGACAGCTCTTGTTGTCTCGCCCATGCCATGGGGGAGAGGTGCACTGTATAGCGCATCTAGAATACGTGGGAAGCCTAGAGCAGTGGTTCCCAACCTGTGGGCCGGGGAACCCAGGGGGTCAGCGAAGCCTCCTCAGGGGGTCCATGACTGCTTAAAAAATGTAACAATATTAGGTCCCAGCTATCAGTAATGACTCAGTGGGGGTCCCCGGGTTCCAATAATGATTCAGTGGGGGTCCCCGGGCTCCAGTATTGATAAAATGGGGGTCCACAGAAGTCAAAAGGTTGGGAACCACTGGCCTAGAGTGTTCAGCTCCACCTGGCATGCTGGGTCTGTCCACCCTCCGTTAAACCAATCGTGCACCATTAGTGTCTGAGTCGCCAAGTAGTATAGGTATGGATCAGACATCCCCAGGCCTCCCTCGTGTTCTACCCGGTGCCTGGTTCCTCCCCACAGGAATTGTGTTGTGACTGTTTCTAGGGTCCGAAACCATGAGCGTGGGATGGGGAGGGGGAAGTTCTGGAAGGCATAGAGTAGTCTGGGTAGGATCATCATTTTATACAAGGCCGCCTGTCCCATTACACTCAGTGGTAGAGCCTGCCATCTTTGTAGGTCTATCTTGACTTGTGTTAGCAGCGAGTCTACGTTCTTTGCCCAGGTCAGTTCCGGCAGGAGGGTCACCCAGACGTCCAGGTATTTGAAGCTCAGTCTGTGGAGGGGTATTGTGTCTTGCCAGTCAAAACAGTCTTGGGTGTTCACCAAGGGTACTAGTACTGATATGGCGGGGTTCATTTTCAAGCCCGAGGCCGTTGCAAAGCTCTTAGGGAACTGGAGGCTGCGTGGACCAGACACGCTTGGGGTGCCCATGTAGAGAAGAACGTCGTCTGCATATAGGGCTATTCTATCTTCTGTGGCATTTTCCCATTTCCAGCCACAGTATTCCGGATCTATTCGGAACATCTGGACCAACGCCTCGATGGTTAGGGCAGAGAGGAGGGGGGACAGCGGACATCCCTGTCTCGTTCCCCTTCTGACTTCAAAGAGTGTTGATAGGGTTCTGTTAATTTTACCCGGGCTGAGGGGTCTGTGTATAGCGCTCGGGTCAGCTGACAGAACCTTGGTCACAGTCCCGCTTTCTGCAGCACCATGAATAGAAAGTTCCAATCTACAGAGCCAAAAGCCTTCTCGAAGTCAATGAAGAGCGGTGCTAAGTCTTGGGTAGTTTATGTCTTTCGTCAAGGGCTACATGAAGGCGGCGGATACAGTGATGGGTGTCACGGGCTGCCATGAATCCACATTGATCTATATGAACCAACTGTGGTAACACTATTTTGAGACGCGTTGCTAGTATATTGGCAATGATTTTAACCTCACAGTTGATCAATGAGATCGGTCTATAGTCCGCACAGTGCATTGACGGAGGGTTAGATTTGGGAATGACCACTATGGTGGCCTTGTCTATCCCTCTCGGGAAACGCCCCTGCTGTTCCACTTCTGTGAAAAGGGCCTTCAGGTGTGGTATTAGCTCCTTCCTATATTTCTTGTAGTATTCTGACGGGAAGCCGTCGGGACCTGGGGTCTTCCCAGTCTCGAAATGGCATTGTTTATCTCTTCCTCTGTCAAAGGCTCGTCTAAGATCTGCGTCTCTGAAGGAGGCAGTCGGGGCAGGGGAATTGTGTCAAGTAGTCTCCGGCTGTGGGCTGGGTCGACTGCGTCTGAGGCCCTATATAGTGTTTTGTAATAGCGGGCGAAGGCCTCTGCTATGTCTTGGTGCATCTCGACCTTGCCCTGATCTCCGTCCCATATTTTGGAGATGATGGCCGAGGCCCTGTGGCAGGAGATCAGCCAAGTGTAGTAATTTCCCTGTTTTGTCCCCCCAACCATATATTCTTGCTGTGCTCGTTCGCCAGAGAGCCTTTGCTGTTTCTAGGGACAGGTCTCTGATTTCCTCCCTTATTAGGGCTAAATGTCTTGCCCCTCTCTCGTTGGGGTTCCTTTCTTGCGCCTGTTCTAGCTCTGCCGCTTGTTTCTCTAGTGATTCGATATTTTGAGTTTTTAGACTTTCTTATCAGGCCTCTAGCTGACCCTCTCAGAACTGCCTTGCCCGCAGCCCACAAGACACCAGGAGAGGACACTGATCCCTTGTTCAGGCTAAAGTAGTCAGTCTGCGCCTTTTGTAGCTGTTCTTCAAAATCTTCATACTGTAGATACCAGGCGTTTAGCCTCCACATGGGACTGTTAATCTGTCGGGCCTGGCCCAGAACCAGTCGGAGTGGTGCGTGATCGGATATGCCTCTTGCCAGTATTTCAATATGTGATAGGGCGTTGCAGTCTATGCTGGGTAGTAGTATTAGGTCAATTCGGGACTGTGACCCGTGTGCCGATGAGGTGTGAGTGTATTGCTTTTGTAGTGGGTGCCGCAGTCGCCATGTATCACTGAGCCCCATTGCTGTCCTCCAGTTCATAAGGCCCGCCGCCATATCTCGTCTGTGAGTGGTTATTGGGCCTTCTACGTCTAGTCTTGAGTCCGGGACTGCATTAAAGTCACCCCCTATCACTGTCTTTAAAATACTTTTTAGAGTTTTTCCATCGCTTAGAGCTTTTTCACTGCTTCTGTGGGAACTTAATACTGTCCTCAGTCAGTTGAGGCCACCTCCTTTCGAGCCAATACATAAGACACATTTAAAAGGTGTCTCAAGACAGCGCTTTTACTAGAGTAAAGAGTGATAGCGATTCAAGCATTTACCATCAAGGAATATTTCCTTAGGTTCGCAAAGGACAAAGTGATCTTGAGAAACAACCTCAAGTTTGTACCCAAGGTTCCTTTTTCCTTTCATTTCAATTAACATGTTATTATTAGATCTTTTTTCTCAAATCCATCTACATCATCAGAAAGATTGTTACATTCATTGGGCTTACGTAGAAGCCTTAGGTTCTACATAGGCAGAACTAAGGACATACATACTTCAGACCAGTTGTCTCTTTTTGATGACCAAGTCTAGGGCATTCCCCTGTCCAAGCAGGACAGGCTGTATTTCCTTCTGTAATGCCAAGGCTAAAAACCCACTACAAGGAAGAGTGATGGTGCATTCTACCAGGAGGATGGCATCAACTGTGGCAATCTGTACTGGGGTGTCCTTGAAAGTCATGCAGCCATCTAGAAGAGCTGGCCAGCGTTCAGAAAGCTTTACTGCCTAGATGTGGATGCAGAAGCTGACAGCACTGGGACAGGCAATCCTGAGAAGCCTGTTTTGGTAAAGGGTAGCCTGCTTCCCAGTTTTATTATGTATTATAATGTGTACTGCTTGCTATTCTGATTCAAGAATGTGAATATATAAAAGAGCCAGTGATGGAGAAGAAATAAGTTACTTAACTGTTACTCCAGTTCTCCAACATTGGTATCTTATATACTTACATGCAACCCTCTCGTCTCCACGGTCAGATGCTCATCCAATATTCTCACACTTCTTCTATAAAATCTGAGCTATGGTGGCCTCTAGGGTGTGTAGGAGAGCTTAAGCCTCAACCTAATTGGATGAAGTTTAGATTCTTTCAAATGAGGTGTATGTGCTGCTAAATGAACTGGATTTTTATAGGCCTATGGCCGTTTTAGACTCAATACTGTATCCTCTACTCCCCACACTTTTTAAAACCAAGACCCACTTTTTAGTAGGACAAACTTCCACAACCCACCTAGCTTTAATGGACATGAGGCGGGCATTTTTTTTTTTTATATAATAAAGCACTGTGTGGTACTGCATTAGTATTTGCAGGCACAACATTTTCCATTGAAATGGTCACTAAATTTACACAAACTTAGTTTTACATATAAAATCATAATGCATGAGAATTATAAATCGGGTTTCAGTGAATATTTATTAGTTGTAAATCACCATATAAAGTGTATTGATTTGTTCTGATCGTTTTAAAATCTTTTTTTCCATCGCACTTCAGAATTACAAAAAAATGGCCTTTATTTTGCTTTCGTATCTGCTGAATGTGTACAGTTCATTTACAGGTATTTACATTTGGTTGTGTGTTGGGGGAAAAAATCTCACGTGCCCCAGTAGGATTGTCACATAATTCACTTTATTTTTCTTTCACTGACTGAAAAGTGTGAGGAGTGCATAAGCGCCAGTCTGCGTGTTCAAAAATAAGCAGCAGGTCTCATAGCCCGGCATCTGACATCTGACTTTGAAGTGCAGCAAATGTGACATGATAAATACAGAATTTAAAGACATCCTTATTTATTCATGGATTTTGACAACCCACCAAAAAATTGGTTTTCGACCCAGTTTAAGAAACACTGCTGTATATTGTATGTTTTACACAGTGTACTGCTATTTTAATATACGGGTAATCCCCAGCTTGACAACTGTGAATGATTCAAGCATGTGAATATATAAAAGATACCAATGTTGGGTAACTGAAGAAAAATGTAACTAATTTCATGAGTGTAAGTATGTATGGCTATTGTTGGTCAGAGGAAGTAGAGAGTTCATATGTGTGTCTTCTAGGAAGTTGGCTCTGTATGTACTACTTCAAAGTAAGAAATAGCATGCACAGAGTCCAAGGGTTCCACTTAGAGGTAAGATAGTGGCAAAAAGAGATAATTCTAATGCTCTGTTTTGTGGTAGTGTGGTCGAGCAGTAGGCTTATCAGAGAGTAGTGTTAAGCATTTGTTGTACACACACAGGCAATAAATGAGGAACACACACTCAAAGACAATTCCAGGACAATAGGTTTTTATATAGAAACATATATTTTCTTAGTTTATTTTAAGACCCACATGTTCAAGATTTACAAACAATACTTTAAATGAAAGGTAATTCACTCAGGCATCTTAGGAACTTTGAATCATCACAATATCATGTACAGTTTTGGCAAAAATGGCAATAAGCTATTTTAAAAGTGGACACAGTGCAAAAATCAACAGTTTCTGGGGGAGGTAAGTAAATGTTAAGTTCACAGGTAAGTAAAACACTTACAGGGTTCAAAGTTGGGTCCAAGGTAGCCCACGGTTGGGGGTTCCTAGGCAACCCCAAAGTTACCACACCAGCAGCTCAGGGCGGGTCAGGTGCAGAGGTCAAAATGGTGCCCAAAGCACATCGGCTTCAATGGAAATAGGGGTGCCCCGATTCCAGTTTGCCAGCAGGTAAGTACCTGCGACTTTGGAGGGCAGACTAGGGGGGTTTTGTAGGGCACTGGGGGGGACACAAGCAGGCACAGAAAGAACACCCTCAGCGGCACAGGGGCGGCCGGGTGCAAGGTGCAAACAGGCGTCGGGTTTGCAATAGGATTCAATGGGAGACCCAGGGGTCTCTTCAGCGATGCAGGCAGGCAAAGGGGGGTCTTCTCGGGGTAGCCACCACCTGGGCTAGGAAGAGGGCCTCCTGGGGGTCGCTCCTGCACTGGAGTTCGGTTCCTTCAGGTCCTGGGGGCTGCGGGTGCAGTGTCTTTACCAGGCGTCGGGTTCCTTGAAGCAGGCAGTCGCGGTCAGGGGGAGCCTCTGGATTCCCTCTGCAGGCGTCGCTGTGGGGGCCCAGGGGGGTCAACTCTGGCTACTCACGGGCTCGCAGTCACCAGGGAGTCCTCCCTGTAGAGTTAGTTTTCCGCAGGTCGAGCTGGTGTCGTCGGGTGCAGAGTGGAAAGTCTCACGCTTCCGGCGGGAAACGTGTGTTTTTTAAAAGTTGCTTCTTTGTTGCAAAGTTGCAGTCTTTGTGGAACAGGGCCACTGTCCTCGGGAGTTTCTTGGTCCTTTTAGAGGCAGGGTAGTCCTCTGAGGCTTCAGAGGTCGCTGGACCCTGGGGGACGCGTCGCTGTTGCAGTTTTTCTTGAAGTGGGGAGACAGGCCGGTAGGGCTGGGGCCAAAGCAGTTGGTGTCTCCGTCTTCTCTGCAGGGCTTCAGGGCTTCAGGTCAGCAGTCCTTCTTTGTCTTCAGGTTGCAGGAATCTATCTTCCTAGTTCTGGGGGCCCCTAAATACTCAATTTAGGGGTGTGTTTAGGTCTGGGAGGATAGTAGCCAATGGCTACTAGCCCTGAGGGTGGCTACACCCTCTTTGTGCCTCCTCCCTGTGGGGAGGGGGGCACATCCCTAATCCTATTGGGGGAATCCTCCATCTGCAAGATGGAGGATTTCTAAAAGTCAGAGTCACCTCAGCTCAGGACACCTTAGGGGTTGTCCTGACTAGCCAGTGACTCCTCCTTGTTTTTCTCATTATCTCCTCCAGCCTTGCCGCCAAAAGTGGGGGCAGTGGCCGGAGGGGCGGGCATCTCCACTAGCTGGGATGCCTTGTGGCGCTGTAACAAAGGGGGTGAGCCTTTGAGGCTCACCGCCAGGTGTTACAGTTCCTGCAGGGGGAGGTGTGAAGCACCTCCACCCAGTACAGGCTTTGTTACTGGCCACAGAGTGACAAAGGCACTCTCCCCATGTGGCCTGCAACATGTCTGGTGTGTGGCAGGCTGGCAAAACTAGTCAGCCCACACTGGAAGTCGGGTATGTTTTCAGTGGGCATCTCTAAGATGCCCTCTGGGTGTATTTCACAATAAAATGTACACTGGCATCAGTGTGCATGTATTGTGCTGAGATGTTTGATACCAAACTTCCCAGTTTTCAGTGTAGCCATTATGGTGCTGTGGATTTCGTGTATGACAGACTCCCAGACCATATACTCTTATGGCTACCCTGCACTTGCAATGTCTAAGGTTTTGCTTAGACACTGTAGGGGCATAGTGCTCATGCACCTATGCCCTCACCTGTGGTATAGTGCACCCTGCCTTAGGGCTGTAAGGCCTGCTAGAGGCAGGGTGAGGTTGGCATGGCACCCTGAGGGGAGTGCCATGTTGACTTAGTCATTTTCTCCTCACCAGCACACACAAGCTGGCAAGCAGTGTGCATGTGCTGAGTGAGGGGTCCCCAGGGTGGCATAAGACATGCTGCAGCCCTAAGAGACCTTCCCTGGCATCAGGGCCCTTGGTACCAGGGGTGCCAGTTACCAGGGACTTACCTGAATGCCAGGGTGTGCCAATTGTGGAGACAAAGGTACAGTTTAGGGAAAGAACACTGGTGCTGGGGCCTGATTAGCAGGCCTCAGTACACTTTCAAATCATAAATTGGCATAGGCAAAGGCAAAAGGTCAGGGGGTAACCATGCCAAGGAGGCATTTCCTTACATGTCTGAAAAGCAAAATGGAGTTAGGAGTCTGAATCACACACGGGTCCTGTCAGAAAATTGGTTCTGACCCATTTAAACCCATGAGTTCTTTTACATTTAAACTATCTAGTATTTTGACCTTTACTGTGAGTAAGTCTCACTGGGTTTCTCTCACTGTAAACTCTCTTAAATTGACAGAGTTCCAGTCATCATTGTCTGCCTTTTAAAATAATGACTTGCTGCTGTTAGCAGAAGTAAGAGACACTGGGTTGGCTGAATGTCAGCAAGTGGGACTACCGTCTAAGCTCAGCCTGGTATCAGCGCACAGGTAGTCATTGGCAGGAGGGGCCCTTTGAGGATTGGTACTGACCTGGGGTAGGCCTTATAATGTGAATGGGCATTCATAGTGTAAGTCTGAACTACTTATTAAGTAGACTGAGTGCTTAATGCATTATACATTGTGGGAAAAATCTGCACCAAAGTATAGTTTTGCCTCAGAAAGTCCTAGCGATTAGTGCAATGGGCAAATCTTAGGGTGAACAAGCATCAGAAATGTAAATATATTGGTTCCATTATATCAAGTACTTCCAAGTTTTTTCATAGCTCTCTGAGCCAACTCCTTAACTAGATGTCTGTTTTTTGCATCCCCTTGCTGGTCCAAGTAAGGCTCTGCTAACCAGTAGAACAATCAAAAGCCTTCTCCACACAGGAAGGAGATTTTGTAGGATTAGGCCTGATAGAGGCAGGTGCAGAACTGGAATGTGCTGATGAACATTTCACACTTGACCAGGCCTTGGAGGACTCATCCAAGTAGAGCAGAGGAGGGCAGTCAGACCTCTAAAGCCAATCACAGGAAGATCTGTCTATGAAGTTTTGGAGGGAAGGGACCTGGCAGCTGTGGTAGTGAGAGGTGTGGTTTCAGGCTGCCAGAGTGATCTTTCGAGAGACCATTTTTAATTCAGGACCTTGGCCCTAACCTGATTGGTACACTGTTGATTCACCTCTCCAGGGCCAGTGGCACTGGCCTCATTACCCTCTCTAAGGGACAGGAGAACGGCAAACTTGTTGGGGGGACCGTGGTGGCAGTGTCCCCTAGGGACTTCTGAGGACTGGGCATGTGGGTGGCTAGCCATCAGAGGTTAACCTCTTGACCTCTTCTAACACACAGGTGCCCTTTGACCTGCCATGGGGCCTGAAAAGGGCAGGCTGTTCTGGCTTGAGGGCTGAGGGGTGGCACTGGAGGTGAACCCAAGCTGAGAACACTAGGCAGTGGACAAAAGACCGGTCCAGAAGCAGATTTGTCTGCTCGCCCGTCTTCAGAAATGTAGAGCTGAGAAATCCAGCTTCTTAAGAAATATATACATTAGCAGACCTGAAGAAACTCCTTCCTGGTAGGTATCTGGCCACCAGAAGCAAAACGACACCAAGATCATTGATGAAGGCCCAATCACTAAAAAAGTGTGGTTTCCCCTAGGCAGACTGAGTCTGCGCAAGCGTAAATAACACCTCATTATCTGGTTACTACAAACACCCCGTAGGAGAGCCAGGGGCCCTGGAGTTTTGTATACAGAAAGATGGTGATTGCTATTAAAATGGGGCTTGCTTAGGGCCCCCGCCTGGTCCTGCTGCTGTCCCCAGAGAATACCAGTTTCCTGGGACCAATGTCAAGGACAATGAATCCCACTGCACTCTTATAAAAAACCTGCTTCCAATGAGGCCAACATCCCAAGAGAGATATGGTGTGTTACATCTGGTCTCCATCATCTTTGTTGTGGGCTTGGGGGGGCGGGGCGAGGAAATCACCAAAGAAAATACCCTGCCCGCACTGAAGTAGGTGAGGAAATCGGCAAGCCGACTCCCGTACAGTTCGAGTGGTGCTCTGATAGGGTCACCCGTGATTGGGCTTTCCTGGTGGCTCACGGCAGCCAGGGAACCAGGTGCTCCACAGAGTAATTGGGACTACCAGGCCCATTCAAAAAAGAAAAGCACTTTTGTTGTGGCGTGAGGCCATATCATTGAAAACAAAGAAACAAGAAAGAAAACAAAAAGCAATGAGCCGAGACCTCTAATAAAATATTCAACATCTTGGGCAAAGGAGTAGTGTTACTCTTCCCACAGAAGCGGTGGAAAAGCTCTAAAAAGTATTTTCATGAACTGTTTTATGAGTCTTGAAGAGAAAAGAGATGCAAACCACTCAGTATTCCCATGTCTTGAAATTTCAGCCAGATGGACCCTGAATGGGGAGTATTTAAGACCACTGTTCTCTGGGTTCACCAAATACTGAAAGATTTAATGAGATTTAATTTTAATGTGGATGCTAACCATTTTTCCTGCACCATATTGCAGGAGCACAAGCTTGTGCCAAAATGTTCCTACATTCAAGATTGCCAAACTCTAGGTGACCAGGTACCATGTGGTCACTTTAAGAGACTTGGGGTCGTGATGGAGAATTTCTCTGTGATGCCTGGACAGAATCCTAGGATGCACTTTCAAAGGAATGGCTGGACATCTTGATAATCACAGAAGCTTGCTGTACCAATATTGGTATGGTGATGCCAGAGCAATGAGGAATCTGTCTTTGCCTTCCTCAGTACTCTGGGGCTCAGGGGAAAAGGCGTAGGTAAATACCTTGGAGAAAGTGATCAAAATGGCATGGCTCCTCGTTCCTTGATGCCAGGACCTGCTTGCTAAGCAAGGACATTTACAACTGTCCGGAATGATAAACAGATTGATTGACCGGTGATCTCAATAACTGAAAATGTAATTCTGCTTTTGCTATAATTCTCACATGACAATCCAACATTTGCCAGGTGAGTGCATCCACCTGATCGGTCTGGTAGCCTTGCAAGTGTTCCACAGAGATGCTGATCTTGTGAAAAAAGGCCCAGTTGCAGAGTTGCTAAGCCCGAAGCCTCTTCTAAGAGGAATCAGGTTCAATTTCCTCTGCTTTGATATAAAACATGGATGTTGTTTTGTATGCTCTAAGACTGGCTGACCTGTTAGCCTGGGAAGAAGTGGTGCGGGTCTAGTTGAATGATACCAAGTTCCAATACATTGACGAGAATTGTCTTTTCCACATCTGATGATAAGTCTCTGATTGAGAGTTCCTTCTGGTGAGCTCCTCACCCATCCATGGATGCATCTTTTGTAATTATCATCATGTTCAACACAGGAAACAAAGACAGGCCTGCCCATGGATTTGCTGGAATCATCCACCACAGCAATGCAAATTGACCCCTCCTCCCAAGACCGTTCCACTTGTTTCCTTTGTTCTTGCTGATCAGGCCACATACAAAACGGAACATGTCCTATGCAGGACGCCATTGGGTCAGTAGGGGTTTGTATTGACAAACTGTTATCGAATGTTTTGCCAAGATGTTTCTTAACACAACCTGCAACCTCCTCATCCTTCCCTGAAATGGAAAAGCCTTGCCCAGTTGTGTGTCTAATAATGCACCCAAGAAGTGATTTTTTGTCTGAGGCTCCAATGAAGATCTTTCCTTTTTTAAATAGAGGCCTAATATCTTGAACAGGATGATGCAGGCTGTCTTAGACCTTTTTTCTTCTTTGTTTGGTGAAGCCTTGATAAGCCATTCGTCGAGATATGGGAACACTTGCTGACCTTGCCATCTGAGAAAGGCAGCCTCTGGAGCAAAGCATTTGGTAAGATTTCGAGGGGCTGATTTGAGTCCAAATGGATAGTGCTGCTCTGCTACTAAGAATTTGAAATATTCTGTGGTTTGACGAATGGGTGTATGGAAATATGCATCCCAACTATCCAGGGAGGTCATGAAATCTGCCGGAATCAGAAAGACTTTGTGTAGGGTAACCACACAGAAAATATGCTTCTTCAGAAGCTTATTTAGTTCTCTGAAATTCAGTATTGGTCTCCACTGATCTGTTTTCTTTTTGAACAGGAAAAACCTGGAGTAAAGCCTCTGGTTTCTCTAAGATTTGGGATAATATCTTTAGCTGCTTTGAGGAGCAATAAGAGAATTCCCTGCTGAAGCTCCTTTAGATGGGGATGATGCTCTTTCTTGGGTGGGTTCGAGGGGGGTCTCTGGATGAATTATAGTGTATGTCCAGAAAGAACACTTTGCAGTACCCATCTTTCCATTATAATAACCTCCCAAGAAGGAACAAACAGGGAAATTCTGCCCCCAATGGCAAAGTAGGAAAAAAAAGGCAATGACAGAGATTAAGCTCTTTTCTAGCTATCATTGGTGTGTGATTGGGGTGCACTTCTCTTTCGTCCTGATGATATCCCTTAGGGTTGCCTCTGACCTCGACTGTAGGAATATCCTTGGTTATATCCAGATTGTTTTTGAGGATAATATGATTGTTGATTCCCATACTGCTTAAATCCTCCACTTAAATCTTGTAATCTTGGAGAGGCATGAAAATTAGAAAATCCAAATCTGCGATACTGTAGGAGACCGAAAGCCTTGGCAGTGTCGGTATATGTTTTCGGATCCTGCAAATCCACATCCACATATTTGCCGAACAGACTAAGAACATCAGAGGTCATGTAAAAAAAATCTTTGATTGCACCTCAGGGCTGAAGGCTGTAGACTTCAGCCAGAATTGCCTTCTTAACATCGTTCCTACTGCAAGCTGACGAAAACCTGTATTGGATACATCCATCTCTGCATCAATAATAAAAGAAGAAGTGAGTTCTCCTTCTTTAAGCATCTCTCTTGCTGTTTCCCTCTTATCCTCCAAGATGACTTCCAGCAATGGTGCAAAAACACGCCACATCTGGTGATCATAATGCTCTAAAAGTGCTAAAGCAGTGGCTGACTTGATGGAGGTCACTGCCATAGAAAAGATTATTTTGCCTAGATTGTCTATATGCCTACCATCTCTATCTGGCAGACAAGAGGATGGTGTAAGTGGAGCTTTTGATCTCCTTTGAGCCACTCAGGAGATTACTGAATCCGGTTAAGGATGCCTGGTAAGGCAAGCTGGAGTTGCTTCTGGGGCATTATATTTCTTCTCCAGACGAGGTATCACCGCCTGCACCGTAACCGGATTCTTCATTAGCTTCAACCCTTCTGACCCAATAAAATCTAAAATTGGTATTGCTCTTACAGACTTCCGAGGTTGCTTTGAGGGCCCTGAGAACTTCACTGCACCATTTATTGTTGGTAATGTGATCCACATACAGTTTTAGCCCTATCCTCTAATTTATTGCCCCCACCCCAATGATGTGCAGCCGCACAGTGAAATGTTATGACTAGTGATTTTTTTTGGGTAGTTTGTTATATAAGAAATGTTTATCAATGATTTCTAACATTATTCTAAGGATTTTACTGATTATATTGTTTTAAAGTTTAAGGTGGATTGTATCTATGTGATCTATGTGCTTTTATAGCAGCATTTGCCAAAGGAAGAATTACATTTGAAAATATCATCTGTCTGATCTCTAGCGACAGATGCAGCATCCTCTGCCTTAGGTGGGGCCACTGAATACTTCTAGGCAGGACTGTTGGAGGTGGTGAAGGGGGTTTATTGGTAACTGCTGTGCAGGAGGATTAGCCAGTAAAGGCATAGGTTGTTGTGGTTGCTGTGGTAATGCTATGTGTGGTAATTTCTGAAAATGTCCATCATTTGCCGTGATGTATTTTTTTTTAATAAAGAGATTTTATTGTTTTAAGAAAGTAAAACATGACATCATATACAGGTGCCAACCCACTGAACTTCAAAATTGTACAATACAATACAATAAATATGACAAAATAAGGTAGGATAGGGTAAAATCAAATAAGATAGGGTTAAGCAAGTAAGATAAGGTAGGGTATATGCTCCCAATCAAAGAAGGTAGAGTGGCATGTGTTATGAGTGTTGGAATTGTTTTGGTATCGATACTGAGCTCGGTCGGCCCGGTTTAACTGCTGGTCTAGCCTTTGGCATCCATAGCTCTCAATGACAGGAGTGTAGCTGTTTCGGAATCACAGGTGAGTGTAAGAGTGGGGGCCTGGAGCCGGTTCAGGTACAAGTCTGGCTGCAGGATGGGTGCTTCAACTGCTGCACATTAAACTCTGTTTTGCTCTAGTCGTTTGCCAGGGCCTCCCATCATCCCCAGATCTTATCGTATTTACTCTGGTTTGGCGTGATGTATTTAAGAAAGCCATTGGCCCCTGAACAACATCCTGGTCCCCACGTCTATACGGAATGCAAGACCGTGAGGCAAAGAATGCAATGCTGATGGTAATCATAGTCTGAATAAAACTCATTTTTCTCCAGCCCCTCTCCAAACTTCAGAACATATTTTATGTTCAACTGTACCCAGATTGCGAACTGTATTCACTTGCCTCATCCTCCTGATCGGAGTGCCAAATTTGATTTGATGGTAATGGGGAAAGGAGAGAAATGAAAACTGTATGACAGTATTGTCATTGACAGCACTGTCTTCATCAGCACAGGTTCTACTGTTGGCAAGGTGATGGTCACCGCCAACAATGGTGGAAAAGATGCCATCAGCAGAGTGGGTTTCTTTATCGTCTAACAAGATACTTAACTTTGGTAACACATTATCTAAAATAGACAGACAGGATCTAGAAGCAGATACCTTACTTTAAATCCTCCCCAGGTGCGAGACTGGATCTGGAAATCTTTTCCCTAGCATGTCTGCGTGTCAGAAGAGGGCGTTGTGAAACTCCGTACCAATGTCCTCCACAGGATGTGACGCCAACGGAGTCCATATAACCTCCTCTCCGATGTCAAGTTTTTAACTGTGACAATTTTACACACTCAAAGGTGGAACCAAATATTGAAACTTCCTATTGAAATAATGCCCTAAAATAAAAGACATTCCTGTGCCAAATAAACACTGAATTCTCAATTTAGGATATGAATTTCCATAACAAAATCTTTGAGACCAAAGAGGACTCATTTCGCAGAGCGGGAAGGATCATTAAGGAATCTGCAGCTAGATCGTGTCCCTACCAGATAATGCATTACCGAAGGTAAGTAACTTGTTCATCTGATAGAGACATCTAGCCACAAATTCCTTACTTTAGAATCAGATACCAAATTCATACCATCCCCGGAGGAGAATCTGCAAACTGAGACCACAGGAAGTCTCTAACTAGAACAAAACCGGTCTAGAACAAAAGAAAAAGACCGACCATTCATAATAATTTAGGTGAGCAATAACATACTCTACACCATAACCTGTGGAAAAAAACACAGCTATGTAACGTCAAAAACATGAAAAAAGCATGGGAATAAAATATCCATGTTAGCAGGCAAATCTATGACAGAAGCCAACTAACAATATGAAATTATTCTCACCCTTAATAAGTATGCTCACCACCTATGAACTATGGAAAAAACCACAGTGATAAAATTCAAAGATATTGAAAGTGTGGGGACAATGTTACCCATGATGATAGGTTAATTTTGCCAAATGACCATATAAGTATAAATGTATTTACTCTTGCATCCAGACCCGAACTGCATGTTCGACACCTGTGAAACACAGATCAGCAGGTAATGCACCTGAACAATACCTCCATGCCATATGGAGACCTATCCTGGCCAGACCTGCCCTGTAAAATACACACAGAAAAATCCAACTCCTGTGGAGAAAGCATAAAGAATTCTCTTTCAAAAAGAAGTTGAAGACAACAATAGAAACTATTGGCATAGAAGCAGCCTTTCCCTCGGAAACTTAACTTGAGATGAAACAAATTCCTCTAGGATATCCCTAATATATATGGAAAATTTCGCTTACCTAGTGTACATCTGTTTGTGGCATGTTCCGCTGCAGATTCACATGCTGTGCATTATCCTGCCATCTAGTGTTGGGCTCGGAGTGTTACAAGTTGTTTTTCTTCAAAGAAGTGTTTTCGAGTCACGGGATCGAGTGACGACTGCTGTTCGGTTCCATTGCACATGGGCATCGACTCCATTGTTCGATTGTTTTCCTGCACAGGGTAAAGAAATGAGTGCTAGAGTATATAGGTACACAGTAAAATATGTCCATGCTAATGTAAATGTATATACATATGTACAAATGTTTGTAACTTAAACAACTATAGGCTTCCGGGGAGGTGGGAGGGTGCATGTGAATTTGCAGTGGAACATGCCACAAACAGATGTACACTGGGTAAGTGACATTTTCCGTTCGATGGCATGTGTAGCTGCCGATACACATGCTGTGCATAGACTACAAAGCAGTTTGTCCTCCCATAAAAGAGCGGTGGTTGGCCTGTAGGAGTTGAAGTTGTTTGAAATAATGTTCTTAGTACAGCTTGGCCTACTGTGGCTTGTTGTCCTGATAATACGTCTACACAGTAGTGTTTAGTAAAAGTAAGTGGAGTTGACCAAGTGGCAGCTTTACATATTTCAGCCATTGGTATATTCCCTAAAAAGCCATTGTGGCATCTTTTTTCCTTGTAGAATGTGCTTTAGGAGTAACTAGAAGCTGTATTTTTGCTTTAATATAGCATGTTTGGATGCATTTTACAATCCATCGTGCTAAACCTTGTTTTGATATGGGATTTCCTGTATGAGGTTTTTGGAAAGTGACAAATAGTTGTTTAGTCTTTCTAAAGGGTTTAGTTCTATCTATGTAGTACATTAAAGCTCTTTTGCTGTCTAATATATGTAGAGCTCTTTCTGCCACAGAATCTGGCTGTGGGAATAATACTGGCAGTTCCACTGTTTGTTTTATATGAAATGGTGATAACACTTTTGGTTAAAATGTTGGGTTGGTTCTTAGTACAACTTTATGCTTGTGTACTTGGAAGAACGGTTCTTCAAGAGTAAAGGCTTGGATTTCACTTACTCTTCCTAAAGAAGTAATTGCCACTAGGAAGGCAACCTTCCATGTTAGAAACTGAATTTGGCACAAGTGCATAGGCTTAAATTCCAAGAAGGAACAGGTGGTGTTCTGGGTGGAATGATGCGTTTTAAACCTTCCATGAAAGCTTTAATGACAGGAACTCTAAATAAAGAGCTATGTTGTCTATTTTGTAAATATGCTGAAATTGCAGTAAGATTAATTTTTATTGAAGAGAATGCTAAATTAGCTTTTTGTAAATGAAGTAAATAACATACGCTGTCTTGTGTTGACGCTGTAAGAGGGTCAATATGTTTGTATTGATAGTAATATACAAATCGTTTCTATTTGTTTGCATAGCACTGTCTGGTTGTGGTTTTTCTTGCTTGCTTAATAACTTCCATACATTCTGATGGGACTTGTAAACATCCAAACTCTATGACCTCAGGAGCCAAATTGCTAGATTGAGTGTTTTGGGATTTGGATGTCTGATTTGACCTCCGTTTTGTGTCAACAGATCCGGTGTGGCTGGGAGTTTGGAGTGTGGTACTACTGACAGATCTAATAATGTTGTGTACCACGGTTGACGTGCCCAAGTTGGTGCTATGAGTATCATGATGAGTGAAGTTTGACGCAACTTGTTGACTAGAAACGGAAGGAATGGGAGAGGGGGAAAAGCATATGCAAATATCCCTGACCAATTGATCCATAGAGCATTGCCCTTGGATAGGGGATGTGGGTGTCTGGATGCAAAGTTTTGGCATTTTGTGTTTTCGCTTGTTGCGAACAGATCTATGTTTGGTGTTCCCCACTTTTGAAAGTATTTTTGAAGTACTTGAGGATTTAGCTCCCATTCGTGTGTTTGTTGGTGATTTCTGCTGAGGATATCTGCCAACTGATTGTGTATCCCTGGAATGTATTGTGCTAATAGATGAATTTGGTTGTGAATTACCCATTTCCAAATTTGTTGGGCTAGAAGGGAGAGTTGGGATGAATGTGTCCCTCCCTGTTTGTTTAGATAGTACATGGTTGTCATGTTGTCTGTTTTGATAAGAACATTCTTCTGTGTGAGAAGAGGTTGAAAAGCTTTGAGTGCTAGAAAGACACTAATAGCTCCAAGTGCTTTATGTGTAGCCGTTTGTTTTTTACATCCCATTGCCCTTGAATGTTGTGATTGTATAGGTGAGCTCCCCAACCAATCATTGATGCATCTGTTATAATTATGGTCTGAGGCACAGGGTCTTGAAATGGCCGCCCTTTGCTTAGATTTGTGGAATTCCACCACTGAAGGGACATGCATATTTGGCGGTCTATCAACACTAGATCTTGAAGTTGACCGTGTGCCTGTGACCATTGTTGTGTAAGGCACTGTTGTAAGGGCCGCATGTTTAATCTTGCGTGTGGAACAATTGCAATACATGATTCCATCATTCCTAAAATTTTCATGACAAATCTGACAGTATATTGTTGATTTGTCTGTATTTGTATGATAATATTTTGGAAAGCTTGTATCCTTTGTGTATTTGGACATGCTAGAGCTTGCTGAGTATTTAGTATTGCACCCAAATACTGTTGTATTTTTGCTGGTTGGATGTGTGATTTTTGGTAGTTTATTGAGAACCCTAGTGTGTGCAAGGTTTGTATCACATAATGCGTATGATTTTGGCATTGCGTATGACTGTTTGATTTTATTAGCCAATCGTCTAGATATGGAAAGACATATATATGTTGTCTTCTTAGGTAGGCTGCGACTACTGCTAAGCACTTTGAGAATACCCTTGGAGCTGTTGTTATTCCAAAGGGAAACACTTTGAACTGGTAGTGCTTTCCTTGAATGACAAACCTGAGATATTTTCTGTGTGCTGGATGGATGGGTATATGGAAATACGCATCTTTCAGGTCTAATGCTGTCATGAAATCTTGTTTTTGTAGTAGTGGGATGACATCTGGTAAAGTTACCATGTGAAAATGTTCTGACAGGATGTAAAGATTGAGGGTCCTGAGGTCTAATATTGGCCTGAGGGTGCCATCTTTTTTGGGAATTAGAAAATATAGTGAGTAAACTCCTGTCCCTGTTTGAGATTGTGGCACCAATTCTATTGCTTGTTTGAGTAGTAGAGATTGGACCTCTTCTTGCAACAGACTGATGTGTTCTGTGGCTGGTTTGTGTGACCTTGGTGCGATATTTGGAGGAGTGTGTATCAATTCTAGGCAATAGCCATTGCGGATAATTGATAGCACCCAATTGTCTGTGGTAATATTTTGACAATTTGTGTGGAACTGATGTAGTCTTCCCCCCACAGGAGCGGTGTGGAGTGGAAGGGAATGAGAGAAGCCAATGTTTTGGGTGCTGTGGAGGTTGCTTAGACGCCTGACATTTCCCTCTATTTCTGGGGTACTGTCCTCTATATGTGCCCCTAAAACCACCCCGTTGGTATTGCGGTTGGTAGGTTAGCTTTGCTTGTGATGAGGATGCCTCAGCAGTCTGTGGTCTGAACCCACCTTGAAACTGAGGTTTTCAAAAGGACCCCCTGTATGGTGCTGAGTAAAGTGCACCCATTGCTTTTGCTGTTTCAGAATCCTTTCTTAATTTTTCTATGGCTGTGTCAACTTCTGGCCCAAAAAGATGTTTTTTATTGAACGGCATATTTAAAACAGCCTGCTGTATTTCTGGTTTGAATCCAGAAGATCTGATCCATGCATGCCTGCGTATTGTGACTGCAGTATTGACACTTCTATCAGTGGTATCTGCTGCATCTAGGGCAGATCGCATTTGATTGTTAGTAATGGCTCGCTCTTCTTCCACTACTTGTTGTGCCCTTTTTTGGTGTTCTTTGCGGAGATGCTGTATTATATCTTGCATCTCGTCCCAATGGGCTCTGTCATAGCGAGCTAATAGTGATTGTGAGTTGCTATCCTCCACTGATTTGCTGCCTGGGATGCAACTCTTTTCCCTGCAGCATAGAATTTCCTGCTCTCCTTACCAGGTGGGAGCGCATCTCCTTATGACTGACTGACTGCTCTTTTCCTGGCAGTGCTAACTACCACAGAATCTGGAGGTACCTGATGGGTGATGTAATCAAGGTCGGAGGTTGCAGGTTTATATTCTTTCTCTCTCCTGGGTGTTATTATACGTGCCTAAACAGGTTCACTAAATATTTAATCCACGTGTTTTACCATGCCTGGGAGCATGGGAAGGAATTGATATATAGGGGGTCATTCCAACCCTGGCGGTCGGTGATAAAGCGGCGGCCAACCCGCCAACAGGCAGGCGGTCAAAAAAAAGGTATTCTGACCCTGGCGGGAACCGCCAACACAGGCTGCCACTTTAACACTCCGACCGCCACGGCGGGACAGACAAACAGCGCGGCAGTCACCGCCAACAGGCAGGCGGCAGACAATGTACCGCCCACCCTATCACAACTCACCAATCCGCCACCTTTTCCGGGGCGGGAGCCCCGCCGATAAAAACACGGCGGAAGCAGACTACGAACGGGAAAATTCTCACCTATACACACTCCACGAGGACGGAGAACAGCATGGAACCCGAATTAAACATCCTACCAGCTATTGTCTACCTGCTCATCTACCACGAGTACGAACGCCAGTGCAGACGACAACGGTGAGTACTGCACCTACGACACAGGGGAGGGGGGAGGAGGAAAGCTTACGGGCACACACATATGCGCCCCCCCACCCCCCAACTATCTACACACCAATGCAGAGCACCAAGTCACAGTGACACCACCCAAACCCCCCGGAATAATGCAAAGACATAATTAAAGTGAGAAACAACATTTATGTATAAAAGAGGTTCTTTGAAGTCATGGTAAAATAGCAATATGAATTGTAAAAAATCAAGTAAGAACATTGCGAAACCGATAAACATATGGACAACATGGAGGAGGCAGGGTGCCCCGAGTGCAGCGTGAACACTAGCTCGACACAGAACCGGCACTGTCAATGGGCCAGCGGTGCTTGACAGGAAGGGCCCAGCGGAGCGGTGCTTGACAGGAAGGGCCCAGCAGAGCGGTGCTTGACAGGAAGGGCCCAGCAGAGCGGTGCTTGACAGGAAGGGCCCAGCGGAGCGGTGCTTGACAGGAAGGGCCCAGCGGAGCGGTGCTTGACAGGAAGGGCCCAGCGGAGCAGTGCTTGACAGGAAGGGCCCAGCGGAGCGGTGCTTGACAGGAAGGGCCCAGCAGAGCGGTGCATGACAGGAAGGGCCCAGCAGAGCGGTGCTTGAGACGGCGGGGCCCAGCGGAGCGGTGCTTGACAGGAAGGGCCCAGCGGAGCGGTGCTTGACAGGAAGGGCCCAGCGGAGCGGTGCTTGACAGGAAGGGCCCAGCGGAGCGGTGCTCGACAGGAAGGGCCCAGCGGAGCGGTGCTTGAGACGGCGGGGCCCAGCGGAGCGGTGCTTGAGACGGCGGGGCCCAGCGGAGCGGTGCTTGACAGGAAGGGCCCAGCGGAGCGGTGCTTCAGACGGCGGGGCCCAGCGGAGCGGTGCTTCAGACGGCGGGGCCCAGCGGAGCGGTGCTTCAGACGGCGGGGCCCAGCGGAGCGGTGCTTCAGACGGCGGGGCCCAGCGGAGCGGTGCTTCAGACGGCGGGGCCCAGCGGAGCGGTGCTTCAGACGGCGGGGCCCAGCGGAGCGGTGCTTGACAGGAAGGGCCCAGCGGAGCGGTGCTTGACAGGAAGGGCCCAGCGGAGCGGTGCTTGAGACGGCGGGGCCCAGCGGAGCGGTGCTTGAGACAGCGGGGCCCAGCGGAGCGGTGCTTGAGACAGCGGGGCCCAGCGGAGCGGTGCTTGAGACGGCGGGGCCCAGCGGAGCGGTGCTTGAGACGGCGGGGCCCTGCGGAGCGGTGCTTGAGACGGCGGGGCCCTGCGGAGCGGTGCTGGACAGGAAGGGCCCAGCGGAGCGGTGCTTGACAGGAAGGGCCCAGCAGAGCGGTGCTTGACAGGAAGGGCCCTGCGGAGCGGTGCTTGAGACGGCGGGGCCCAGCGGAGCGGTGCTTGACAGGAAGGGCCCAGCGGAGCGGTGCTTGACAGGAAGGGCCCAGCGGAGCGGTGCTCGACAGGAAGGGCCCAGCGGAGCGGTGCTTGAGACGGTGGGGCCCAGCGGAGCGGTGCTTGACAGGAAGGGCCCAGCGGAGCGGTGCTTCAGACGGCGGGGCCCAGCGGAGCGGTGCTTCAGACGGCGGGGCCCAGCGGAGCGGTGCTTCAGACGGCGGGGCCCAGCGGAGCGGTGCTTGACAGGAAGGGCCCAGCGGAGCGGTGCTTGACAGGAAGGGCCCAGCGGAGCGGTGCTTGACAGGAAGGGCCCAGCGGAGCGGTGCTTGACAGGAAGGGCCCAGCGGAGCGGTGCTTGAGACGGCGGGGCCCAGCGGAGCGGTGCTTGAGACGGCGGGGCCCAGCGGAGCGGTGCTTGAGACGGCGGGGCCCAGCGGAGCGGTGCTTGAGACGGCGGGGCCCTGCGGAGCGGTGCTTGAGACGGCGGGGCCCTGCGGAGCGGTGCTTGAGACGGCGGGGCCCAGCGGAGCGGTGCTTGACAGGAAGGGCCCAGCGGAGCGGTGCTTGACAGGAAGGGCCCAGCGGAGCGGTGCTTGAGACGGCGGGGCCCAGCGGAGCGGTGCCTTTCTGCACGGCGGGGCCCTCTTCAGCGGTGCCTTTCTGCACGGCGGGGCCCTCTTCAGCGGTGCCTTTCTGCACGGCGGGGCCCTCTTCAGCGGTGTCTTTCTGCACGGCGGGGCCCTCTTCAGCGGTGCCTTTCTGCACGGCGGGGCCCTCTTCAGCGGTGTCTTTCTGCACGGCGGGGCCCTCTTCAGCGGTGCCTTTCTGCACGGCGGGGCCCTCTTCAGCGGTGCCTTTCTGCACGGCGGGGCCCTCTTCAGCGGTGCCTTTCTGCACGGCGGGGCCCTCTTCAGCTGTGTCTTTCTGCACGGCGGGGCCCTCTTCAGCGGTGCCTTTCTGCACGGCGGGGCCCTCTTCAGCGGTGCCTTTCTGAACGGCGGGGCCCTCTTCAGCGGTGTCTTTCTGCACGGCGGGGCCCTCTTCAGCGGTGCCTTTCTGCACGGCGGGGCCCTCTTCAGCGGTGCCTTTCTGCACGGCGGGGCCCTCTTCAGCAGTGCCTTTCTGCACGGCAGGCCCTCTTCAGCAGTGCCTTTCTGCACGGCAGGCCCTCTTCAGCAGTGCCTTTCTGCACGGCGGGGCCCTCTTCAGCGGTGCCTTTCTGCACGGCGGGGCCCTTTTCAGCGGTGTCTTTCTGCACGGCGGGGCCCTCTTCAGCGGTGCCTTTCTGCACGGCGGGGCCCTCTTCAGCGGTGCTTGTCCAGTCATTCAAGGGAGCCAGACCTGGCCAGGACTCCCTGCTTAGTCGCCCTCCGACCGTGCAGTTGCTGGACCCTTCTGTGACGGAGTCCTGGGCCCGTGGGTGTCCTCCCTCACACCCGGGATGGGGCTTGTGGGGCCCTCCTGGTCCGCGCCCCTGCTGGCTGACTTCTCCGCCCTGCTGCCCTTGCCCTCCTTTGATGAGGCTCTCTGGCCCTTGCCTCCCCTGGATGTTGTGGCAGGTGACGGCCCAGGACTTTGCTCCTTGGGGGCAGCCATATCAGTCTTCTCGCGGCGGCCCTTGATTTTACGGGTCCTCTTTCCAGGGGGGGGGGCTGGCTGTCCCCTTGCTGCTGGCCGATGTATCAGTGCTGGGAAAGGGTGGACTCCAAAACCCGTGCACAATGGTGACACTTGAAGCAGGGCTGGTGGTGGCTGAGGTGCTCTTGGGACTCTTAGCAGATGGAGGGGGTGGGTCAGGTGGGGCAAAGAGGTTAAGTTTGGAGAGGTAAAGTTTTTTAGGATCAATGTAAAGGGTAGGTGTAGTGGGTATGGGAGTGGAGGAAGAGGATGTGGTTGTAGGACAGTCAGGTGTGCTGTCTTTGGGTGCAGGTGCTTGTGACGTAGGCTGTCGTGAGGTGGTTGGCTGTTGGGTGGGTGGCTGCCTGCGTTTGTGTGTCTTGGAAGAGGGGGTGACAGACACAGTGGGAGAGGACACAGGGGACGTGTAAATGGCAGTGGGGGTGGTGACTGCACATGTGCGGACTGTACTGGAGGGTGTGCTGGTGATGGAAGTACTGGCTGATGGTGGTGTGCATGCAGGTGTGAGTGGAGACGTCACAGGGAGGGAGGAGGGAGACGAGGAGGAGGGGGACACAGGGGTGGTAGTGACTGTTGGCATGTCTGCATCTGGGTGTTGCTTGGGTGAATGCTTGTGTGATCTGTGGTGCTTATGTCTGGATGAGCTGCCCTTGGGTGTTGAGGTGTGTGCAGGCTGGTCTGATGGAATGGATAGGCTGAGGAACAGGAGACAGAGACAGGGTGGAGGCAGTTAGAAGAGGGAGGCTGGAAACAGGGACAATGGCTGCCATCAGTGCTGAGGCCAGAGCATTGAACGATCGTTGATGGGCAGCCTGACCCGAATGAATGCCCTCCAGGTATGCATTGCTCCGATGCACCTCCCTCTCTACCCCCTGGATGGCATTCAAAAGGGTAGACTGCCCAACAATGATGGTCTGTAGGAGGTCAATGACCTCCTCACTGAGGGCAGCAGGGCTAACATGGGCAGGGCCTGAGGTGCCTGGGGCGAAGGAGATGCCCGCCTTCTTGGGCGAGCGGGCATGGAGCGAAGGCTGAGGGGCTGCTGGGAGGGCAGAGCTGGTGCGCTGGGTGGCGGCTGTACCTGTAGAGGCGGGGGTCCCGGATGTTGCCGCCACCGCTAGGGTGCTCCCTTCCGAGGACATGTCGGTGTCGCTGGTGTCACCACGGGTCCCCGTTGTGGTGCTCCCCTCGCCCTCCGTATCACTGGTGACCTCGGTGTCTGTACCATGGCCCACCGGGGCCTTGTGAGTTGCAGCTCCCTCGTGCTCCGATGCCAATTCTCCTCCGCCTGATGATGCTAATGCACAAGAAGATAAAGAAAAAGGGTGGGGGAGAAATAAAAACAGGTTCAGTGCATGCATTGTCAACACCGTTGGCGGAGAGGACAGACACAGGAGCCTCATGCACTACGCCGCGCAATCGGGGTACACTACTCAGTACTTGTGACTAGCCCAACAGGTCTATGGACAACAAATGCGCACATGGGTGATGCTGGACCATGGATTGCTGTACTTGGCACCCTACAGAGGTGGGGGGCGGGGGCACAGGGCCATGCCTAAAGGAGGGGACTACACTACAGAAAGCGCCCTGGCCTAATGTCACCCACAGCCCTCCTCCCCCACCCAGACGCCTCCACTGCGTGTAAAGATAGCAGAATGTGCTGGTACTCACCCCCTTGTGTCTGCTGTGATGTCCTCACGTGCCCATCCAAATCGGGGTAGGCCACCGCCAGGATCCGGGACATCAGGGGGGTCAATTGGCGGCTGGCACCCATCCCCAGCAGTGACTCAGCGGTCTTCCTGGTCCCGCGGCGGATGTCCTCCCACCTCTTTCGGCAGTGGGTGCCCCGTCTGTTGTGGACCCCCAGGTCCCGGACTTCCTTGGCGATGGCACGCCAAATGTCGACTTTCTGATGGGCGCTGACCTATTTGACATGTACAGGGTGGGAAAGGAAATTTCAACATTTTTCTGCATGTTAGATGTGATTGCCCCCCCCTCCCCAACCCTGCCATGTGGCACATGCTCTCATCTGTCGTGCCTTGCACTCCTCATTCGCTCCCCACCCCACCATCTTACATCCACCATACACAACCCAGGCATAGCCCATTCAACGTGCACCCAGTGTACTTACCTGTTGGTCTGGAGGACCGTAGAGTAGCGCATACTGGGGGAGGACCCCATCCACAAGTTTCTCCAACTCTTCTGAAGTGAAGGCAGGGGCCCTTTCCCCAGTCGCGGCAGCCATTGTCTCTTCCAGACCGAGGTCACAGCAGCACTTGCAGTATAGGTCCTCTCCTGTGGATGATCAGGTCTCGAGTGATTAAGCAGATAGAAAATGTCGGTCACGCCCGCGGCGGTGCGTACCGCGACCGCCGGCGCACATCGTCATTGGCTCCTGAGACCCATAGGGTTCAATGTTAACCAATGCTGCTTTGCGCCGCGGTCTTCGACCGCCTACCGCCACGGTGTGCCACGCCAGCGCAGTGACCTCACATCCCACTGTCACACTTCACAGGTCAGGCAGCCGCCATTTCAAGGGCCCACATGGCATGATTTCTACTGCGTCACACAGGCCTAGGCCTTGCATTGCCACTCATACAAGCCTTTCAATGCATAGCGATTCGTGTACTGTGCAAGCTGTGGGAACGAACCTGTGGGTTGCTTGACTCTGTGCTCCATGTTGTCCTTCCTAGGCACCGTCCGCTGGGACTTGCGAGGAGAAGGATGAATCCTCCCGTGTACCGACCGCTGGTGGACCTGTCGACAATGGAAGAACGACATATTATACTTCGATACCGACTTGACAGAGCCACTATACATGAACTGTGTGCCCAGCTGGAGCCAGACCTGATGTCCCCCATCCGCAAACCCACAGGGATTCCCCCTCTGGTGCAGGTTCTGTCAGTACTCCATTTTTTGGCAAGTGGGTCTTTTCAGACAACAGTGGCCATGTCATCAGGGATGTCTCAGCCTATGTTTTCTAAGGTTTTGTCCAGAGTGTTGTCTGCCCTGATGAAATACATGCAGAGATACATTGTTTTCCCTGAGGAGGGTGATTTGGCCACTGTGAAGGGTGATTTCTATGCCATTGGACATATCCCCAACATCACTGGTGCCATTGATGGGACCCATGTGGCTTTAGTACCCCCAAAAGACAATGAGCAGGTGTACAGAAATAGAAAAAATTACCATTCGATGAATGTCCAGGTGGTCTGTTTGGCTGACCAGTACATCTCCCATCTAAATGCCAAGTTCCCGGGGTCAGTGCATGACGCGTAT
Organism: Pleurodeles waltl; assembly: GCF_031143425.1. Classification (NCBI taxonomy): domain Eukaryota; kingdom Metazoa; phylum Chordata; class Amphibia; order Caudata; family Salamandridae; genus Pleurodeles; species Pleurodeles waltl. The sequence continues at coordinate 375,998,797 of NC_090445.1, forward strand.
GTCATGCGAAATAGCAGCATCCCTTATGTGATGGAACAGCTACAGAGACACCGTGTGTGGCTAATAGGTGACTCTGGTTACCCCAACCTGCCTTGGCTATTGACCCCAGTGAGGAATCCCCCGACCAGGGCAGAGGAACGGTACAATGAGGCACATGGGCGAACTAGGAGGATTATAGAACGGACCTTCGGGGTCCTGAAGGCCAGGTTTAGGTGCCTGCATATGACAGGGGGATCACTCATGTACTCACCAAAGAAGGTGTGTCCTATCATCGTGGCCTGCTGTATGCTTCATAATCTTGCATTGCGACGCCATGTGCCTTTCCTGCAGGAGGATGGTCCAGATGGTGGTGTTCAAGCAGCTGTGGAGCCTGTGGAGAGTGAAGAGGAGGAAGACGACGGGGACGACACGGACAACAGGGACACAGTTATACAACAGTATTTTCAGTAGCACACAGGTAAGAATCACCCACGCCATTTTACATTTACTTCTGGCCTCCTGCATCTCTACTTTCTGTGTTTCCCCCCAGTTCCTTTTCACTGATTTTTGACTTTCCCTTCCCTTTTCAGAGCTGTATGACCCACAGCGTGACTTCTGCTTTGTTTGCCCATGATCTAATGCTTATTGACACTGGTATGTTGTCATCACAATGTAAATGAACATTATTGCACCGTTATGTGTAATACATTTGTAAAGAATACAAGCAGACTCCTGACATTTGAAGTGCAATTGGTGATTTATTTTAAGTGCTGCGTATAGGTCCATGATAGTAAAACGGTGATGGGTGGGGGTGGAGTAATGTCCATGGCAGAGTCCAGTTCTCAGTAGCACAGGTGCATTGCCCATATGCCTGTGGAAGGATGGAGCAGGGGCAGTTCAAGGTTGGACAGGGTGACAATGTGGGACAGTGGGATGACATCAGGGGGTATCTTAGGCTGGTGGGGGTCTTGGCATCCTACTCTGTCTTCTTGTGTGATCTCAGGTTCCGCTTGCGGGTGGTTGATCTTCAGCAGGAGGTGAGGTTCTGGTGGCCTGTCGTGGTGTGGGGGCCTCCTGTCCACTAGCGCCGGGGGAGGTGGTAGGCTGTTCGTCGTCCGGGCTGGTGACAGGGGCCCTTTGGGGTGCCACATGGTCCCGCAATGTGGTGACTATCTGGTTGAGGGCCAGGACGATGGTCCCCATTGCGGTACCGATGTTCCTGGGTTCGTCTCTGAACCCCATGTACCGTTCCTCCTGCTGTGCCTGGATCTCCTGGAACCTGGCCAGTACTGTCGCCATCGTCTCCTGGGAGCGGTGGTATGCTCCCATGATGGTGGTGAGGGCCTCTTGGAGAGTGGGTTCCCTGGGCCGGTCAACCCCCTCTCGCACAGCAGCCCTCCCAGTTGCCCTGTTTCCCCGGGCCTCTGTCCCCTGGACGGTGTGCCCACTACCACTGCCCCCAGGTCCCTGTTGTTGTTGGGGTGGTGGGTCAGCCTGGGTGCCCTGTAGTGGCGGACACACCGCTGATTGACACGTCCTGGAGACAGAGGCATGGGCCCGCTGGGTGGGAGCTGTGCTGGTATTCCCAGAGGGGGTTGGGTCTGCTGTGGCCTGTGTCTGTGTGTGGGGAACCGACTGTCCAGAGGTCCCCGATGGTCCGGGCTGGTCATCAGGTTCTAGGTCGACAGAGCTGCTGTCATCACTGGGGGCCTGTTCTGGGGGCAGGATGGACAAATCTGAACCCTCCTGGCCGGTGTGTTGGCGTTTGGGCCCTGCAGGGGTAAAAGAGTATGGTTATTGCTTCTGTGTGTGCCATGGCGTGCGATTTGTGGGTGCCCTTGTCCCCCAGTGCTGGCATTCCCTTTTGGGAGGAGTTGTGAGGGTGGTTTGTGGGGGGGGATGGGTATGTGCAGTGGTCATGCTTGGGTGATGGGTGTCCATGGTTTGTGTTGGCATTCAGGGATTGGTGTTGTGTTGGGTGGGTTGTGCTGGTGAGACATTGGCAGGGAGGATGTGTGCTGGGGGGTTGGGGGTGAGGGTGGGGGTGCGGGTTGGCATGCTGGTGGTTGGGGGGGGTGAAGTAGTTGGGATTAGACTTACCAGAGTCCATTCCTCCGCCTACTCCAGCGAGGCCCTCAGAATGCAGGATGTTCAAGACCTCTTGCTCCCATGCTGTGAATTCGGGTGGAGTGGGTGGGGGTCCGCCGCCAGTCTTCTGCACAGCGATGTTGTGTCTTGCCACCATCGACCGCACCTTCCCCCGTAGGTCGTTCCAGTGCTTTCGGATGTCTTCCCGGTTTCTGGGATGCTGTCCCACAGCGTTGACCCTGTCGACGATCCTTTGCCATAGCTCCGCCTTCCTGGCTATTGTGGTGTGCTGCACCTGTGTGCCGAATAGCTGGGGCTCTACCCTAATTATTTCCTCCACCATGACCCTGAGTTCTTGGTCCGAGAACCTGGGGTGTCTTTGGGGTGCCATGGGGTGGTGTTTGTGGTGATGAGTGTGGTGTGTGTGGTGGTGTGTGGTGTTTTGTGCGTGGATGTAGTGTGGGTGATGATATTGTGTTCCTCTGTGTGTTGGGGTTTTCGATAGCTGTGCTCTCTCTCTCTCGCCTTCTCTCCGAATTTCTAGTAGTGGGGGTTTGTGGGTGATGTGGGTGTGTGTTTTATAGTTGATTGGATGTGTGGGTGTGGTGTGTGTATGTGTTTCAGGTGTGTGTATTTCGAATTGTCCAATGTGGCTGTGTTTTGTAAAGGTGTGTGTATTTTGACCGCGGCGGTGTGTACCGCCAATGGAATACCGCGGTTGAAAGACCGCCGCGTGGATTCGTGGGTCGTAATGGCATGGGCGTGTTTGTGTTGGCGTGACGGTGGAGGTTTGGTCATCTCCAGTTTATCGCTGACCGCTGATGAGGCGGCCTTCCGTGGATGTCGGGTTTTTGGCGGTTTGGCAGTTGTGGGTCAGAATGACCGTGGCGGTTTACCGCGGCCGCGGCGGTAGAATGGCGGACTTCTGACCGGCGGTAAGAGCCTTTTACCGCCGAGGTCAGAATGACCCCCTTAGTGTGTTGAGGATAGGGTGTTAAATAAGAAATCCTCTTCTAGGGGTTCCGTATGCATGGTGACACCATGATATGCTCCAGCCCTAGTTATAACTTGGTTGCAGACAGTGCTATCCTCAGGTGGTGATGGTTTAGAGGGATAGCTCTCTGGATCATTACTAGGAATGAGATCTGGATCATAAAGGTCCTATGGATCCACACTGTTGTTGTGAGTCATAAGAGTGAGTGGGTGACTGCACTGGTATAGGACTAGTAGGAGGAGAGGTAGGTAGGTGTGGGGAGTGAGGAGGAGAATGAGGAGGTGGTGGTTTCTCCTTCCTCTTTGACACTTTTGCTGGAGGCTGCATAGTGTCCAATTCCTCCTGAAAGGCTAGCTTTCCTTTTGTTTTCAGAAGAGGTGCTGTTTGAATTCTGCCAGTTTTCTTATGGATGTGGATCTTGGACTGCCTTTCATCCATAACTTCAACTACTGGTTGTACTTCAGACTCCTCTTCAGAGATTTTGTGGCTTTCTTTAAGTCTTTTTGAAAGTCCATTTTCCTCTGTATAAGCTGGCCTTTTCGGCTCCGAAGCAGGCTTTTTTGGGATCGAAAAAGATGATGCTGATGAAGGTTTCGGCTCCGAATGTGGTTTTCTAAGTTTCGACTCCGAAAAATGGTGTTTACTTTTGTCGGACATGGAGCTTTTTGTTGCCTCAGATGTTTTCGGAGGAGTGGCCTTTTTCGGTGCCGAACTGGTAAGTTGGTCACCTGTAGTCTTTTTTCGGGCCGAGCCATGGCCTTCCGGCAGTGGCGTACCCAAGGCCTTGTGTTTTTGCTTTTGTGAGGGTACAGGGGCAGGCGTACTCACATGTTGTCCTGTCATGACTGGTCTGTCTTCTTCTGATTCCTGATCGGATTCGGAATCTCGAACCAAGACCGCTGTTTGCATCAGTTCTTTTTCCTCTATGTCAAGATTTTCACTGCTTCTCAACGCCATTTCAAGACTTCGTGCCCTCCTGTCTCGAAGAGTCTTTTTCGATTGGAAGGATCTACAGGCCTCACAATTTTCTTCCTGATGATCAGGGGAAAGGCAAAGGTTGCAAACCAGATGCTGGTCTGTGTACGGGTATTTCGTGTGGCACCAAGGACAGAATCGGAATGGAGTTGGATCCATGAGGCTTTCATGCGGTAAGGCCTTAATAGCCTCCACCGCCCGCCAGAGTTCCCCCCTCCAAAATACCGCTCCGCGGTCGAAAGACCGCTGAGGGTATTTTGGGTTTTGCACTGGGCTGGCGGGCGACCGCCAAAAGGCCGCCCGCCAGCCAAGTGCAAAACACCCTTCCCACGAGGACGCCGGCTCAGAATTGAGCCGGCGGAGTGGGAAGGTGCGACGGGTGCAGTGGCACCCGTCGCGTATTTCAGTGTCTGCAAAGCAGACACTGAAATACAAAGTGGGGCCCTCTTACGGGGGCCCCTGCAGTGCCCATGCCATTGGCATGGGCACTGCAGGGGCCAGCTGCGCCGCCATGGAGGATTCATTTGGGCAGCGGAAAACCGGCGGTCTCCGCATCTGACCGCGGCCAAACCGCCGCGGTCAGAATGCCCTGCGGGGCACCGCCAGCCTGTTGGCGGTGCTCCCGCCAACCCTGGCCCCGGCGGTCCATGACCGCCGGGGTCAGAATGACCCCCATAATGCCAGGAGAATGAAAGAATAATGTTCAAATAACATGTATAAAGCAACAAATGTCTACACAAAGGTACAGAATAGTCACCAAACTGTAATGGCAATAAGACAAAACTTTGAAGGCCAAACCATATAAGGTCTTAAGGCTCACAAGATGATAACTTTCTGTTTTTATAATTGTAGGAGGCTGGCCTGGTTTATAGCGGGTACCTGATGGTACTTACTCCTTGTGCCAGGTCCAGTTATCCCTTAATAGTAGAATAGTAGTGTTCTAGCAGCTTAGGCTGATAGAGGTAGCTATAGCAGAGCAGCTTAGGCTGAACTCGGAGACATGCAAAGCTCCTACTATACCACTTATATCATATAGTACTATATCATAAGAATCACAATACTCAGAGTTACTCAAAATAAAGGTACTTTATTTTAGTGACAATGTGGCAAAAATATCTCAGAGGATATACTCCCTTAGGAGGTAAGTAAAATACACAAAATGTACACACAAACCAAAATCAGGTAAGTAAACAGTTAGAAAAGTAGTGCAAACACTGGAGAATACAATGGGCCTATGGGCAACACAATCCATATGCTAAGAAAGTGGAATGGGAACCACTTAGGGACCCCTGGCCTACTGTAGTGTGTAGAGGGTCGCTGGGAGTGTAAGAAAACACTAAGGGTGTCCAAGATACCCCTCCCCAAGACCCTGAAAAGTAGGAGTAAAGTTATCCTACTTCCCCAGAAAAACACTAAAGTCGTTATAGGAGATTCTGCAAAGACCACAACAGACTGCAAAGCACTGAAGACGGTTTCCTGGATCTGAGGACCTATAAAGGAAGGGGACCAAGTCCAAGAGTTACGAAAGTGTCTGAGGGGGCAAGAGCCAACTAAACCCCGGATGAAGGTGTAAAATGGCTGCCTCTGGGTGGAAGAAGCTGAAGATTCTGCAACAACGGAAGATGCCAGGAACTTCTCCTTTGCACAGAAGATGTCCCACGGCGTGCTGCAGGATGCAGAGTTGTTTTCAAGCAAAAAGACTGCAAACAAGCCTTGCTAGCTGCAAAGGTCACTGTTGAAGAAAATGGGTGCTGCCTAGGCCCAGGAAGGACCAGGAGGTCGCCCCTTGGAGGAGGGGACAGAGGGGGCACTCAGAAACACAGAGAGCCCACGCAGAAGCAGGCAGCACCCACAGAAGTACTTGAACACAGGATCAAGAAAACTGGGCACGGCGGTCATCTCAACACTACAAAGGAGGGTCCCACGAAGCCGGTGCTCAACTCAGCGAGTTGAGCAACGCAGGACGGAGTGCTTGGGACCTGGGCTGTGCTGTGCACAAAGGATTCCTTGCAAAAGTGCACAGAAGCCCTAGCAGCTCCATTTCACGCAGTACACAGGATTACTGTCTGGCATGGGGAGGCAAGGACTTACCTCCACCAAATTTGGACAGATGGAGCACTGGACTGTCGGGGTCACTTGGATCCAGCTCCAGTGTTCCAGGGACCCATTCATCACGATGAGAGGGGAACAAGAGGACCGGTGAAGCAGAAGTTTGGTGCCTGTGTTAGCAGGGGGAAGATTCTGTCGACCCACATGAGATTTCTTCTTGTCTTAAAGTGCAGGGTGAAGGCAGACAGCCCCCAGAGCATGCACCACTAGGAAACAGTTGAGAAAGCCGGCAGGATTAGGCGCTACAATGTCGCTGGTAGGCTTCTTGCTACTTTGTTGCAGTTTTGCAGGCGTCCTGGAGCAGTCAGTGGTCGATCCTTGGCAGAAGTCGAAGAGGGAGATGCAGAGGAACTCTGGTGAGGTCTTGCATTCGTTATCTGACGAAAAGCCCACAGGAGAGACCCTAAATAGCCCTCAGAGGAGGACTGGCCACCTAGTCAGGTAAGCACCTACCAGGAGGGGTCTCCGACATCACCTACTGGCACTGGCCACTCAGAGGCCTCCATTGTGCCCTCACACCTCTGCATTCAAGATCGCAGAGGTCTGGGAGGAGCTCTTGGTGATGGACAGGGGAGTGGTCACTCCCCTTTCCTTTGTCCAGTTTTGCACCAGAACAGTGGCTGGGGGATCCCTGAACCGGTGTAGACTGGTTTATGCAAGGAGGGCACCATCTGTGCCCTTCAAAGCATTTCCAGAGGCCAGGAGAGGCTACTCCTCTCAGGCCCTTAACACCTATTTCCAAAGGGAGAGGGTGTAACACCCTCTCTCAGAGGAAATCCTTTGTTCTGCCTTCCTGGGACTTGGCTGCCCAGACCCCAGGAGGGCAGAAGCCTGTCTGTGGGTGGCAGCAGCGGTAGCTGCAGTGAAAACCCAAGCGAGCTGGTTTGGCAGCACCCGGGGTCCATGCTGGAGCGCCGGGGATGCATGGGATTGGCACCCCAATACCAGATTTGGCATGGGGGGACAATTCCATGATCTTGTACATGTTACATGGACATATTCGGAGTTACCATTGTGAAGCTACATATAGGTATTGACCTATATGTAGTGCACGCAGGTAATGGTGTCCCCGCACTCACAAAGCCCGGGGAAATTGCACTGAACTATGTGGGGGCACCTTGGCTAGTGCCAAGGTGCCCTCACACTTAGTAACTTTGCACCTAACCTTCACCAAGTGAGGGTTAGACATATAGGTGACTTATAAGTTACTTAAGTGCAGTGTAAAATGGCTGTGAAATAACGTGGACGTTATTTCACTCAGGCTGCAGTGGCAGTCCTGTGTAAGAATTGTCTGAGCTCCCTATGGGTGGCAAAGGAAATGCTGCAGCCCATAGGGATCTCCTGGAACCCCAGTACCCTGGGTACCTAGATACCATATACTAGGGAATTATAAAGGTGTTCCAGTGTGCCAATCAGAATTGGTAATAATGGCCACTAGCCTGCAGTGACAATTTTAAAGACAGAGAGAGCATAAGCACTGAGGTTCTGATTAGCAGAGCCTCTGTGACACAGGCACCACACAGGGAACACCTTCAGGCCACAACTATGAGCACTGGGGTACTGGCTAGCAGGATCCCAGTGAGACAGGCAAAAACAAACTAACACACAAGTAAAAAATGGGGGTAACATGCGAGGTAAGATTGTACTTCCTTACAATAATGTACTAAATCATGCAAAAGTAGAAAACGTTTACTACTAAACATAAGACAGAACTCTCAATGCTGTAAAATCCCAACTATGGAACATCATTCTGCTGATGGACACCCATAAATGAAGCATACAGTCACACAAATATCACACAGATGTATAAGAGACACTTCTACATAATGGAACAAGTTACGTACATTCAGTAACAAAATATCTGGTAGTATATAGCTGCAGATTCCTACCTTAGAATTCCTTGGCGTTAGCTTCGTATTCAGAATCTTTCTGCTGAGCAGTACCCTGTGTGCGCTGGCAGGTGGTGTCATTAGGATCTGCCTGCATCATCCAGCTCCGAGTGGCGTCATCAGCGTCATTGGAGCAGTCTGTGACGTCACGGTCTTCTATATATGCACCACTCCGGTGCACAAACGTCAGTTCTTTTCCACAACTTTCCACGCGAGAAGCGCAGAGTAATGGAAGAACCAACTTTTTTCTGATTGTCTGTGCAAAATGACATCCCCTGGAAGAAGGGTAACAATTGGTAAGTAACTTGTTCATCTGCTAGAGACTTCTAGCTGCAGATTTCTTCTCTTAGAATAGATACCCAAGCGGTAACCTCCTGGCGCTGGGCTGCGAACATATACTTTACACAAGGAAGTCCTGTGGGACAGAGCGAGCAAAGTGCCTATCTCTCCTCACCTGGCTAGCCAGGCAGTAGTGCCTTGCGAACATGTGCAAGGAAGCCCACGTTGCCGCTTGGCAGATGTCTAGAACCAGCATGCCTCGAGCTAACGCCGTGGTAGCAGCTTTCCCCCTTGTAGAGTGAGCTCTCAAGCCCTCAGGAGGCTGCTTCTTAGCCAATGCTTTTAATACAGAGAACGACCTAGCTCTAAATGGTTTGTTTCTGGACTGCCTGACCCTTCTTTGCTTCAACGTACTCCACAAAGAGTTGGTCATCCACCCGGAACCCTTTTGTGGACCCAAAAAGAACGACAACGCTCTTTTTGGGTTCAGACGGCGGAGACGGTCCTCTTCTTTAGAGGGATGCATGGAGCAAAGAAGGTGGGCAGGGTGATGTTCTGACCCAGATGGAAAGGGGTCACCACGTTGGGGAGGAAAGAGGCACGAGTTCTGAGGACTACCTTATCAGGATATATTGTGAGATACGGCGGTTTGATGATAAAGCCTGCATCTCACTTACTCGCCTGACAGATGTGATTGCCCCTAATAAGGCTGTTTTGATAGTGAGCAGTCGGAGATGACAATTATTTAAAGGCTCAAAAGGAGCACACATAAGAAAAGTGAGCACCAGATTAAGGTTCCACTGGGGCATAACAAAAGGTGTAGGTGGAAACATATTTACAAGCCCTTTTAAGAATCTCTGTACAATAGGAGACTTAAACAAAGACTGTTGATCAGGCAATCATAGAAAAGCCGATAAGGCAGAAAGATATCCCTTAAGAGTCCCTAAGGCGGAACCCTATTGGGCAAGTGTCAGAATGAAAAGAAGGATATTAGAAAGAGAAGACGAAAGAGGATCAGTAAACCTCTCTGTACAATATAATACAAAACGCTTCCAACGGCAGGCGTGAACTGTCTCGGTAGAGGGACGCCTGGCTGCCAGAAAGACATTATAGACTTCGGGAGAGAGGTCATAAACCATCAACTGCAGCTGCTCAATCTCCATGCATGAAGCTGTAGAGTTGACAGGTTTGGGTGGCGAACTTTCCCCTGCTGCTGCAACAGAAGATCCTCCCGAAGAGGCAACCTGATTGGAGGATTGATGCTCATTTTGAGAAGCTCTGGATACCAGACGCTTTGTGCCCAATCCAGAGCAACAAGGATTACTTGGGCCGGTTGTTCTTGATTTTCTTGAGAACTCTGGGCAGAAGTGAAATGGACGGAAAAGTGTACAGGAGGCCTGAACTCCACTCGCGATGGAAAGCGTCACCCAACGATAGCCGCCTTGGAAACTCCAATGCACAATACTGCTGACATTGCGCGTTATCTTCGGAGGAGAACAGATCTAACCAAGGCTCTCCCCAATGCTGAAAGAGTCCTTGCGCCACCTCCGAATGGAGACACCATTCTTGATCCGCTAAGCATTGATGGCTGAGTTTGTCTGCTCTGGCGTTCAGAGAACCTGCCAGGTGTTGACCCACCAGGGTTATAACCTGGTGTTCCAGCCATGTCCAGAGACAGAGAGCCTCTTGACTAAGGGTACACGACTCCACACCACCCTGCTTGTTGCTGTACCACATATCGCAGTAGTGTTGTCCATGAACCCCTGCACTACCTTCCCTTTCACAACAGGAAGAAATGCCTTTAATGCTAGCTGGATCATCCAGAGCTCAAATAAGTTGATATGAAGCCCGGATTCTGCCAGAGACCAGAGGCCCCTGATCTTAGCCTCTCCCAGATGGCCGCCCCATCCCAGAAGTGACGCATCTATCACTACCGTAAGATCTGGTATGGGAAGAGAGAGGAGTCTGCCTTTGACCCAATCGCAGTTCATCAACCACCACTGCAGACCCTTTGCAGTTCCCTCCGAGATCTGAAGCATGTTGGTAAGATTTCCCTGATGTTGTGTCCATTGGAACTTCAGGTCCCACTGCAGAGCCCTCCCCTCATATGCCATCCGGCATGTTTTACTAATAGGATATAGGAAGCCATGAGTCCTAACAGCCTCAGAGTCTGTCTCACCAAAATCCAGGATAGAGGCCGAAACATTGGTATCATAATCCTAGGACTCGCTGCTCGGGAGGATAAACCCGAAACTGCACTGTATCCAGAACAGCCCCAATGAAAGGGAACTTCTGAGAGGGAGTCAAGGGCTACTTCGGCATGTTGATAGTGAACCCAAGTGAATGCAGGAGGTCCGTCGTAGTCTGAAGGTGGGTGTCGAGAGCCTGGGGTGTCGGGCCTTCAACAGCCAGTTGTCGAGGTATGGGAAGACTGAAATCCCTAGCCTGCGCAAATGAGCTGCCACCACTGCCATCACCTTGGTGAACACCTGAGGGGCACTGGTGAGTCCAAAAGGGAGCAGGGTAAACTGAAATTGCTCATGGCCCACCTTGAACCACAGTAACACCTGTGGATGGGCAGGATGGGGATGTGAAAATACGCATCCTGCAAGTCCAGCGCTACAATCCAGTCTCCTTGGCCTAGGGCAGACAAGACCTGAGCAACAGTGAGCATCTTGAATTTCTCCTTTTTATGGAAGAGATTGATGTCCCTGAAATCCATGATAGGCCGAAGACCCTTGTTCTTTTTGGGAATCAGAAAGTAGTGGATTAACAACCACTGCCTACTTCTGACATCAGGACCCTTTCGATGGCTTCCTTGGCCAAGAGAGCCGTAACTTCCTCGCGGAGTAAGACCAAATGATCCTCCATCAGCCGCTCTTTTATCGGAGGGATAGAGGCCGGGAGTGACTAGAACGGGAGGGAATAGCCCTTCTGTATGATCTGCAAGACACATTTGTCTGATGTTATGGACCGCCAGTGAGGGAGAGGAAACTGAATCCTCCCTCAAACTGGACAGACATGGTCTTGCAGAATCATTCTAGGAGGGCTTGGGTGCTGTGGAAGAAGAGGACTGGGTGGTGACCGACCTCTGGCTAGACCCTCTGGGTCGGACGGTACTATGACCTCGTCCTCGCACGGTATGGTGTGAAGCCGGAGGACGGTGGCTAACCTGTGGCTGGCGTGGTACCACACCCCTTCCAAAGCCTTGAAAGGGGCGATAGACAGACTGCTGGCGAGCCGACGCTGAAAGGCCCATGGATCTGGCCGTAGCTCGAGAATCCTTGAACCTCTCAAGTGCAGAGTCTGCCTTCTCACCAAAAAGGTGAGGGCCATTGAAAGGCATGTCCATCAACCTCGACTGGACATCTCCCAAAAAGCCAGTGCTACAGAGCCAGGCGTGGCGTCGGAGGGCCACCGTCAACAAAATTGCTCTGCCCAGAGAGTCGGTCAGGTCCAAGCCACACCCAATGGTAAACTTGGCTGCATCTCTCCCATCCTTCACAGTTTTGGTGAGTGCCCGTACGCTCTCCGGGACCTGGGGCCGCACTTGTGCCACCGTATGCCATAAAGTATGGGACAAAAGTCCCAATAGGCAAGAGGTGTTTATCGACCTCAATGCCAGGCTAGAGGAAGAAAACATTTTCTTTCCAAATTGGTCCAGCCTCCAGGGAAGCGGGGAGGGGAAGGGAAGGCACCACAGGAATTGGAGGCTTGGACCATCAAGCTCTCTGGGGTGGGGTGTTGGGTGAGGAAACTAGGGTCGTTTGGAGCTGGTCTATGGCGGCAGCCGATTGCCCTATTCACAGGAGCCCCTGGGCTGGGTTTGGACCATGTTCCCAGAAGGACATCTGTGAGGGGTTCATTGAAGGGTAACCGCGGCTCTGATGTAGCAACCCCCGGCTGAAGTACCTCCGTCAGGAGATTAGTCCTGACTAGCACCGTAGGCAAGTCTAGGTCAAAGACCTCAACTGCCCTACGCACCACCATGGCATAAGATGCCCCCTCCTCCGTAGCCACAGGGGGGGAGGAGAGAGCATGCCTGCATCTGGAGAAGTAGGCAGTCCTCTGGCTTCCCCTAGATCCTCATACCAGTCCTGTTCATGCTCCAATCCATATTTTAAAGGGTCCTCAGACCTCTCCCACTCCTCTCCTGTGCCTGGCTGTTCTGAATAAGCCTCAGGCACTGATCTGGGCCTAATCGGCGCCGAAGTTGGAATAGGCGTCTTACGATGTCGTTCAGGCTCAGGATCATCCGGAACGAGGATGGGGCTACCACCACCAGTGGGTGCCGGTGGTGGAGGGAGTCTTGACATAAGAGGAGGTCGACTGTGAGAACCCGGGGATTCCCAGCGGTGCTGGCACTGATTCCGATGGGGCCCCTGCTGACCCCACGGGGCCCAAAGACCCACCCAAGGGTGCAGCCCGCTCAAACACAAGGCGCATAGCCTTGTAACATTCTTTAATTTGAGCAGGGGGTGCTCCGGTTCCCGGAAAGGGGGGAAGACGCGGAGTCGGCCTGTGCTTAGAACGTTGTTCCCTAGAACGGGTGTGGCAAAGTCGAAGTCCGCTTGGACTTCTTCTACTTTTTGTGCCTCTTACCTGACCCTGAAGACCTAGAATGCAAGGAAGATGACTTGGGGCTCCTGGAGTGGTGGCGCAACCTCCTTCTAGAGCGGGACCGTGACCTCCTCGGAGTCGTTCTAACCGAAGACAGCTGTTAGGTCGCTAGAAGTTTGAGAGATCTCTCTCTCTCAAGGCCTTCGGAGTGAGGAAATTCGATTTTTAATACGATCGTATCGACCCGCCATTTTGTGGCCCGCCGCCATTTTATGTTGCCTTCACTCAGGCAGCACAGCGAACGAAGTCCATTCTGCCTTTTCTGCTTATTCTGCAACATGGTGTTCAAAACAGCCTTCTGCCTCTATCTTTACAAGGCTGGTATTAAGGTCTGACCGAGTACACTAATCCCTGTCTGGTTTTCTAATCCTTGTTTCAACTATCTGTAGGCTCACACTATTCTCCGCCGATCTTATCTTATCGTCTGGCCTTCGCTGTCCTTTGCTAGTATTCTCTCATTTCACAACTGTCCTCCAAACGCACACAAACTTATCACACCACATGCAACTTCGTTGTGGATCGGTTAATGAATTAGTTCAAGGGAGGGGTGACAAACACAGCTGGAGGGGAGGCAACCTTAAGTCACTTGATACTTTGTTTTCCAATTCCTTCTATTGGTGCTGTCTTGTTTTCCGACATTTCTATTGGCTCTGTTCTATCTTTACATTATTCTTACTGGCTCCTTTCCATGTGTTCTGGGAGTGTATGTAGTTAATAAATGGTTTTTATACGGTATATAAGATTGTGCGCCACAAAGTAAAGTGGCAGTCTCCTGAGAACATACCTTGTGTACTTCTTGGACAACTGTACTAGCTGCAGCTAATAAAATCTGATCTTTTACGCCTGACAGAGTGTCCCGTGTCTCTGTTAGTTGAGGCAGGTGAATCCAAGGAGATTTCAGGCGTACCCTGCGCCGCCAGGCCCATAAGGTTCTGGTTCTTCAACTGGCGCCCAACGTGGGGCGGCGTCAGAGGTACCGGTTCTGCCTGAAGGTCGTGAGGAACCCCGCAGGAAAATTCTGGAGGAATCGCGAGCCACGTCAAGCGACCCCTGTATGTCGAAGTGGTCCGAAGGTCTTTTTCAGCGCGGTTACTCCTTCCTGACGGCTACTGACGACTGCTGCCCTGACTGCCGCCCTGCCTTGGCCCTTTCTTTGATGATGTATGGTAAAGCGAGACGATAGACGGGCCTCTGTTGGTGTAAGAAGACATCCTTAGTTAAGTATTTGGTGGGTCGCGCCCACAAATTTTGGTCTTTGTTTTGTCCTTAGGTCCTTAGATTTGGCCATTGCAGTGGCCAAAGCCGAGGGGTAAGTGCATTTGTGCTGTGTAAACTGAAAGTTTTACCCCCTTGATGTTTGTGAACAGCCAGTAAAAATCGTGAGATGTCTGGTCTGACTAAGTTTGGAAAACTTTGTTGCTTTGGTTGTAATAGGGACTCCCAGCTTGAGGACTCCTGTCCGATTCCTTCGGTTGGAACTCCCACATATGAGCTCTATTCTAAACATGGTGTTGGTCCTATTGCCTTTAATAAGACATGGACCCGATATACAAAGAAAGATGGTGTTTTAAAATGGCCAGAAAATGGTAGTTTCGAAACTGATGTGCTAGATAATTTAGAAGCAACGTTATTTAAAAGAAAAGCCCGGCCGGCAATGTTTGACTCTTTTCGCCTTTGGCGTAAGGAAGCCAAACAGAGAGAAATTAAACAAGCGAAACGAGATAGGAAAACACAGGGAATGACGATTATACAGGCTGCTCAGCAATTCAAAGATGATGAAATAGATAATGCAATGGAAATTTCAGACAGACAGCATCGAATGGCAATAGATAAATGCTATCCGACGTTGCCTATCTCTTCCCTTGATAAAAGAAAAGATTTTGAGGAAGATTCCTTAATGTCTCACTTATTGAAATTGCCTCCGCCCTATGTACAAGGTGCTAATGCACCCCCGATGTTACAGCCTGTTCAGCCGCCAGTTGTGCTTCCGCCTGCTCCAGCTTTTCCACAATTGCCTCCTCAAGTATTGCCTATGCCAGCTTTGCCTTTAACTCCTTTGCCTTCTGCTCCTTTGGCAATTCCTAATGCTCCTTTAGTTAAATCACCTAATACCTTGTCCCCTATCCTTATGTCAAATTCTCCATCTATGCGTAAGCGATTTGCAGATACTGTCTCTGGTCTCTTATCACCTTTCTTTGAAGCTTTAAATGTGTCTCCAGCTTTTTCTCGAAGACAGTCTTGTAGTCAATTCCCAGACTCCGAAGAGCGAGAAAAATTGGACTCACTTGCTTGTAGATGGATCAAGAAGGGTCCCCAATATAGTACGTCTGATATTATGTCCACCTTTCTGCAATGGAATGCACCTACGCAGAGATATGTTTTTAAAGTTATGTGCGATACTCTCGCTAAAGAATGGGAGGATATGAATTTGGGTTCGGTCCCACAGGATCTGTTAGATGTTCAGGCTGACTTTGACAAAGGACTTATTGTGGGTCCTAAGGTTGAAAACGCTGTCAGAACACTTATTTCTTTCAGATCCCTATTGTTCTCACAGACTTTTCCTGATTCTGATCCTTCAGTTAGGACAGCACTGAAAAACTATCCCATGAGAGAGGTTTCTCCAATATGGAAGGAAGAAGTTGCAGCAGCAGGTGCTAATCCAGCTATTCCTGCGCATTTTCAGCGCATATGGATACATGTCCCCTGGAAAAGGTCTGAAGTTTTAGCACTTAAACAGTCACTACCAGATTCACGCAAAAATCCTGCTGGTTACTATAAAGAGTTGTCGCAAACAGTTGATGCATGTACTATGAATCTAGCAGATATTGACATGTTGATGGGAAATGTAGTTCCACAGACAATATGGGCTAAAATTCGTAGAGAGGATCACGCTCAAGAATTAGGCGGCGATTGGAACGCTATTATTGCCGCAGATAGAGGTCAAGTAGGTGGTGCAAAGCCCGACGCTTTGATCTCAGAACTCCCTGGTAGGATTATTACATTAATGAAAACAATGATGCCTGCTTTGAGAGTTAATTGGGATAAGCTAGCAGCATGTAAACAAAAGAAAGATGAAAGTGTTTCCGATTTCTTTACCCGATTCGAGGAGACATTCATTGATCACAGTGGTCAAGATATGGCTACAGAAGGGGGACAGCGATTATTTGTGGATAAGTTCGTATATAACTTGCTTCCTGAACTATCACACAAGCTAAAAGACTCCGAGAGTTCATGGGCAGTTTCTTCTTCCGCCCAGATATTGGCTACTGCACAATATTATGAAAATAGAGACAAAGAAGAAAGGGAAAAACAAGAGAAAAAGACGAAAGAATTAAAAACTAAAGTTCTCTTGCAACAGGCTTATCCTCCTCGTTATGTTCAGCCTCAGTTTCAACAGCCTCCGCAGTTTCAGAGGTTGTATCAAAAGCCTGAACCATTCATTCCAAGACCTTTGCTAGGTCCCAATCAATGTGCTTATTGTAGGGAGGAAGGTCATTTTAAGAACAATTGTCCGGCATTGTTGCAGCGTAATGGAGCAACATCTGCTCCACGAGGTCGTGGTGGTCTTCAGTCAGCAAATAGAGGTAGAGGTCGAGGTGTGTTAACCCAAGGGCAGCGTTCTTTTGTTCCTCCAAATTCCGGAAATTACTTTGATCAGCAAAATGTTAGGTCTACACAGTATTACAGTGAGGATCAGTATATTGAAGGAGGGAATGAAAGTCTTCATTTTGAATAGGACAGCCATGGACAAAGTAAGGGGGTTACGTCAATTCCAGTGGATCAGAATGGACCTTATGTTAATGTCACTACAATGGGTGTTTCAGAGCCATTTCTTTTAGATACTGGTGCCATGAGAAGTTCTATCATTCATTCTAAACTCCCTGGCGCACCTTTGTCTGGCTTAACGAATGTATCTGTAGGATTTTCTGGCGCCCCTGTTCGCAATCCAGTTTCTTGCCCTTTGCCTGTTTCAATAGGCCCTTATGATTTAGAAGCTCCGCTTCTTCTGACGAATGGTTGTGGTGAAAATCTGTTGGGTTTAGATCTATTAAAAAGAATGCATGCTACGATATATTGTTCACCTTCTGGTGTATACCTCACTCTAGGACAGAAAATGACTAGTCCAATGTACTTATCAAAAGATCAATTCCCACCTGAATTGCTTTCTCTTCCCGAAACGCTTTGTGCTACGGGTCCGAATGACGTTGGTTGTCTTGAGATCCCACCTTATGTTGTTACTCTTAAGCCCAATGCTGAAATGCCACGTATTCCGCAATACAGAATCTCTACTGAAGGTGAGAAAGCACTTCTGGAAATTGTCCATGATTTGATTCAGAAGGGTGTGGTTGAGGAAACGAGAGGAAATACATGTAACAGTCCTGTTCTTCTGGTTCTTAAACGCAGTGATCCTTCTCAGCCTCCTGTTTATCATTTTGTAATTGATCTTCGGGAGGTAAACAAGATTGTCGTACCGCAGTTTCCTGTAGTCCCAGATATCACTGCTCTGTTGACGATGATACCTTCTACAGCGACTTGGTTTTCAGTTATTGATCTAAAGAATGCTTTCTTTAGTATTCCCATCGCCGAAGAGAGTAGAGATATTTTTGGTTTTTCCCTCGGAGGCCGAAGCTTCCGGTTTAAACGCGCACCTCAAGGTTATTGTGAAAGTCCCTCTATTTACAGTCAAGCTCTAAAATGTCATCTTGATGCCTTTTCCTTACCGTCCGGTGCCGCTCTCATTCAGTACATGGATGACTTATTAGTTGCCGCTGATTCAGAGGAGATTTGCAAAAACGTGACCGTTGCACTGTTGCGTCATTTGTTTGATCTGAATCACAAGGTTTCTCCTTCTAAATTACAATATGTCTGTCGCGAGGTGACTTATTTGGGTCATCTCTTGTCAAAGGAGGGACGACGATTGACCCCCGAACGAATTCAGGCAATTGCACAAATGTCAGTGCCATCCACACAAAGAGAGGTACGTGCCTTTTTGGGCATTACTTCTTATTGTAGACAGTGGATTCCGAGTTTCTCTTTATTGGCTAAACCGCTGTTGGCGCTAACTTTAAAAGATACGCCTCAGCCTCTTCCGTGGACTGACGAGTGTCAGAAGAGTTTTACTGATTTGCGTATTGCTTTGTGTTCTGCTCCTGTATTGGGTACTCCTGATTACAGTAAGCCCTTTACGCTCTATGTCCACGAAAGAGAGGGTTGTGCATTGTCAGTCTTAACGCAGCGTTTTGGAGATCAACAGCGACCATGCGCATATTTCTCAGCTACGTTAGATCCAGTAGCTAAAGCATTGCCTAGTTGTCTTAAGGCGACAGCGGCAGCAGCAATTTCTATTCGACAGTCTGCTGGAGTAGTGCTAGATAATACTCTCATTGTTATGGTGCCACATGCAGTGGATACTTTACTAAATAGGGCAAAAACGCAGCATCTTACGAGTGCTCGGTTGTCCGGATATGAGCTGACGCTTTTGGCTAGTCACATACACATCAAACAATGTAATACCCTGAATCCAGCTACTTTGTTGCCTCTTCCAGAAGAGAGAGATGTCTCTGAACAGCATGATTGTTTTCTCCGTACTGAAGAAGAGACTAAGGGTAGAATTGACCTAAAAGACACGCCATTAGTGAATCCAGATGGAACACTATGGGTAGATGGTTCTTGTTTCAAGCTCCCGAATGGAGATACAGTTTCAGCCTACGCTATTACTACTTTGCATACGATTGTGGAGACAGCACGCATTAGACATAATTCAGCTCAGGCAGCTGAATTGATAGCCTTAACTAGAGCGTGTGTGTTATCCAAAGGAAAAAGAGTAAACGTGTACACTGATAGCCAATACGCTTTTGGTGTAGCGTTTAACTTTGGGCGCTTATGGAAGGAAAGAGGATTCTTTACTTCCCATGGTACTAAGATACAACATGGTCAATTAGTGACTGAACTTCTTGAGTCACTTACAATGCCTACTCAGATAGCGATCGTGAAGTGTAGTGCACACAAAAAGATTGCGGACGATGTTGGTCGAGGAAATGCATTTGCAGATGAGGTAGCGAAAAAGACAGCCAGAGACAACACAAGTCGAATGTATGTTGCAGGTCTCGCAAACTGCGTAAGAGAAAAGGGAATGTGTGAAGATACAGTAGAGAGTGTGAAATCAATTCAAGGAGAGGCTACGGAGAATGAGTTGAGAAAGTGGAAGGAAAGTACAGGAATGTTAGATGAGATGGGATGTTGGGTTGAATTATCAGAACATCAACGTTGGCTGTTACCAGATGCTTATGTACTACCTGTAGTTACTATGGCACATGGTCCAGCTCACCTAAGTGCAAAAGGAATATGTAAACTTCTGGCTCCAGTGTGGCAAAATGAGGGGATCCCAAAGTGTGCAAATAATGTAGTAAAACATTGTATTGTTTGCTTGATGTACAATCCGGGAAAGGGAACCCCAACTCCAGCAGGTCATTTTGCTCCTCCAACATATCCATTTGAGGTGTTGCAGATCGATTATATTCACATGGAACGATGCAACAACCTCAAATATGTTCTGGTGGTAGTATGTGCTTTTTCTAGATGGGTAGAAGCCTACCCTCTGAAGGACAATACTGCTTTATCAACTGCCAAAATACTTTTGAAAGAATTCTTCCCTAGGTTTGGTTTGCCGCGCATTGTCTGGAGTGACAATGGGAGCGAATTTGTGGGTCAAGTCATGCAAAAAGTTTGTGCAGGTCTTGGCATAAAACAGAAGTTCCACGCGGCGAATCACCCACAGTCGGCTGGTTTAGTAGAATGCTACAATGGAACCTTGAAGCTTAAAATTGCTAAGGTGCAAGCTAGCACAGGACTTAATTGGTCTGATGCTTTACCATTGGCTCTTCTGTCCACCAGAACAGCAGTACACTCTCGTTTGGGGCTTAGCCCTTACAAAGTGATATTTGGTCGCCCAGCTAATGTATGGGGAGTTCCTCGCCCTAAGAAATACTCAGACTTGCCATACCCGATGTTGATTGACTACTTGCATGACCTTACAACTAAATTGCGTGTTCTTCATCAACAGGTTCAGAGTGCTCTACCAGAGGCTTCCACAGACCCAGGTCATTCCATCCGACCAGGTGACTGGGTCTGCACGAAAAATTTCCAACGACAGAGAAATTTGGAGCCCAGATGGAGAGAGCCACGCCTGGTTCTTTTGACCACAAGAACAGCAGTTAAAGTTGAAGGAAAGAAAAACTGGGTGCATGCCGTGCACTGCAAGAAAGTGCCTTTGCCCTTGCCTTTCGATCAGTGGGTCCGTACAGGCATCAGTGACTCTGAAAGTGAGAAAGTTCCGCAATTTGTACCATTCAGTGATGCGCGTCTAATTGGAACACTTTCTGAGAAAGAGGACGACGACATCCTTCAAGAAGCAATACCATCGCATCGTCGCTTGAACACGACAAATCCAGGAACATTGTTTCAAAACCAGACTGCCTCTGGACAGGAACGCTATAATTTGAGACCAAGACCAAAGAACTTGTAAATTTCTCTCCTATGTAGTACTCTATCCCGGTTGCAGGGTCACGGTAGGAGTCTTAGTTACGACCTGAGTAAGTGGCAATAGGCCTGCAGGACCTCACAGTGTCATAGGACGGTAGATAATCGTGACTACAGTGATTGAGGAAGATTGCCGTGAGCATCCACTTAGAAAGATGGAGGCTACATTAGATAAAAGAGAAAGTAAAAATGTAAAGAATAATTGTAAAGAAATATGTAGTCGTTGTAGTATTGCTCTATGCGTCATTATATTGTCGTGTATTCTTTTGGCATCTGTAAACTGGATCATTATTACTCTGCAGCAAAAAGTTGTCTCTTCTCCTACCTCTACATCTTCTTCTACTATCTCTCCGCACCTATTTCACACTCTTCCCCAGCATGAACTCATCAGAAGAACTGAATACTTTAACAATTCCTTCGTCCAGTTGTTACATCAACATCAGTTAGTGATCAATACAACTGACTGTTGGGTGTGTGGACTCATACCACATACGGTAGAAAAAGGAATGCCATATTTAGTTCTTCCATTCTCCTATGAAGGTTCCGCTTGGGCTTATTTTGTCATTTTCAATAATGCATATCAAAGTAAAATTAAACAACCTGTCAGTTCACATAGTGTTGGTTCAAATTTCAGTCATAGTTTATTGATAAAGGGAATGGTAGCTATGGCTAAAATCATGGAAAAAAGTGAAGCTTCCATAGATGAAAGAAAAGCATATACCAATTGGAACATAACTAATTACATTTCCAGCCTCAATGATAAGGTTAAGCAAGGAAAATCTCCTCCGATACGGGTCATACCCCAACAAGGAAATTTCTGTCTGCAAATAAATGGTAGAACTCCAAACACCAGACAAAGAGAAAGTTTATGTTCCCATACATATGTTTAT
The DNA here is from genome assembly GCF_031143425.1 of Pleurodeles waltl. Lineage (NCBI taxonomy): Eukaryota > Metazoa > Chordata > Amphibia > Caudata > Salamandridae > Pleurodeles > Pleurodeles waltl. The sequence continues at coordinate 376,020,159 of NC_090445.1, forward strand.
TCAGCCCTGAATTCACTGCCGTTAGTACCATCTCAAGGTACATACTTCGTTTGCCACGATAGGGCTTATACATGGTTGCCAGCTGATTTCTCTGGTACTTGTTATATAGCCTTTCTTCTTCCCCCTACATACACCGCTCCTGCGAACCATCATAAAAATAGATATGGCAGAGGGATTGTGGATTCGAAAGACACAGCAGGACAAGAGGGAGGAGATTTCCTCAAAGGATTTCTTCCCTTCTGGGGTCCAATGGCCAACAGCAGAAATATAAGGCAATTGGTTCGTGTCGTAGAAACCACCATAGACATCACTGTAGGAGCTTTAAGTAACATTACAGCTGAACTACAGGCTGATCGTCTTATGACCTTGCAGAACCGTGTTGCCTTAGACTTTGTTCTTGCGGACCGTGGTGGAGTATGCAAATTGATCGGATCAAGTTGCTGTATTTTCATACCTAATGACGCTCCGACAGTATACCAAGCTATCTCTAAGTTACACATAATCTCCGAGTCGATTCATCAGGACGAAGGAGATTGGTCCTTTTCAGAGTGGTTTTGGGGATTACTGTCCAAATGGGGTTGGAAGGTATTGACATTCTTTGGAGTAATTTTAGCTTTTATATTCTCTTGTTGTCTTTGTATGCACTGCGGTCCTGCCATCTGCAACCTATGTGCTACTGCATGTATTCCCAAACCCAAGTCACAAAGAGCAGAGAATATCAAAATGATGGTACAGCAACAGCTTGATGACCTCATGGCCATAGACATCGACTCAGATTAACATGAGTTTGTGTATCTTGCCTGAGTTCTGGCAAAAGGAGGGTCTGAGGAAATTCGATTTTTAATACGATCGTATCGACCCGCCATTTTGTGGCCCGCCGCCATTTTATGTTGCCTTCACTCAGGCAGCACAGCGAACGAAGTCCATTCTGCCTTTTCTGCTTATTCTGCAACATGGTGTTCAAAACAGCCTTCTGCCTCTATCTTTACAAGGCTGGTATTAAGGTCTGACCGAGTACACTAATCCCTGTCTGGTTTTCTAATCCTTGTTTCAACTATCTGTAGGCTCACACTATTCTCCGCCGATCTTATCTTATCGTCTGGCCTTCGCTGTCCTTTGCTAGTATTCTCTCATTTCACAACTGTCCTCCAAACGCACACAAACTTATCACACCACATGCAACTTCGTTGTGGATCGGTTAATGAATTAGTTCAAGGGAGGGGTGACAAACACAGCTGGAGGGGAGGCAACCTTAAGTCACTTGATACTTTGTTTTCCAATTCCTTCTATTGGTGCTGTCTTGTTTTCCGACATTTCTATTGGCTCTGTTCTATCTTTACATTATTCTTACTGGCTCCTTTCCATGTGTTCTGGGAGTGTATGTAGTTAATAAATGGTTTTTATACGGTATATAAGATTGTGCGCCACAAAGTAAAGTGGCAGTCTCCTGAGAACATACCTTGTGTACTTCTTGGACAACTGTACTAGCTGCAGCTAATAAAATCTGATCTTTTACGCCTGACAGAGTGTCCCGTGTCTCTGTTAGTTGAGGCAGGTGAATCCAAGGAGATTTCAGGCGTACCCTGCGCCGCCAGGCCCATAAGGTTCTGGTTCTTCAGGAGCCATGGTCCGACAGTCGGAACACGACTTCGAATCGTGGTCCTTCTCAAGACAAACCTGGTGTGGATCAGTGACCGACATGGTGCGATGACATGCACCACACAGTTTAAATCCAGTCTTTCTCAAAGTCTTTGCACAGACAATTGAAAAAATCCTCAACAAAAAATGTTGAAAAAAGGGTAGCTCTATCTGGACCTGCGCTTAACAGGTGCGGAAAGAAAAGAACTGACTTATGTGCGCCGAGGTGGTGCCTATCCAGAAGACCGTGACGTCACAGGCGGCTCCAACGATGCGGACGATGCCATGCGGAGCCAGACAACGCACGTGGATCTGAATGAGGCCACCTGACGGTGCATGCAGAGAACTGCTCAGCAGAAAATGTCTGAATTTGAAGCTGCCGCTACAGAATTCTAAGGTAAGGAATCTGCAGATAGAAGTCTCTATCAGATAACCATGATTAATAAGAGGAATATTTTAAATAACTCTCTTATCAAAAGGTAAATAATATACTGTGTCTCCTATGGAGCTGCAAATATCAAAAGTTCCCTATAAGGGATACTAAATCTCAAAATTATACCATAAATTAGAACAAAATATCACTGCAGAGGGAGAAACTCCGTACCCCTAAATGAGGGTCTAAAGTTCACAAGCTGAGCAAACTCAACTCAGTATATATATATATATTTATATGGAAAATGTCACTCACCCAGTGTACATCTGTTCGTGGCATGAGACGCTGCAGATTCACATGCTGTGCATATCCCGCCATCTAGTGTTGGGCTCGGAGTGTTACGAGTTGTTTTTCTTCGAAGAAGTCTTTTCGAGTCACGAGATCGAGGGACTCCTCCCATTTCGGCTCCATTGCGATGGACATCGACTCCATCTTAGATTGTTTTCCCCGCAGAGGGTGAGGTAGGAGTTGTGTATATAGTTATAGTGCCCATGCAATGGAGTAAGTATGTATGTACATAATGTGACTAAAAGTGTTATATTTCCAAATTTACAAATGTACAAGTTTAATTTTTAATCAACTTATAACGGCTACAGGCTCCCGGGGAGGTGGGAAGGCGCATGTGAATCTGCATCGGAACATGCCACGAACAGATGTACACTGGGTAAGTGACATTTTCCGTTCGATGGCATGTGTAGCTGCAGATACACATGCTGTGCATAGACTACAAAGCAGTAATCGTCCCAAAAGCGGTGGTCAGCCTGTAGGAGTTGAAGTTGTTTGAAATAATTTTCTTAGTACAGCCTGTCCTACTGTGGCTTGTTGTGTTGCTAACACATCTACACAGAAGTGTTTGGTAAATGTATGAGGTGTGGACCAAGTGGCTGCCTTACAAATCTCTGTCATTGGTATGTTACCTAGAAAGGCCATTGTTGCCCCTTTCTTCCTAGTAGAGTGTGGCTTTGGTGTAATGAGTAATTCTCTTTTATCTTTTAGGTAACAAGTCTGTATGCATTTAACTATCCATCTGGCTATACCTTGTTTTGATATAGGGTTACCAGCATGGGGTGTTTGGAATGCGACGAACAATTGTTTAGTTTTCTGAAATGGTTTTGTTCTGTCTATATAGTACATTAGAGCTCTTTTAATGTCTAATGTATGCAGTGCTCTTTCTGCTACTGAGTCTGGCTGTGGGAAGAAGACTGGAAGTTCCACTGTTTGGTTTAAATGAAACGGTGAAATGACCTTTGGTAGAAATTTTGGATTTGTGCGGAGAACCACTTTATGTTTGTGTACTTGTATAAAGGGTTCCTCAATAGTGAAAGCCTGTATTTCACTAACTCTTCGTAGTGAGGTGATAGCCACTAGAAATGCTACTTTCCAAGTTAAGAATTGGGTTTGACAAGAATACATGGGTTCAAAGGGCGGGTCCATGATTCGTGTAAGTAGAATATTAAGATTTCATGAGGGTACCAGTGGTGTTCTTGGCGGTATGATCCGCTTTAGTCCTTCCATGAAGGCTTTAATAACTGGTATTCTAAATAGTGATTTCGTGTTTTTAATCTGCAAGCAAGCAGAGATTGCAGTGAGATTAATTTTGATGGAAGAAAAAGCAAGATTTGCTTTTTGTAGGTGTAGTAAATAACCCACAATGTTTTGTATGGAGGCATGTAACGGTGTGATTTTGTTTGCTTGGCAGTAGAAAACAAACCCTTTCCATTTATTAGCATAGCAATGCCTTGTGGTAGGTTTTCTTGCCTGTTTAATGACTTCCATACACTCATTTGGAAGATTTAGATAGCCAAACTCTACTTCAGGAGCCTGATTGCTAGGTTGAGCGTTGCTGGATTGGGGTGTCTGATCTGTTGTTTGTGTTGTGTTAACAGATCTGGTCTGTTTGGGAGTTTGATGTGAGGTACTACCGAGAGGTCCAACAGTGTGGTGTACCACGGTTGGCGTGCCCACGTTGGTGCTATGAGTATTAGTTTGAGTTTGTTTTGACTCAGTTTGTTGACTAGGAAAGGAATGAGTGGGAGAGGGGGAAAAACGTAAGCAAATATCCCTGATCAATTGACCCATAGAGAATTATCCTTGGACTGAGGGTGTGGGTATCTGGACGCAAAGTTTTGGCATTTTGTTTTGTTGCAAACAGATCTATGTCTGGTGTCCCCCACTGGTGAAAGTATTCTTGTAGTATCTTGAGATGTATTTCCCACTCGTAAGTTTGCTGGTGATTTCGACTGAGATTGTCGGCGAATTGATTGTGAATGCCTGGAATATATTGCGCTATTAGGCGAATGTTGTTGTGAATTGCCTAATGCCAAATCTTTTGTGCTAGGAGGCATAGTTGTGATGAGTGTGTTCCCCCGTTTGTTTATGTAGTACATTGTTGTCATATTGTCTGTTTTGACAAGAATGTGTTTGTGAACTAGAAGAGGTTGAAATGCTTTTAGTGCTAGGAAGACCACTAGCAGTTCTAAGTGATTTATGTGTAGTTGTGATTGTTGACTGTCCCATTGTCCTTGTATATTGTGATTGTTGAGGTGTGCTCCCCACCCAATCACTGATGCATCTGTTGTGAGAATGGCGTGAGGCACAGGATCTTGAAAAGGCCGCCCTTTGTTTAAATTTACAGGGTTCCACCAATGAAGTGAATAGTGTGTTTGGCGGTCCATTGTTTTGCAAGGCACTGCTGTAAGGGCCGCATGTGTAGCCGCGCGTTTGGGACAATTGCGATGCATGATGCCATCATGCCTAGGAGTTTCATGACAAATCTGACTTTGTAGTGCTGATTTGGTTGTATGTTTGATACCATGGTTTGGAATGATTGTACTCTTTGTGGGCTTGGAGTGGCAATCGCTCTTTGAGTGTTGAGTGTTGCTCCCAAGTATTGTTGTAGTTGGGATAGTTGTAAGTGAGATGTTTGGTAATTTATAGAGAACTCTAGTCTGTGTAGGGTATCTATTACATACTGTGTGTGATTTTGACACCTTGTTGAGTGTTGGCTTTTATTAGCCAATTGTCGAGATATGGGAATACGTGCATGTGATGTCTCCTTAAATGGGCCGCTACTACAGCGAGACATTTTGTAAATACTCTGGGTGCTGTTGGCAATACCTTGAATTGGGAATGTTTCCCCTGTATGACAAATCTGAGGTATTTTCTGTGAGATGGATGGATGGGTATATGGAAATACGCATCTTTTAGATCCAGTGTTGACATGTATTCTCCGTGTTTTAGTAAGGGGACTACATCTTGTAGCGTGACCATGTGGAAGTGTTCTGATTTGATGAATAGGTTTAGAGACCTGAGATCTAAAATTGGTCTTAGTGTTTTGTCCTTTTTGGGAATAAGGAACTATAGGGAATAAACCCCTGTTCCCTTTTGTTGGTGAGGTACTAGTTCTATGGCTTGTTTTGTTAATAGTGCTTGCACTTCTATTTGTAACATGTCTAGATGTTGCACCGACAGTTTGTGCACTCTTGGGGGAATATCTGGAGGAAATGTGTGAATTCTATACATTAACCATGTTGGATAATTGATAGGACCCATGTGTCCGTGGTTATGTCTGACCAATGATTGTGGTAAAATGTTAGTCTTCCCCCCACTGGTGATGTGTGTTGTGGAAGGGTGACAGGCAAGTCACTGTTTGTTATTAGTGGCCTGCTTAGTGGGCTGAAACTTTCCCCTTGACCTTGGGAATTGTCCCCTAAGGGACCCGCAAAACTCCCCTCTCTGATATTGGGATTGGTAGGTGGGTTTTGCTTGAGAGGTGGAAGCCTCTGAAGGCTGTTGTCTGAAACCTCCCCTATATTGTGGTTTCCTGAATGTCCCTCTATATTGGGACGAGTAGAGTGCGCCTATGGTTTTGGCCGTGTCAGTGTCTTTCTTCATCTTTTCGATGGCTGTGCTACTTGTGGCCCAAACAGTTGTTGCTGATTAAATGGCATGTTCAGCACTGCCTGCTGTATCTCAGGTTTGAACGCTGAGGACCTTAGCCAAGCGTGCCGTCTAATTGTGACTGACGTGTTCACTGTTCTTGCGGCAGTGTCTGCGGAATCCAATGCCGAACTAATTTGATTGTTCGATATTGCCTGCCCTTCCTCTACCACCTGTTGAGCCCGTTTATGATATTCCTTGGGAAGATGCTGGATGATATTACTCATCTCGTCCCAATGAGCTCGGTCATAACGTGCGAGGAGGGCTTGAGAATTTGCAATACGCCACTGGTTGGCAGCCTGTGACCTCACTCTCTTTCCTGCTGCGTCAAATTTCCGACTCTCTTTATCTGAAGGTGGTGCATCTCCTGATTGTGAGTTGGCTCTTTTCCTTGCAGCACCAACCACTACAGAGTCCGGGGGCAGCTGTTGTGTGATGAACACTGGGTCTGACGGGGTGGCTTGTACTTCTTCTCCACCCGTGGTGTGATGGCTCTCCCCTTCACAGGCTCTTGAAAAACTTGCTGAGCATGTTTAAGCATGCCTGGGAGCATAGGCAGGCTTTGGTAGGAGGCATGCGTGGAGGCCAGGGTATTAAAGAGGAAGTCGTCCTCCAATGGCTCTGAATGCATGCTAACATTATGGAATGCAGCAGCTCTGGCCAAGACTTGGGTGTATGAGGTGCTATCCTCCCGTGGAGACGGTTTTGAAGGGTAGCACTCCGGGCTATTGTCTGAGACAGGGGGATCGTAGAGGTCCCAGGGGTCTACATCATCTTGCGACTGCACAATGTGTGCGGGTGACTGTGCAGTGGGCGTGGCGATAGGTGACCCTGTCCTTTGTGGAAAATGTGGGAGAGAAAGTTCAGGCGAAAAATGGCGAGTTGGCGATTTTTCCCTGGCCACTTTAGCTCTTGGCTGATCAGTCTCTGATTGTTCCTGGAAAGCCAGTTTTCTCTTCAATTTGAGAGGAGGGGCAGTTTGGATCTTCCCAGTATCCTTATGGATCTGTATCCGTGCCTGCGTTTGATAAAACTCTTCAATTTGAAGCTCCTACTCAAATCTGTGCCTCTCTTTTAGCTGCTTAGAGAGCCCATGTTCTTCGGTGTACGAGGTCTTTTTCGGCTCCGAAACTGGTTTTCTCAGCACCAAAATGCCCATGCTGATGGAGGGCCTCGGCTCCGAAAGGCTCTTTCGAGGATTAGTCGACTCAAGAAGTCGGTGTAGAAGTTTTTTGACGCCGGGTTCTCGGCTCAAGTCCGAAGACTTTGGCACGATTTTGGCCTTTTTCGGTGCCGAAGGTGTTGCTTGGTCACCGCTTTGTTCTTTATGGGTCGAGCCATGGCCTTTAGGCAGTGGCATCCCCGAGGCCTTATGTTTCTTAGGCCTACAGTGGGGTTGGGTCGGGCAGGCGTACTCACTTTTTGGCCTGCTGTAGGTGGGCGGTCGCCATCAGAGTCGTCGGGGTCCGATGCCTGGATAGAGAAAGCCATCTCCTCCTCTTCGACACTGAGGTGTTCCGAAGTTTTCAACGCCATCTGCATCCACCTCACCCTCCGATCCCTCAAGGTCTTCTTTGATCGAAAGGACTTGCGGGCTTCGCAAGTATCTTCTCTGTGCTCCGTTGACAGGCACAGATTACAGACCCGATGCTGGTCTGTATAGGGATACTTAGCGTGGCACTTCGGGCAGAAACAGAAAGGGGTCCGGTCCATTAGGCTTCGACGACATCTATGGTCGGGCCATCCAGGCCTCGGCTGGGCGAGGAAGCCCCGAAGGGCCACCAAAACTGTGTCTTGTCGATGGAAGATGTTTCCTTATCGCAAACAATACCAACGCTTTTCGAGGATTTATAGTATTTTTCTGATTCGAATAACAGAGCGAAGAGGAACACGCCCGAACCCGATGGCAGAAAGAAAACAGTCTAAGATGGAGTCGATGCCCATGTGCAATGGAGCCGAAAGGGAGGAGTCACTCGGTCCCGTGACTCGAAAAGACTTCTTCGAAGAAAAACTCAGACCCCACACTAGATGGCAGGAACAGTGCACAGCATGTGTATCTGCAGCTACACATGCCATCGAACATATATATATATATGGAAAATGTCACTTACCCAGTGCACATCTGTTCGTGGCATGTAGTGCTGCAGATTCACATGCTATGCATTCTTCCACCATCTAGTGTTGGGCTTGGAGTGTTACAAGTATTTTTTCTTCGAAGTCTTTTTAGAGTCACGGGATCCAGTGACTCCTCTTCTCAGTCATACTGCGCATGGGCATCGACTCCATTGTTAGATTGTTTTCTCCGAAAGGGAGTAGGAAGGAGTGATAGAGTGTAAGAATATAAATGTTCTATAAAATTACTAAGTAAAAATGGATGTTCATACAAATGTAAATGTATCTACATATGTACAAATAAGAAAACTGCAATGACTACAGGCTTCTGGGAAGGAGGGCGGGTGCATGTGAATCTGCAGCACTACATGCCACGAACAGATGTACACTGGGTAAGTGACATTTTCCATTTGATGGCATGTGTAGCTGAGATACACATGCTATGCATCGACTACAAAGCAGTTACTCTCCCCAAAAATGGTGGTGGCTAGCCTGTAGGAGATGAAGTTGTTTGAAATAATGTTCTTAAGACAGCTTGGTCAACATTGGCTTGTTGCTTTGAAAATGCATCTACATAATAATGTTTCATAAATGTATGAGTAGACCATGTGGCAGCTTTACATATATCTGCCATTGGTACGTTTCCTAAGAATGCCATAGACACACCTTTCTTTCAAGTGGAATGTGCTCTAGGTGTGGTCAAAAGTTGTCTTTTTGCCTTAATGTAACATGTTTGTATGCATTTAACTATTCATCTTACTAATCCTTGTTTAGAGATAGGATTGCCTTTATGTGGTTGTTAAAATGCCACGAAAAGTTGTTTTGTTTTTCTAAATTCTTTAGTTTTAGCTAACTAGTACATTAGAGCTCTTTTGAGGCCAAGAGTATGAAGGGCTCTGAAACTGAGTCTGGCTGCGAAAAGAAGAAGAACAATTCCACTGTTTGGTTTATGCGAAAAGATTAATCCACTTTTGGCAGAAATTTGGGATTTGTTCTAAGTACAACTTTATGTTTGTGCACTTGGAAAAAAAGTTCTTTAAGAGTGAATGCTTGTAATTCACTAACTCTTCGCAATGAAATAATAGCTACTTGGAAGGCGACATTCCATGTCAAAAATTGAATCCCACAAGAATGCATGGGTTCAAAAGGTGGGCCCATGAGTCTGGTGAGTACGATATTTAGATTCCAAGTAGGGACAGGTGGCATTCTAGGTGGAATAGTACGTTTTAATCCTTTCATGAAGGCTTTTATAACTGGAACTCTGACTAGAGAGGTGTGTTGAATAGTCTGCAAGTATGCAGATATTGCAGTAAGATGGATTTTAATGGATGAGAAAGCTAGATTTGATTTCTGAAAATGAAGTAGATAGCATACAATATCTTGTATTGATGTTTAGTGGATCAGTATTTTTAGATTGACAGTATTAAACACATCTTTTCCATTTGTTAGCATAACATTGTCTAGTGGTAGGTTTACATGCCTGCTTGAGTACTTCCATGCATTCTCATGAAAGTTTTAGGTATCCAAATTCTATGACTTCAGGAGCCAAATAGCAAAGTTCAGAGCACTGTGGTTTGGATGCCTGATATGACCTTTGTTTTGTGTTAACAAATCCGGCCTGTTTGGAAGTTTGGAGTGAGGTACTACGGACAGGCCTAGAAGTGTGGTGTACCAATGTTTTTGTGCCTACGCTGGGCATCCCCTGATGATTGGTTATTAGCCCTCTTTCTAGCAGCACTCACTACCACTGAGTCTGGAGGAACTTTGTGTGTGATATCATCAGGGTCTGTAGGAGCAGGTTTGTATTTTTTGACAATACGCAGATGTAGGAGGCTGGCCTGGTTTGTAGTGGTACCAAGGGGTACTTACACTCTGCACCAGGTCCAGTTATCCCTTATTAGTGTAGAAGAGGTGTCTAGCAGCTTAGGCTGATAGGTAAGGTAGCTTAGCAGAGCAGCTTAGGCTGAACTAGGAGACGTGTAAAGCTCCTACTATACCACTGGTGCCATATGCACAATATCATAAGAAAACACAATACACAGATATACTAAAAATAAAGGTACTTTATTTTTATGACAATATGCCAAAAGTATCTCAGTGAGTACCCTCAGTATGAGGGTAGCAAATATACATAAGATATATGTACACAATACCAAAAATATGCAGTAATAGCAAATAGAAAGCAATGCAAGCAATGTACAGTCACAATAGATTGCAATGAGAGCACATAGGTATAGGGGCAACACAATTCCCCAAAGCAGAGACCCTAAATAGCCAGAAAAGGAGGTTTGGCTACTTAGGAAGGAGGATAGGCTAGCAACACAGGTAAGAGCCTATCAGAAGGAGTCTCTGACGTCACCTGCTGGCCCTGGCCACTCAGAGCAGTCCAGTGTGCCAGCAGCACCTCTGTTTCCAAGATGGCAGAGGTCTGGAGCACACTGGAGGAGCTCTGGGCACCTCCCAGGGGAGGTGCAGGTCAGGGGAGTGGTCACTCCCCTTTCCTTTGTCCAGTTTCGCGCCAGAGCAGGGCTGGGGGATCCCTGAACCGGTGTAGACTGGCTTATGCAGAGATGGGCACCATCTGTGCCCATCAAAGCATTTCCAGAGGCTGGGGGAGGCTACTCCTCCCCAGCCCTGACACCTTTTTCCAAAGGGAGAGGGTGTAACACCCTCTCTCTGAGGAAGTCCTTTGTTCTGCCTTCTTGGGCCAAGCCTGGCTGGACCCCAGGAGGGCAGAAAACTGTCTGAGGGGTTGGCAGCAGCTGCAGTGAAACCCCGGGAAAGGTAGTTTGGCAGTACCCGGGTCTGTGCTAGAGACCCGTGGGATCATGGAATTGTCTCCCCAATGCCAGAATGATCTTAGACATGTTACATGGCCATGTTCAGAGTTACCATTGTGACGCTATACATATGTAGTGACATATGTGTAGTGCACGCGTGTAATGGTGTCCCCGCACTCACAAAGTGAGTAACGGTGTCCCCGCACTCACAAAGTCCGGGGAATTTGCTCTGAACAATGTGGGGGCACCTTGGCTAGTGCCAGGGTGCCCACACACTAAGTAACTTAGCACCCAACCTTTACCAGGTAAAGGTTAGACATATTTTACCAATTTTACCAATTTACATTGGCATACTGGAACACCCTTATAATTCCCTAGTATATGGTACTGAGGTACCCAGGGTATTGGGGTTCCAGGAGATCCCTATGGGCTGCAGCATTTCTTTTGCCACCCATAGGGAGCTCTGACAATTCTTACACAGGCCTGCCACTGCAGCCTGAGTGAAATAACGTCCACGTTATTTCACAGCCATTTTACACTGAACTTAAGTAACTTATAAGTCACCTATATGTCTAACCTTTACCTGGTAAAGGTTGGGTGCTAAGTTACTTAGTGTGTGGGCACCCTGGCACTAGCCAAGGTGCCCCCACATTGTTCAGGGCCAATTCCCCGGACTTTGTGAGTGCGGGGACACCATTACACGAGTGCACTACATATAGGTCACTACCTATGTGTAGCTTCACAATGGTAACTCCGAATATGGCCATGTAACAGGTCTATGATCATGGAATTGCCCCCTCTATGCCATCCTGGCATAGTTGGCACAATCCCATGATCCCACGGGTCTCTAGCACAGACCCTGGTACTGCCAAACTGCCTTTCCCGGGGTTTCACTGGAGCTGCTGCTGCTGCCAACCCCTCAGACAGGTTTCTGCCCTCCTGGGGTCCAGCCAGGCTTGGCCCAGTATGGCAGAACAAAGGACTTCCTCAGAGAGAGGGTGTTACACCCTCTCCCTTTGGAAAATGGTGTGAAGGCAGGGGAGGAGTAGCCTCCCCCAGCCTCTGGAAATGCTTTCATGGGCACACATGGTGCCCATTTCTGCATAAGCCAGTCTACACCGGTTCAGGGACCCCTCAGCCCTGCTCTGGCACGAAACTGGACAAAGGAAAGGGGAGTGACAACTCCCCTGACCTGCACCTCCCCTGGGAGGTGCCCAGAGCTCCTCCAGTGTGCTCCAGACCTCTGCCATCTTGGAAACAGAGGTGCTGCTGGCACACTGGACTGCTCTGAGTGGCCAGGGCCAGCAGGTGACGTCAGAGACTCCTTCTGATAGGCTCCTTCAGGTGTTGCTAGCCTATCTTCTCTCCTAAGTAGCCAAACCCTCTTTTCTGGCTATTTAGGGTCTCTGCTTTGGGGAATTCCTTAGATAACGAATGCAAGAGCTCATCCGAGTTTCTCTGCATCTCTCTCTTCACCTTCTGCCAAGGAATCGACTGCTGACCGCACTGGAAGCCTGCAAAACTGCAACAAAGTAGCGAAGACGACTACTGCAACTCTGTAATGCTGATCCTGCCGCCTTCTCGACTGCTTTCCTGGTGGTGCATGCTGTGGGGGTAGTCTGCCTCCTCTCTGCACTAGAAGCTCCGAAGAAATCTCCTGTGGGTCGACGGAATCGTCCCCCTGCTACCGCAGGCACCAAAGAACTGCATCACCGGTACCCTGGGTCTCCTCTCAGCACGACGAGCGAGGTCCCTTGATTCCAGCAACTCTGTCCAAGTGACTCCCACAGTCCAGTGACTCTTCAGTCCAAGTTTGGTGGAGGTAAGTCCTTGCCTCCCCACGCCAGACTGCATTGCTGGGAACCGCGACTTTTGCAGCTACTCCGGCCTCTGTGCACTTCCGGCGGAAATCCTTTGTGCACAGCCAAGCCTGGGTCCGCAGCACTCTAACCTGCATTGCACGACTTTCTAAGTTGTCCTCCGGCGACGTGGGACTCCTTTGTGCGACTTCGGGTGAGCACTGTTTCACTCCTCTTCGTAGTGCCTGTTCCGGCACTTCTGCGGGTGCTGCCTGCTTCTGAGAGGGCTCCTTGTCTTGCTCGACACCCCCTCTGTCCCCAGACGCAATTGGCGACATCCTGGTCCCTCCTGGGCCACAGCAGCATCCAAAAACCCTAACCGCACAACTTGCAGCTAGCAAGGCTTGTTTGCGGTCTTTCTTCAGGAAAACACTTCTGCACGACTCTCCCACGGCGTGAGGGATCCGTCCTCCAAAGGGGAAGTTCCTAGCCCTTGTCCTTCCTGCAGAATCCTCAGCTTCTACTGTCCACTAGCAGCTTCTTTGCACCCACAGCTGGCATTTCCTGGGCATCTGCCCATCTCCGACTTGCTTGTGACTTTTGGACTTGATCCCCTTGTTCCACAGGTACCCTCGACTGAAAATCCATTGTTGTTGCATTGCTGGTTTGTGTCTTTCCTGCAGAATTCCCCTATCACGACTTCTATGTCCTTTGGGGAACTTTAGTGCACTTTGCACTCACTTTTCAGGGTCTTGGGGTGGGCTATTTTTCTAACCCTCACTGTTTTCTTACAGTCCCAGCGACCCTCTACAAGGTCACATAGGTTTGGGGTCCATTTGTGGTTCGCATTCCACTTTTGGAGTATATGGTTTGTGTTGCCCCTATCCCTATGTGTCCCCATTGCATCCTATTGTAACTATACATTGTTTGCACTGTTTTCTAATACTATACTGCATATTTTTGGTATTGTGTACATATATCTTGTGTATATTTGCTATCCTCATACTGAGGGTACTCATTGAGATACTTTTGGCATATTGTCATAAAAATAAAGTACCTTTATTTTTAGTATATCTGTGTATTGTGTTTTCTTATGATATTGTGCATATGACACTAGTGGTACTGTAGGAGCTTCACTCGTCTCCTAGTTCAGACTAAGCTGCTCTGCTAAGCTACCATTATCTATCAGCCTAAGCTGCTAGACACCCTATACACTAATAAGGGATAACTGGGCCTCGTGCAAGGTGTAAGTGCCCTAGGTACTCACTACAAGCCGCCAGTCCAGCCTCCTACATTGGTTGTGCAGTGGTGGGATAAGTGCTTTGTAACTACTTACCACTTTTGTCATTGTACTTTTCATAAGAGAAAAATATACAAAACAAGTTCAGTGTATCTACACCTAACCAAAAAGTTTTGCATTTCTTTTCTCACTGTTTTTCAAAAGTGCTGAAAAGTACTTCTAAACTTTCAAAAAGTTCTTTAAAAGTTTTAAAAGTTTTTTTTTCTGTCTTTCTAAAAGTTCTGAACAACTTTTTGTTCCTTTTTCTATCACTTAAACACTTTCTAAAATGTCTGGCACAGGCCAAACTGTTGATCTGTCCAAACTTGCTTATGATCACCTTAGCTGGAAAGGAGCAAGGAGTCTCTGCATAGAAAGAGGTTTAAGTGTAGGGAAGAATCCCCCCCAGAGAACTGTTGGTTAACATGCTTATAGAACAGGATAAGGCCAGAGGTGCCCCATCTGTTGAAAAAGTAGCTAATGGTTCAAAATCTGATCCAGGGACACCCCTAGAAAAAGATTCAGGAAAGAAACTTCCTAGCCTGCCCATTACCAGACAGCCTAGCATAGTTGGTACTGATGTAGAGTCACACCATACTGATAGTGTTGTCTCACATCATAGCAAGAGTATTCCTTCTCATCATAGTAGAAGTGATGTTTCTGTTAACCAAGCTGTTAGGATGCCTTCTGTAAGGGATGGGTCTCCTTCTGTTCATTCTCACCATACTTCTGTTTCAAGGAATGTCCCACCCACCCACCCTGATGACAGAGTGTTAGAAAGGGAGCTCAATAGATTGAGAGTGGAACAAATCAGACTGAAGCTCAAGAAGCAACAGCTGGAATTGGATAGACAGTCCTCAGAAGTGGAAAGGGAAAGACAGAAATTGGGTTTAGAAACACAGGGTGGCAGCAGCAGTATTCCCCATAGTCATCCTGCAAAAGAGCATTATTCTAGGAATCTGCACAAGATAGTTCCCCCTTATAAGGAGGGGGATGACATTAACAAGTGGTTTGCTGCACTTGAGAGGGCCTGTGTTGTACAGGATGTCCCTCAAAGTCAGTGGGCTGCTATCCTATGGCTATCATTTAGTGGAAAGGGTAGGGATAGGCTCCTTACTGTGAAAGAAAGTGATGACAATAATTTTACAGTTCTTAAGAATGCACTCCTGGATGGTTATGGCTTAACCACTGAACAGTACAGGATGAAGTTCAGAGAGACCAAAAAGGAGTCTTCACAAGACTGGGTTGATTTTGTTGACCATTCAGTGAAGGCCTTGGAAGGGTGGTTACATGGCAGTAAAGTTACTGATTATGAAAGCCTGTATAACTTGATCCTGAGAGAGCATATTCTTAATAATTGTGTGTCTGATTTGTTGCACCAGTACTTGGTGGACTCTGATCTGACCTCTCCCCAAGAATTGGGAAAGAAGGCAGGCAAAAGAGTCAGAGCAAGGGTGAACAGAAAAGTTCATACAGGGGGTGACAAAGATGGCAACAAGAAGAAGGATGGTAAGTCTTCTGACAAGGGTGGGGACAAATCTAAAAATGAGTCTTCATCAGGCCCACAAAAACACTCTGGTGGGGGTGGTGGGCCCAAATCCTCCTCAAATCAAAACAAAGAAAAGAAACCATGGTGCTATTTATGTAAAATAAAAGGCCATTGGACAACAGATCCCAGTTGTCCAAAGAAAAGCACCAAGCCTCCTACCACTACAACCCCTACTGCTACACCTAGTGCCCCTACTAATAGCAGTGGTGGTGGGAGCAAACCTACTAATAGCCAATCCAAGGGGGTAGCTGGGCTCACTTTTGGTAACTTAGTTGGGGTTGGTCTGATTAGGGAGACCACAGAGGCTGTGTTAGTCTCTGAGGGGGCTATTGATTTAGCCACCTTGGTTGCTTGTCCCCTTAACATGGATAAGTACAAGCAACTACCCCTAATAAATGGTGTTGAGGTTCAGGCCTACAGGGACACTGGTGCCAGTGTTACTATGGTAATAGAGAAACTGGTCCACCCTGAACAACACCTACTTGGTCACCAGTACCAAGTAACCGATGCTCTCAACAACACACTTAGCCACCCCATGGCTGTTGTAAATCTCAACTGGGGGGGGGGTTACTGGTCCAAAGAAAGTTGTGGTTGCCTCAGATTTACCTGTAGACTGTCTACTTGGAAATGATTTAGAGACATCAGCTTGGTCAGATGTGGAGTTGGAGGCCCATGCAGCAATGCTGGGCATTCCAGGGCATATTTTTGCTTTGACAAGGGCTCAGGCCAAAAAGCAAAAAGGACAGGGTGACTTGGATCCTGGAACAATGGACCAAGTGCTCCCTAAAGCTAGGGCTAGTAGAAGTAAAGCACTACCTACTATCCCTCCCTCTACAGTGGATTCTACTTCTGAGGAAGAAGAATTTCCACCCTGTGCAGAACCTACACCAGAGGAGCTGGAAGCAGATACTGCTGAGCTTTTGGGTGAAGGGGGGCCTGCCAGGGAGGAGCTGAGTGTGGCACAGCATACCTGTCCCACACTAGAGGGTCTAAGACAGCAAGCTGTCAAACAAGCAAATGGGGATGTCAGTGACACACACAGAGTTTACTGGGAGGACAACCTCTTGTACACTGAAGCAAGGGATCCTAAACCTGGAACTGCCAGGAGGTTAGTGATTCCTCAGGAGTACAGAAAGTTCCTCCTAACTCTAGCCCACGACATTCCCTTAGCTGGACATTTGGGGCAAATGAAAACTTGGGACAGGCTTGTTCCCCTGTTTCATTGGCCTAGAATGTCAGAGGACACAAAGGAATTTTGTAAGTCCTGTGAAACCTGTCAAGCCAGTGGCAAGACAGGTGGCACTCCAAAGGCACCCCTTATCCCACTGCCTGTGGTTGGGGTTCCCTTTGAAAGGGTAGGGGTTGACATAGTTGGCCCCCTTGACCCTCCCACTGCTTCAGGCAATAGGTTTATCTTGGTGGTAGTGGACCATGCCACCAGATATCCTGAAGCAATTCCTCTAAGGACCACTACAGCACCTGCAGTGGCAAAGGCCCTCCTGGGAATATTTTCCGGGGTGGGCTTCCCAAAAGAGGTGGTATCAGACAGGAAAAGCAATTTCATGTCTGCTTACTTAAAGGCCATGTGGAAGGAGTGTGGTGTGACATACAAGTTCACTACACACTATCATCCACAAACAAATGGACTGGTGGAGAGATTTAATAAAACTCTCAAAGGCATGATTATGGGACTCCCTGAAAAACTCAGGAGGAGATGGGATATCCTTTTACCATGCCTCCTTTTTGCTTACAGGGAGGTACCCCAAAAAGGAGTGGGCTTCAGCCCCTTTGAACTCCTCTTTGGACACCCTGTGAGAGGTCCTCTAACACTTGTTAAGGAGGGTTGGGAAAAACCTTTAAAAGCTCCAAAGCAAGACATAGTGGACTATGTACTTGGCCTCAGATCAAGGATGGCTGAGGACATGAAAAAGGCCAGTAAAAACCTTCAGGCCAGCCAAGAGCTCCAAAAGCAATGGCATGACCAGACGGCTGTTTTGGTTCAGTACCAACCAGGGCAGAAAGTGTGGGTCTTGGAGCCTGTGGCCACAAGAGCACTCCAAGATAAATGGAGTGGACCCCACATAATTGTTGAAAAGAAGGGTGAAGTCACCTACTTAGTTGACTTAGGCACTGCCAGGAGTCCCCTTAGGGTGCTCCATGTCAGTCGCCTGAAACCCTACTATGACAGGGCTGATTTCACCCTGCTCATGGCAACTGATGAGGGACAGGAAGAAGAGAGTGACCCTCTCCCTGATCTCTTCTCTTCCACAGAATAAGATGCTCTAGTGGAAGGTGTAGTTTTGGCAGATTGTCTTACTGCTGAGCAGAAAGACCACTGCATAAATCTCCTGGGTCAGTTTTCAGAACCCTTTTCTACTGTGCCAGGCACCACTTCTTGGTGTGAGCACACTATAGATACTGGAGACAGCTTACCTGTCAAAAGTAAGATCTATAGGCAGCCTGACCATGTCAGGGACTGCATAAAACAAGAGGTTCAGAAAATGCTTGAACTGGGAGTGGTTGAGCACTCTGAAAGTCCATGGGCCTCTCCTGTGGTACTTGTACCAAAACCTCATTCCAAGGATGGAAAGAAGGAAATGCGGTTTCGTGTTGACTACAGAGGTCTCAACCAGGTAACCAAAACTGATGCTCACCCTATACCCAGGGCAGATGAGCTCATAGATACACTGGCATCTGCCAAGTATCTAAGCACTTTTGACTTGACTGCAGGGTATTGGCAGATCAAATTATCAGAAGATGCAAAAGCAAAAACTGCATTTTCAACCATTGGAGGCCCTTACCAATTCACAGTAATGCCTTTTGGATTGAAAAATGCACCTGCCACTTTTCAGAGGTTGGTGAATACAGTCCTGCAAGGGCTGGAAGCTTTTAGTGCAGCATATCTGGACGATATAGCTGTCTTTAGCTCCAGTTGGGATGATCACCTGGTCCACCTATGGAAAGTTTTGGAGGCCCTGCAAAAGGCAGGCCTCACTATCAAGGCTTCAAAGTGCCAGATAGGGCAGGGGAAGGTGGTTTATCTGGGACACCTGGTTGGTGGGGAACAGATTGCACCACTTCAGGGGAAAATCCAAACTATTATAGATTGGGTTCCCCCTACTACTCAGACCCAGGTGAGAGCCTTCTTAGGCCTCACTGGGTATTACAGGAGGTTCATTAAGAACTATGGCTCCATTGCAGCCCCTCTTAATGACCTCACTTCAAAGAAAATGCCTAAAAAGGTATTATGGACAGCTAGCTGTCAAATAGCTTTTGAGGAGCTGAAGCAGGCCATGTGATCTGCACCTGTCCTGCAAAGCCCCTGTTACTCCAAGAAATTAATTGTCCAAACTGATGCATCTGAATTAGGGGTAGGGGCAGTCCTTTCACAACTTAATTCTGAGGGCCAGGATCAACCTGTTGCTTTTATTAGTAGGAGGTTGACCCCTAGAGAAAAGCGTTGGTCTGCCATAGAGAGGGAGGCCTTTGCTGTGGTCTGGGCACTGAAGAAGTTGAGGCCATACCTGTTTGGCACTCACTTCATTGTTCAGACAGACCACAAACCTCTACTTTGGCTAAAACAAATGAAAGGTGAAAATCCTAAATTGTTGAGGTGGTCTATATCCCTACAGGGAATGGACTATACAGTGGAACATAGACCTGGGAGTACCCACTCCAATGCAGATGGACTCTCCAGATATTTCCACTTAGACAATAAAGACGCATCAGGTCATGGCTAGTCTTATTGTCCTTCGTTTGGGGGGGGGGGGGGTGGGGTTGTGTAGGAAAGTACCATCTTGCCTGGCATGTTACCCCCATTTTTCACTGTATATATGTTGTTTTAGTTGTATGCGTCACTGGGACCCTGCCAGCCAGGGCCCCAGTGCTCATAAGTGTGCCTGAATGTGTTACCTGTGTTATGACTAACTGTCTCACTGAGGCTCTGCTATCCAGAACCTCAGTGGTTATGCTCTCTCATTTCTTTCAAATTGTCACTAACAGGCTAGTGACTAATTTTACCAATTTACATTGGCATACTGGAACACCCTTATAATTCCCTAGTATATGGTACTGAGGTACCCAGGGTATTGGGGTTCCAGGAGATCCCTATGGGCTGCAGCATTTCTTTTGCCACCCATAGGGAGCTCTGACAATTCTTACACAGGCCTGCCACTGCAGCCTGAGTGAAATAACGTCCACGTTATTTCACAGCCATTTTACACTGCACTTAAGTAACTTATAAGTCACCTATATGTCTAAACTTTACCTGGTAAAGGTTGGGTGCTAAGTTACTTAGTGTGTGGGCACCCTGGCACTAGCCAAGGTGCCCCCACATTGTTCAGGGCCAATTCCCCGGACTTTGTGAGTGCGGGGACACCATTACACGTGTGCACTACATATAGGTCACTACCTATGTGTAGCTTCACAATGGTAACTCCGAATATGGCCATGTAACATGTCTATGATCATGGAATTGCCCCCTCTATGCCATCCTGGCATAGTTGGCACAATCCCATGATCCCATGGGTCTCTAGCACAGACCCTGGTACTGCCAAACTGCCTTTCCCGGGGTTTCACTGCAGCTGCTGCTGCTGCCAACCCCTCAGACAGGTTTCTGCCCTCCTGGGGTCCAGCCAGGCTTGGACCAGGATGGCAGAACAAAGGACTTCCTCAAAGAGAGGGTGTTACACCCTATCCCTTTGGAAAATGGTGTGAAGGCAGGGGAGGATTAGCCTCCCCCAGCCTCTGGAAATGCTTTCATGGGCACACATGGTGCCCATTTCTGCATAAGCCAGTCTACACCGGTTCAGGGACCCCTCAGCCCTGCTCTGGCGCGAAACTGGACAAAGGAAAGGGGAGTGACAACTCCCCTGACCTGCACCTCCCCTGGGAGGTGCCCAGAGCTCCTCCAGTGTGCTCCAGACCTCTGCCATCTTGGAAACAGAGGTGCTGCTGGCACACTGGACTGCTCTGAGTGGCCAGGGCCAGCAGGTGACGTCAGAGACTCCTTCTGATAGGCTCCTTCAGGTGTTGCTAGCCTATCTTCTCTCCTAAGTAGCCAACCCCTCTTTTCTGGCTATTTAGGGTCTCTGCTTTGGGGAATTCCTTAGATAACGAATGCAAGAGCTCATCCGAGTTCCTCTGCATCTCTCTCTTCACCTTCTGCCAAGGAATCGACTGCTGACCGCGCTGGAAGACTGCAAAACTGCAACAAAGTAGCGAAGACGACTACTGCAACTCTGTAACGCTGATCCTGCCGCCTTCTCGACTGCCTTCCTGGTGGTGCATGCTGTGGGGGTAGTCTGCCTCCTCTCTGCACTAGAAGCTCCGAAGAAATCTCCCGTGGGTCGACGTAATCGTCCACCTGCTACCCCAGGCACCAAAGAACTGCATCACCGGTACCCTGGGTCTCCTCTCAGCACGACGAGCGAGGTCCCTTGATTCCAGCAACTCTGTCCAAGTGACTCCCACAGTCCAGTGACTCTTCAGTCCAAGTTTGGTGGAGGTAAGTCCTTGCCTCCCCACGCCAGACTGCATTGCTGGGAACCGCGACTTTTGCAGCTACTCTGGCCTCTGTGCACTTCCGGCGGAAATCCTTTGTGCACAGCCAAGCCTGGGTCCGCAGCACTCTAACCTGCATTGCACGACTTTCTAAGTTGTCCTCCGGCGACGTGGGACTCCTTTGTGCGACTTCGGGTGAGCACCGTTTCACTCCTCTTCGTAGTTCCTGTTCCGGCACTTCTGCGGGTGCTGCCTGCTTCTGAGAGGGCTCCTTGTCTTTTTCGACACCCCCTCTGTCCCCAGACGCAATTGGCGACATCCTGGTCCCTCCTGGGCCACAGCAGCATCCAAAAACCCTAACCGCACGACTTGCAGCTAGCAAGGCT
The DNA here is from genome assembly GCF_031143425.1 of Pleurodeles waltl. Taxonomy (NCBI): domain Eukaryota; kingdom Metazoa; phylum Chordata; class Amphibia; order Caudata; family Salamandridae; genus Pleurodeles; species Pleurodeles waltl. Next base: position 376,041,576 of record NC_090445.1, read on the forward strand.
TGTTTGCGGTCTTTCTTCAGGAAAACACTTCTGCACGACATTCCACGGCGTGAGGGATCCGTCCTCCAAAGGGGAAGTTCCTAGCCCTTGTCGTTCCTGCAGAATCCTCAGCTTCTACTGTCCAGTAGCAGCTTCTTTGCACCCACAGCTGGCATTTCCTGGGCATCTGCCCATCTCCGACTTGCTTGTGACTTTTGGACTTGGTCCCCTTGTTCCACAGGTACCCTCGACTGGAAATCCATCGTTGTTGCATTGCTGGTTTGTGTCTTTCCTGCAGAATTCCCCTATCACGACTTCTATGTCCTTTGGGGAACTTTAGTGCACTTTGCACTCACTTTTCAGGGTCTTGGGGTGGGCTATTTTTCTAACCCTCACTGTTTTCTTACAGTCCCAGCGACCCTCTACGTGGTTCGCATTCCACTTTTGGAGTATATGGTTTGTGTTGCCCCTATCCCTATGTGTCCCCATTGCATCCTATTGTAACTATACATTGTTTGCACTGTTTTCTAATACTATACTGCATATTTTTGGTATTGTGTACATATATCTTGTGTATATTTGCTATCCTCATACTGAGGGTACTCGCTGAGATACTTTTGGCATATTGTCATAAAAATAAAGTACCTTTATTTTTAGTATATCTGTGTATTGTGTTTTCTTATGATATTGTGCATATGACACTAGTGGTACTGTAGGAGCTACACTCGTCTCCTAGTTCAGCCTAAGCTGCTCTGCTAAGCCACCATTATCTATCAGCCTAAGCTGCTAGACACCCTATACACTAATAAGGGATAACTGGGCCTGGTGCAAGGTGTAAGTACCCCTAGGTACTCACTACAAGCCAGTCCAGCCTCCTACAATAGTAGGTAGTGTTTTACCTTTACTAACCCTAGCTTTAGGGAGCACTTGGTCCATTGTTCCAGGATCCAAGTCACCCTGTCCTTTTTGCTTTTTGGCCTGAGCCCTGGTTAAAGCAAAATTATGCCCAGGAATGGCCAGCATTGCTGCATGAGCCTCCAACTCCACTTCTGCCCAAGCTGATGTCTCTAAATCGTTCCCTAGTAGACAGTCTACAGGTAAATCTGAGGCAACCACAACTTTCTTTGGACCAGTAACCCCCCCCCAGTTAGATTTACAACAGCCATGGGGTGGCTAAGAGTGTTGTTATGAGCATCAGTCACTTGGTACTGGTGACCAAGTAGGTGTTGTTCAGGGTGTACCAGTTTCTCTATTACCATGGTGACACTGGCACCTGTGTCCCTGTAGGCCTGAACCTCAACACCATTTATTAGGGGAAGTTGCTTGTACTTATCCATATTAAGGGGACAAGCAACCAAGGTAGCCAAATCAATGGCACCTTCAGAGACTAACACAGCCTCTGTGGTCTCCCTAACAAGACCAACCCCAACTAAATTACCGAAAGTGAGCCCAGCTACTCCCTTGGATTGGCTATTAGTAGGTTTGCTCCCACCACCACTGCTATTACTAGGGGCACTAAGTGTATCAGCAGGGGTTGTAGTGGTGGGAGGCTTGGTGCTTTTCTTTGGACAACTGGCATCAGTGGCCTTTTACTTTACATAAATAGCACTTAAAGGTTTCTTTACTTGATTTGAAGAGGATTTTGGCCCACCACCCCCACCAGAATGTTTTTGTGGGCCTGATGAAGACTCATTTTTAGATTTGTCCCCACCCTTGTCAGAAGACTTACCATCCTTCTTCTTGCCATCCTTGTCACCCCCTGTATGAACCTTTCTGTTCACTCTTGTTCTGACCCATTTGTCTGCCTTCTTTCCCAATTCTTGGGGAGAGGTCAGATCTGAGTCCACTAGATATTGGTGCAACAAATCAGACACACAGTTATTAAGAATATGCTGTCTCAGGATTAAGTTATACAGGCTTTCATAGTCAGAAACTTTACTGCCATGTAACCACTCCTCCAAGGCCTTCACTGAATGGTCAGCAAAGTCTACCCAGTCTTGTGAAGACTCCTTTTTGGTTTCTCTGAACTTGAGCCTATACTTTTCAGTGGTTAAGCCATAACCATCTAGGAGTGCATTCTTAAAAACTGTTACATTATTGGCATCACTTTCCTTCACAGTAAGGAGCCTATCCCTACCCTTTCCACTGAAAGATAACCATAGGATAGCAGCCCACTGCTTTTGAGGGACTCCCTGTACAACACAGGCCCTCTCAAGTGCAGCAAACCACTTGTTAATGTCATCCCCCTCCTTATAAGGGGGAACTATCTTGTGCAGATTCCTAAAATCATGCTCTTTTACAGGATTACTATCTGTAATACTGCTGCTGCCACCATGGGGTCCAAACCCCAACCTCTGCCTTTCTTTTTCTAAGTCAAAATGTTTCCCTGTCTAGAGCCAGCTGTTGCTGTTTAAGCTTCAGTTTGGACTCTTCCACTCTCAATCTATTGAGTTCCCTTTCTAACATTCTGTCATCAGGGTGGGTGGGTTGGTTTATGCTTAGACACAGAAGAATGGTGTGAATGGACAGAGGGAGACCTGTCCCCAACAGATGGCACTCTAACAACCTGGCCTAAAGGAGTGACATCCCTACTGTGATGAGAGCTCACATCAGTACCAGCCCTGCTAGGTGGCCTGCTAAGGGGCAGGTTGGGGATTCTCATATAACACTTTTGCTGGGGCTACCCCAGAATCAGAGTGTGAACCATCAGCTAATCTCTCACCAGATGTGCCAGCTATGGTCTTATCATGTTCAATGAGCAAATTAACCAACAATTCTCTAGAGGGATTCTTCCCTACCCCTAAACCTCTATCAATGCAGAGACTCCTTACACCTTTCCTGTTAAGGTGGTCATAAGCTGTGCTGGCCAGATCCAGAGTTTGACCTGTACCAGACGTGATAGAAAAGGGTTTAAGGGACAGAAAAAGAAAGAAAAAGTTTCAGAACTTTTTAAGGAACAGGAAAAAAATCTTTTTCAACTTTTTTAGAACTTTTTTGAAAGTTTTAGAGGTACTTTTCAGCACTTAGCAATAGAGTAAGAGAAGAAAAGCAAAACGTTTTGGTTAGGTGTACATACACTGAACTTGTTTTGTATATTTTTCTCTTATGAAAAGTACAAAATGACAAAGTGGTAAGTAGGTGCAAGTACTTATCCCACCGCTGCACAACCAATGTAGGAGGCTGGCCTGGTTTGTAGTGGTACCATGGGGTACTTACACTCTGCACCAGGTCCAGTTATCCCTTATTAGTGTAGAAGAGGTGTCTAGCAGCTTAGGCTGATAGAAAAGGTAGCTTAGCAGAGCAGCTTAGGCTGAACTAGGAGACGTGTAAAGCTCCTACTATACCACTGGTGTCATATGCACAATATCATAAGAAAACACAATACACAGATATACTAAAAATAAAGGTACTTTATTTTTATGACAATATGCCAAAAGTATCTCAGTGAGTACCCTCAGTATGAGGATAGCAAATATACACAAGATATATGTACACAATACCAAAAATATGCAGTAATAGCAAATAGAAAGCAATGCAAGCAATGTACAGTCACAATAGATTGCAATGAGAGCACATAGGTATAGGGGCAACACAAACCATATACTCCAAAAGTGGAATGCGAATCACGAATGAACCCCAAACCTATGTGACCTTGTAGAGGGTCGCTGGGACTGTAAGAAAACAGTGAGGGTTAGAAAAATAGCCCAACCCAAGACCCTGAAAAGTGGGTGCAAAGTGCACCTAAGTTCCCCAGACAGCACAGAAGTCGTGATAGGGGAATTCTGCAAGGAAGACCAACACCAGCAATGCAACAACGATGGATTTCCAGACGAGAGTACCTGTGGAACAAAGGGACCAAGTCCAAGAGTCACACTCAAGTTGTGAGTGGACAGATGCCCAAGAAATGCCAGCTAAGGGTGCAAAGAAGCTGCCACCGGATGGTAGAAGCTGTGGATTCTGCAAGAACGAAGAGGACTAGGAACTTCCCCTTTGGAGGATGGATGTCCCACGTCGTGAAGAAGCTTGCAGAGGTGTTTCTGTGCAGGAAAGACTGCAAACAAGCCTTGCTAGCTGCAAGGATCGCGGTTAGGGTTTTTGGATGCTGCTGTGGCCCAGGAGGGACCAGGATGTCGCCAATTGCGTGAGGAGACAGAGGGGGCGCCCAGCAAGACAAGGAGCCCACTCAGAAGCAAGCAGCACCCGCAGAAGTGCCAGAACAGGCACTACGAAGAAGAGTGAACCGGAGCTCACCCGAAGTCACAAAAGAAGGTCCCACGACGCCGGAGGACAACTCAGGAGGTTGTGCACTGCAGGTTAGAGTGTCGGGGACCCAGGCTTGGCTGTGCACAAAGGAAATCCTGAAAGAGTGCACAGGAGCCGGAGCAGCTGCAAATCACGTGGTACCTAGCAATGCAGTCTAGCGTGGGGAGGCAAGGACTTACCTCCCCCAAACTTGGACTGAAGAGTCACTGGACTGTGGGAGTCACTTGGACAGAGTTGCTGAGTTCCAGGGACCACGCTCGTCGTGCTGAGAGGGGACCCAGAGGACCGGTGATGCAGTCTTTTAGTGCCTGCGGTTGCAGGGGGAAGATTCCGTCAACCCACGGGAGATTTCTTCGGAGCTTCTAGTGCAGAGAGGAGGCAGACTACCCCCACAGCATGCACCACCAGGAAAGCAGACGAGAAGGCAGCTGGATCAGCGATACAAGGTTGCAGTAGTCGTCTTTGCTACTTTGTTGCGGTTTTGCAGGCGTCCAGAGCAGTCAGCGGTCGATTCCTTGGCAGAAGGTGAAGAGAGAGATGCAAAGGAACTCTGATGAGCTCTTGCATTCGTTATCTAAAGAATCCCCCAAAGCAGAGATCCTAACTAGCCAGAAAAGGAGGTTTGACTACTTAGGAAGGAGGATAGGCTAGCAACACAGGTAAGTGCCTATCAGAAGGGAGTCTCTGACATCACCTGCTGGCCCTGGCCACTCAGAGCAGTCCAGTGTGCCAGCAGCACCTCTGTTTCCAAGATGGCAGAGGTCTGGAGCACACTGGAGGAGCTCTGCGCACCTCCCAGGGGAGGTGCAGGTCAGGGGAGTGGTCACTCCCCTTTCCTTTGTCCAGTTTCACGCCAGTGCAGGGCTGGGGGATCCCTGAACCGGTGTAGACTGGCTTATGCAGAGATGGGCACCATCTGTGCCCATCAAAGCATTTCCAGAGGCTGGGGGAGGCTACTCCTCCCCAGCCCTGACACCTTTTTCCAAAGGGAGAGGATGTAACACCCTCTCTCTGAGGAAGTCCTTTGTTCTGCCTTCCTGGGCCAAGCCTGGCTGGACCCCAGGAGGGCAGAATCCTGTCTGAGGGGTTGGCAGCAGCAGCAGCTGCAGTGAAACCCCGGGAAAGGTAGTTTGGCAGTACCGGGTCTGTGCTAGAGACTCGGGGGATCATGGAATTGTCTCCCCAATGCCAGAATGGCATTGGGGAGACAATTCCATGATCTTAGACATGTTACATGGCCATGTTCGGAGTTACCATTGTGACGCTATACATATGTAGTGACATATGTGTAGTGCACACGTGTAATGGTGTCCCCGCACTCACAAAGTCCGGGGAATTTGCCCTGAACAATGTGGGGGCACCTTGGCTAGTGCCAGGGTGCCCACCCACTAAGTAACTTAGCACCCAACCTTTACCAGGTAAAGGTTAGACATATAGGTGACTTATAAGTTACTTAAGTGCAGTGTAAAATGGCTGTGAAATAACGTGGACGTTATTTCACTCAGGCTGCAGTGGCAGGCCTGTGTAAGAATTGTCAGAGCTCCCTATGCGTGGCAAAAGAAATGCTGCAGCCCATAGGGATCTCCTGGAACCCCAATATCCTGGGTACCTCAGTACCATATACTAGGGAATTATAAGGGTGTTCCAGTATGCCAATGTGAATTGGTGAAATTGATCACTAACCTGTTAGTGACAATTTGGAAAGTAATGAGAGAGCATAACCACTGAGGTTCTGGTTAGCAGAGCCTCAGTGAGACAGTTAGTCATCACACAGGGAACACATACAGGGCACACTTATGAGCACTGGGGCCCTGGCTGGCAGAGTCCCAGTGACACATACAAGTAAAACAACATATATACAGTGAAATATGGGGGTAACATGCCAGGCAAGATGGTACTTTCCTACAGCAGAGTAATTACTCTAGCTTTGACTGGTTCACTAAAAATTTGATCTGCATGTTTAACCATACCAGGTAACAAAGGAAGGCACTGATATCTAGAGTGGGTGAAGGATAGAGTGTTAAACAAGAAATCCTCTTCTAGGGGTTCAGTGTGCATAAGCACCCCATGGTAAGCAGCTGCCCAGGAAACAACCTGCATGTATGCAGTAGTGTCCTCTAGTGGAGAAGGCTTGGAGGGGTATAAATCAGGGTCATTGTCAGGAATAAGATCTGGGTCATATAGATCCCAAAGATCCACTGTATCACCATGTAAATATTGCAAATGCATTGGTGAAGGTAAAGGTGGTGGGATAGTGGGTGGAGGTGAAAAGGAAAGCTGTGGTGACTAAGGGGGAGAAGTAGGGGCAGGTGCTGGCTTCTCCTTCTGCTTATAAATATTTGCTGGTTGTTGAGCAGTGTCTAATTGTTTTGGTTTGCGGAGGAGTCTCTTTGTGGATGTGAATCCTGGATTCTTGTTCGGAGTCAGTGTCTCGGATGGAGACTGCTATCTGCGCCTGTTCTTCCTCTATGTCCTCGAGATGTTCTATACTTTTCAACGCCATTTCCAATCTTCTGGCTCTCCAATCACACAGGGTCTTCTTGGATCAAAATGATCGACAGGCCTGACAATTTTCTTCTTTGTGATCGGGAGAAAGACACTGATTACAAACAAGGTGTTGATCTGTGTAGGGAAATTTAGCGTGGCACCAAGGACAAAATAGAAATGAAGTCCGGTCGATCAGACTTCGACACAGTAGGCCAAAACAGGCCAGATTCGGGCGCACACACCCAGAAGGGCAAAATCTAGTTTCCGACAGTACTTTCGGTTCGAGGCTAGGGGGAAACGCGATCGAAACAATACTGACGATTAAGGGAGTTTTCAAACGTTTCTGATTCGAAATCTGGGAGCGAGAGGAAACATGTCCGAACCAGACAGCGGAAAGAAAACAATCTAACAATGGAGTCGACGCCAAAGCGCAGTATGACCGAGAGGAGGAGTCACTCGATCCCGTGGCTCCAAAAAAACTTATTCGAAGAAAAACGATTTGTAACACTCTGAGCCCAACACTAGATGGCGGAATAATGCATAGCATGTTTATCTGCAGCTACACATGCCATCAAACATTTATATATATATATATATATATATATATATATATATATATATATACACACACACACACACATATATATACACATATATATATACACACACACATACACACTTACCAGGCATTCAACAAATACTCCACCTAGAGTACGGTACATATTATGAAGGTATCAACTCTTGAGCTCAAGCTCTTCTTCAGAGTAAATAAGCTGTATTACCTGTATATCAAGTATCATTAAGAATCAAAAAAGAAATAAACAGATGAAGAGCTGTTAACGACAGACCTGAAGAGGAAAGCCACCACTTCTGCACCAAATAATAAATAATAATAATGAAAGCCACTTAACGTAGAACAGGAAACAAGGCAACAGTGCAAGCGCACAATGTGAGCAATACATCCACCATCAAAGTAGAACTGGGTAGAAGCCCAACTTCAAAAAGAAAGAACACCTTGAAGTGGCAGGTGTGAAAACCCCCATAGGGTCCCAAAGCAATGTACACCCCAGAGAAGGCAAAAAAAACCAATAACCTGTCATTGACAGTATAAGAAAGAATAAGACCTGCAGAGGGCAGGAACACCCACACTTGGTGCCACCATGAGGTGGAACAGGCATAGGAAATAAATAAATCTCATGGGCACTGCCAAGGCTTGGCTTATCTTGAGAGAAAAGACAAATATCACCCATACAAGCCTGTACAGGAAGAAATGGCCAGGTAGAGGGTAAGAGAGGATCAGAGCTAATTCGCTGTTCCATCCCAAACTGCTGTGAAAACGCCACAAAGCAGAGTCAGACTGTGTGCCGAATAAATGGCCACCATCAAAAGGCATGTCAATCAAAGTGGTTTGAACAGCTTCCAAAAATCCAGAGGTACGTAACCAGGCACAGCCACATAGTGCCACTGAAGAGGCCATTGCCAACCCACAGAGGCAGTGGTATCCATATCACAGTGAATGATTAATTTAGCTGCCTGCTGGCCATCTCGGATCAAAGGGGCAAGATCGTTCCAGGTGTCCTCTGGAAGCTAAGGCAAAATGCTGTGTAGGAAGTTGGCTCTGTATATACTATGTCAAAGTACGAGATAGTGTGCATAGAGTCCAAGGGTTACCCTTAGAGGCTTATAGTGGCAAAATTAGATAATACTAACGCTCTATTTTGTGGTAGTGTGGTCGAGCAATAGGCTTATCAGAGGGTAGTATTAAGCATTTGTTGTACACACACACAGGCAATAAATGAGGAACACACACTCAAAGACTTAACTCCAGGCCAATAGTTTTTATATAGAAAAATATATTTTCTTTATTTATTTTAGAACCACAAGATTCAAGATTTTAGGTAAGTACATGAAATGCAAGGCACTTCACACAGTAAGTATGGAACTTTGATAAAAAACAATAGTACACAGTTTTGGTTAAAATGGCAATAAGCTATTTTAAAAGTGGACACTGCAAAAATCAACAGTTCCTGGGAGAGGTAAGTTTGGTTAGGTTTCTCAGGTAAGTAAAGCACTTACACAGTCAGTCTCTTGGGCATAGGCAGTCCACTATTGGGGGTTCAAGGCAACCCCAAAGCCACAGCACCAGCAACACAGGGTCTGTCAGGTGCAGAGGTCAAAGGAGGGCCCAGAACACATAGGCACCTAGGAAGAAAAGGGGTGCTCTGGTCCTAATCTGCTTACAGGTAAGTATCTGCATCCTCGGGGGCAGACCAGGGGGGTTTTGTAGAGTACTGGGGGTGGGGGGTGGGGGGGGGGGGGTTATTTGGGGGGTAAACACACACAAGCCCACAAAACACACCCTCAGCGGCACAGGGGCGGCCGGGTGCAGTGGACAAAGTAGGCATCGGATTTGCTATGGAAAGCAATTGAGGGACCCTGGGGTCATATAGGCGATGCAGGCAGGCCACAGGGGGGCTTCTCGGGCCAGCCACCAACTGGGCTAGGATGAGGGCCGCCTGCTGGTCACTCCTGCACTGGTAGGTCTCGGTCCTGGGGGCTGCGGGTGCAGTGCTGGGTCCAGGCGTCAGGTTCCCTTGTTACAAGGCAGTCACGGTCAGGGGGAGCCTCTAGATCCTCTATGCAGGCGTCGCTGTGGGGGTGCAGGGAGGTCGACTCTGGGTGTCCACGTCATTGGAGTGGCCTGGGAGACCTCTCTTCAGTTTTGGTTCTCCTGAACTCGAGCCGGGGGCGTCGGGTGCAGAGTGTGAAGTCTCACGCTTCCGGCGGGAAGGGAGTGTCTCTTTGAAAGTTGTTTCTTTGTTGCAACGTTAGCAAAGTTGTTGCAGTTTCTGAACAGTGCTGCTGTTCTCGGGAGTTTCTTGGTCCTTTAGGTGCAGGGCAGTCCTCTGAGTCTCCAGAGGTCGCTGGTCCCTGTGGATGCGTCGCTGTCCAGGTTCTTTGAGTCTGGAGACAGGACGGTAGGGCTGGGGCCAAGTCAGTTGGTGACTCCGTCGTCTCTGCAGGGCTTTCAGGTCAGCAGTCCTTCTTTCTTCAGGTTGCAGGAATCTGATTTCCTGGGTTCAGGGTTGCCCCTAAATACAAAATTTAGGGGTGTGTTTAGGTTGGGGGGGGGGGGGGCAGTAGCCAATGGCCACTGTCCTTAAGGGTGGCTACACCCTCTTTCTGCCTCCTCCCTGAGGGGAGGGGGGCACATCCCTATTCCTATTGGGGGAATCCTCCGACCTCAAGATGGAGGATTTCTAAAGGCAGGGGTCACCTCAGCTCAGGGCACCTTAGGGGCTGTCCTGACTGGTAGGTGACTCCTCCTTGTTTTTCCCATTATCTCCTCCGGCCTTGCCGCCATAAGTGGGGCCTGTGGTAGGAGGGGTGGGCATCTCCACTAGCGTGGATGCCTTTGGGTGCTGTAACCAAAGGCATGAGCCTCTGAGGCTCACCACCAGGTGTTACAGTTCCTGCAGGGGGAGGTGTGAAGCACCTCCACCCAGTACAGGCTTTGTTCCTGGCCACAGAGTGACAAAGGCACTCACCTCATGTGGCCAGAAACTCGTCTGGTTGTGGCAGGCTGGCAGAAACTGGTTAGCCTAGCACTAGGAGTCGGACTGGTATTCAGGGGGCATCTCTAAGATGCCCTCTGGGTGTATTCTACAATAAATTCCACACTGGCATCAGTGTACATGTATTGTGCTGAGAGGTTTGATACCAAACTTCCCAGATTTCAGTGTAGCCATTATGGAACTGTGGAGTTTGTAATTGACAGGCTCCTAGACCATATACTCTTTATGGCTACCCTGCACTTACGTCTAAGGTTTTGCTTAGACACTGTAGGGGCATAGTGCTCATGCAACTATGCCCTCACCTGTGGTATAGTGCACCTTGCCTTATGGCTGTAAGGCCTGCTAGAGAGTTGACTTACCTATGCCACAGGCAGTGAGAGGTGGACATAGCACCCTGAGGGGAGTGCCATGTTGATTTAATCATTTTCTCCCCACCAGCACACACAAGCTGTGAGGCAGTGTACATGTGCTGAGTGAGGGGTCCCCAGGGTGCCATAATACATGCTGCAGCCCTTAGAGACCCTTCCTGGCCACAGGGCCCTTCGTACCATGGGTACCATTTACAAGGGACTTATCTGTGTGCCAGGGCTGTGCCAATTGTGGGAACAAAGGTACAGTTTAAGGAAAGAACACTGGTGCTGGGGCCTGGTTAGCAGGGTCCCAGCACACTTTAATTCATAACTGGCATCAACAAAAGGCAAAAGGTTAGGGGGTAACCATGCCAAAGAAGGCATTTCCTTACAGCGTGCCAAAGAGTCCCACAATGAACGGGAAAAACATCCAAGAACACAAGATGCATTAAGACAGTGCAGAGCATAACTGGTGGAGGAGAACATATGCCTGCTACAAGCGTCAAGACTACTGGAATCTCCGTCAGACAGGACATGTGGAAGGGAGTCAATATCATGGGAGGCCAAAGGAGCATGTACCATCAAACTAGAAGGAGTAGGATGCTTGAGGACAAAGGCTGGATCACCTGGGGCAGGTCGGTGCCTATGAGATATAACCAGATCAGTAGGGGTCCAAGCCTCCAACAAAATGTTACATAGGGCTTCACTATAAAGAAGCACCGACTCAACCCTTGTTTGGCCTTGATGGAGGAGGTCAGAGGATCAGAAGTCAATTTCATGGTGGGAAGTGTCAGATCCAAAATCACAGCAACCTGCCTCAGCATGTCAGACAGAGGGAACTCACCTTCACAGCAAGGCCAGGGGGTGGAATGGAGGACTGAGGTTGGGGAAGAGTCCAAGCCACTCTCCGCACTTAGGTGAGACAGACAGCTGTCCTCCAGAGGAGACTGACCAGCATGAGAAATGGATGGTAGACACTCCAACTCTTCCCCAGCATCTCCAAAACCACGTCCCTCTGAAGGAAATATATGAAGGGACTTCCTAGAAAGGGGAACGACAGTGTTAGACAACCGGCATGACTGGCACCATACCTGACGTCAACCGGTACTGAAAAGGTGATGTCTCAACGTCAGACATGGAGAGGGGTGTGATGTTGGTCGGCGTAGCTGGAGTCAGCTGAGCAGATACAGGCACCGAAGGTGGAAACCCTGAAGGGATTTGCTCTGGCACTGTAACAGCTTTGACAACAGAAGCAGAAGGCCTAACTGAAGCCGGGGGTGAACTTGCCACTGCGGACATAGTCAGGCATTTTGAACCTCCTTGGGGCCCAAAGGAACTCCAGGGGAAGATGGTTTTCTGAAGATAGCGTGAAAAGAATCATAATATTCATGCATCTGGGTAAGAGTCACCCCAGCCCTGGGAAAGAGCGGGAGACATGGGGTAGACTCGGGTCTTGACTCCTCACCAAGGAGCGGTGGGAGGCCATACGCGGTGAGCTCCAGAAATGCCATGACTTCGGCTGCTTGCATCATGACCAATGTTCCGTGTAAGGGGAGCGCACAGGCGCGGACACCCTTCCTTCCCCCACCACGCAGGCCTCTTTGCGAAGCGCACGTCACTGCCTGCCTCATGCCTGCAGCACGCAAGAGAGTGAAACCGTACGTCAGCGCTGTGTTTTAAAAAAGAAACCGCGAAAACACTGTCACTCTCTTCGCGGCAGAGCAGGACAACGAACGGAGGTGCAGCCACCGAGGAGAAATCACTGCACAACGAGGGTCTCAAATGAAATCAGGCACGTGTGAATAAAGGGCCACGGTGGCACTGCAGGCATCTCCTCTGCAGGGACCGTGTTGTCTGCACTGCTCAATCTTTGAAAGTAAACGTGCTGGTCCCCAAAGGGCTCCACTTACACACGCGGCTGCTGCAATTGTTTCTTTTTAGGCGTGCTGAGCCGATTGGTAAAAGCAGTTGGTCACATGTCGGAAGTCCCCATGTCTCTTCCACAAAGGCACGTAAGTAAAAAAAAAAACGTTCCGGTGCTCAAAGCCCTCCTCTTAAACACAAGGCTGCTGTAATTAAATCTGCCAGCAGTGAATACTGAGGCAGCGTAAACCTGAAGCCATCTCGGGCCTCTTCAATCCATTTACGGCCACCCTCCTGCCCCTTCAGCTCACTCCTGCAGCTTTCTATTTTCGCCCTTTATGACGTACTCAGGGAGCTGGTGAAAACATACCTGTGTTGAGTATGTCTGAAAACAAGGAAAAGCAGCCAAAATGCAGGTATGACAAATAAGTTAAAAAGAGCTCCAAATGAAACCAGTCAAACAAGCTTAGAAGCTAAAAGCAAAATTAATTGTATTTAAGCTCTGGTTGCAGAAGAACAAATGAGCAAGGTGAAATAGAAATAGCCCCAAAAAATGTAAGCGAAGTGCCCAGACAAAAGAGCTCTGAATGAACTAAAGCGAAAGATTACAGACACACTCAAATCCTTTAGACTGTTTTGAACAATACATATTATACAGAACAAAATGTGACTTTTTAAAAACAACATTGTCAGCAGCGGATATTTTGCATTAATTCATTTCTTTTACACGTTTTCATGAAAGAAAGCTTCACATAATACTTTTGAAACAAGGCTGCTGTAGTTAAATCTGCCAGCAGTGCATACTGAGGCAGCGTAAATCTGAAGCCATCTCGGGCTTCTTCAATCCATTTACGGCCACCCCCTGCCCCTTCAGCTCACTCCTGCAGCTTTTTACTTTCCCCCTTTATGACGCGTTTTTGTTTTTACCTTCTTCTGTCTTTTCCATGTGCGTCTTTTGCTCGCAGCAAATGCTTGAGTCATAAGAATAAGCCCCGGCCCTCAAAAACAAGTGCTGGTGCAACAAGCACAAATTAAGCACTGGGCAGCAGTCTAGTCATCAGCCTTTGACCCACAGGGGCCAGGCAGTAGTCTGTGCTGATGCTCCTTCTTCACTTTCAGGGTGACAGTGACTATGCGCATCACCGCTATTGGCCTCCCAGCAGTTTTTGTTAAAACTATGGCACTCAGCGTCACGGAGTCCAAACTAAATGCAGCAGTGATTAGACGATATACAGGGTGGTTCTGCCCAAGGCGCAGAGTGGCTCTCAAGTTCTGGTGGTCTGCTGTACACTCCTTCACAGGGAGTCAGTGATCGATGGTGGAGAAATGTTTGTACAAATATCCCTTTTTTTCTTTAGTGGTAACACAAAGCTATGGAGAGGCAAATGCCCAATATCTTGGTAGTTATGTGCTGCGCTCGCGTGAATGGTCAATTTCTTGGTGCACGTATCCTTGGCTGCAGCGCACAGAGACCCTACACTGCGGAATTTTTTTTGAGGGAACATTGGTCATGACTTACCAGGTGAAGATGACCCACGAGAATGACTGCTGGAACAGGCCCCGAACAGACCTTAGTACAAGAAGGAGACTGTGGTCGATGGGAAGCCTGGGAAGACTCTGACAGCAGGGCAACTAGAAGCTTCATACGTCACTCCCACGTCGCCTTCGGCCGAAGGTGACAACATGAGTTGCACTCTACAGAGTTATGGTGCTCACCCAGTGTAGGAAGTTGGCTCTGTATATACTATTTCTAAGTAAGAAATAGTGTGCACAGAGTCCAAGGGTTGCCCTTAGAGGTAAGATAGTGGCAAAAAGAGATAATTCTAATGCTCTATTTTGTGTTAGTGTGGTCGAGCAGTAGGCTTATCAGAGGGTAGTGCTAAGCATTTGTTGTACACACACAGGCAATAAATGAGGAACACACACTCAAAGACAATTCCAGGCCAATAGGTTTTTATATAGAAAAAAATATTTTCTTAGTTTATTTTAAGAACCACAGGTTCAAGATTTACAAACAATACTTTAAATGAAAGGTATTTCACTCAGGTATCTCACGAACTTTGAATTATCACAATAGCATGTACAGTTTTGGCAAAAATGGCAATAAGCTATTTTAAAAGTGGACACTGCAAAAATCAACAGTTCCTGGGGAAAGTAAGTAAATGTTAAGTTCACAGGTAAGTAAAACACTTACAGGGTTCAAAGGTGGGTCCAAGGTAGCCCACCGTTGGGGGTTCCTAGGCAACCCCAAAGTTACCACACCAGCAGCTCAGGGCCGGTCAGGTGCAGAGGTCAAAGTGGTGCCCAAAACACATAGGCTTCAATGGAAATAGGGGTGCCCCGGTTCCAGTCTGCCAGCAGGTAAGTACCCTCGACTTCGGAGGGCAGACCAGGGGGGTTTTGTAGGGCACCGGGGGGGACACAAGCAGGCACAGAAAGTACACCCTCAGCGGCACAGGGGCGGCCGGGTGCAGAGTGCAAACAGGTGTCGGGTTTTCAATAGGAATCAATGGGGAGACCCGGGGGTCTCTCCAACGATGCAGGCAGGCACAGGGGGAGGGGCTCCTCGGGGTAGCCACCACCTGGGCTAGGCAGAGGGTCGCCTGGTGGTCGCTCCTGCACTGGAATTAAGTTCCTTCAGGTCCTGGGGGCTGCGGGTGCAGAGTGGTTTCCAGGCGTCGGGTTCCTTGAAGCAGGCAGTCGCGGTCAGGGGGAGCCTCTGGATTTCCTCTGCAGGTGTCGCTGTGGGGGTTCGGGGGGGGGGGGGGTCAACTCTGGCTACTCACGGACTCTCAGTCGCCGGTGAGTCCTCCCTGTAGAGTTAGTTTTCCGCAGGTCGAGCCGGGGGCGTTGGATGCAGAGTGCAAAGTCTCACGCTTTCGGCGGGAACCGTGTGGTCTTTAAAAGTTGCTTCTTTGTTGCAAAGGTGCAGGTTTGTTGAACAGGGCCGCTGTTCTCGGGAGCTTCTTGGTCCTTTTAGATGGAGGGTAGTCCTCTGAGGCTTCAGAGGTCGCTGGACCCTGGGGGATGCATCGCTGTTGCAGTTTTTCTTGAAGTGGGGAGACAGGCCGGTAGGGCTGGGGCCAAAGCAGTTGGTGTCTCCGTCTTCTCTGCAGGGCTTCTGGTCAGCAGTCCTTCTTCGTCTTCAGGTTGCAGGAACCTATCTTCCTTGGTTCTGGGAGCCCCTAAATACTCAATTTAGGGGGGTGTTTAGGTCTGGGAGGATAGTAGCCAATGGCTACTAGCCCTGAGGGTGGCTACACCCTCTTTGTGCCTCCTCCTGTGAGGAGGGGGGCACATCCCTAATCTTATTGCGGGAATCCTCCATCTACAAGATGGAGGATTTCTAAAAGTCAGAGTCACCTCAGCTCAGGACACCTTAGGGGCTGTCCTGACTGGGGAGTGGTGACTCCTTGTTTTTCTCATTATCTCCTCCAGCCTTGCCGCCAAAAGTGGGGGCAGTGGCCGGAGGGGCGGGCTTCTCCACTAGCTGGAATGCCCTGTAGCGCTGTAACAAAGGGGGTGAGCCTTTGAGGCACCACAGCCAGGTGTTACAGTTCTTGCAGGGGGAGGTGAGAAGCACCGCCACCCAGTACAGGCTTTGTTCCTGGTCACAGAGTGACAAAGGCACTCTCCCCATGTGGCCAGCAACATGTCTGGTGTGTGGCAGGCTGGCCAAACTAGTCAGCCCACACTGGAAGTCGGGTATGTTTTCAGGGGCATCTCTTAGATGCCCTCTGGGTGTATTTTTACAATAAAGTGCACACTGGCATCAGTGTGCATTTATTGTGCTGAGAAGTTTGATACCAAACTTCACAGTTTTCAGTGTAGCCATTATGGTGCTGTGGAGTTCGTGTTTGACAGACTCCCAGACCATATACTCTTATGGCTACCCTGCACTTACAATGTCTAAGGTTTTGTTTAGACACTGTAGGGGCATAGTGGTCATGCACCTATGCCCTCACCTGTGGTATAGTGCACCCAGCCTTAGGGCTGTAAGGCCTGCTAAAGGGGTGACTTACCTATGCCACAGGCAGTGTGAGGTTGGCATGGCACCCTGAGGGGAGTGCCATGTCGACTTAGTCATTTTCTCCCCACCAGCACACACAAGCTGGCAAGCAGTGTGTTTGTGCTGAGTGAGGGGTCCCTATGGTGGCATAAGACATGCTGCAGCCCTTAGAGACCTTCCCTGGCATCAGGGCCCTTGGTACCAGGGGTACCAGTTACAAGGGACTTACCTGGGTGCCAGGGTTGTGCCAATTGTGGAGACAAAGGTACAGTTTAGGGAAAGAACACTGGTGCTGGGGCCTGGTTAGCAGGCCTCAGCACATTTTCATATCATAACTTGGCATCAGCAAAGGAAAAAAGTCAGGGGGTAACCATGCCAAGGAGGCTTTTCCTTACACCCAGTCACTACATAAAAAATAGAGTGAGGGTCCATGGCCGGCATTTGTCATCCACAGGACCCACAGGGCTTGAACCCTGAACACAGACAGAAAAAAGCATGATCGAACCATTAGATGCATGCTTTCTTTGTTTAGAGACAGAAGGGGTGGCTGCAAGCGCTGTGCCAAACAAGTCCAACTCTGGAAACTGAATGTCTACTTTTTTTTACGCTTTCTTCGTAAAAGTGCAAACAGAATTACTTTTCACAGAATCTCATTCTAAAAAAGGGGTGTCCTCTTTAGAAGGGGGAATATTCTCTTTTGCCATCAGATACAAATCCAACCGCAATTTTGTCTTTCCTTAAGAGTTTTAGATGAAATACTCATACAAAGGTCAAGCTTGGATGCCTTGTGTTTCAGATAGAGCTAATAAATATACTTTAAATGAATATCTTCAATGTGAATATTTTAAAGACCACAGGATGAACAAACCTTTAAAAGAGAAATCTTGTCTCTGTCTGCCATATCCCCTTGCCCAGAAACCTATACAATTTCCCTAAAAACAATTCACAGTACTTCTGTGTTGAAGACAGGGCTGGTACAAATCCAGGGGAGATCAGGAAAGTAAACAATTTAAGGCACATTGAAAGGTCAGAGCAGAACTCTGTCAGGGGACTTCCTCACACACAACATAAGGTAGAAATCTGAGCTACGGCAGCCTCTGGGGGAGTACAAGAGCTTAAGCCTCCCACTTCATTGGTTGACGTTTGGGTTCTTTCACATGAGATGGATGCACTACTAAATGTACTGGGTTTATTTAGCTATGGCCATCTTACACTGTATACGTTTTTACACTGTATAGTGCTATTTTAATGTACCAGTAATTCCTAGCCTAATGACGGGGACGGATTAAAACCATGTGAATACATAAATGATCCAATGTTGGAGAACCATGCTCCTTCACACACTGCTCTCACTTCTGTGTGCCCTGCATGAATTAATGTTGCTCATGTGCCCTTCACACATCTCTGTACTCTCAGCTTGTAGATGCCTGTCATAAAAGAAATCCAGTATCTACATCTCCTACATGCATATGAAAGTACACACACACACACACATACACACACTTCACCCTTGCCTTCCGCATGCTTGATGTGAGGTCTGTCACATGCACAAGGTCCTTTTCTACACCTGTGGCATGATCATTTTAGTGTTCTTATGATGCCCTAAAGGAGGATGCTTCTTTCAAATCACACAGTAACCAATGTTTTATAAAAAACGATTTATTAATTTTCCAGTTACACAGTGACCTTGATGTAAACAGAATATTGCCTGTCTGTAAAAATCTCACATTCCTAAAATAAATAACGCAGCTGAATAAACTGGGAGGAAAAAGCATAATTGCTTTAGTTTTGTTCAAAATATCTTCCCTTCAGTATCAATGTTATACATAATTTTGTTTCCCATCACAATCCCACCTTACCCCAAAATAATCAAACTTAAACAAGGGCACAGAAATATGAACATATGCCCCTATGGAGAAGAAATGATCCCTTAAACATGATAGCAAATATTGTGTTCACAAACACATACAGACAACTAATGAAGATTTATGTTCAGTGTTCCTTTTGCAAGCCATGAGTAGTGGGTACGCTTCAACTGTCCTATAACAAGGTTCTTCAGCTGGGTGATTTAATATAAAGTAACCAACTGAAAATCACCTCTTCAGAGGCTAGAAGGCATTGTCCTTACAGGACAGAAGGACACATTTCAAGAGGACTAGGCCATTTAAAGCCTGATTTCCAGAAGGTAAAAGGCATGATTTTCTTAGGATGTCGGGTTTTGTCTGCAAAGGGAAGAAGGGCTGGCTGTCACAGCCTAAAATTCTCCATCCTCCAAAGTTAAAAGGCCAGTTTATTCAAAGGGCCGAAAGCCTGGTCTTCATAAGCTAAATGGTTTGGCCTACAAGGGCAGACGGCCCTGCCATTGGGGGTCAAAAGGTCTCATCATCAGGAGACACTTTTTTTTTCTCCAGAGGACAGTTTATCTGGCTTTCAGAAGACAGAAAGCCTGTTCTTAAAAATGAATCAGGCATTCAAGACTGTCTCTTCAGATCAAATCCTCATTTTCAAGCCTGATATACAAAATACTCAAATGTGGTCCTTGCATTGCATAAAGTCTTATATAGAGCAGACAGAATGCCAGTAAAAAGATCTAGTTTTCAAAGGGTTAATGCCCTTGGCTTCAGGAGGTCTTGTCATAAACGGTGGAAAGCCTCATCTTTAGAAGGCAGAAGGTTCTTTTCTTTAAAGGAGAAAATACATGGTCCTCAGTGGAGACTACATATTGGCCTTCAGAGGGCTGAAAAGCTAAGGAATATTGTTCAGCGGACAGAAAACATTAAAAATACAGAATATACCTATCAATTAAACATTTTCCAAGTCTGCAAAGTTTACAGGAGTTGGAGAGCTAGGGCTGACTACAACAGAACTCCCAACAAAAGTAAAGTGAATGGGACAACTACAAAGGTCCCAACCCCTGCTAAGTTGCACAAAACAACTGATTTTCTTTATTGGAAGTTTCAACTTCATCTAGTTTGCTGACATTACAACAAAATGATGTTGCAGTAATTCAAAAGAACATTACAGGGTATATTTAAAGAAGCACAGAACATTGGCCATTGGCATGGTCTTTGTTAAGAAAATACTTCTTTAAGGCAGATAATGGGAAATGGGAAAGAAGCTGGGTATTTTCTTTTCTTTTTATTCTCGTTATGTGGCTGTGTAAATGAGGAAGGAAAATCCTAAAGGAAGGAACCACAGTGTGAAATTTGACGAGAGACCCTACGCAACTGTAAGTGTGAAATTAAGAATCTTAAGTAAAGAAACAATTTTGAAAGCAACAGAGATCTTAATAAAGTAAATGAAGCATTAATTTAGCACAGATGTAAAGATAATAAATTAGGTGAAACACTAGCAGAGACAAACGAAATGTAAGGAACTAGGAAAGTGGGACACCAATAACATAAGCAAAATAAGAAATCACAAAGATATGCAAATTTGGGAGACATCAAAACAAATAAAATGTGAACTCATTTCCCCAAGAAAGGAAATCCAAAAGAGGGGGGGTTGGCTAAGTGAAGCCAAAATTAGGAAATAACATAAAACAAATAAGAATCTCATAGGAACAGACCCAGACTTGACATCATACTTAGTGATAAGTTTTAAAATCTCTTGGCTTAATTTTAGTTTACTAAGAAATATGTTGGTATTCATAGCTCCCAATAATTATTAGATGACACTAAAAAGAGGAATACAATTCATGGCCCAGTCAGGTGAACATCAGTTCACACTGCGAATCACAATGAATCACCTTGAACAGTGGGGGCAAAATCTTGTACTGGTATCCTCTGGAATGGACATTAGCTTAGAGTAACACAATGTGAAAGACATCTAAAACCAGAATATCTGCCCCTGTGGAATATCCATCAGGGTGCTTGCTACATCTTGTAAGGGAGATGCAAATCTAGGTATTGATGCATGATGTTCCTCATGGAATGTGGATTTGCTAATCATCTGTCATTTAGAGCGATGGCACAAAAATTGTTCAAGGATCTCTGTGCAACTATGGACTGGACATTAACCTAAATGTCTGCTGAATAAAAATAACAGATTTTCTAGACAAATGAGCCTCGGGAAGAAGCAGTGGGTCATACTTCTTGTCCTGTGGTTATAATGATGGTTACATTCTAAGCATTATACATACATACACATACATCTCACATTAGATTGTACGGATCCTCACTGGTTTCAGCATGTCATCAACAATAAACAACAACTTAGGTGCAGTCTATCATGCATAACCATGATGGAATGTTACTGGTGATGTAGAACTACAGTAAAACACTGAATTTGTTATTTTATACTAAGATCACCTGCTACACCGCAGCAAATAAAATTACGGGTATCCATGAAATTAAGTTAGATGTGTCCATCAAGAACAAAGTTAGTGGTCTCACTTCAGTTCAACATACGCATATCCTACAGGCAATCATAGAAACGAAGGTTCTATTTTTACAGAATTTAGCTATTGCCTGATTTGAGTTCCCCACAAGACTGTAGTTCTAAGGATTTAATTGCTTTGCCAGTATACACTTCCTCGGGCAGGTAAAGGAAACCAAACATTCTTCTTCTAAACACTGAAATGGCAGACAGGTTTAGGAATGGTCTTCATCTTCAGTGCTCTTATTGCACCTTTATCATAGTAGGTTGTTAGCACAAAGCAGCTTTTCTCATGATGAACCATGTCCATTATGAGGGGAAACACATATACTTATTAATATATATACCTATCAAAGTGTGTATATTAAAGAAATATTTGTTAAGGGACTGTAAGGTAACCTTCAGGGAGATATTCTGGTACTTTGAGAAAATATCATGATCCTCCTGAGAAAACATCAGAAGCATGCTGGGTTCAAAGCTCCACACTCACCTGTCAAAAACATGCCTTGTAAAGTACGCACTTTTGCAGCTGAAATATATGGGTACATGGCATGTAGATTCTTTTATCAAATTATTCAGGAATAAATTATTTTTTATTGAATAGGACACTTATGCACCCAATCACAATGGCCACAGGGTTGCTACTAGGCTCTCTGTAAACACACCCTTAGTCACTGAGTCTTCAATCAATTCAGCAGAGGCCACTGAATGTTTCATCCCAAAACATTACTCTTACATTCTTGGGTTGAAGATGAATGATCTTAAGGTGGCAGTTTTCCCCAGTGTCGAGGTTTTGTTTTCTCCTCCCCAACCAGTTCCCTCCCATTGGTAACATAAAAGTCCAACAACATGACTTTCCCCAAAATACAGGTAGAATTCAAATAAAAATGCACAAGTACAAATTGATACCCAGGAGAAACATGGTCCATATTCATGAGATTTTTAATTCAGTTCTGAGAGATATCAAAGAACTGAATTTCTTTCCCTTTGTAGCAATGACCTCATCTGCTCTCTTGAGTTGTAGGTGTGCTGATCAACAGGCCTGGGGTAACCCAGCAGTGCATCTTGGGGAAGTACACCTTTCATTGTGGAAACAAATCACCACTTATCAGCAAAAAAGGTAAACTAAAAATTATAAAGGCGATACTGTCCTTCATCAGCAGAACTGTCTTAAAATGATCTGTTTTCCACTGGTGATGAGGTTTCTTCCCTATAACATAAATCTGTCTCTATGGCCCCAATTTAGTCACACCGCAATAACTGGATGTAACTGGTAAGAGCGGATGATTCATTAGATTAAAGCAGAGAACCAGCAATGGGGAGACAAGCCTGTTTGGCTGATGTGCAGTGGCCAACATGCAGGTCCCCCACAAATGTTGCACTCCTGGGAGGGAACATCCTTTTGATTAGCATTCGGTAAGGCTTTGCACTGGAAGTGCACATGGGTCTAACAGCAGCAGAGAATGACATCTGAAGTCCTCCTCCTGGCATTTTAGGTGTCCAGTTATGGGGACCTTAAATGATGAACAGCTGGAACAGGAAATAGCAGGTTATGAGTAAATAGTGATGACCTCTGTGCCACCCCCGCGGACCAAAAGGACTCTCTCCAAACCTTCTGTAAGAACCTCCAAGAACTCCATATCTGACAAGGTAGAACGTTAAGGATAAAAAGTAGATGCAGTAAGTACGTTTACCCCTAATGTAACATCTACAAGTACTGTTTATACTGATGTTAACATTCTCAATTACTCACACTCTCACCACTCCAAACCGCACATTGTCAGGCAGTGCAGCTTATTTAATAAAAGAAAAAAGGAAAAAAGAACAAAACATAACATGACTGCACGATGACAAAACATGTCGTAAATTGTAGGTCTCCTGCAACACAACGTATACAACTTCAGTCCTTTTATCCTAAGATGTAAATGAAAAGTCACCTATGAGGCTTCACCAACAAGATGGGGAGCACGTCTCAGTGGTGCCCTGTAGGAAGCACAGTAATGAGAAAGATCATTTACTTACCTCTTATTCTTCACCTTACAGTTTTGTATTGTAGCTACTTTTGGCCATTTTAATCAAGCCTAGCAAATAGGGGTGGAAGCCTTAGAGTAATGGATCCTGACAGTGGTCTCAATGGCTAATATTACCCATGCTTTGATACACATAAATCCAACTGCACTTATCAGTCAGTTTACTGTTAAAAGTTAATCTAAATGAGTGGGTAGGCCTGGAGCCATAGTGGGAAAGAACTGCATCAGTAGAAAACACAGGGGTGAACCCTTCATCTTGTAATTTTCCCCTTCATCTGTGCTTTGGAAAAGTGGAAGGATACTTAACTTCATCTTCCTGGCAAATTGTGCATCTTAGAAATCACTGCAGCCATAAGACTGGATATGGCATTTTTTTTATTTTTAGCAAAGCCTCTTAGCAACTTTAGCTGCACAGTCAGCAATGGCAGCCCTGTCATTCATGTTGTGATGTCACAGTTCTGCCCATGCCCCCTGTCGATAACCATCATAACAAAACAAATGGTGCTTCCAAAACAGAGAAAGAATATCAACCTTATCAGGATTCAGTGGGAAGTCTATGGTTAAGATCAAATATCCATCAGAAAGAAAGTTACCATATGTGAGTAACTTCATAGTGATGGATAAATATTTCTGCAGATTCCTCATATGGCACTGACTCCTAAAACAATGACCTTGCACTCTGAGTGCCTGAGGATCTTTATATACCTTCAATCCATTAGAAAACCACTCTTCCAAAATGTGCCTTGTTTTCAAGTCGAGATATTAATGTTTGGCAAACGTCTATTGGCCTCTAAGACCCGATTACATCTTAGAAGAACAGTTGTTACTTGGCAATTAATTTACCTCAACACATAAAGACATCTTTTATGTCAGTTTGCAACTAAGTCTAATCCACAGCATATCTGACGTGGTTTGCTTTCTGAGAGCTTTTTTTCTTTCTTCACCCATCGCCAAGAGCCCATCTCTGGTCCAATCTGTGACACTTCTCCATCTTAGAAGTGTGAGGTGCAGAAAAAAAAAATGCTGCCAACAACTTCGATACGTGAAGCTGTTAAAC
Source organism: Pleurodeles waltl (assembly GCF_031143425.1). Taxonomy (NCBI): domain Eukaryota; kingdom Metazoa; phylum Chordata; class Amphibia; order Caudata; family Salamandridae; genus Pleurodeles; species Pleurodeles waltl. Next base: position 376,065,566 of record NC_090445.1, read on the forward strand.
TACTTTAGGCAAGAACTTAATCAGACATGTTAAACCATCTCATATGGCAGAAACAGATTGGAAAGTTGATCTTAAGACATCCTCTGCAGCTCACATATTCTCCACCAAAATGCAATGACCTCCAGAAAAACTAACTTCACCGTCAACAATTTGAAAGGACAAGAATGCACGCAATTCCAGGAAGACCCAAAAAGGAATGGCAGAACAATTAGCATCTCAAACAGGAGGCAGACTCCTTAGTAGGTGGGAAACCCCCTAATGGAATCTTGCAACAATAATAGTGGACAAAACACGCCTGCTAAGGAGACCATCAACATTGCCAGATATACCTTTACTGTGTATGCTTTGAGGCCTTTCCAAATGATGGGAAGTGCAAACTGCAACATGTCAGGTGTGAATAGACTTTTTCTTGGAAGATGCACCAATCAGCAGTACACTTTGGTTCAAGAAAAAAAAAGAGGACTTTCTAAATGTCAACAACTATTTTTATGACCTGCATTTTTAATTTATGTAACTGTAAGTTAAACCCATTTCACACCCCTTAATGCTTCCCACCCCTAAACTTTAAAACTTCAAACTACCCCTCAAAGCTATGCTTCTTTGAACCCTAAAAGCACCTAACTACCCCTTTATGCTATCATAACTCAAACCTACCACCTCGTTGCTACCCCTAAACGCTAGCCCTTGCCTGAACCCTAATAATACCTTACTATGGCTTAATGCTACCGTTCCATGAACTCTAAAATCACTTACCCCTTTCCTGAACCACAAGCCCTCCTACTACTCCTATGGTACCCACCCCAGAACCCTAAAAACTCCAAACTACCTTTAATTCTACACTTGCCCTGTAATTCATAGAATTCTTCGATTTGTTTTATAGTCACAGATTTTTTCATTCCCATTTTTTAAAGTAGATGACTTTATTAACTACTTTTTTCATGCTATTTCCACCTGTTTGAATTCACGACATTCACAGAGTGCCTCCTAGCTGGAAGAACAATCTGCAGCATTTCTTCCAGCAGCATATGAGCACTCCAATATTCTACCTTCATGCTTCAAGACCGAGGGCAAAACTCTGGGTAAAGTACCTACCTTGCCAGACCTGTTGTGTCAGAAGATCTTGAATGAATGGATTCAGCAGTGATTGACAAACACACAAGGTTTTTTACACCAACATAACTTTGTCCAATGTAAAGCAGTCAGAATATCCTCTGCTTTGTGCTACATTATATTCCTGATGATTCTTGAAAGGAGGAGTTAAGGAAAGAATGCGGGAAAGAATGCATATGTGAGATCAGATGAGAGTGAATACATCCCCAGGGAATGCTTATGTAGCCACTTTAGTTAGCAGAACAACTTGCACTTATGGTGAGTAATGAAAAGATCTACATCTGGCATGCCCTGCAAACGGAAATGTTCTACAGAAACTCCACACATATCCTACTCTTGACTTGTCAACAAAAGCCTGGTCAGGAAATCCATTCTTGACTTCTCTGAATCCTCCTGGTAAAATGGAGGGATAAATATACATCCCTCACTTTACAGCCCAAAACTAAAACATTTTGGTGACTTTTGAAAGAAGCCTGGAATGTACACCAATTCCGCTGCACGTATAATAAATGGCAGTAGCATTGTTCGTGAGAATCCACAAACATTTGCAGAAACATTGGCGCACATCCTATGACAGAGATGCAAAATTGGCGTACAAAAAGGAGCTTTCTAGTTTCAGCAAATCCTCTTGCAGAGCTCAGAAGGACTTTAATGTGTTGGCCCTTGATGCTGCCGCTAATAAACCTTGTGCACTCTTTGGTATTGTGCACTCTTTTCTTTCACCAAGGGCAGCGAAAAATGCTCTTATGCCCTCTGCTCACCTTTGAGAGGAGCTTGCAGATTTCTTTTCTAACAAAATTAAAGCAATTTATGATCAGTTCCCCGGTCAGCGAGTGTCAGAAACAACGGCTGAGAAGGTTCCATCGGCTGGCCCTGTTTGCGGAGTTTGAGCCTATCACACTGGAGGATTTAGTGTTACTGCTGGCTAAATGCAAGTCAGGTCGCCCCGTGACTGCTGCTCTCCTGATATCTTGAAGTCAGTTCTGTCATCTGTCAACCCCATCCTGAAAAACTGCTGAATACCTCACTAGAGTCGGTGTTTGTTCAGGAGGGGTGGAAACAGACCTTCCTGTTATCATGGTTAAAAAAGCTTAAAGCCGAAGCGAAGACACTTAGCACCTTCAGACCGATCTCACTTCTTTCTGCAGCAGCCAAAATGCTGGAAAAAGCATTTAATAGACAGCTTTGCCGGTTTCTGGAATATAACCCCCTTCTCCATGACACACAATTGTGCTTCCGGGCAGGGTACAGCACAGAGTTGGCCTTTCTGGAGGTCTCTGACTTTATCCAGTCTCATTTTCATAGGAGTGCTTCAGCTATGGTTGCACTCTTGAACTTGACATCAGTGTTTGACATGGTCTGGCAAGTTATCTTGTTGAACAGACTGGAGAAGACTGGGAATACAAGGCAAAGCCCTGTCCAGGTTTAAATCATAGGTGCTCTCAGGCTGTTTTTCTTGCTCCGTTTACTTCAGATCCTACCCTCTTGAATACAGGGTTCCCCAGGGCTCAGGCTAGAGCCCCACTCCTTTCATTGTTTATTCAGAGCTCCTAGCTAGCTTGGTCGAATCATGGTGCCTGAAGGTGATCTCTTATGCTAATGACATAGCACTTTTTGTCCTTCCAGGTTGTGGGATTTGACGCCTTTATTTCCTTCAAGAACTACTTGAAAGCAGTTGGCGATTGGATGGGTGAGAGTTGCCTCAAACTGAATTCTGATTAAACAGAAACCTTTTTTTTTTTGGCACATGCACGGTCCCAGACTCCCTCAGTTAGTGCCCGTCCGAGCTGGCGGTGCCTCCTATTCCCTCCTACTGGGTGTTAAATTTGATTCTGTCCTGTCTTTTGAAACCCAAGACAAAGCAATCTCTGCCAGCTGCTCATGTCTCAGTTACTGCTAAATTGGACTATGCAAACAGTCTATATCTGGGCTTACCACTTTACCTACTGTAATTATTGCAGATCATCCAAAATGCTGCTGTGCACCTTATTTTTATGGTTACTATGCATCATTCTGTTTCTGCTCTTCTTCGTCAGCTGCAATGGTTACTGCTTATTAGCCATATCAAATTCAAGGCACCGATCTCCGCCTGCAGAGCTTCAGAGCAGGCGAGACTGCATTATTTGAGATCCCGGAGGTCCAATTTATTGAAGATCTTGCACATCCCTAGGGTTCGTAGGACTAGGTGAAATGGGAGATCTTTTGCTTTTCTTCATGCAAAACTCTGGAACACACTTCCAGTTGCTCACCGTTTTGCACCTCAGGAGATGATCTTCAGGAAAGGTCTGAAGACTCATTTGTTTAATGTTTAGGTCAGTGACCTAGGCTGTTAGCTTATTTTGGGGTGGTCCTCAGGAGTTTCCTCCATTAGGGCAGAGGAGTGTCGTCCCCCCTCTCGCCCCGCCAGCAGCGGCAAAACCTTTCAAAGAAAAGGATAATAAACTTTGCTTATTATCCTTTTCTTTTAAAGGGGCGGGGCCACGTCGTGAAGAGCAGCTCAGCAATCCCCCTCAGAGCGCATGTTTGTTTGGCAGGTCGTGCTGGGCCAGCCAAACATACATGCACAGTGGGCTCTCTCCAGCCTGCCAACACAGCTGCTGGGCTGGAGGGAGCCTGGGCACTCCCAGCCAATCCTGACGTTGCTTTGACCAGCATCGGGATTGGCCACAGGGCAGGCTGAGAGCAAGACAAAGGAGAGGAGTGGTGCGGCAAGATAAGTTTTTATTTTCTTTAAATGTAATTTATTTTAATGTTTATTCTCCCTCCCTCTACCGAGCGCCCTGCTATGCAAGCCGCTCCTAGTGGTCCTGCTGCTAGAGCCGGGATGCTCCCTCTGGAGTAGCTGTGCACTTTATAAATGCTTACTGTACTGTATTGCTTGACCTGATTTCAGTAGAAGAAAGTGCTCAGGGTGATATGATTTGTCAGAAGTTTCAGCACATTGATGTGAAAGTTGTACTCTCTCTGATACCTGAGGACGATTATTATGAGTTTGTCGAGCTGTATTCCCAGCCGTCGGTCACAACCATAACCTGTACCCAATCTAGTCTGAACTGTTCTCAGATTAGTAGAATGTGTTTCACAGCCTAGCGAAGAAGGACACTGTAAGACACCATGTTCTGCTATGAAGCAAATTAGGCACAGAAATTGAACTTCAAAGAGATTCATGCTCTGGTAAAAGTCTAACAACCTGGCAAATGATTTTCACTCTTTACCAGGAAGAAACATAATTCCCTCTCACTGTATTCAGAATTGTTCAGGTTGGCCAACAGGAATACCTGTTTACTGGGCAGAGAGAGCCAGATTTCCAGAAGCAAAAAGAATGTATGCTTCACTCATTTAGCTTTTTTGACTCCCTGTCTATAAAGGAAATGTATTTGGTCTTGGCTGAAGAAGCCTACACTACTAGACTCCTGAGAAAAGGATGATCTTTTATGTATTCTCATACAGTCAGAGGTTCTGTCATACGGTGCAATGGTAGTTTCCTTCTCTCCCAGATATGCGAATCTCACCATGGGGTGGTGGGAGAGAGAGGTCGTAAGGCATGAACAACAAGGATCATTTCTAGATAAAATCATTATCTTCAAAATGCCCAGGCACATTTCTGGACACAGTTTCAAACCTTATAACTTATGCTCCAAACTCTGCATTCTCGAGGACCTAAACTTTCGGTTTGGCAAACCCAATATGCCACATCCAAAAACTATCACCACTGGCTTAGTCACATTGAATCCGACTGTACACAATCCCATACACATCGCTGGACACAACCTAGATGTCATTTTTGCAAACCCAGAACTAGTTACCATTCAAAGCATCATGCCAGTCATATAGTCAGACCAACTTGCCAACATAAAACACCACAAACCAACACACCCAAGACTACCTTACATGCATCCATCTATCTACTGACGATGGAACAAACTCAATTTTGAAGACACAGAAACACAACTAACAGCCAACACAGATCTAGACTCAATAAATTCTGTTCCAAAACATTATGAGTGACTACAGGAAGCTTTCGATATCTAGTACCACTCAAAAAAACTAAACGGGATAAAAGAAGACCAACACCTTGGAGAAATACAGAACTAAAAAAGATAAAAACAACAAATCAGAAGTTTGCAACAAACATGACTCAAAACAAATGGCATTCAAGACAAACTTCACCTACACAAACTTAAAAGAATATAAAACTCATCAATCAAAAAAGCTAAAAAATAAATAAAGGTACTACTTAGACAGAATTCATAATGCTAAATCTGCTAATATTTTTTTTTATACAAATCTCAACAAATTTCGAAAATTTAAATGCATGGAAGGATCTCATCCCATTACTCAAAAATTCACGGACAAACTGGCAAATCATTTCACAACTCAGGCAGACACATTGGACTCCTATTTAAAACAAAGGAAAACCACCAGCACAAACCTGTTTCCTAAAGTCCCCTCCAACAGCAACCCAACCCAGCATCTGCACTCCTTCATACAAATATCGCAAAGTTAATTTATGGATTTGGTCAAAGCAATCAGGCCTGGAAGCCCTTCCGACCCTTGTCCTGCAAACATCTTTAAGAACAATCTTTTATCTACTTCTGGTGCCACACCTGTAAGAAGACTCGTCAATAGTTCTTTAACAATGGGAACCTTTCCTGAAGACCATAAAAAAGGCATACCTAATGACCGTTATTAATGAAAACAAACCTGGACCCACGGCACCTCAACAGCTACAGACTGATTACAAATGGATCTTCCCTGGGCACACTGATAGAAAGAGCAGCATTCACCCTGATGTCACAATTCACTGAAGATAACTCCATGCTTTCAGACTACTAAACTGGATTCTGCCCAAGAACAGACACTGAATCTGCACTCATCGCAATCTGGAATGATCTAAAAAAACACAGTTGACCACAATGGAGTTGCTGCACTACTTTTCTTGGACCTCTCAGCTGCGTCTGACACTGTTGACCATGACTTCCTAATTCAAAGACTCCACAAAGCCGGCATAGAAAGAACTGCTCTCGACTGGATCACATCCTTCCTTGAAAACAGAAAAAAATTCATCTATTCTCCCCCTTTCTCGTCCAAACCCTACTTCACAAAAGCAGGGGTCCCTCAAGGAACAATCATCTCACCTATGCTTTTCAACAGCTAAATTATGTCCTTACCAGAATTGATCGATGAATTTCTACTCACATGCTACAACTATGCAGATGACACACAAATACTCCTTCAACTGGAATGCCCTAAAGGCATTGGAAACTCACAAATCTTTAGTTGCCTCAGAGTCGTTGATCACTGGATGACTTGGAGCCATCTCAAACTGAATGCTTCCAAAACGGAAATACTCATATGTGGGGACCTGAAAAATTATGATCCACTGTGCGCCAAGGACCACCTCCTAAAATATGTAAGGAAGTTGAAAACCCTGACGATCTATAGACTCCAACTTAACGATGAATGCCCAAGTGGACAAATTAGCATGATCAAGCTTCATCATCTTGAAAACTCTGCGACACATCGTCCCCAACCTCAGATTTCCACACAAGGTCCAGGCTACTATCTCTCTTGTACTATCTAAACTAGATTATGCAGATGGCCTCTACCATGGATCATCTCTATCTACTATGACAAAAAACTACAACGCATTCAGAACTCGGCAGCCAGACTACTACTACATGTAAAGCCACAAGCCCACATCTCCCCTGCCTTGAAGGCACTACATTGGTTACAGGTTGCCACAAGATCCACCTTCAAGCTGCTTTTCATCACCCACAAAGCAATACATGGAACGGGACCGCTTTTAATCAGGAATAAATCACCAAATACATTCAACAAAGAAACCTTTGGCACCCGCCTTAAAACACCACGATGCAAGAAAAAGACTATAGGTGGTACATCCTTCTCTGTTCAAGCAGCCAAACTATGGAATTAATTACCCCCAAATATAGCTTGTCTTCATAAGACTACTCAAGAGTTGGTTCTTTCCTTCATAACCACCATATCCAAACAGCAATGGACTGCATATCCCTGTGTTGGTAAACATTTATAATCTAATTATGTGTACATATCTAGATATGTATATTTCTTCAAAAAATATGTATAATTACTATTTAATAATAATACAATACGTACATACTCTTCAATCCTGTTTAACAAATGTTTATTTACTCAAAGTTAAATGTACATGTGTGTCTGAATATATATATGTATAAATGTACACGTGTCTGCATATATATATGTATACAAGTATCTATACAATGGATGTATGAATATGTTTGTACACATATGTATGTGTTTATTATTCTATGCTAAACATGTTCATAGCTCATTGCTTAGTTCCTAGATAAGTTGTTAGGTTACATACTTATGAATCCCGGCTCTCATTTTAGCTATCACAATAAGCAAATGTTATCTTAACTATTTTGCAGCAAGCATTTCACTATTGATAATTGAGGAAAGATAAAATAATGTAAGAAAAGTGCACAAATAAATTAACCTCAAGTATTGCTACTCTTGAAAGTCTGTGTTTGTACAACACAACTTTAATCTCAAAATATTATATCCATTATTATATTCCCAACACATATATTCCCTTAATATGTATTTATATATCTATTTATTACTTTAGTACTACTGTACAAGAGGGAAAAAATGTATCTCGTGTAAGCTTTACTCTGTCTCCGTATCACCCTATACCTCTATCAATCTATCCTCCATCCCCACTCTCTGACTCATCCCAAACCCATTCTACTACTATGGTCTCCAAAATAACCCAGCCTAAGCTCTTCCTTCCTCTAGCGCTCCTGGCTCACCCGAACCTCAGTTTACTACTATGATCTCCCAAACAACCCTAATAAATTCTCCCTCATGTATCTCACCTTTCACTCATCCAAAACCCCTTCTACTACTATGATCTCCCTAACCCCTTTCTACAGACTCTTCCCTCCTCCATCTCTACTTTCTTATCCCAATCCTCATCCTATTACTATAAACTCCCAATTAACACTTCTGGATTCTTCCCTCCTTTATCCCTTAATTATATTATTCAAACCTACTAACAAACTCACATATCATCTGCTCAAATCAATTCATATTACTGTACTCATACTTCCCTATACTAATCCACCACTAATACTTTTGGGTTTCAGAGTTAATTGCTGAAATGCGCTTCGACGCCTCATCAGGGGTAGTACGCACTATATAAATACAATTATCTGTCTGCGATATATAGATGACTTGTTTATGATTTGGAACGGCACAAAGGAACAACGCTAGGAATATTTTAATATCTTGAACAACAATGAGCATGGTCTCAACTTCACATACAACACCAGTTCCACTCCAACTGATTACTTGGATGTAAGGGTATACGTGTCCAACAATAAACTGGATACCACCATCTACAGGAAACCGACTGCCACCTATAGTGTGCTGCACGGAACCAGCTTTCATCCCAAATGATTGACGAAAAGTATCCCACATGGTGAATGTCTTCACACAAGAAGCAACAGCTTTGAGGACAAAGAGATGGGGAAAGGACTTGAGGTGGTCAAAAAAGATTTGACCAAAGTGGGTACCCTGCAACATATATTGAAAGTGGAGCTAGGAGAGCCACATCCAATTCACGCATACAGACAATGAATGAAAACAGGAAGATGAATACTGATAAAAAGCCGAACAACACAATTTGCCTCATTCTGACGTACAGCAAGGAGAGCCAAGATATTGCGAAGATTTTCAGGAAACACTGGAATCTTCTCGCAAGTGACATCTCTGAACTTATAGGAACACAATCCCAAGTATCTTGCAGGAAGGCAGGATCATTGAGGCACAGGCCTGTAAAGTGCCATTTCACCGATGCAAAACAAGTAAATTGCTAAAATCTAGCACCAAAGGTATTTTCCTAGATGAAATAGTTGCAAGGCGTGCAGAATTGACAAAATACCAAGTATTTTTGTGATTTCAAAGGGAGAATCATAAATATTGAACAGAAAATCGCATGCAGCATACACTTTGTGGTGTATATTATTGAGTGCAAATGCAATTTAAAATACGTGGGGAGCTCCAATTGCTCCCTTAAAATGAGAATTTTGGAACATATCAGAGCAGCTCAACATCAGGATACGAGTTATGCCATGGGTAAACATTTATCATGCACCCCATGTAAATGAATAGAGGAGGACCATGACAACCTATGGCATCACACAAGTCCCCAAGGAGGAGAGAGATGGGGACTGAACACTCAAATTACACTGCTTAAAGTCAAGGTATATCATGAAACTATGTACCAAGGCTCCTTATGGACTCATTGCAGGTGAGGAGTTACATGCACACTTATGAAGGACTTCATGGGCTTGCATGAGTAATAGGCTCACAACTCCGAGGTGCCAGTGTTTCTGCCTAAAGAGACTATTCTCCAGTACCAGCTTTAATTAATAATTGCGTATTTAGCCCTGCATTTTGTCATACAATTATGAATGCACATATTTGTGTAGTACTGATTTGACATTGGGCACTTAGCCCCAGATATTGCTATATTTGGTTGAATTATGATTATTGCCCTGTACATGCATGATTTTGTTGAATTTTAATCATCACAGTTGGTACAAAATTGTTATAATTTTAGGTGCATGTACATGATACCTATGTATCTTACGTTCAGAAAAAGGCACCAACGTGGTTTGTCATTATTACTATTTTAATATACAGACTACCAGTCCCAGAATGCTTCATTACAGGCAGGACAGACAAAACATATATAACTCAGAATTGAAGTAGGACTCACTAACTGTGATAAAGACTCACTTTGTGTCTAAATGCGATGGTGCTTGCAGAGTCATTTTGCTTAAATAAACCTAGTTGAGATCCTGGAATGCTGTGGATCCTTTCGTGGGTCAAAAACATATATAGTGTCAATTCACCTAAATGGAGTTGAGTAAGGTACTGGAGACACTGCCACAGTAAAAAAAAAAGAAAAAAAAAGGTTTCTTACCTGTAAACTGCAGTACTCCAGTATATCCATTATAGATTCACATGCTTGAATCTTCCAAAGCCGAAGTGGCTCCCATGGTACTTATTGTATGCAATCGAAAGGAAAAGTATAGCTTAAGACAGGTTCAGAGAACGGACATTATTATTTACCAATTCACATCATTTGACAAAAAGCTAATTCTATCCAATTAGGAAGCAGTTGAGGAAGCACCCCACGCCCCTCAAGGGCCACCATACCTCAGATGTCTCAGCACAACTGCAAAGGTAAAATAGATGGGGATTTTTAAAAGTGTGCAGCAACTGGAGAGGAGGGTGTGTAGCATGTGAACCAACAAAAGATAGCAATACTGGCAAACTACAGTTTAAAGGTAATTAACTTGTTTTTCTCTGCTACTGAATACTTCATAGATTCACATGCCTGAATTTGACTAGCAAGCAGTTCTCAAATTAGCATAACATTCTCAAAGTGGAGGTGGGAAGAAGCAGACATAGTAGAAAGATAAAAATAAGAAACTCACCTCATTGAAATAAATACCAAATGACTGCTTGTCCCACTGCTGCATCATCTTCAACTGTCGAATCCAGACAGTAATGCCCGGTAAATCTATGCCTGTTACTCCATGTAAACTCTGGAAATGCTGAGTAAGGACACTCCAGCAAACAGAGCTTTAGAAGTACCCACACCTTTTGTAGAATGCACTCCATCTTTTCCATACAGAGGAATTCCAGCCTTCGGGTGGCTAGTCACTATAGCCGGGAAACCCATTGTGCTACACAGTCTAGACATTGTGTGTTTCGTCCTTGGGTGGCCCATAGGCTAATAGAAGTGAATCAGTTTTTCCGAACGTTTTAGTTCTAGCAGCATAAAACATAAGGCATTGTTTAACATTAAAAGTATGAAGTGCTTTATCTGCTTCATCAGAAGGATTCTGGAAAAAGTTCTCAAGGACTACTGGTTCAATAAGGTCAATGTCTGACAGAATTTTGGGAATAAAGTGAGGATTTGTTCTGATTATGAATCTACTGTCACAGAATTGCAGGTATGGCTATTTAATAGTGAAAACTTGAATTTCACTGATGTGCCTTGTAGGCGTTAGTAGAGAGATTTCCAGGAAATATTTTTGATGTCCAATTTATGTATGGGTTCGAACGGATTATACATCAGTTGAGATAGAACTGTGTTTAACTACAGAGAAAGTGGTGGATTTTTAACCAGAGGATAATTTCTGGAAAGGTCTTCGAGTACCTTTAAGCAATCTACAAAACCAGAGCAACAGTTGATTTGACGATTTTCTAAAGAGTGAAAAACAACTAGGTGGACTTTGATAGAAGTAGGAGAAATACTTGATCGTTCTAGGAGCAAGATTTGTCCCGGTGAAGAAGGAAAGGGGTGAATATTATTCTGGGAGCACCATGTATATAGAAAGGGGCTCATTTAGCCTTGTATGTTGCATTTCAGCTCTGGCCCTTGCTAAGATTTTTCTGCAATCTTCTGGAATAGTCAAGCAATGAAGTTGTATTAAAAAGCAAGGGCAGTAAGTTCGGCCGAGACTTCGGCTTGGGATGAACTACTTGGCCTTTGTTCATTGCTAGAAAGCCTACCTCTGGTATGGGTGGAATATGCTTTTGTTCTGATAGGAGAAGTACCAAGATTGTCTATGCCTGAGTGTCTGATTTTTCGTAGAGGAGGCTTTGCAACTGATCGTAACTAGAATCACCCCTAGAAAAGTTGTTCTTCTGCTGGGCTAAGGGCAGCCTTTGTGGATCCCTTGGTGATCTGAAAGGAAAGATTCTTTATAAGCCAATCATCCAGATATGGGAAAATTTGATGTCTGTTCCTTCTTAGAAACACCTCTATGAAACCGTGCACTTGGTGACTATTCAAGGAGCAGATTTAAGATCCAAGGGTAGAACTTGCAATTGGTAATAGCAAGCGGTTACCTCGATCCTGGAACACTTTCAAAGTGGTTGGGTATATGGTACTAAGCATCCTGAAGACCTTGAGGATGCCTTGAAATCTCCTTGATTTAATAGGTAGAGGATTTCTTGCAGCATTGCCATTCAAAATAGTTTTTTTTTTTTTAAAAGGAATTTGTTTAGTTGCTGTACATCGAGCATTGGTCTTCACTCTCACATTTGTTTCCAGTCAAGAAAAACTGAAGTAGAACCCCAAGTTCCGATGGGTGTAAGGGACGTCTCCTATAGCTCAATTCTGAAGGGGAAAAAGAATCTCCAATTCCAAGATGTTGATGTGGCCTCCTGCAAAATGGATTTGGAGAAGGTTTCTGAAGAAATTCCATGGAGTGTCTATACTCTATGACATCTAGGACCCACTGATCTGTAGTAATAGAGTTCCAGTTGTTGTAAAAATTTGAAAGTTGTCCGCCCACCAGTAGGGAAATTGTGACCAGTGCCTGACAAATGTCACGATATCTGGATGAGCAATATCCTGTTTGCTGAGTTGCGACTTCCCTGCAGAAAGGTTATCATGTGCAGGTTACAGACAATGGTTGTCTGAATAGCTGTTCAGTGCACTGCTTGTGTTAACTGTGCTGGGGTTGGAGGTAGGTAGGCCTGTATCTGTAAGACTGAAAGTTTCTCCTATAGGGGAACTGGCCCCTTCCTCTAACACAGTGATAGTGTTGAAAGGGATGCTCCTGTAGGACCTCCACAAACCTAATTCTGTATCTGACTTGAAAGAGCAGAGATAACTATCATCATATTTGCCGAATAGGGCTTACCTATTGCAAGGCTTATCTATGATTTTGGCTTGTACCTTAGGTTGGAAAGATGTTGCTTTGAGCCATCCCTGTCTTCTCTACATAACTGCACTAGTAAGTTAGCAAAAGCCAGTGGAGGTGACATCAATGGCTGAATGAATGATTTGGCAGATGTTTTCTCACCTTCTTGTAGGATTGCCTTGGTTTAGTTTTGCTTGTCTTCCAGTAGGAATTCTAGATATGCACCTAGGTTGGACCACATTTGCCTATGTCCATGGAATAACTAAAGAGTAGGATGCTTCAACGGTCGCAGCCTCTCCCGCAGAAAACCTCTTGCCTATTTTATTAAAACACGTACCCTCACTGTCAAGTGGAGTTGCCAAGGTGTTAAAGAGTTTCTTAAACTTCTCTGGACAGCCTGTATGACCACAGAATCAGGACGTTGATGACTGATAAAGCAATCTAGTTAGTCATTTGGAGCCATGTACTTTTCATACAGACAGGGCACAGCCACAGTTGCTGGATTTGTAAATACTTTTAGACCTTCCAACCAGATGTGATTGATTATGAGAATTGCTCCCACCGGTTTCTTTACGACTATGGAGAGGCTAAATGCAAATCAAGCTGTCTGTTTTATGTGAATGGACCGATCAAGTTGTTTGGAAGCCCTCTCCTGGCGGGCATCGAAACTCCAACGTCATCCGCAAGGGAACTAGCATCGGGTAGAGTATGCTGGGCTGAAAGTGTTGCAAAATAATTGTCCCATCCTCTATACATAGAGAGCTCACCTTCTTCTGGTTCATCATCAGAATAAACATATTGTATGGTACTCAGTGCTACTGTTCTCAGTCGTAAGGACTGGGTTCTTCACTACATACCCAGGATCCTCAAAGAATAGACCAAGTGTGGAGTATGAGAAGATAGAGTATGTTAAGGCACAGGTTCTATTTGTGCAGGTTCTTCAAGACCAATTGGTTCTGGAAACCTCTTACAATAGTCTGCAAACATAACCAGGAAGTTTGTAAAAAATGCTGTTAGGACCTGCATCATTGGATACTGATACTGATCCAGATCATCATTAGTAACATTATATTGTTATGCAAAGGGCTCTAAAGAGCTAGGTTTTGAAGCTTCTGGTTGGGGATCCTGGAATAAACATTATTTCCCAAAGTATTATTCATCATCATATTCTATCATCATATTCTTTACATGCAGTTGCGTGAGACTGCAGGCAGGGCCAAAGGGAGCTCCATCCATTGATTCAATTACATCCCCTTATTAATAAGAGGCAGTGAAGAGATCTTGCTGGAAGAAGTATGTTCTTGAAAAATGGGTACTGGTAATCCCTTGTTTGAAATCATTATAATACCTGGCTGCTTCATCAAGGAGACTGTCGACTGAGTCACTGAAAATGTTTTTTTTTGTGCTTCATTATTGTACTCAGACAAAGGTGTCCACGATATCAGGGTCATCGTCAATGAAGGTGCTGCTGTTGTCGATGGCGCTGTCAGCATCAATGGTATTTCAGTTGACAAAGTCAACAAGATGCTCGACGATGAAACTGTCATGGTCATTAACGTTGCCTGCTTTGATGGAAGCCTCATCAACAGTTACTTTGAAGACATGTGTCTTGTCAACAAGGGGTCCGTCAATCATTTTTTACAGTCAGATTTAGAAGGCACCGGAAATTAAGGAGTGGGAGGCTCTGACCTGTATTTTTCAAGTTTGATGAAGAAGATTACTTATTTTATTCAGAATCTCCTCAACATCTGAGGCAGGACTTCTCTCAGTGTGTTTTTCTCCTGGAACTTAAGGACCTTCCTAGAGGGCACATCAGAAGAGTCTCTTTCTGAGGGGACATCTCTTTTCGTTTTTTTTTGTTTTGTTTTTTAAGATCTACATGTTCCCTCACCATATCCAGAGGATGGGTCTTCTCTTGCCTTCATATTCTTGACACAAATCAGTAATCTGACCTATCTATCTTTGAGAGCTTTGCAAAAAAAAGGTACATCAGTATTTACAGTTATTAGCCTTATGCTTTTCACAAAGACAATACAGGCACTCCTTCTGAGGGTCATGAAAGTGGAGCTTAAGCTTACCACAGCAAAAATAAGGCCTAAAAATAGCTTTTTAGAGGCTTCTCTCATAATTCTGTCAGAATTAACACTCCAGTGATGTCAGACTAAAGGTGTTGTAAGGTGGGAGTTGAGGTTGAAGCCAAAAGTTGATCAAATCTACTTCTGAGAAAGATAAAATGTGAAGAGCTCAGGGAGACTCCCCTTCACATGACTTACAGTAGGAAATCAGTGAGATGGTGGTCACAGGGGGGGAGGTCGCTTTCTGTGCTTCTTCCTGATTGGCTGGAGTTTGGTTCTTCCCAAATGATGTGAATTGGTTAACAATGTCACGGCTTTGAACTGTGTTAAGTTATGCTTTTCATATATACTGCTTACTAAAATTATAGTGGGAGCCCCACCTCAACGACTGGGAAAATTCAAGCATTAGAATGCATGAATGATTCAATAACAGAGAAAAGTACCAACCCATTGGCATTTTCTAGGTCTGTTAGACATGATGTACAGTAATAATGGGGAGGGAAAATGGTCACCTTCAAATTTCGTTCCCTTCCTAAGAGGATTCTGCTAACCTCCCCATATGTACCATCATAGACATCAAATTAACCTTCAGAAGCCAACTTAGTTGTGTAAAGTACCAGGAGATAGTTGAATCCTGGGCTTGTGTCACTGTTTAAATACATTAAGTATTACAATCAAAAACAGCCATGGGGCATCAGCACCATCAGCAACACAGCCTGAAGCTTTCAGGGAAAATGTGGTTTCAGGAGGTATCAGCTTTTACCCAACAGATGGCAAGAGTTTAAAATCATTAAGTCTAGCTGAGGCAGAAGCCACAGGGCATAGAGCTGAGGAAAAGTACATGCTCAACGCATCAGGGGCTATAATGCTGAAGAAAGATATGTTAGAGGGCAGGGAAAAAAGAGGAGCTGTCTATAAAGAGACTTTGGCCATGGTCTTCCAAAAATGTGCTACTTGATTTTGAATGAATCCTAAAGGGAGGGGATTTTCAGCATCTTAATCTCATAAGAGAAGCAGCAAAACACCATTGCTTCCTCGCTATGACCAAGTCGACCTTAAGGGGCGACGTGGTATGAAGTAAAAAAAAAGTTGAACAAAAGGGAGTATGTTACTTATCCTGTAAGAATCTGTTTGTTGCATGTTAGTGCTGCAGAACTCCTGCAACCTACTGTTGGGCTCGGATGCTGCAAGTTGTTTTTACTTGAGGAAGTCTTTTGAGGCATAAGGTCTCAGTGACTCCTCATCTAGGTATAAATATGCATGGTCACAAACTCCATTGTTAGATTGTTTCTTCCCAAAGGATGAGTATAAATAAGGAGTAGTGTGCATAGAACAGAACAGTGACAATGCAAGCAGAAAGAAGTGTATTAGAAGGAAAACAGTCAAATAGTCTGCGTCTGTCACTACCTCCTAGATAGGAGGGTGTCGCATGTGAATCTACAGCACTACATTCAAATAACAGATGCTTATATGGTAACATTCTGTTCATAGCAAGTCTGGCTCTTTATACACATACTCTGCAAAGACTCAAAAGCAGTTCTCCGGTAAGCAGTAGTTAGCCAGTTGATACAGCAGAGGTTCGAAACAACGTTCTGAGGACAGCGTGACCAACTCTGGCTTGTTCTCTTAGTAGTACATCCACACAATAATGTTTTATAACAGTATGTGGAGTGGACCAAGTGGTGGCATTAAAGATGTCTTCTATGGGAATATTGCCAAGAAAGCAATACTAGCAGCCTGTTTGCAGGTGGAATGTGGCCGGGCCGGAGGGTAGGATTCTTTTCACTTCATTAGAACAGGTTTGGATGCCCGGTATGCCCTTTATGGGGTTCAGGGAAGGCTACAAAGGACTGCTGTGTTTTCCAAAAATGTTGGTTTTAACGCCTGTAGTGTGCATTGTTCTTTCAGCTACTGAGTCAGGTTGTGAGGAGACTGAGCTCAATAGATCAGATGAGGTGGAAGGCAAAGATCACCTGGGGCCAAAACATAGGCTTGGTTCTAAGAATCACTATTTTTGTGGACTTGGGAAAAAGGATTCTTGAAACTTAAGGGTGTGCAACTCACTGATGCTCGTACATGAGATAACTGAGATAAGGAAGGCCACATTCCATGAGAAAAACTGAAGATGGCATGAATGTATGGCCTCAAAGGAGAGACCCATCAGTCTTAGAAAGACAATGTTAAGCTTCCAAGAAGTGGTGGGGCGTTCCCTGGGTGGAATGACCTGTTTGACTCCTATGAAGGCTTTGATAATAAAGATTTGAAGTGATTTGAATGTTCTCTTATTTGCGTGTATACTGCAATAGTGACTAGGTGAATCTGATAAAGGTATAGACCAAATCATGCAAGACTTTATGGGTTCTTTAGAAATATCAGGGGCAGGTCTGACCAATCCTTTTAGCATGGGGAGCTACTGTACAGAGCACTCTATTTTGGAGAGGGCCTCTAGGAGTAAATCTGCTTCCTCTGAGGTGCTGTAGAGTTCCACCTTTTGGTGGGCTGTGGCATGCTGAATGATGCTATGGTATGCTGTAGTGCCATTTTGGGGTGAAGCCCTGACAGGGATGTATTCCAAGTCGGAGTCCACATCATATTCCTCATAAGAGTTACTGGAAGCACCATGGTATACAGTCAGTCCTCTGCTCTGAGGCATGCTTAATTTTTGATAAAGTACTGTGGGGCAGTGGTGCACCAGAAGATGGCTGCAGTTGTTTCAGCAGTGGGTTCAATGCCTGGCCCCCAGAGGGAGCTATGCTCAGCTCAGACATGCGGCTGTTTATGAGGGGTGACTGGTACGGGGACGTCTACAGTATACCCTCCTGATGTTGACTTATGCATGGACTGCAGCCCCCTGAAGTGAATGGGGCATACTCAGGGGCATCTTCTTCCTCTACTCAGAGAAACTCTTCGGTGGAATCTGAGGTGTCAGAGTAGTTGTACTTGGGGCTGGGTTGTCAAACTAGAAGCTCTGATGACAGCCCATTTCCTCCTCTTACTCTTCCTTGGCAGCCAGTGGTCGGCATCCCTGAAGATGTTGGGAAATATCAACTTGGCCATCCAGGTGTGCATTAACCACCGATCTCCGTGCTGACAGTCTTTTTGCTGCAGGGCACCAAACAGCCTTTGCAGTGGCTTCCGTCGTGGTGCAACAAGAGACACAAGTTGCACACGGCATGGAGGTCGGCCCAGGGATATTTAGCATGACCTTGGGGTCATCTCTTGAAAGGTGTCCGTTCCATCAAACTGTCATTCTTCGAAGGGAGGATGGAGCATGTGGACCCTGAAGCCCAGCCATTGGTTGTCGAAGGAACTGGCAACTGGAACCGACATGCAAGTAGAGAGTGATGTATCAAAGATTGTACTTGCAACGGGGTGGAAGTCAGCAGACTCAAGAACCAATTAACTTGTCGAGACCTGCAGCTCACTGGATCACATCCAAACCCAACGACGGAGACAAGCTGGAGGAGGAGTTACTGAGTGTAGGAAAGTACCCTCTTTTTGGCATGGTTACCCCCACCTTTTGCCTGCTGTCAGTATGTTTTGACTGTTTTAACTGGGATCCTGCTAACCAGGAGCCCATTAATTGCGCTCTCTCCCTCTAAATTTGGTTGCTTAGGACCCCACAATTGGCATACTGGTGCCCCCATATAAGTCCCTAGTGTATGGTACCTAGTTACCATGGGTATTGGGGCAAATGGGGTTCCCCAAGGGCTGCAGCATGCATTGTGAAACCCATGCAAGCCCATGAAAAATGTGTCTGCAAGCCTGCCATTGCAGCCTGTGTGAAAAGGAGCATGTACCCTTTCACTACAGGTCACTGCACCAGGTCACTGTAAGTCACTCCTATGGTAGGCCCTCCTAGCCCAGAGGGCAGTGAGCAGGTATCTGTGTGGGAGAAAACCGCAGAATGAGCAGCAGTGCCCCTATGAACTCCAGCTCCTGTACACTGGACTTTGTAAGTGCCATTGGTATGCTTTTGGTGCCCTCCTTACATAAATCAGTTTGCACCAGTCCAGGGACACCCACTCCCTGCTCTGGCACGAAACTGGACAAAGGAAATTCCCCATTCAGGGCTTTAGCTCTGGCGCACAGTTTTCGGTGTTCTTCATGGCTCTCCCTTTGGGAGGGATAGCCTCTCCAAGCCACAGGTATGCTTTGAAGGGCACATTTGGTGCCCTCCTTGCATAAACTGGTTTGCACCAGTCCAGGGACCCCCGGTCCCTGCTGTGGCGTGAAACTGGACAAAGGAAAGGGGATTGACCACTCCCATGTCCATCCCCACCCTAGGGGTGGTGCCCAGAGCTCCTCCAGGTGGGCACTTGATTCTGCCATCTTGAATCCAAGGTGGGCAGAGGCACCTGAGAGCATCTGAGTGGCCAGGTTAGGTAGGTGAAGTCACAGCCCCCTCCTGATATGAGGTCACTCTGCTAGGTGACCACTACACCTTCCTGGGCTATTTAGGGTCTCCCTCTTGGGTGGGTCCTCAGATTCAACGTACAAGATTCCAGCAGGACTCCTCTGCATCATTTACTTCATCTTCTGGCTACTGGAACTGCAAATGGCCCTCCAGGAATCTGCAATCTGCAACTACAGTGACAACTCCACATTGTTTCTCTGGCTCCTTCCAGCAACTGCAACATTTCCCGGCCTGAGCATCCTGAGGCCGATGAGTCTTCAGCCTGCATAAGAAGTAAGACAAAATCTCCCTTGGAGTGAAGAAGTCAGTCCCCTGCATCCCCAGGCACCAACTGAAATGGAGACCGGCTGCGTGAATCTTCTCTCCTCTGGTACTGCGTGGATCCTGCATCACAGGTGGTGGTCTGGAGTGGTCCCCTTGGTCCTCTCTACCAGCTGTCCAACTTGGGAGACGGTAAGCCCTTGCCTCTCCTTGCAGGACAGTACCCCTCTGCACAGCGACTCTTGCAGCTACAAATACTTCTTTGCTCCTCCTCAAAGGAATCTTCAGGCTCCGTGTAGCCCCAGCCTCCAGCACTTCTTCCTGCAATGCACATTGGAGTGCTAGATACACAGGAATATTTCCAAACTTCCACCATCCAAACTGAAATGTCTGGTTTTGATTGGCACCCTTCACACAGAGATTGTCTGTGTACTGAAATATCAAAATGTCTTTGCAAACCTTTCTCCATGCAGTGGTCAGAAAGTGATGCTGAAGTGACGTGGGACACTCCTCCAGATGTGCTGAGCGGGCCTCACTGCAACTCCTGTGCCTGCGGCCAGTGTGTTACCTGTCGGGCTGCCTCCTCTTCTTGTGACTCTTTCAGCTGCTGAGGGTCACCCCGGACTCCTCTCCTTGGATTGAGGTCCCTGGACCTTGCTGGTCCTCTTAAGCCTTACAAACCTTCTTCTCCAACTCTTGCATTTACCAAGGCTTGTTGGTAGTTTTCTAATGCCACTGACCGACTGCATCATGACCGCCGATGTGGAACATCACTTGCATCACTTCTGGGATGCCTCTTCTGCTCTTGTGCTGCACCTACGACCTTCTTCGTTCACTGCTGGTCCTGCATCCACAGAAGGGTGGGTAGTAGCTCCTGCCACAACTGGACACAAACTCAAACTGGAATTGGTCCCTTTCCTTTGCAGGTCCTTTTCTGTCAGGATCCACCTTTGGGTTCTTCCAGTCTTGGTTAGGTCTTGAACAATCCTTTTCCAAAATACACCTGCTGGTTTTGGGGAAAACAAAGTACTTACCTCTGCTCTCCTAGTCGCTGGGGTCACTCTTGGTACTCACCTCTTGGGGTTCCTAGTTCATCCAGCTCCTTTCTACTAATTCTGCTTCCTTAGATGGGGGGCTGTCTTTGAAATTCCACTTTTTAGGGTCGAGTGCACAAGCGCTCTGTCCCTGTTGTAATCTCTTGTTGGGCTTTTATCCATGCCCATGTCTCGCCTGTCACTTTCATTGGCTCATGGGCTTGCCTTTTAAAACCCGCTTGATTTCATTAGTGAATGCATCCGTCATGCCTTTTCCGGTGATTTAGCCCTCCTCGAGCGCACCAGCCAACTACTGAAAACATACGAGGCTCCATGTTTTTGGCCTGGTTTCTGCACTACTTTATCTTTTTATTTTCCATGCAGCACGATTGTGCTGGGTTTTACATAGTGCGATCTCACTCGTTTTTTTGGTTTTCAACTTCATTGCAATTGCGCTGGTTTTTACAAAGCACGATTGCGCTAGTTTTTTTTCTTTCAATTTATGTGGCAAGAAAATTCCGGTTAGGAGTTTACAACGCTAATAGCTCTAACTTGAACAAATGCAAGACCTGTTGCATAGCAAATGCTTGTTTAGTATCTGGTTTGGCCCTTCTCCTAGGACCCACACTATTTGCTATTGCTTTTACCAATGCCTACTGCTTTCTATGCTATTTACTGATTGCTAATGCATACATAATAGTGTGTTTACTTACCTCCAGTTGGGGGATTGCCTAATCAATATTCTAGTATTTGCCTACCTTTATTTTTGTAACATTGTGTGGCTCTTTCATGTGTGTAAGTGCTGTGCGACTATAGTGGTATTGCATAAGCTTTGCATGTCTCCTAGATAAGTTTTGGCTGCTGATCCACAGCTAACTCTAGAGAGCCCTGGCTTCTTAGACACTGCCTACACCTCACTTGGAGGGGATACCTGGACCTGGTATAGGGTGATAACATCAAAGGTGTCCACCACACACAGGCCAGCTTCCTAAACTGAGACCTTGTAACTTGAAAGGCTTCTTCAAAGAAACACACCTGCAACGTCTCAGCCCAACACTAGATAGCAGGAGTACGCACAGCATGTGTATCTACAGCCACACGTACTACAAATAGTGATATTTCTGGCAAATGTTTTAAAAAAAATATTGGTGCCCTTGTAAAAAAAAAAAAACACACACAACTGATGTCATAAGTGCTGGGTGGCCCCGTTGTCACCTCCATTGATAGCACAACAGCTCAGCAACTGGATTCACTTCAGCATCACTTTCTGACCACTGCATGGAGAAAGGTTTGCAAAGACATTTTGATATTTCAGTACACAGACAATCTCTGTGTGAAGGGTGCCAATCAAAACCAGACATTTCAGTTTGGATGGTGGAAGTTTGGAAATATTCCTGTGTATCTAGCACTCCTATGTGTTTTCCCATGATTGTTTGGTTACTTCTAGAGAGAAAAACAGACCATTATGGGGTTTTATTGGAGCAACTGCCAGAGTTCAAAAGAAATAAAGTGAATGAAAGAATTCACTTAGCTGTGAACTGGAAAGAAATACCCTGAAAAAGGATACAGTTCTCATCACCATCTGGGTTCTTGGGAGGCCCAGGCATATTCAGCAGGACCAGTTTGGCATCATGCGACTTATTGACAATAACTTCATTCAGTTTGACCGCAGTGTGCATGCGCCTCACATTTGATTGGTCCCTGCACGCGGGAGAGAGAAGAAATAAAGGACAGTTAATACAACTTGAAATATACATTTAAATTACCACATCTGTGCAAATTCATTTGTACAATGAATTTGATGTATGCCATTCTTTGCTACTGCATGCATACTCTACTGAAACAGAATAATTGCACTGTTGTTTACTATGTGTAGCACCCTGTGCCTGCACATCTCCCCACGTCTCTCTACTCTGTCTACACAAACTATGCTTGTTCTAGCCCCACATTTCCCAACGCCTTAAAGAGTAGTCTACCTGACAAGGGCTATTAGTTTTCCGAGAACGGAGAAATGCAGGAAACTGTCTACCTAGAAATGGATGGTTTAAATATGACTAAACTAAAAGATGTGGCCTATTATTGACAATGCTGTTCAGACTTTCTATGTTCTGTGTTCTTGTATTAAAAGTTTTATGATTTTCCTATCATCGCTTATGTGCCGAGGAGTCTCTGCTGCAGTGGAAAGGTTGTGGTAAAGCACAGACATGTATAAAGTTTGCCTAATGTGAAATTCAAGAACACTTTTGATAAGAAAGACAGATGGGTTTATCCTTAGATGGCTGCCTTTAATATTGCCTGCCGAGCACTTGATTACAGATTGTGCAATTTCTCCTTAGTAGAGAAGGCACTGGGACGAAGGCAACGTAGGTGGAATACACTCTTCACTCAGATGAAACTGAGACATCACTTCTGATACAAAGGGGTAAGTCCTAAGATCCACCTTGCCACTATGGAAAACTCTTAGAGTTTAGAGGAATAAATTTAGCTGCAATCCCTTTATTTTTATTATGGCCAGACATCTTCAACACAAATACTTTTCTGCCACAGGACGCCATTGGTTCGAAATGCTTGTGTGTTAAAATGCCCAGGACCACTTTAGCTCCCAAGAGGCATGGCTGTCTGTGAAAAAGAACTCCCCAACCCTGTTCTGGTAAACCCAAATGCCCACGGGGAATTCTTCCTGGTGTCCACCTGCACCCACCTCTCATAGGTGATGCAAAAAAAAATCTTAACAACTGAGTAAGTTAATGTTTCCAGCTATTGCTCAGTGGTAGAATTGCTGCCATTTTGTTTTTATGCAATCACTAAATACTAATAACGCAGAGTCCTGGTGAAGGACTTCTTGGCAGCCAATAAGGCATCCCGATTCTTACAGTAAAGACCTATCCGTGCAAAGGTGATCTCTTCAGGACCATGTGCACAAGCTCAGCAAAGGTACAGAAGAATGTAAAACTCTCTTTCCCTTCATGGACTTTTCCCCTAACAAATATGTGAAATGAATGTAATGAATACAAAGTGACTGCAGTAAGTACACTTTTGCTCAGTCCCTTGTAAGCCACAGTTGAGAGGTATACCTGCTTACTCCTGTGCAGGCAGTAAGTGGGTATCGTTTTGCAAGCCACCATTGTCAGGCACAGACTGGGCTAATTTATTTCTGCTTTGGGTATAACCGGTCAAGACATTGGTCCACACTGCTTTCCACAAGTCACTGCAAGGCAGACCACTGGGAGACTGAGGAAGGATCGAAATCACACCTCCTTGCATATGCTTAGTACTACCTCTATACGTGTTGTGCAACTGCCTCAGAGTAGATATCCCAGCCCGGAGTTGGGGTAGGGCTGTTAAAGATCGCGCACACACTCCTATAAGAGGGCGTAGGTGCCACTGCCCATGGTGAAGTCGGATTTTAATAACCCTGCCGTACACTTGAGCAAACATAAGCCACATAGGCTAAACGTGAGCCATATAGGCTAAGACAGACAGTTTCCTTTTCCCCAAAAGCTTGTGTGCGCCTACCCAACTTTCCGGAGAGCTGTGACACTGTAAATAAGTTCAGTAGGAGTAGTCTCTGGTGCAACAGGGGGTGTAAATAAATCAAAGTATGGCACGCAGCCTACTGTGCATGTGGTCT
Organism: Pleurodeles waltl; assembly: GCF_031143425.1. Classification (NCBI taxonomy): domain Eukaryota; kingdom Metazoa; phylum Chordata; class Amphibia; order Caudata; family Salamandridae; genus Pleurodeles; species Pleurodeles waltl. The sequence continues at coordinate 376,089,832 of NC_090445.1, forward strand.
CAATGCACTAGCAAGCGACGCCTATGTACAGCGTACTGGCCCCCAGTAGCAACGTGTGTTGTAGGCAAGAAAAAAGGGTATGAAATCATGGCTACAGTTGGTCTTTTTCATGGGGAGCAGATGGTGTACTTTTAAAGCAGATGGAGAGGGTCTTAGGCAGGCGAGGCTTGAGCCACCTGGATGACAGAGCACCTGAAGTTCGGCCACACCATTTGGCCAAACCTCAAAATGGAGCAATTAGAGATTCCACAAACAATAACAGCTGTGTCAGTCTAGCGTGTTGTTGTGCCCACCCCTCGAGCAATCCGAGCCCCGTGCGAAGTATTCTGAAACATATTGTTATGAAAGAAGAGCTCATGATGAGTAATCCCTTCTTCTAAGAATAACAGCTGAGCCACTCCATCTAGAAACAGAAGTTTTGTCAAACTGTACAATCTTTCACATCAAGATTAGGATGGCTCTTTTGGCTGCATTTAAAACTTCTTTTTTAAGGGCAGGATGGTAGAATGAAGCTTATGACAGAACCAGGAAATGATATAGTTCTAGAGAAGCACCAGGCTTGAAAATCTGATAACAGATCAGCTTGGGAAACTGCAAAAATTGTTAGCAGCTGCTAAAGTACGTCAACAAAAACATACAATTAAAAAAACACTAATTGAAAAAGTACAAAATAGTTTCTAAAGTTAAAATCAGACGTTGGAGCAAGAGGTAAACCGAGGAAAGCCTCAATAAAAGTACATTGTAAGAATATAAAAACTGTCTCTGGGAAAGGATGTCAGATCCCATCTGTAGGAAAGTACCATCCTGCCTGGCATGTTACCCCCATTTTTACATGTATGTCGTTTGTTTTTGCCTGTCGCACTGGGATCTTGCTAGCCAGGACCCTAGTGCTCATAGTTGTGGCCTGAATGTGTGTCCCTGTGTAGTGACTAACTGTGTCACTGAGGCTCTGCTAATCAGAACCTCAGTGCTTATTCTCTCTCTGGCTTTAAAATTGTCACTATAGGCTAGTGACCATTTTTACCAATTCTAATTGGCACACTGGAACACCTTTATAATTCCCTAGTATATGGTACCTAGGTACCCAGGGTATTGGGGTTCCAGGAGATCCCTATGGGCTGCAGCATTTCTTTTGCCACCCATAGGGGGCTCAGACAAATCTTACACAGGACTGCCACTGCAGCCTGAGTGAAATAACGTCCACGTTATTTCACAGCCATTTTACACTGCACTTAAGTAAATTATATATCACCTATATGTCTAACCCTCACTTGGTGAAGGTTAGGTGCAAAGTTACTAAGTGTGAGGGCACCCTGGCACTAGCCAGGTGCCCCCACATATTTCAGGGCAATTTCCCCGGACTTTGTGAGTGCGGGGACACCATTACACGTGTGCACTACAGATAGATCAATACCTATATGTAGCTTCACAATGGTAACTTCGAATGTGGCTATGTAACATGTCTAAGATCATGGAATTGTCCCCCCCATGCCAAAACCTGGTATTGGGGTGCCAATCCCATGCATCCCCAGGGCTCCAGCATGGACTCTGGGTACTGCCAAACCAGCTCTCTGGGGTTTTCACTGCAGCTACCGCTGCTGCAAACCCGCAGACAGGGTTCTGCTCTCCTGGGGTCTGGGCAGCCCAGTCCCAGGATGGCAAAACGAAGGATTTCCTCTGAGAGAGGGTGTTACACCCTCTCCCTTTGGAAATAGGCGTTAAGGGCTGGGGAGGAGTAGCCTCTCCCAGCCTCTGGAAATGCTTTGAACGGCACACATGGTGACCTCCTTGCATAAACCAGTCTACACTGGTTCAGGGAACCCCCAACCCCTGCTCTGGCGCAAACCTGGACAAAGGAAAGGGGAGTGACCACTCCCCTGTCCATCACCACCCCAGGGGTGGTGCCCAGAACTCCTCCGGTGTGTCCCAGACCTCTGCCACCTTGAATCCAGAGGTGTGAGGGCACAATGGAGGCCTCTGAGTGGCCAGTGCCAGCAGGTGACATCAGTGACCCCTCCTGATAGGTGCTTACCTCACTAGCTGGCCAATCCTCCTCTGAGGGCTATTTAGGGTCTCTCCTGTGGGCTTTTCCTCAGATAACGATTTACAAGAATTCAGAGTTCCTCTGCATCTCCCTCCTCGACTTCTGCCAAGAATCGACCGCTGACTGCTCCAGGACGCCTGCAAAACTGCAACAAAGTAGCAAGAAGTCTACCAACGACATTGTAGCACCAAATCCTGACAGCTTTCTCGGTGGTGCATGCTCTGGGGGCTGTCTGCCTTCACCCTGCACTGGAAGCCAAGAAGAAATATCATGTGGGTTGACGGAATCTTTCCCCTGCTCCAGCAGGCACCAAACTTCAGTGTCACCGGTACTCTGGGACCCCTCTCATCCTGACGAGCGTGGCCCCTGGAACACAGGTGGTGGACCTAAGTGACCCGGACGGTCCAGTGGGCCACCTGTCCAAATTTGGAGGAGGTAAGTCCTTGCCTCCCCTTTCCAGACAGTAATCCTGTGTACTGAGTGAACTGCAGCTGCTAAGGCTTCTGTGCACTTTTGCAAGGAATCCTTTGTGCACAGCATAGCCCAGGTCCCCAGCACTCCGTCCTGCATTGCCCAACTTGCTGAGTTGACCACCGGCTTCAGGGGACACTCCTTTGTAGTGTTGAGACGACCGCCGTGCTCAGTTTTCTTGAACCCGTGTTCAAGTACGTCTGCGGGTGCTGCTTTCTTGTGCGTGGGCTCACTGTGTTGCTGAGGGTCCCCTCTGTCTCCTCTTCCAAGTGGCGACTTCCTGGTCCTTCCTGGGCCCGGGCAGCACCCTTTTTCTTCAACCGCGACCTTTGCAGCTAGCAAGGCTTGTTTGCGGTCTTTCTCCAAAGAAACCACTCTGCATCCTCCAGCACTCTGTGGGAAATCTTCTGTGCAAAGGAGAAGTTCCTGGCACCTTCCGTTGTTGCAGACTCTGCAGCTTCTTTCACCAGGAGGCAGCCATTTTGCACCTTCATCTGGGGTTTAGTGGGCTCCTGCCCCCCCTGGACACTTTCGTGACTCTTGGACTTGGTCCCCTTCCTTTACAGGTACTCAGGTCCAGGAATCCATCTCAGTACTTTGCAGTCTGTTGTGGTCTTTGCAGAATCTCCTCTCACGACTTTAGTGTGTTTCTGGGGAAGTAGGGTCACTTCACTCCTACTTTTCAGGGTCTCGGGTGGGTTATCTTGGACACCCTTAATGTTTTCTTACACTCCCAGCGATCATCTACTCACTTCACTAGGCCAGGGGTCCCTAAGTAGTTTGCATTCCACTTTCTTAGTATATGGCTTGTGTTGCCCCTAGGCCCATTGCATCGTATTGTATTCTACAGTGTTTGCACTACCTTTGTAACTGTTTACTTACCTGATTTTGCTTTGTGTGTATATTTTGTGTATTTTACTTGTCTCCTAAGGGTGTATATCCTCAGATATTTTTGGCACATTGTCACTAAAATAAAGCACCTTTATTTTTAGTAACCCCGAGTACTGTGAGTCTTATGATATAGTGCTATATGATACAAGTGGTATAGTAGGAGCTTTGCATGTCTCCTAGTTCAGCCTAAGCTGCTCTGCTATAGCTACCTCTATCAGCCTAAGCTGCTAGAACACTACTAATCTACTAGTAAGGGATAACTGGACAGGTTTAAGTACCATCAGGTACCCACTATAAGCTAGGCCAGCCTCCTACACCATCCACTCCTTGACCGAGGCAGTTACGGATCACAAGAGTATTGGTTAGTATTTTAAAATTGTTTTGTATCTATTGGTTAGTATATCCCCAGCCTGAAGACAGTCAATCCATGTTAATCTATGAAAGCTCACAACCTAGTGAACTTCCACGGCAATGACCACAATTCATGCTGCTACAAAATACCGCATTTCATCCTTCTTGTTGTGGGCTATACCTTGCCCATATTCACGTTCTGTTGATTTGCTCTCATCTGCCTCCAGCCATGCCAGCTTCTCCCTCCATTTCTCAATTGTGATGGGATGCCAAAACTTTACACTACAATTCATGTCACAATACCAGTAAAACTTTCCTCCATCTACAATCAAATTAGTACATAATGCCTGCAGATCCTTTATGCACACAACTTCCACATGCTAGATAGCAGGTTCCTTACACTCAGTAGTGCTCTTTATGGGGGAAGCTTCTATCCAACTACAGAATCTTCACCTTTTCAATTTGCCCAGGTACCAGACTGGATCCGGAATCTTTACAGAAAGTGGTAACATGCGCCAACTGGTGTTGCCATCAGCCTCTGCGGCAGCTTTGTTCAACCTCTGGAAATGACAGCGTGGAGCCATATGCAGACATCACCCGGATGTCTGATGTCAGTTAACAACAAAACATTCCATACCCTCAGAATGGGAGCACCAGCGCAAACATGGAACCTTATTATGACCTAAAATTCTGCTCCACAGAATGGGGAGGAGGGAGAGTGGTGAGAAATCTGTAGTCAGATAAAGTATCCACCATAAAGAGCATTATCAGATGTAAGGAACATGTTCTTCTCATGGACACATTTAGCTGCAGAATCGTCTGTTACCTTTTGAATAGAAACCAAAGATGTGCCCTTTAAAGTTGCTGGGTGTAAGGAATGGGCTTTACATTATGAGATTTTGCAAAATAACTCTCCCTGCAGACTGAAAAGGTGATACAGTAGTAACTGGTGAACATGTGGGTGGACATGTTTTGGACAGCCATTCCAAACTTCACGCAGGCAAATCCAATGAAGATTTGATCATCCACCCCATGCTCTCTTGTCCAATAGAAGCAAAAGGCTCTCTTGGTACCCAAATGGTGAAGCCTCTCCAACTCTTCAGAGCGAAACAGCGGAGATAAGAAAGCAGAGAACGTGATGAACTACTTTACGTTGAAAAGCAACACTACTTGCGGAAGAAAGGATGCTGGAGTCTTGAGTTCCAGCTCATCTGGGAAAAAGGCAATATAAGGCGGCTCTACTGACTGCTCTTGCAGCTCACTGACTCTGTGTGCTGAAGTGATTGCTATGAGCAATACAGTGGTAATGGTCAGTAATCTCAAAGAAAAACTGTGCAATGGTTAAAAGGGGGATATAAAAAATGTAAGAAACATATTAAGGACCAACTATGTCATAATAAAGGGCTCAGGAGGTAAAATGCAAGTAAGCCATTTCAAAAACACATAATAACAGGTGCTTTAAAGAAGTAGGGTTGATGAGGTAAAGACAGGACGGTCTAAAGGCTCACAAGTACACTTTGACGGTGCCCACAGCAAAACCTTGCCACACCAAAAACAGAACAAATACAAGTATATTGGAAAGTGTGGCCAGAAGTGTCTCGACCTGATGGTTCTCTTGCACTAGGCTACAAACCTCTCTCAGTGGTAATCAATCACCTTTGTTGATGGGCAGTGAGCGTCCAACATCACATCAACCACTTTACCAAGTAGGTCAAAGACACTTAGCTGGTTCCAAGCAATCTTCTTGCATGGAGGTGTAGGTCGTGGAGCTTTGGGTGCAGAGCCCTGCCCTGTTAGGACAGCAGGTCCTCCCAGAAAAGTAGACAATGTAGGTGGGAAGTGGTAGTTAGCAAGCCCATGTTCAAACTCAGCAGCTTGAGTACCAGACTCTCTGACCGCAGTCCGGGGTCATTAGTTTGAGCTGCGTTTGCAGTAGCAGCAGAGGCAGGAACGTGTAAATGTGCCTGGAGCCCAATGGAAGGTGGATTGTGTCTCCCAAAGAATCTTGAGAGGGAAACTCCAGAGCGCAAAAAGCTTGTAAGGATTCATGGAGGTGGAAAAAAGATCTACTCAATAAAGGCACTACTAGATAAACACAGATTGAGCTCTGTACAGTCAGGGGACCAAAATCTATATAAATATTTTTGGAAATCAAAAAATCCTTATTGCACAGTAATCAATTTCTTTGATACATATGAAAATATACCTACACATTAAAATTAGATCTCATGTGGCAGAATCAAATAACAATCTTTTTGGGTTTCAAATTACAGTTTCAGTTCATAATGTTTTTCTTAGTCCATGTAGCTTTCCTTTTGTGTAGCCACTTTGCTTCTGTCTTCCTTATTTAAACACAAACTTCCAAAATAGGGGTTCTCTTTTGAATGTTTTTTTAATCTGTTTATTACAGAAGAAGGTTTCTGCCAGAAGTCACTTGCACTATATTACAACCAATGTGTTTGGCAGTATGATACCGTTTCTTTAGGGATGTAAAATACCATTCAAAAGCAAAAATATAAAACCCTAAAACACAACTGGATTAGAATTATAACCAAAAGCTAGTTGAACTGTTAATCTCCTAAAAATACAAAATTACTTAAACTGTCTTAATTATATTGATCGTCCATGACAACAGATATGAGGAAAATATTTGTTTATTTGATCAATCATCAGTTTCCAAACAATATGGTTAAAATGAGTGTCACAATTAGCAGGTAGTCTGCAATTATTCCTGTATGTTGCTGCCAAAACCCATAGTAATCTGAAACCTCAACAATAGGTAGATACTTTTTTGAGCACATCAAATAGCTGAATTCCTGCACCATTCTAAGTTACGTAAACATTCCTATGCTCATATAAAAACAATCCTGAAGTCCTAACGTTCTGCCCACAATGATGCTGGTATAATTACCATTTGAAATTCTAATTCTTAACCAATTATATATTTACATGAATTCAGACTTAAAAACTAACAGGTAATAATCGTGCGCACCTTACAGCAGCTTTTTTAAACAAAGTTAGATATGATACATTTTGTAGGAAGTCTGTTACAGCAGGTTAGGATTATTCAAACGTTCCATCTCTGCACAGAATAAAATACATTAAATTATTTACGGTCTCCACCTAGATACAATAGGTGTCTGTCACATATCCAAGTTGTGCTTATCAATTACATCTTTATCCTTCATCTAATTTTTCATTATCTCTGCAAACGCATAGTGCGGTTCCAACTTCTACTTACATACCAGCTACATGTTGTTATCAACCATTCCCAAACTGTCCTTAAAACAATGGATACCATTTCATCTTGAATTTGTATATATATGTAAATAAATACTATTCACCTAAATGTAACTGTGACCTATGAAAGAGGAATAAAATAGTCTACTAACTTTGACACCATAAAACTACAGACAGCGGGGATGTAAAAAAAAAAAAAAAACATAGGTAATCAATAAATAATTCAAATACTGAGGCTGATGAAAACTAGGGTATAGTTTCAAAGACACATCAACAGTGTACACAATAAAGGGACTTACCAAATCAGGCTAACAAGTCACCCACTGTGACCGCGGGAACCTGACTTATGGAAAATGTCACTTACCCAGTGTACATCTGTTCGTGGCATCTTCCACTGCAGATTCACATGCTGTGCATTATTCTGCCATCTAGTGTTGGGCTTGGAGTGCTACAAGTTGTTTTTGTTCGAAGAAGTGTTTTCAAGTCACAAGATCAAGTGACTCCTCCTCTTCGGTTCCACTGCGCATGGGCATCGACTCCATTGTTAGACTGTTTTCCCGCAGAGGGTAAGGAAGGAGAGACAGAGTATATAGGTAAAAGATAAGAGATGTCCATGCTAATGCAAATATATATATATATATATATATATATATATATATATATATACACATATGTACTAATGTTTGTAACTTAAACTACTACAGGCTCCCGGGGAGGTGGGAGGGTGCATGTGAATCTGCAGCGGAACATGCCACGAACAGATGTACACTGGGTAAGTGACATTTTCCGTTTGATGGCATGTGTAGCTGCAGATACACATGCTGTGCATAGATTACAAAGCAGTTTGTCCTCCTACAAAAATAGCGGTGGTTAGCCTGTAGGAGTTGAAGTTGTTTGAAATAATGTTCTGAGTACAGCTTGGCCTACTGTGGCTTGTTGTCGTGATAAACATCTACACAGTAGTGTTTAGTAAATGTATGTGGTGTTGACCAAGTGGTTGCTTTACATATTTCAGCCATTGGTATGTTCCCTAATAAGCCATTGTTGCACCTTTTGTCCTTGTAGAATGTGCTTTAGGAGTAACTAAGAGTTGTCTTTTGGCTTTAATGTAGCATGTTTGGATGCATCTTACAATCCATCTTGCTAAACCTTGCTTTGATATGGGATTGCCTGTATGTGGTTTTTGGAAGGCTACAAAGAGTTGTTTAGTCTTTCTAAATGGCTTAGTTCTGTCTAAATAGTACATTAAGGCTCTTTTGATGTCTAATGTATGTAGAGCTCTTCTGCCACAGAATCTGGCTGTGGGAAGAAGACTGGCAGTTCCACTGTTTGATTTATATGAAATGGGGATACAACCTTTGGAAGACATTTTGGGTTTGTTCTTAGTACAACTTTATGCTTGTGTACTTGGAAGAACGGTTCTTCAAGAGTAAAGGCTTGTAGTTTACTTACTCTTCTTAAAGAAGTAATTTCCACTAGGAAGGCAACCTTCCATGTTAATAACTGCATTTGGCAGGAGTGCATGGGCTCAAATGGTGGTACCATAAGGTGCGTAAGCACTATATTTATAGAAATTTGATTTTTGTAAATAAAGTAAATAGCATACAATGTCTTGTATTGATGCTGTAAGAGGGTCAATATGTTTAGATTGACAGTAATATACAAATCTTTTCCATTTGTTAGCATAGCACTGTCTTTTAGTGGGTTTTCTTGCTTGTTTAATATCTTCCATACATTCTGATGGGAGTTGTAAATATCCAAACCCTATTACCTCAGGAGCCAAATTGCTAGATTGAGTGATTTGGGATTTGGGTGCCTGATTTGGCCTCTGTTTTGTGTCAACAGGTCTGGTCTGGCTGGGAGTTTGGAGTGTGGTACTACTGACAGGTCTAATAATGTTGTGTTCCACGGCTGACGTGCCCATGTTGGTGCTATGAGTATCATGTTGAGTGAAGTTTGTCGCAACTTGTTGACTAGAAATGGAAGGAGTGGGAGAGGGGGGAAAGCGTAAGCAAATATCCCTGACCAATTGAGCCATAGAGTATTGCCCTTGAATAGGGGATGTGGGTGTCTGGATGCAAAGTTTTGGCATTTTGTGTTTTTGCTTGTGGCGAACAGATCTATGTTTGGCATTCCCCATTGTTAAAAGTATTTTTGAAGTACTTGAGGATGTATCTCCCATTTGTGTGTTTGTTGGTGATTTCTGCTGAGGATATCCGCTAATTGATTGTCTATCCCTGGAATATATTGTGCTAAAAGGTGAATTTGGTTGAGGATTGCCCATTTCCAAATTTTCTGGGCTAGAAGGGAGAGTTGGGATGAATGTTTCCCTCCCTGTTTGTTTAGATAATACATGGTTGTCATGTTGTCTGTTTTGATAAGGACATTATTTTGTGTGAAAAGAGGTTGAAAAGCTTTGAGTGCTAGGAAGACAGCTAACAACTCCAAGTGATTTATATGTAGCTGTTTGTGTTTGGCATCCCATTACCCTTGAATGTTGTGATTGTTTAGGTGAGCTCCCCAACCAATCATTGATGTATCTGTTGTAATTATGGTCTGAGGCACAGGGTCTTAAAATGGCCGCCCTCTGCTTAGATTTGTGGAATTCCACCACTGAAGGGACATGCATGTTTGGTGGTCTATCAACACTAGATCTGGAAGGTGTGACTGTGACCATTGTTGTGCAAGGCGCTGTTATAAGAGACACATGTTTAGTCTTGCGTGTGGAACAATTGTAATACATGATGCCATCATCACTAAATCTTCATGACAAATCTGACAGTGTATCGTTGATTTGTTTGTATTTGTGTGATAACATTTTGGAATGCTTGTATCCTTTGTGTATTTGGACATGCTAGTGCTTGCTCAGTATCTAGTACTGCACCAAAATACTGTTGTATGTGTGCCAGTTGTAGATGTGATTTTTGGTAGTTATTTGAGAACCCTAGTGTGTGCAAGGTTTGTATTACATAATGCGTATGGTTTTGGCATTGCGTATGACTGTTTGATTTTATTAGCCAATCGTCTAGATATGGAAAGACATGTATATGTTGTCTTCTTAGGTAGGCTGCGACTACTGCTAGGCACTTTGTGAATACCCTTGGAGCTGTTGTTATTCCAAAGGGCAACACTTTGAACTGGTAATGCTTTCCTTGAATGACAAACCTGAGATATTTTCTGTGTGCAGGTTGGATGGGTATATGGAAATACGCATCTCTCAGGTCTAATGCTGTCATGAAATCTTGTTTTTGTAGTAGTGGGATGAGTAAAGGTACCATGTGAAAATGTTCTGACATGATGTAAAGATTGAGGTTCCTGAGATCTAATATTGGCCTGAGGGTGCCATCTTTTTTGGGGATTAGGAAATATAGTGAGTAAACTCCTGTCCCTATTTCAGATTGTGGCACCAATTCTATTGCTTGTTTGAGTAGTAGAGATTGGACTTCTTCTAGTAACAGACTGATGTGTTCTGTGGATAGTTTGTGTGGTATATTTGGAGGAGTGTGTATCAATTCTAGGCAATAGTCATTGCGGATAATTGATAGCCTCCAATTGTCTGTGGTAATGTTTTGCCAATTTGTGTGGAACTGTTGTAGTCTTCCCCCCACAGGAGTGGTGTGGAGTGGAAGGGAACGAGAAAAGTCACTCTTTAGGGTGCTGTGGAGGTTGCTTAGAGGTTTGAAATTTCCCTCTATTTTTGGGGTACTGTCCTCTATATGTGCCCCTAAAACCACCTCGTTAGTATTGTGGTTGGTAGGTTGGTTTTGCCTGTGAGGTGGATGCCTCTGTTGTCTGAACCCACCTCGAAACTGAGGTTTCCGAAAGGATCCTCTGTATGGTATCGAATATAGTGCGCCCATTGCTTTTTCTGTGTCTGAATCCTTTCTTAGTTTTTGTATGGCTGTGTCAACGTCTGGCCCAAAAAGATGTTTTTTATCGAACAGCATATTCAACACAGCCTGCTGTATTTCTGGTTTAAAACCAGGAGATCTGAGCCATGCATGCCTGTGTATTGTGACTGCAGTAATGACACTTCTAGCAGCGGTGTCTGCTGCATCTAGGGCAGATCGTTGTTAATAATGGCTTGCCCTACCTCCACTACTTGTTGTGCCCTCTTTTGGTGTTCTTTGGGGAGATGTTGTATTATGTCTTGCATCTCGTCCCAATGGGCTCTGTCACAGCGAGCTAACAGTGCTTGTGAGTTGGCTATCCTCCACTGATTTGCTGCCTGGGATGCAACTCGTTTCCCTGCAGCATCAAATTTCCTGCTCTCCTTATAAGGTGGGGGCGCATCTCCTGATGACTGACTGTTTGCTATTTTTCTGGTAGCACTAATGACCACTGAATCTGGAGGTACCTGATGGGTGATGTAATCAGAGGGTGGAGGTTTATATTTTTTCTTTATCCTGGGTGTTATTATACATGCCTTAACTGGTTCACTAAATATCTGATCTGCGTGTTTTAACATGCCTTGGAGCATGGGAAGGCATTGATATTTAGAATGTGTTGAGGATAGGGTGTTAAACAAGAAATCCTCTTCTAGGGGTTCTGTATGCATGGTGACCCCATGGTATGCTGCAGCCCTAGCTATAACTTGATTGTAGACAGTGCTATCCTCAGGTGGTGAAGGTTTAGAGAGATAGCTGTCTGGTTCATTACTAGGAATGGGATCTGGATCATAAAGGTCCCATGGATCCACATTGTCCTGTTGTGAGTCAAAAGAGTGAGTGGGTGACTGCACTAGTGTAGGACTACTAGGAGTAGAGGTAGGTAGGTGTGGAGAGTGAGGAGGTGAATGAGAAGGAGAAGATTGAGGAGGTGGTGGTTTCTCCTTCTGCTTTGGTACTTTTGCTGGAGGCTGCATAGTGTCCAAATCCTCCTGAAAGGCTAGCTTTCTTTTTGGTTTTAGAGGAGATGCTGTCTGAATTCTGCCTGTTTCCTTATGGATGTGGATCCTGGACTGCCTTTCATCCATACCCTTAAGCATTGGTTGTACTTGATACTCCTCTTCAGAGGTTTTGTGGCTTTCTTTATGTCTTTTTGAAAGTCCATGTTTCTCTGTATATGCAGGCCTTTTCGGCTCCAAAGCAGGCTTTTTTTGGATCGAAAAAGATGATGCTGTTGATGCTCTCGGCTCCAAAAGTGATTTTCAAATTTTTGACTCCGAAAAATGTTATTTGCTGGAGTCGGACACGGAGCTCTTTGTTGCCTCCGATGTTTTAGGAGGAGTGGCCGTTTTCGGTGCCGAACTTGTAAGTTGGTCACCGGTAGTCTTTTTACGGGCCGAGCCATGGCCTTCCAGCAGTGGAGTACCCAAGGTCTTATGTTTTTGCTTTTGTGAGGGTACAGGGGCAGGCGTACTCACATGTTGTCCTGCTGTGACCGGTCTGTCTTCTTCTGATTCCTGATCGGATTCGGAATCTCAAACCGAGACCGCTGTTTGCATAATTTCTTCCCCCTCCACGTCGAGATGTTCACTGCTTCCCGACGCCATTTTGAGTCTTTGTGCCCTCCTGTCTCGAAGAGTCTTTTTCGATCGGAAGGATCGACAGGCCTCACAATTTTCTTCCCGATGATCCGGGGAAAGGCAAAGATTACAAACCAGATGCTGGTCTGTATACGGGTATTTCGCGTGGCACTGAGTACAGAACCGAAATGGAGTCCAACCCATTAGGCTTCCACGCAGTCGGCCCGAATAGGCCCGAGTTGGGCACGCGCGGCCCGAAGGGAGAGTTAAGTTGTTTCTCCAACGGTACCGCTGTGTCGATGGAAGATATAAACGCGATCGATACAATACCGACAAAAAGAGTTTTTCAAAGTTTTCCGAATCGAAATGTCGGAGCGAAAGGAAACACGTCCAAACCTGACGGCTGAAAGAAAACAATCTAACAATGGAGTCGATGCCCATGCACAATGGAACCGAAGAGGAGGAGTCACTCAATCTTGTGACTCGAAAACACTTCTTCGAACAAAAACAACATGTAACACTCCGAGCCCAACACTAGATGGCAGAATAATGCACAGCATGTGAATCTGCAGCTACACATGCCATCGAACATATATATATATACATATCCCTATTTGACCGTAAATGCTCCATGAAACTCTCATAATAAATCCTTCTAAGCTCTATTCATTTTATCTGCATCTGTACCATAAACAATCCTGAGAATCAGGTTAAAATCTTATCAAATATTCTATTAATCCCTTTCTGATTCTTTGCACAACCAATGTTACATGCAATCCTAGCCAATAGTTCCTACCGCAAGCAATCTATGCCGTTCACCCGCGCCCCTCAAGCCAACCCATTTTACTGAAAAAGGGTTCTTAAATAAGCCAGGATCAGGTTAGGGGTCCAACGTCATGAGCAGCACAATAAACCACAAACGTTTAATTGAACTGTTTGTTAAATATGGGTTGTATCAAAACAAAGAACACTTAACTCCCAAAAGTTACAGCATGTATTCTTCTCTATTTCTTGTGAAGATTAAAATTACAGAAAATAGGAAACCAACGAAACGTAACCTCCTAAACAAATATAGTAAAAAGAAAATGTTAAATCTGCAGTACTTGTAGTGAACCTTGAACACTGATCTTCTATTTCTCAGTCTCCTGTCAACTGCCATCTATGACATGCCCATACAATAACTAGTAGTTCACTGCACTGTGGTTCCTTCGTTAAAGTATACTGTTACCCATAACTCAAAGTACCCCAAAGACAACACTGTTCAAGAGTGAAAGTGATCTAAAGATAAAAATTATCGTACAGAATTCTATATTTTCCATTTATATTTAAGTGTGTGGGACAAGCCATTTAGGAGAAACAGTAAACGAGATCCAAAAATATCTAATCTTAAAGCAGTCAGTCTTGAACCTTGATCTACTAAATACCTGGCTCTGCCACCTATATTTTCCACCATTCCCACGAACCACAGATTCAAAGGGATTAAATGATCATTAACGATTTCATGACAGTTGAGAATTTAAAAAAAAAGTACTAACACTATAATGGTGGAAATAGTAGTGTCTTCAGAAAAACATTATGAACAGGAACTGTGATTTGAAGCTCAACAGGACTGTTAGTAGATGACGCTGCATGAGAACATATACTAATATGTACATGTATTTTTGTATAAATAATGAATGATCACTGTGCAATGAGGACTTTCAGATATACAAAAATATTGATGTAGCGTTTGCTCCCCCAACAGGAACTACTTTTAAAGATATCAGCCAGATGGTTTAATGGCATAGAAGGTAGGACCAGTACCTGGGCTTAATTACTAGTTAATCCAGTACAGTTTGACACTTCAAACTATCTCCAGGTGCAGACACCACTGATGGTCAACTAGATTGCATCTGCTAAGCTCATCCACACAGGCATTTAGGGATCCTACCAGGTGGTTGACAGTCAAAGAAACTGCCCAAAAGTCAAGAAAGCGCCAAAACGTCAGCACCTCCTGGCACAGCACGTGACCTATACAACCCAATTTGCTGCAGTACTACATGAAGGTGTTGTTGTCACTCAGAACTTGCACAGGGTTGTTACTAATGGAAGGCAGAAAAACCTTGAGACGTAGCCAGATGGTTCATAGCTCCAGAAGACTGAAGTAATGCATCTAGCAGAGACAAGGGGCCTCTGATCTTCACCTCAGCCAGGTAGCTTCCCCCTCCCAGAACCAAATCATTCATCACACTATAAGCTTTGGATGTCGTACAGAAAGTGGTCATCATCCACCACTGAAGGCCCCGAATCACCCTGTCCAACACCTGAATACTCTCTGAGAGACATCCCCATTGCTGAGCACATTGAAGGCAGAAGTTCCATGGCAGATCCCATATGTGCCAACGGGTGTGAGGCATCAACAGGATACACAAAGCAGGAGAACTAAATGGGATGGACCATAGGACTGAGTCCAAAACATCAGGATCATATCCTGAATATCAGACTCGCTGCAGGGGTGTACATCTTTGAACGCTACCTTGTTCAGAACATGTCCTATAAGGAGAATCCTCTAGCTTGGCGGAAGGTGGATTTGGCTAGTTGATAGAGCACTCCGGGAAAGACACCAGCCTACAGAAAATGGGCTACAATCACCGGCATCACATTCGTAAATACTCAGAAGATTGATGTGAGGTTGAAGACAAAGTCGGTTAAGCTAGAAATGCTGCTATGCCACAACAAAGCGGACAAAACACCTGAAGGTCTGCAGAATGGCCACATCAGTATGCAACCTACATTTCAAAGGATACCATCCTATCTTCAGGATCTAGGGATGGAAGGACCGAGGCTAAAGTGAGCAACTTTAACTTTCTTTCCGCAGGAAGGTGATCAAGAACAAAGGTCTTAATCAGCATGTGTCCCCGAATTTTGGAGGCACGAACTAGTAACAGGTGTAGCACCTTTTGTCCGTCTCTATCTCAGAGACTCTATGTTGCTTCCGTGGTAAGCAATGACTGAGCCTCTTTGGCAATTATTGAGGCATGTTCTGCTGAAGTCTGAGTGAAAATAGGAGAAACTAGGGATGTGGTGGAATGCTTGACAGTTAAAAAAAAAAAAAAGGTGCAACTTGCAAGACTTGCTGGTCTGAGATAAATGCATGGCAGCTGGGAAAGTAACAATACATTCTTCACCCAATTGGCAGCAGGTGACTTCAAAAGGTGAATGAGAGAGGCTTGGCAGTGACAAGAAAAAAAAAAGATGATGACCACCTTCTTGTTGGTAGCCCTGTCCTCTGCCCCCACCCTGCCCTCTGACACTTCGAAAGGAAGAGAACCAGCCTGCTGAACTAGCTGCTTAATGTGCTGCCTCCGACAGTAAGCCAGACCCTAGGAGTAACCCCTTAAATTACAGTATTGTTGATGAAACTGGCAGCTGGGAGACAGCGGGCCCAAGGCCATAGTAGGGCAATACTTCTAATGGTATGAATCTGAAATATTCTTTGTTGCCAAACAGACTATAACCATCACAATGCATATCCATAACCCAGAAAAACATATTGTACTCTTCCAGGTGTGGTCACAAATCACACTAGTGCCCATGCTACAGTCCACAATGTAGTGTTCAAACCGGCCTGTAAAATGTACTTGACCCCATATTGTCCATTGTGGACCACCTAAGCAAAGGCACTTCGTAACTCCTCGGGGAAGGCAGGCAAGATTTCACTCACCTATCGCAGAGGGCATGAGTGTATCTCCTAAGAAACAGATGTCTTTGAGAGACCGCAGAGCCAGACTGTCAGACAAGATCACACTCTTGCGTGTGCTTTGACTCTCTGCCAGGTGGCACCATGGGGTAGGCATTTGGGTTCACATTTTTGTGGCTGAAGCCTGAACTATAAGGCATTCCGATGTGTGGAGTGTTCTGTCAAAAAGACCTGATCACTCAGAGTAGAGCTATTGCACCTACAAATGGGGCAATATACTGGAACGTTGTGACCAGGCCTTCTTATTTCAGGGCTGCACCGATAGGTAGCAAAGGCTCTGAAGTTGAACAGCCATTCTGCAAGATTTCTGTAAGCAAATTAGTTTTAGTTTCCACTCGACAACTGAAGTTCCAACACCTCTGTAGCTCTACAAACCACCACCACCACAAAGGTGCTTTCCTCGGTGAGGGACCCCAATAGGGAGTCTATCTCTGACTAGGGTGACATATCAAGGCCACTAGCATTCTGATGGTCTGAAACAGGTCATGCTCAGTATAGCAAGCATGCTCATCATGTGGAACATTCTGAAGGGCCTGAATTGCATCCCACTTTGACTGAACAAGATCTCAAGGTACCGAAAATATTGGTGTCTTATCAGAGACACTGCCAGAGACTCCTCCAATAATAATAGGTTGTGCTACACTAATATCATAGCAAGAGCCTGGCTGAAATCTAGCTGAACTTAGCTCTGGATCAGAGACTGGCATCTGGGCCTTTGGAGCCAGGGCAGGTGCCAAACCATCTGGAATTAACATGACCTTTGGCAGAAGTGTAGGAATTAACCAGCCCTGGCAAATCACCTTCATGAAAACCTTCATTCCTATGCCAACCCATACTCCCTTACTGTCTCAACATCTCCATTGTGCTATGCACATCCTTTCTTAATAATATGCTCACTCTTCTCTCCTATTCAGTCCATAAATCCATCCAATATTGCATGTAACCACATGCTCATTTACAATCCTGACACTCACGTTCAAAGCCCACACCTTCTACCTGTTTTCCACACATCACCTTCCTACTGTGCTCACTGTCATTTACAATTTTGGTGAGTCTACATTCCCCTCTTCCGTGTTGATAAATAACAATGGTTTCAAATTCACACTCACGGTCGTATGTTAAGCAGATCCTGGAAGCCTTCCAGTGCCTTTGCCCGGCTCTGTGCTCGCGCAGCCAAGTACTTTTCCTTTGTCCAGGTCATGTGTACTTTTTCTTGGGTGGTTTCAGTCTCATCTTCCTCATCTGAGCCAATGCTTGTCAAGCGCAGCATTGAATTTCTGTCCTTCACAAGCTGAGCCTGAATAGAGGCAAAAGGAACATCAGTTATCATTAATTTTATTTACTGTGATGGCAGTCTTTACTCATAGTTGAGAAACCTTAAGGGTCTCAATCTGGAAAACTTCACATTGACAATATCTAAAGTTTAAGTGACCCCCAGCAAATCGAAAAAAGCAGTAAAGTGCGCATATAGGATTCACCCTTTAGAAGAAAGAGTTTTGAAATTGCTCCTTTAAGGAATCATTTTGCTTCATAGCCTCACAAAATACAGCGGTATCAAGTAGTTAATTGTTCCAGTCTGAGAGACATATATTATTTAAGCGTATGCTTGTTTTCAGAATTTTTCAGGTGATTTATTCAAAATTAACTATCAAATTCACTCTTCTATGGAGGCCGGAGCTTTGTTGTTGTAGTGCAACATCCCACCCCCCACCTCGTCTCTGCTCTACTATTCTCACAGCCACAATGCTGTCTCCTTATCATAATTAGTCCTACAGTGGCGAAAACAAATCTTTTAAGGAGAACCCAGCACTGTTTTGTTCCCTCAATAGTCTCACACCACTGAAGTGAGGGGTATTTGACCAAGTGATGCCTGAAAGGCCAAAGTAGGCCTTTTGGAGAAGATAAAGCGAGGGGCTAAGGAAGATGGTTGCACTATCTCAGTACTTGGGACATGCAGGGACACCTTAAAATGATCCCTCAGACAAACTGTGGAAAAGCTGAAATTTCTGCTTCTGGACATCTCCAAGTGTTTCAAGTCAAGTTATTTGACATTTAAAACACTTTCTGCAACCTGTTTAACGTGGCAACACTTTTCACCTTTGGAGTTTCCTTTGACATTCATAACTTCACTGTCAAACTTGCCTATCAAGTGCCTTAACATTCAAATAACCTTAACCAGCAGGATTTCCTTCGCCATCAAGAGCTGCCTCGACATCCAGACCGTTTTTGTCAGAATGCACAGCAAAGAAATAAAGAACAACATTGGCCCTCCATCACCTCAGCACGAGGAACTGCATGCAGAGTTCTCGGATGCCCAACCCATTGCCCCCTCAGTAGGATGACATACCTGAACATCAGATAAATGTGTCTTAAAGCAACTCCCCATAGAGGATATCATACAAAAATGCCATCCTAGTAAAGTGCCCCCCATTGCTTAGTTAAAAAATGTTATTTACATGTAAATACAGTCCCTCACCGTTGTAACATTTCAAAGATTACGTAGTTGGATTATTCACAGTCACTAAACATGACAACAGACCTATGCCATGAATATCACACTGACAAGTAACTTTAGATTTTATGCCTTCAATTTTCTTGCAGCGGGGATCCGAAAACATGTCAATGAAATCGGTGATCCTGAAATGTGGTTAGACCTGGGAAGGGAGGGAAGTGTTTCAGAGTACAATTTAATCCTAACAAAGATGGAAAGAGTCCACCAGGTGCAGAGGAAATTGGTAACCATAAGCAACCATATGATAGTCTTCAGAACCAATTGACAACAACCTTGTCACGCTGCCTCGATCGTTCAATGCCTCTTTCAGTGGAACGACGCGTATCCAACTACTTTCCAGCATAGCTGAGTATAATAAGAAACAAATGGGCCGTTGGTGGTGCGGATAATGGTTGTAAACTCAGATTTTGGAGCTCCCCCATAAAACAGTTCACCACAGGCCTCACAAAAGGCTTTGCAACATAAGGGTTACAAGGACGTATGATTACAATATATTTTAATTTTTATTTTAGTTAGAAAACAAATCCCATCTGAGGAATGCAAAACGAGGCAAACATTAAATAAGAACAATTCAGGATGCTGATGCTAAACCCAGGTTATAAAGTGAGTAATAGATGTGTTCCACAGACCTCCAAACCACATACATTAGTTTACTGATGAGCATTTAAGAAAAAGGGCATAAAGGTCCTATGTTTCTAAAATCAACTATATAAATTATCACTAAACACAGACTGCTATTAGTTTTGCTTTGGCTTTAGGCCTAAACAAAGTTTCCAAGGCCATAAATGAGGAAAAGAGGATGCATGCTAGATTATCACTAGATTTTCTTCTACCCAAACCTGGAGGAGTGGACGATGAAATCACATTCACTAGAAAATTGAGAAAAAATAGGACAAAAATCTACAAAAGCATTTAAAAAATGGGGTTTAAGATACAATGTGAACAATCATAAATCAACAACTACCATGTCACCCAGCACTTAGGAGCAGTTCTGAGAGATGACTGAATTTTCTAAATCATTTCAAAATGGAGCGCACCTCCAAAGGTCCCTGGTGCCAGAACTAAAATCAGGCATGCCAACATCCAATTCCCACAAGAATGTTAATTAACATGGCTGAGAACAATACACTTCGGTTTTCTTGTATTTCTCTTCAGATTTCAGCTCTGCAGTTCTCCTTGCACAATGTTTGTTAGAAGATGCAAAACAGATCATGCGGCACAAGAGTGTTGCACTGACTCAGTAAGCTTAGTATGAGGCAGGGTTCCAGAATCGATTTTTTCTGACTAAAGGGATGTGGTCAAAGGACAAAGTTACCTTTATGTAGATGGTGTTACTCCTAGTTCACTGGCCACCCAGTGTCAAAATGGGTGCTGGCAACCTAGGTTCTAATTAACAGTAGCCTCGGAAATTGACTAGTTTTTCCCCACCCCAAAGTTACTGATTCAGGGGATACTAGTAACTCTGTGGGTGGGGAAAATATGCCTCATTATGAGCTGGAACTTGAAGGTTGACCAAGAATTGAGGACATATTGGGGAGTTGGTAATTCCTTACCATGGACAGGACTTTCACCTCCCCAAAAATGTAGAGTAAAGCAAAAAATAAAAATATACTTGTTATTCTGATAGGGCCTGTCTCTGCTGTTACAAACCCCATCAGAAGTCATTAATGAAAGCCTTCGTAGCAGGCCAAGAAATGGCTTCAACACTGTTAAAACAGAGTCTTGTATAACTGGTAGGATGTGTGAGTCATAAGAGGAGGCAATCAGTCTGCAGTGTTTTGTTATTTGATATTTGACAAAGAGCACTGATAATGAGAAAAGTGTAAGGAATACCGCCCGTACTTACCTTTAACTGCAGTCCTCCAGTGTTGGTATCTTCCATGGATTCTCATACTTAAATCATTCACCGTCGTCGAGTGGGGAGCCACTGGTTACATACGTAGAAACAACATAAATACCATTATTTTACTAACTTATCCCCTTTAGTGTAATTTACCTGAACGTTAGCCAATGAGGTGGAGGTGCCCTGAACGCCACTCTCCAGGAGGCCGCTGTAGTTTAGATTTAGAGATACTTGTTTGTGAGCCTCTGTGCAGGAACGAGAGTGCGTCATGTGAATTAATGAAAGAATAGCAATGCTAGGGAACCACTGTTACAGGTAATTAAATGATTTCTTCTCCAGCATTGAATCTTTTGTGAACTCACATGCTTGAATCTGAATAAAAAAACAGTACAAATAATGCTAGAAGGCGGGAGAAGGGTCACCTTATTGGAAAAGGCTTTCCAGAAATGCATTTCAAACTGCTGACTCCATTGCCGATTCCCTGTTGTTAAGCAGTAATGCTTGATGAATGAGAAGCAGCTTTTCAAGGTTGCTGCTCTACAGTTTTGAATCAGTGGAACTCTGCACACAGGGCTGGTTCTGCAACACTGCATGTGAAATGTTAATATGTGTGTGGCCAAGGATCCGTTGGCCTTCTTGTGACAAACTGTTATCAAAGCAGAAATCTGCATAGCTATACTCTGTTTTGGAAACAGGCTTCTACCTATTAGGGTGTCAATAAAAACATACACAGTTGCCCAATAGTCTGATAGACAAGTTCCTCCTATAAGTAACCTCAGATATCCAGAGTGTAATGGTCTTTCTACTGGATCCATTGAGAGAGAAAGAAAGAAAGAATTAAGGATCACTGGTTGATTCAGATGAAAGTGTAATGAAACTTAGAAATAAACTTGGGATCAGTTTATAAAATGACGTTGGTAAATTTCACAGATATGTTTTTTTTTATTGTGAGTGCTTAAATTTTCACTAATCCTTCTGGCTGAGGTTACCGCTAGAAGTATAGCAGCTTTCCATGAAATAACATATTGACTGAAATGGACTCTTCATCAATTCTGACAAAACTGTCGTTAGCTTCCACTGAACTAAAATCCTTGTTACTTGTGGAAATGCCCTGAAGAGGACTACAGAAATTCCTTGATTAATTTAGTAGATAAATGTGATGGTGTAAACGTGGATCGGTGATATTTGAAGAAGGATGATACAGAAGCAACTCTTGTGTTTGAGTCCCTGATGAGTCCCAGATGAATGCAGGCCTTATGATTCACAACAAGAACATAAACATTTCCACTTAGCCCAATATTCTCTATTGGTGGACTAAGCTTTCGCTTGGGCAAGTATCTTTCTGCAGCCATTAAGTATGTCTAGGATGGCAAACATGTTGTGGTGAGGATTCAAGCCATAAAGAGGAATATCAGGTTCAGAATTTGGCAGCAGTAGCGGGACAGCAGAAAATTATTGTTGTCAAGAGGAATGGCAGTGACAACAGGCAGATGCAGGGGGTTTGTATACCATTTCTGTCTGGACCACGTGTGGGATGAGGCAGCAGCCCGCCTTCTTGATTTTAGCTATTGTTCTTGGAACAAGAGAAAATAAAAAGGCATAGGCAAATGTTCCACTCCATGTCATGAAAAATGCCTCTTCCCCTTGTTCTAGATGCTAGTTTCTGCTGCCACAGAACTGACATTTTTTGTAGACCTAAGTGTTTGAGACTGTCCTTTCCCCGCCGACTGAACATTTTTTATATATTATATTTCAGTTGCCACTTCCTTGCTGATCTACCAAGTACGTCTGCCTCTGTTTGACTCTGGGACATGTTTCATCTTTAGGTATATTCAATGTTGATTTGCCCATGTCCATAGGTGCTGCACTCCTTTCACCAGGTTTTGTGTGCGAGTCTACACTTAATTGCTCACACAAAACACGAGCATAGTATTGTCAGTTCACATCAAATTTGCCAATTAACATTCTAGTAAGTAAGGAAGCAAGGTTTCTGCAAACGTGATTTGCAGCTTTGCCTCTGCTTGTGCCCCTAACCACCTTGCTGAAACTTTGTGAAGCTGCACACTGCAACTTTACGGGGAGGACTCTGTAGTCATTACATAGTTAATAGCATATGGTATGAAGGAAAGCCATGCACCAATGTTGTTTCTGTTGATCTACCACAATTGAGAAGATGTGACATAACATGTAACATGAATCATTGCATAAAACTTTCTGCAAAGGTCTCACATGAAGATGGCATTTGAAGAAGGGATTTTTAAATCCAAATCCATACTGATGTTTGTTTAGTACTCGAATCTGGAAGCCTTATGCAGACAGTATGATGTTTGGCTCTCAAAAAATTAATCGTGGTGGCCAGAGAGTATTTTTTAGGCTTAAATGTAGTGAATCCAATTTAACTTTTATTGGGACCATTAGCCTTATTCTAAAGTTTTAAAGTTCATGCCAAATTGCCTTATTCATTTGATTCGTATTTAGCCTGCTGTGCTTGTCATGGTCGACATTTTATCTCTTCATATGTTTTTTAGCCTAGTTTTTAAATAGATTTTAGTGTGATTTTAGCTCTGAACATTTTAGCCTGGACTCCTGCACCTTCTATAGCACATTAGCATCCTTGTTCTGGCAAGCGGGAGGGTGTAGTGAATCCAATTTAGCTTTTATTGGGACTCAGGAGATTAGCTTAGCCTTTTGGCCTGCAGGTCTGTGCCCCCGTCACTTAGGGACTTTTAATCTACTTAGATTGCTCTGTTTTAGCCCATTTATTTTATTTCTTTTAAGATGGCTGCTATTGTTTATAGTTAGAGAAATGTTTTGATTTGCCACTCTGTGAAGGCATCTCTATCAGTGTCAATCAAGTGATATTCACATCATGTCCCTTTCTCGCGTACGTGTGACAGGTACATAATGTACATTTGTTGGGAATTGTTTACCTAACTGTCACAGCAAGTCTGCCCCCTTATCTATTGTTTGGGAACATACCTGTGTCAGGGGTCCTACATGATCTGTATAAATACATCTCACACAGACAAGGTTATCAGAGGGATTCCTTCCAGATGCCATCTATGTCATCTTTGCTGCAAGTCACCTGGCTGAAGGACTCAGCCTTGGTGTCACCATGGAGTCTGACAAGGTAACAGTGGTTGGGGGGGGGGGGGGGGGGCTTCTCATGGACATGGTACGGACAGATTAGGTTTATCATACCTAACTCTCATTAGATTGGAGATTAGATTTTCTGTGCTAGGAATTTTACATCTCATGTTTACTGCAAGATGGTGGGGGTCTTTGTATTCACAACTCATCTTCACAATTATGCTTTTTTTATTGTTTGTTATCCTAATCATTGGAGCTCACGCATTTTAGCGTAGATTGCAGTATTTTCAATAAACCTATTGAAAACTATCCTGCATCCATGCGGCCAGGCAAGGGATTATTTATTCACTCAAAACTGTGACAATGAAGGAGTCCCACAATGTAAGAGGGACTATTACAGGCAGAAGAGGGGGTAACAACTAACAGAAAAGTGACAAACGTAAGCCCAACATGGTACAGGTAGAATCACCAATGCACTGGGGACAATCTATTAACATCGTTATAATGCTTGGACAAAACGAGGGGTATACTGCAGTGGTTGGTTGACAAGAGAAGAACGCAAACCCTACAAAAGGTTCAATCCTGTTCACCGTGTCTTTGGTTGGCACCAGATTTCAGCAGGGGAGGTACTGCTGTCATCCTCATGTAAGGAGTCCTCTCCGGAAATGGGAAGCAGTTGGCCATCAGAAATTATCAGTTGACAGTCATAATGGTCTTCTGCAATACTTGCGCATGCTCAGAATTACGCCTCCCTCTCTGCGCCTCAAACTACATGGTGACCCCATCACATTCCGCCCATCTAGTCAGTCTGTGTCCCTATCCTAACAATGGAGGAGCTGCTAGAGGTTTCCAAAACACAGCAATATATCGATGGGCCAAAACTAAAGGTAGGTCAGTGAATTTGGAGGTGATGGTCTTGCTATGGTGTCTGGGGAACAGCCTCAGTAAACAGACTGCAGGGTCTTTTCGAGATTGCGGCCGGTAGCCCCATTCATAAGAGAAAACACTGCTTCTCAATATGAATTGAGAGAAGAGTAATTCCACAATATGTAACACAAATCCGCCCTATCGAGTTGGCCTCTGATGCAGGTGTCAGAAGCCCTGGGAAACATTTTCTTGATATGCTTAGTGGGGCAGGTATACCCGCTGTAGGTAGTACTATAGTATCAGTTTGAAGCGAGCATTACAAGAGGTGCGAGTTGTATAGCAGTTGACCAGTCTGACAGTTCTTGCCCCATGTCCCTAGCCCAACAGTCCCGTAAGGGAGTGAGATCATACTTAGTTTGAGATAGCAATTATCTATAATGAAATGTGATTGCACGTCTCTGACTGGGCGTTGTGCAAGTAGCCTGAAGACAATTATGTTTAGTGGGTTCTAACACTTCTCTACCCCACAGTTGCAGTATAGTAGCCGTCACTACACCATAGAGAAAGAAATGGAGCAGGGGGGACATCAAAGTCGGTCATCAAATCTGCGAATTCACGCAGTTGGTCATTGAGAAACAAATGTCCCATAGTCACCATACTGCTTTGCTCCCATTCCTGCAGCCCCTCCAGTCCGCTGTATTGGAGAGGTAAAAAAGCAGACAAAGGAAGAACTTTAGTAAAGGGAAATTGTGTGTTAGTGCATTGCAGCGCTCTGGTCCATGCAAATCAAAGAGAGGATAGCAAAAGGCTCTTGAGTCCTGTACAGAGTTGAGAACTGGGTGCGAGGAACAGGGCTTCCAGGGTGATCTGCATAGGAGCAAAAAGCTGATTGCTGCCACTACCCCTAAAACAAAGACTGGCCCCCTAAACAGCGCATTTCTATTGTGTGGCTTGAAAAAAAGCTGCATTTCTGGAACCGCAAGCCCCCTCTTGTTGGCTGGGAGGCCCAACTTTCCCAGTGCTATGCAGCCGTATTTAGTGTCCCAAATAAGCTGTATCAAAAGCTACCAATTTAATTAAAAAGAGATGTTTTGGGGGATTTGGATCAGTAGTGTGGTGAAGAAATAAAGGGTCTGAGGGAGGAATATCATCTTTGCTAAGGCAATTCTTCACATCACAGAGAGAGGGAAAGAAAGCCAAAAGTGTGCATAGTTTAAAGCTTACATATTACCACCAAAGAAGATTCTTTAAACGGATTTTAGTATAAATGTTTGAAAACAGAAGTAGATATTGAGTCAGCTGTCTTCACAATATGGCCCAGTCAAGCCCCCAAAGAGAACATCTTGGATGCCATAGCACCCCTGGAGGAGTGTGTGCCAAATCACTAAGCATCTACACCTGCTTCTTGCATCAGGCGTTTAACACATCTGGCTATGGTTGGGGGAGGAGGAGTGCAGCTTTGAAAAGCTCTTTAGTGGTGACAAGCAATTGAATTTGAGAACTTCTATTGAATAAAGCGACAATAAAGTGAGAAATGAGAAACCATAATCCTCGCCTCAGTGTCAGTAATAGAACTATAAACTTTCCTAACATTAGCTAAGAAATTGTATAATATTGCGCAGGTAACTCAATGAAATAACAACAAGGTGATGGATTGAATGCTTGACTTTATCTCAGCCACTGGCAATCATTTGGGGCTGCATCCTGATCCATTTTTTTCCACCCACCATGCCACCTCTGTTTAGACCCAGTCATATGCAAATCAGCCTTGATCCTGCTCCTCATGAGAACAGTCCAGCCTGAACTGTCCTCCCTGAACCAGAATACAAACAACCTGGGACCCGTTTCTCCTTGATAAGGGCTGATCTGCCAGGTATAGCTTGATTCTAGTGGCACAATAAACACAGGATGCACATCTGGGCATCTCAGTTGCACGTAGGGTGTCAATTGCAACAACAAGATGGATGAAATACTTGAATTAATCTCAGCCATTGGCAATCACTCCGACTGCATCCCAACCCATTGTTTTTTGCCCACCACAACACCTCAGTTTGGAGCCAGCCATATGCAAATCAGCCTTGACCCTTAAGGGAACCACACAGCCCGAACTGCCAAGCTAGGCCCTCCCTAAACTGGAATACAAGCAACCTAGAACTGGTTTCACTCTGATAAGGGCTCTTCAGCCAGGCATAGCTTGATTCCAGTGCACAGTGATGAAGGTCATTTTTACCACACGTCCCAAAGTGTTTCAGTCCTGCTGAAAAATGACAACTGCCCTACAGGACAAATTACCTAAAGGGTTGAGGTAATACAGAAAGCCAAACATTGAAAACATCCTAGTCAGCAGTTGTGAGAAAAAGCTTTGTGAAGACTCTGCACACACAACATGCAACAGAAATCTGAACAATAGTGGTCTCTCGGAACAGTGGAGTTTAGAGCACATCTACTTCACTTGAAGTTCAGGTCATTTCCACCATATAGGCTTACATTCAAGCAATTTGCAATGAGGAAGATGGTGTACTAACATAATGGTTTTTATCATGCTGCTATGACTTGTTGATGTTATGCAATGCTGTTGTATGTAATTGGAGACTCCAACCCCAACAGCAGGGAATGATTTAAGCATGTGAATCCATGACTGATCCAATGCCGGAACACAGGGAGACACCTTGATCCTACTCCTATGTCCTGCCTCTTTCCCACCATGCACTTGTAGATATCAAGCAATGAGAATGGAAAAAGAGAAGGAAAAGGCAGCATAAGAAAACTGTGTCCTACCTAGGGTTTGGAGAATTTCCAGGCTAATCTGCAACTTTTCGAGAGCCAGAATGAGTGAGGAGAGGCTCACATAAGCACCCTAGGGCATTTTGCATCTCTGACAGCCCTGCCAGGAGCTGCACCTGAGACAAAGGGACTTGCATGGTGCACACTGGATGGTGGAAAGAAAGAATTGAAGCAGTCTTCCTAGTATTCAGCTTCCCAATAAAACATCCAGGAATGATCCCTGCCTTTTAAAAATAACAACATGAAGACAAAAGTGTTTGCTTGGTTCTTAGGTGAGCTGGGCTGACACAGACAACTCAACATCAAATCGCTCCGATATGCTTGAGCACGTCTGGTTTGTCTGCCACAGAATCCAAATTACCTGGAGAGGAACATGGGGGATTCATTTTCAGCCAGCTTGTCTGAGAGGGTAGGCACACAGGACTGGCTAGGACCCAGAGAGTCAGTGCACCTGGAAGTAAGTGTGGGACTGCCTGGTGAAGTGCTGCCCTCGCAAGAACTGCTGTAGAGAAAGTGCTGTGTGCCGCTTACTCCATGGACTGATGCAAACCAGCAAAACTCCAAGCCTAAATAGAGGGCTGGTGTCCTGTACAGTCATTCGTAGTGAAAGGATCAAATTCTGAACCAAGCTGAAGGGTAGGGTACCTAGAAGGCATATACACGTACGTGGTGACACGCACATAATCCTATTCTTTTGTTTTAACAGCTATAAAAGCCGTTTCTGATCTTGTCAGAAGGTGGCTACCCCTAATTTGAGAATTGGAAAGATCCAGGGTCTGGAAGCATTAACAATCTCCCAGGCATCGTCAAAACAAGCCATAGTCAAAACAAGAATATACCTGCTTCCAGACAGAGATCTAAAGTAATACTGTTTCATTAGGCATATTTTGCGATCAATTCTATATCTGCAGACAGCTGGTTAGGAAAACGAAGTAGGGATTTTAGGCCATTATGAAAAACCACCATCTAGATTTCAGGTTGGCTAGGAGTGAGATGACAGTGGACTGTTATTATGGTTCTGTGTTGAAACTGAAAGATGTGATGTAATTCACTGATATTGTTAATGTTAAGTTGGCTCGAACCCAATGTTACTTGAGAATTGAAGACTGCTGATATTTTGGGGCTTGGTTTCAGGCTCTGTCTCTAAGTTGTCATGGAATTCACAGGGCCTAAACTTTGTAGCAATAGTCAAGAGGGAGATGCAGCCTACCTGCAGCAGAGAAACGCCTTTCTATTAAGGGAGTTTAGGGTTGTCACTGGCACTTCTTTATTTACAAAATGTTTCCCAAGGGACTATTGACATGTACTCTTAAATTGAATAAAGGTTTGTAAGGCAGTGTCAGGTAGCTTTTATGAAGCTTGAGTCTGCACATTGAAAGCCCATCATATACGTAGGAAAAATCTGATATGCTGACATCCTGAGTTTCTTTCCTTTGACCAATTTGTGTGCTATTTTCAGCCTCTCTTTTTGATGAACAAAGACATGAACGTATATGACTTTGTTCCTTTACTGTTTTAGAATAGACTCTACCACCTACTTCCTTATCAGGATGTTCACATTCTAAACCTCATTAAGAAGAAAAGATCAGAAACACTTAGCAGAATTTCTGGAGTGAAACCTCAAATTCTCATCTTGTATCCCACTAGCACAATATCTAGGACACTGTTGTGATGCTTCTGAAATCTTACCTGTGGCCTAGATTGGTTTTGTGATGGAGTTGTCTCTACTAATTGGGTATATCAACCTACTGGTGTTGGACTCTGCTGTACCATTTGAACTGGATCCTACTTAAGTCTCACCTCTACTGCCTGATTACAGACTTGGAGTAAGCTTCAGTTTTCATTATTTGTATTTCATCATCTGTGAGGATTCCAAGAGGGATGAGCCTAAGAATTGTAAACAATGTAATTTTTGTGTATGTAGAGTGGGTGTTATGAGGTGCAGAAGGGAAGTGTGTCTGGTGGCGAAATCTAAAGAGGCAAAATTGCCAATGTACTTTGCAGCACTGTTACACAAAGTGATCTTACTTATTTTGTTGATTGTGTGAAATTCAACTCTTACCATGGAAGATGCTTAAACAATTATTCCAGAGGGTCTTAAAATGCCTGTTCGTAATGGCTCAAAAGGGCTGACCAAGTAGCCACTCTCAAAATGGTAAATGTCTGGCAAAGATTCTTACTCATAAGTCTTTTCCTCATCTTTGGGGGGAGCCACTCATATAGATTGAAAGATATATGTTTTCTTTGATGTGGGGGTCAGTGGGCCTGTATTTCATAGCAAGTTTCCTCTGCATTGGACACACACAGGAGGGCCTAGAGATGGTGTTCAATATGACTTCAAGAAGGCCAAGAAACAAAGGGCACAATCAGATTTGGTTGCTGTTGGTTCTCAGAGCCTAAAAAATAATGGATGTCTTCACAACAAGAGTGTAGGCTGTAATAGAGTGCTTTCTGAAAGCCTAGTTAGGGACTTTATGAGGAAGGCTAATATGCCATTTACAAGTGAAATCCTCTGTGGAATGTAGCTCAGAAAGAGAGGTCTGAGCAGACCAACTGGAATCTGAATCAGTGTCTGTCATGGCTTCTAGTTTCCAGAGTGACTTCTCACGAATCCTGTGTTGCTCCTCTGTGAAATGATGTCTTCCAGGTGAACCTTCTTCTCAGTCTTTGTATGATTGTCTGGGTCACTTCTCTATTGTGTTGTTTTCTGGAATGTGCTATTAGAAGGTCTATCACTCCTCTGTCCTTTGTGACAATTTTTTTTTCTGACCTGCCCTTTCTTACCTCCTTAGAGATTAAGTTATGTGGTGTTGTTGGTGAAACAGCCAGAAACCTTATAAGGAGGTTGGAGGGGCTACCAGAGGGCTTGGTGTAGAATACACCAGGAGAACCATTGTGACATCCTCAGACATCAAGGACTGGGAGGAGACAAGGGATTGAACCTGCTCAACCCATTGGTTCAACACCATAAGAAAGGAACAGTTTCCTATCTGTAACTCCAGTTCTCTTGTAGGGGAATTTCCATGATAAGTCATAAGCACTGAATAGGACCGCCCCGTGCGGGGACCCCTGAGCACTTCTTTAAAGAAAATATTCCTAAGTGAAAGTTTTCGCCTTTCTTCAGGAAGGCCTGTAAAGTCACTTAAAAAGGATAGATAATGCAGCCTATGTACCTATGCTATGCTGGCTGAGCTCTTAATCTTAAATCAAAGAAATGGTCAGCACATTATAATTTGAGAGTAATTTGTTCACATAATTAATCTCCCTCACAAACCCCTTTTGCATGATAGAGATGAAGGTAAGGAGGACAGTGTAGGAAGCTGGGCTGGTGTGTGGTGGACACCTATGGGGTTATCACACTATACCAGGTCCAGGTATCCCCTATTAATCAACTGCAGGAGGTGTCTAGGAAGCCAGAGCTCTCTAGAGGTAGCTGTGGATGAGCAGCCAAGACTTATCTTTGAGACATTCAAAGCTTATGCAATATCATTATAGTCACACACCACTTACACACATGACAGAACTACACAGTGTTACAAAAATAAAGGTACTTTATTACACTAACGCAAGTAAACACACTATTATATATACATTGGTGATCAGTAAAGAGCATAGAAAGCAATAGGCATTGGTAAAAATATTAGCAAATAGTGAGGTCCCTAGGGGAGGACCAAACCGTTTACTAAAAAATTGTAATGTGAAAGCCTGTCCCCCCACCCACGGAAGTGGAATCACTAGAAGGGCACTGGAGGAACTAGGAACACCAAGAGGTGAGTACTAGAGTTACTCCCAGCGACCATAAGAGTGAAGTAAGTATCTGGTTTTCCCCAAAACCAACCGGAGGACTTTGGAAAAGGATTATGCAAGACCCAACCAAGACTGGAAAACCCAAAGGCAGATCCTGATAGAAGAGGACCTGCAAAGGAAGGGGATCCAGTCCAGTTTGAGTTTGGGTGTCCGGTTCTGGCAGGAGCCACTAACCACTTTTCTGTGGATGCAGGACCAGGTCGACGGTGAATGAAGGTCAGCAGTGTAGCACAGGTGTCGAACAGAAATCTCAGAAGTGATGCATGTGATGTCCCACGTCAGCGGATTATGATGCAGTCAGTCAGTGGTACTGGAAAACTACCAACAAGCTTTGGCAAATGCAAGAGTCGGAGAAGAAGGTTTTGCAAGGCTGAAGACGACCAGTAAGGTCCAGGGGACTCAACCGCAGGAGGGAAGTCCGGGGTGACCCTCAGCAGCTAGCAGAGGCAGAAGAAGAGGAGGCAGCCCCCACAGGTGACCCACTAGCAGCAGGCACAGGAGTCGCAGTGAGGCCCACTCAGCCGACCTGAAGAGGAGTTGCACGTTGCTGAAGCAGCAGGCAGGAGACTTTGCACTGCAGGAAGAAGTGCTGGAGGCCAGGGTGACACAGAGTCTGAAGAGCCCTTGGAGGAGGAACAAACAAGCCTTTTTAGCTGCAAGAGTCGCGGTGCACAGGGGTACTGTCCTGCAAGGAAAGGCAAAGGCTTACCATCTCCCAAGTTGGACAGCTAGCAGAGAGGATCAAAGGGACCACTCCAGACCACCACTTGTGATGTAGGGTCCGCGCAGCTCCGGAGGAGAGAAGATCCACGTAGCCAGTCGTTGTTGCAGTTGGTGCCTGCGGATGCAGAGGAGTGGCTCCTTCACTTCAAGGGAGATTCCTTCTTAATTCTTGTCCAGACTGAAGACTCGTCGCCCTCAGAGGATGCACAGCCAGGGAAATGTTGCAGTTGCTGGAAGGAGCCAGAGAAACAATGTTGCAGAGCAGAGTCGTTGCTGGGGATGTATATTGTCAGTTCCTGGAGGGTCCAGCTGCAGTCCCAGATGAAGTAAACAATGCAGAGGGGTCTTGCTGGAATCTTGCCCAGGTTATAGCCCAGGAAGGGGGGATTGGTCATCTAGCAGGGTGACCACCTATCAGGAGGGGGCTGGGACGTCACCTGCCTGACCTGGCCACTCAGATGCTCCCTGGGGCCTCTGCCCACCTTGGATTCAAGATGCAGAATCAAGTAGCCACCTGGAGGAGCTCTGGGTACCACCCTTAGGGTGGTGATGGACAGGGCAGTGGTCAATCCCCTTTCCTTTGTCCAATTTCATGCCACAGGAGGGACCGGGGGTCCCTGGACTGGTGCAAACCAGTTTATGCAGGGAGGGCACCAAATGTGCCCTTCAAAGCATACCGGTGGCTTGGAGAGGCTATCCCTCCCAAACCAAAGTGCAGAGCCATGAAGAACACTGAAAACTGTGCGCCAGAGCTAAAGCCCTGAATGGGGAATCCCTATCCCTAGAAATCAGTTCGCAAGCGGGGAGGATGGGTGGGTCGGTAAGGAATCTGCAACTAGAATATGTCTCTACCAGATAAATAGTTACCGAAGGTAAGTAACTTGTTTATCTGATAGAGATTTCTAGTTGCAGATTCCTTACCTTAGAATAGATACCCAAGCAATGCCATCCTTGATGGGGGGCTGAGAGCCAAGATCATATAGAAAGTCCTGTAGGACCGAACGACCAAAGTAGCCGTCCCTGCAGACCGGACTGTCCAGGCAATAATGCTTTGTACACGTGTGCAGGGATGCCCATGTAGCAGCCTGGCAGATATCCAGGACATGAACTCTGCGTGCTAATGCTGTGGTAGCAGCAGTTGCTCTGGTGGAAGGAGCGCGCAAGCCCTCAGGGGGTTGCGTTTTTGCCAAAGCATAGCACATTTTGATGCAAAGTAGTACTCCTCGTGAGATGGTACACTTTTGCACCGCCTTCCCTTTCTTTGCACCCGCATATCCAAGAGTTGATCGTCCACCCGGAAATCTTTAGTACGATTGAGGTAGAACACCAAAGCTCTTTTTGGACCTAGGCAGTGGAGTCTCTCCTCTTTATGAGAAGGATGTGGAGGAGCGTAAAAAGTAGGCAAAGTGATGGACTGGCGTACATGAAAAGGCATAACTACTTTGGGAAGGAATGAGGCCCTAGTGCTTAACACCACTTTGTCAAGGTGCACAGACAAAAAATGGGAGCTTTGAAGAAAAGAGCCTGAAGTTCACTCACTCTGCGAGCAGAGGTGATGGCAACAAGAAATTTTTTTTTAAAAGTAAGGAGCCGTAAGGGACAATTGTGTAACGGCTCAAAAAGAGCACACATCAAATAAGTAAGGACAAGGTTGAGGTCCCACTGAGGCATGATAAACGGAGTGGAAGGAAACAAATGGGTGAGTCCCTTAAGGATTCTACTGTCGCGTAGGTTCTCATTATCCTAATAAGACTACTGGATTTGGGTGGCAGGATCACCTATACTCCGGGGCAGTGAGTCTGATCCTACACCATTGTAATGAAAATATGTATGTTTGACCACTGACTTTGTGTTGCACCACTCTGCATCTGGATTAGTTGTTCAGTGTTCACCAGTTGCAGATTACATTTTGTATTCAGTTTAGCTGCCTATTGACTTATCGTGGCATTAGACATTGCAGTTAAGACCTTGTAAAATGCAGCTGTGTTTTTCCACATGGTAAACTGTGCTTGTTTTTCGTATTCTTTCTCACCGAACAGTTAGTCGGTCAGCATGATAAGAATGTACATATTTTTTCAGTGCAGGGAACAGTTCGCCTTGGAAGGAGTGCCTTGAGATGTTGGCCAGTTCTCAATGTTTTTCTTCCAGCTCTGACCTACAGTAGCCAGCATGTTTGAATATTTCTCTTTCATGGGAGGGGTTGTCTCCCGAAAGCCCTTTCGGTTCTTTAAGATATAAAAATGTGGCCCTGCTCAGTAGAAGTGGAATTCCCAATACCTCAGTCAGGATTAGATGTTGAATGCCTGGCACACACTTGTCCCGTGAGGGTGGATATCTCTTTCTCGCAGTTGAACTGGGTCATCTTCTTGCTGACATGAGAAAGATGAAGAGCTTGGCAGGCCCTACGGTGATGAATTTTTACTTTATTCTTTGCTTTGCAATTATGCTATAATATAACCACAAGTATTTGATGTGTACATTGCAGTAGAGAATCATTTTGATATAGTTTCCTTTCATTACTTTGACTATTTTTAAACGCGTGCTTTCGACCTACTAATCTTTGAGGAACCTCGTGGTAAAGTAATAATAAATGTCTTCTTTAAAATGAGAAGTGCATTCCAGAGATGTTTGTCAGCTCGGTCAGTAGTGAAAGCAAAACAACCATGTGACATCTGTCGGCGTAATCCGCGTTTGTTCCGGCTAACTAGCAACGCCTCATCTTCCCCCAAGAGCAGGGGTGATTGGGGCAACCGGGCGCATGACATACATGACTCCTCATGGGAATCATGGTCACTCAGATCTCATTCGTTTCTGTCAGTTACATTAGTCTCACATATGCAAGGACAATCAGAGGCAGAGTATAGTTCAATAAGGTTTTATTGAAGTAACTGCATCTTAGATAATAAAGCATGTATTGCAATAACTAGGACGATGAAGCACAATAAGATTACAATTGTGACAAGGAGAGTAAAACACAAGAATAACGCTACCATACTATCACTAAGGTTTGTAGGGATAGTTCCTACCTAAGCTATGTTAGAGCACATCATTTTAAGTTCTAATTCTGCCCTTCAGGTTCCCCCTGGGAAGACATCATCCCTCATACCCGAGCAAGAGGCCTGTAGTCTACATAAGCATCTGCAGCGAAACAATCAGCATACAGTCGAGGTCATCCGGCTTAACCAACAGCCTTAAAAAAATGTGCGATTCCAGTAGTACTGGACGCATTAAATATCTGACCTACGAGTTCACCAAAGTGTCTAAGTAGTGATATGGGGCCAAATCTCGGCTACTTTCTTCTGTCATGTAGGAGGAAAAAGTACATTCCCTCAGCATGTAACAATTTTGGAGACTGAAACAACAAACTATTCCGGCAAGCATCCCACAACAGCTCTCACTAATAAGGAGCACATAGCTGGCATTCGAGAGCACCTGGAACGCAGGTCAAATCAAGGGGACTGGGACTTCCTTCAGATAACAAGCCAAGTTCGCTGCCGAGGCGTTACACGCCCCATGCAAGGATGGCTGTTTACAAACCATCGAATGGCTGACAGAAGTCTTGCATTCACTACCGCTAAGAAAGACCTCCTTCATGCCACTGAGACATTTGTACATAAAGGGCAGCTCCCACACCTCGTGTATGTAACTATCTCCTAGCCTTTCATATCTGCCCACTGGAATGTGTTTTAAGCAAGATGTGAATTGAAGTGTAGAAATAGGCAGATTGATGACCCTGTGTATTAACCACTCAGCAGCTGGTATTTCAGCCACAGTGTAGAACAACTTTTCTTATTTTTCAATATTTAACATGACATAAGTTGCTTTCTTCTTCGCCATTCTTTGTTGTTGCGTTAAGTTAAACGTAGAAAATATGTCCCTCGTGCTAACGTGTTGCCAGGGAACGCGACCTGCTTTCAGTGTTTGTAGTGTCCATCCTAACTGCAAAATGGATCTTAGCTGACTCTGTCCATGGTGTAAAGAGGACATGTCGTTCTGTACTATGTCTATTGCAGAGCAAACAATGTTGTTTAAGGTGTATATTCAATTAGACAGGGTATTAATCTCATTATCTACAACAGCTAATGCCTTCTGTAAGTTTTCCTGATCTATTTATTTAACCGGGCAGCAGCTTCTTGTTGAGAAAGCTTCCAAATTATATTATAAATGGCATATAAGAAGCGCTTTCTACGTTGTTTTCTGGGGCCTAACAGGAAATCCTGTAAATCAGTATTAATACACAGGAGACTTAGGTAATCTTTAACAGCATCTAGTAAGGAACTCTTGAACCATTGCTGGCATAGTTTCCCTACACTGTATGTTGTCACTATATCCACGTGTTCAGATGACACATAGCAAGGGTCAGGCCTACTCGTTCTAAAACCCCCTATGGAGTTTACAAAACGTTTATGACACCCATTGGTATCTATTGGCCACAATAACCACCTACTGGGACGTGAAAGTGAAGCATTAAATGTGCCATTTTGGACCCATTCATTGAGCTGATCTTCTGTTGCATTGAGTAATTTTTGCCATTTGTAAAATTTTGCAGGGGCAGGTATACGGGGTGCATACTTAATTTTTGCTAAGTCTAAACAACTTCTCTGTTGTACACTTTCATTTAAAAATATCATTTGAACAGATATTAGGCAAGCTTGCTTTCCCCTTATTTGCCAATTGTTTGTTCCACACACACTTTTTAAGTCAATCAACTTCAACCAATATTCATAGCCTTCTATAGCCAATCGGGAAACAAAGGAATCAGAATAAATGAATTTTGTATCTGTCAATAATATATGTACATTTTCCATAAATGGCAATTTAAAATAATATGACTCAGCATTTTTAAAATCATGCCCAGAAAAATGTGTAAATTTTCCAGAATATATTTTAGAACTTCCTTGTGGAGGAGTTGGACAATGTTCCCATTGTGTGTAATTAAAAATAGTTTTCGGGGTACTTGCTCTGTGAATTAAATGGTGTCCATAATAATTATAGCAGAACACGCCTCCATAATTTTCTTTGGATTGATAAACATCTTCACTTTCAAATAAGGTAAAATACTGCAACTCAGTCATCATAGTATCAAGTGTTTTTACATCCCAGTCATCAGAAACAACTCTGGGTATTATTACATCATTCATTTATATTGTAGCCACCACAACACCATGGGCAGAGGCATCTCCCTCATGCGCTGCTTTGATCAACTCTGGTCTTCGATCTTTGTTTGGAATCTCGCGATTACCCACACCTGGTAGTATAGCTATGGGGGAAAACAAGTCTGCCATCCGGTAGGAATATTTAGCAGGATATGATTTTGGCAAGGGTGTGCCTTCAGCCATGACTGTCACGACAGCCCATATGTCATCGTCTGGTTTCGTCCTAGAACGAGTTACTCAGCAACAGAAGCCGTAGCTACTGATGATTTGGCTGCTTTATCAGCCACTGTATTCCCAGCAACGTGTATTCTAATGCGCTGGTGTTTAAGTGTATGTACAACATGGACATTTGGTAGCGTTTCCTTCAGATCCGCTACTTTCCCCCACAGAAGTCTGTGTTTGATGGTGTTACCTTTGGAATCTCTGAACCCATTCTGGAGCCAGCAATGCAGATATTCATTGAAGGACTGGACACAATAGTACGAATCACAGACAATCAGTGTTAGATGTTCAGGATACGTATGTTCTAGTGCCATCACCAGAGCCTTTAGCTCTGCTAGTTGTGCAGTGCAATCCCCTAGGGTTTGGGTAAAGTTATGTTGTGGATAGAATTTACTACCCTCCATGTAGCTGCTTACGACTGCACAGGCAGCGGAGTATTGATGCTTTGTGCCTATAGCAGGTTGTGCTGAGCCATCAGTATACATGACTCTTTGATACTGATCAATAGGCAATGTATTTGCGGGAACTGGGTATTCTAGTTCAAATTGCAATAAATTCTTGAGTTTGTAACTTTGGGTCAAAAATATAATCAACATCAGTGGCTGTCAGAGACATTGCCCATTGGATCCAACGTGGATGTAATGCTTTAGCATTTGGAACACTGGCTTTGGTAACAGCCTCAAGGGCTGGGACTGGAGATACGACAATAATGTGTTTCACTGGGCTAGTGGTCTTTCTTTAATGACAGCCTTCTGAACAGCAGTGAATTTTCTCAGTGGGAGCAAAACTTTCTGCTGTTGAGTACAAATGTGATTTGTATGCAATCAGGACTGTCTCACCCTCATTGAATGTTACATAGGTGAAACCAATAGCACCAGCAATTACTCTTATGACCAGATGTTTTTTATTGTCCCTTGCGTGTAAATGTTGTGCTGCAAGCATATCTTGTCGCAATGCTCTGAGGATGCGTGTGTGTTCGCCTGTCCAGAATTTACTGGAAAAGTCTGGACGTATCAAGTCACATAAGGGTTTGATGCGTGATGCACAATCTGGAATGTATGTTCTGCCAAAATTTAGAAAACCCAATAGTGATTGGAGTTTTTGGTATTTGGAGATTGTAACTGTGTGCATTTTTCTAAGAATTGTGGTGCTAGGCTCTTTCCTTCACTTGATAATTCGTATCCCAGAAACATGACACTAAGGAAGGCTATCTTTGTTTTTTTGAAGTTGAATTTATAGCCGAATTCGGCAAATCCTACAACAATGCGGGCTACCCATCTTAGATGTTGCAGTAATTCATCATCCGTAAGGTAGATATCGTGTACATAGGACAATGCTTCAGGGTCAATGTTGTGCAATATTGAGGTTGCATGAGCCTTTAACAGTCCTAGGCTGTTCTTGTACCTCTGTGGTAAACAACAGAATTTTTTCTGGGAGCCTAGTGTGCTGAAACTTGTTAAGTCTCTACTCTCAGGCACTATATTTTAGAAATATCCAATGTTGTTTTGTACTTTTTGCATACTATGTAATTCATAAGTGCTGTGCTATGAGAGTTTTGAATAGCATATGTGCGTGTATGACTGAAGTGTTTGTAGTCTAAGACTATTATGTATTAATGGTCCGGTTTAGCTACAGGGAATAGAGGATTATTCATTGGTGAGACACAGGGTGTGAGGATTTCCCTCGCAGATGATTTAGCAGTATGTTTTATTGGGTATTGGGGTTAAGGATGGGGTTGATTCTTAACTGGAATTACATGATAGGGGGAATCTTTATCCAACCCTATGTGGTTGCAGTATAACGCCGGTGCCTGCGCCAATGCCCAATCAATGGCGTAGGATTCTACGAGCTCGTTGGGAACAAGAGACAAGAAAGAAGGTTTGATAATCTCTTCCCCGTAAGGGCAAGTACGGACAAATTCAGGTGTCCAATCCTTTTCGGCCAGTAAGATATCATAAATGTTGACGACGCGGTCCCAAAAGATTGCGTCTATTGCGCGTTCAATGTCTCCTTCTAACTGTATTGTTACTTTGTACACCCTGTGTAAGAAGTCAGCAGTTGCTTTTACCTCCAGATGCTCCTGAAGATTCTAGCGAACTATTGTGACCTCTGCTGCGTTGTCTAGCAGAGCTAGTGCCCACGTTTTGTTCTTCAACAGAGCCCTCTTCTTTACTGGCATGACGAATCGCAACTGCTGCCACTTTTTTCTTTTTAAATTAGGGTTTTTGTTGGGGAAGTTTTTCTTCTTTTTTAACAGAAACTTCTGTTGAGGGTTGTGATTTCTGTCTCAGTTTCACGTACTCAGTTCTTCGCTCAGACCGCCCACCTCTCTCACTTAGTTTTTCTGGTGAGTCCTGAAAGGAACAAGATTGGTGTGTATCAGTATACTAATATCTGTCAGGCGTTTTTATATTATTTCGATTTCTGAGATTATATCTATTCTGAGAGGTCTCCAAATGCGCAGATTCTCCCCTTTCTTTTTTAGGTGCTTGTTGTTTTTTATCCTTGCATTTTTTAGAACCCTCAGGTGCTTGCTTGGTAGAATCTTTATTAGATTTACCCTGAAACTGTGGCCCCCAGACTATCTTGACCAATATCAGAACAGGTCTTTGCGATGATCTTTGGCAGCTCACGTTCTTGATCCTGTATAGGAACGTCCCGGGGTTGCATACGTACTGCTAGTGCTACTGCTTCCTCTTTAAGGTTACTTAATATAATGGAAGATACA
This sequence comes from Pleurodeles waltl, assembly GCF_031143425.1. Taxonomy (NCBI): domain Eukaryota; kingdom Metazoa; phylum Chordata; class Amphibia; order Caudata; family Salamandridae; genus Pleurodeles; species Pleurodeles waltl. The sequence goes on from NC_090445.1 coordinate 376,129,767, forward strand.
GAGGCAAAATTGCCCATAAGTTGCATCTCCAAGTCCAGGGCCGGGGCAGCCCCGTATTCATCTTGAATTTGTTTTAACACTTCCAGAAGATTGGCATGTGTCTGTGTAACGTGTGCAGTAGTATAGAACGTGGCAAATACCGTGCCCCAAGTATTGCAGTTAGCTACTGTGGGAACCATCCCAAATGGCAAGCACATAGTTAATATTCTATGGTTATCCAGAGGTCCCGTACGGGGAAGTACTGCTTCCAGTGCATTTATTTTTTGAGCTAACCAAAACGGAATCTCTTCCCGTTTGGCGGGTACCTTACCCACGATCGAATGTACAGTCGCAGGATTAATGCCTGGTGTTGCTGCATGTGGTTGCACCGGGGCAGCATGTGCTGTGTTTGTATTTAATGTTTGCATTACAAACTGTACTAATAGTCTGTATATTGCCGTAAGCTCATTATATAAGCGGCAAACCTCAGATACTGTCAAGGTTCTGGCATCAGGTTGCAGTATATATGTGGCCATTAAAGGCCAGGTAGGACCATCATTACTAAGAGGACATAGCCTAACATGTAGTATTGTATGTGGTAGGCCGCCATCAAGCCAATTATTATAGTCTTGATAGAGCATAAGCTCTATATTGTGCAGGTGTATTTGCAGGTGAATAATGGTGAAATGTATTTTTGTTCCCATCAACTGCTGGAAATGTGACCCAAGAATAGAACATTTCTGTTCTGTAGGCTGTGAGCTTCAACAACAAATGTAACTGGACCCCTCCTCTGGGCCGTTCGGCCATGTGCCAATAAATGTGCAGTAAGGGGGGGGTTGTATATTGACTGCAATTGCTACCCGCTGTGGGTTTGACATGGTCAATGGTAAATTTTGTTCAGAGATAAGCACACCAAATGGGGATTATCCTTTTAGGGTTCAGGTTTTAACAACCTACAGTGTTAGTTAGGTACTCCCTACTTAGCTGAGGAGGAAAAATCCTCAATGCCATGGACGTCCCCGTATATAGCACTGAAGTGTCCGTGTAGTGAGACAGAGATACTCAGGAGGACCCGAAAATTAGTGCCTGACCGAACGTTGGCTGCACCATGTCGCATAGGTTCTCATTATCCTAATGAGATTACTGGATTCGGGCGGCAGAATCACCTATACTGCGGCGGAATGAGTCTGATACCGCACCATGTGACATCTGCTGGCCTAATCCAGGTTTGTTCCGGCTAACTAGCAGTGCCTGATCTCCACCCAAGAGCATGGATGACTGAGGCAAACGGGCGCATGACATACATGACTTCTCAGGGGAATGGTGGTCACTCAGATCTCATTCGTTTCTCTGAGTTACATTAGTCTCAAATATGCAAGGACAATAAGAGGCAGAGTATAGTTCAATAAGGTTTTATTGAAGTAACTGCATCTTAGATAATAAAGCATGTATTGCAATAACTAGGACAATGAAGCACAATAAGATTAAAATTGTGACAAGGAGAGTAAAACACACGAATAACTCTACCATACTGTCACTAAGGTTTGTAGGGATAGTTCCTACCTAAGCTATATTAGAAGACAGCATGTTAAGTTCTAATTCTGCCCTTCAGGTTCCCCCTGGGAAGACATCATCCCTCATTGCTGAGCAAGAGGCCTGTAGTCTACATAAGCAGCTGCAGCGAAGCAATCAGCATACAGTTGTGGTCATCTGGCTGGAATCTCTCTAACGTACATGGGTCAAAGTAGTGTTTTTATAATAAAACTTTTGATGTTACAGGAAAGGAACCCCACGTAAGAGTGTGTATGTTTCTGTGAACATTGGAGACAAAACGTACCACTTTTGCCGGCCAACTATCTTACTGCAGCCTTGAGAAAAGCACAGAGTGAAAGAAATGTCTTGTTTGAGAACGCAGTGTTGACCTAGGCGAAGAAAAGCTAGATAGAGAAAATAAAGCAAGACCGCAAGTGTGGCTAATGTTGAAATATCATAACAAAGCTAAAATAAAATATATCTAGATTGAAGTGCACAGCGGCAGGCCTAGTTTGCTAAAATAACTTGTATAAAACTATAGCCAAAAATTGCTACACAACACTACCAACAATAGCACACTTAAAAAAAGGAAGGTTGATCAGGCAATCTGAGAAAAGCTGAGATAGTCGATAAGTAACCTTTAAGGGTGCCAAACCAGAGGTATGCTGGGCTAAAGAAAGAATGAACAAAAAAAAGCCTAAGAGTGAGTAGCAAAAAGGGGATCAACAGACTTGTTGGTACACCCAGCCACAAATTTATGCCAACGACAGGCGTATAACGTTTTGGTGGAGGGACGCCTGGCTGTCAAGATAATATTACAGAGTTTGGGTGGAAGGTCAAAAAGCCGTCAACTGCCACCGCTCGATCTCCACGCACGAAGGTGAAGATTGGACAGGTTCAGGTGGAGAACCGTCCTCTGATGCTGCGACAGAAGATCCTCCCAAAGGGGCAGTCTGGCTTTAGGATCTGTGGCCATGCTCAGTAGCTGTGGATACCATACTCTCTGTGCTCACCAGGATTACTTGGGCCCGGTCGTTCTTGATCTTCTTCAGAACTCAGGACAGAAGTGGTATAGGCGGAAAGGAGGCCGGAGTTCCACTTGAGACGAAAAGCATTGCAGAGCGAGTGCTGCCTTGGAAACTCCAAAGTGCAAAACAGCTGACATTGCACGTTCTCTGTGGAGGCGAACAGATCTAACCAAGACTCTCCCCACTGCTGAAAGAGCTTGCGCCACCTCCGTATGAAGACGCTATTCGTGATCGGCTATGCATAGACGGCGAGTTTGTCTGCTCGGACGTTCGGAGAGACTGCCAGATATTGAACCACCAGGGTAATGCCCTGATGTGCCTGCCATGTCCAGAGGTGTAGAACCTCCAGACAAAGGTTCCAGGACCCTGCTCCGCCCTGTTTGATGTATTACCAAGTGGCTGTAGTGTTGTCCGTGAACACCTGCACAACCTTCACTTTGAGAGAGGGAGGGACTGCTTGTAATGCAAGCCTGATTGCCTGGAGCTCTAAAAGATTGATGTGGAGTCCAGACCTCTGATCTCTGCCTATCCCATGTGGCCGCTCCATCCCAGGAGTGACGCGTCTGTCACTACAGTCAGATCTAGTTGGGGGAACGGAGAGGGATCTGCCGTTTACCCAATCCTTATTAATAAGCCACCACTGCAGGTCTTTCGCAGTACCCTCAAAGATCTGGACTCCGAGAGATTCCCCTGATGCTGCGCTCACTGGAACTTCAAATCCCACTGCAGAGCCTGCATATGCCATCGTGGCATGTGTCACTAGCATGATGCAGGAGGCAATGAGGCCCAGCAGCTTCAGAGACATTCTCAACGAAATCCAGGAGAGAGGCTGAAATATCAGAATCATAGCCAGAAAATCCTGGACTTCGAGAGGATAGGCCCGAAACTGCACTGTGTCCAGAACAGCTCCGATGAAAGGGAGCATCTGAGAGTGAGTCAGGTGTGACTTCGGCACACTTATAGCAAACCCCAGTGTGTGCAGGAAGTTCGCAGTTGTCTGAAGGTGGGAGACGACTTTCTGGGGCGTGTTCACCTTCAACAGCCAGTCATCGAGGTAGGTGAGGACTGAAACCCCCAACCTGCGCAGATGAGCTGCAATCACTGCCATCCCTTTTGTGAACATCCGAGGGGGTGCTGGTAAGGCCAAAGGGAAGCACAGTAAATTGAAAGTGCTTGTGACTCACCACAAATCGTAATGTCTGTGGGAAGGCAAGCTGGGGATATGTAAATAAGCGTCCTGCAAGTCCAAGGCTACCATCCAGTCTCCTGGATCATGGGTCCAAGGCAGACAGGACCTGAGCCAGGGTAAGCATTTTGAACCTCTTCTTTTTGAGGAAGAGATTCAGGGCCCAAAGGTCTAGGATAGGATGTAAGCCCTGGTCCTTTTGGGCAGCAGAAAGTAGTGAGAATAACAACCACAGCCTACGTCCAGTGCAGGGACCCTCTTTAAGACTACCTTGGCCAAGAGAGCCGCTACTTCCTCGCTTAGAAGAGCCAGATGATCCTCCAGTAAGTGGCTGTAGGATGGAGGCATGGCTGGAGGGGCAGTCTCGAAGGGGAGGGAGTAGCCCCTTCGGACAATCTGCAAAACCCACCTGTCCATAGTGATGGATTCCCAGTTGAGCAGGTGATGGTGAGTCCTGTCGCAAACTGGCCTGGGATGGGGGACGGACTAGAAAGGCGTGGAGGCTGCAGCAGGGGCAGGGGTGGACTGGGCAGACCTCTGGTTCCCTGTCCCACGAGCCTGTGAGATTCTGCGTCCCTGGCCACGCAGGGGTTGAAGAACATGGGTGGCATGGTGGCTGGGAAAGGGACGCAACAGGGAGCCCTTCTGTGGCCACGAAAGGGACGAAAGGCAGACAAGTTAGGGGACGAGGGGCAGTCGAAAGGCCGAGGGACTGAGCCGTAGCCCGGGAGTCTTTGAACCTCTCAAGCGCCGAATCGGCCTTGTCTCCAAAGCCATTTGTTGGGCGTGCCATCAAATGGCATATCCATAAGGGTCTGTTAAGACATTCTCCAGAGAAACCAGATGTCCTCAACCAGGTGTGGAGCCTCAAGGCCACCGTTGACACAATCGATCTACCCAGAGAGTCGGTTGTGTCCAGCCCATATCGAACAGTGAACTTCGCTGCGTCTCTCCCATCAGCAACTGCTTGGGAGTTGATAGTCCGGGCCTCCTCCGGTATCTGTGGTAAGATGTGAGTATAATGACCCAAAATGCATGCGGTGTTCACTGACTGCAACGCCAGACTGGAGGAAGAAAACATCTTCTTCCCAAGTTGGTCTGGTCTCTGATTCCTGATCTGGAGGCGCAGAAAGGAATGTGCCAGTTGACGAGGATCCCTAGATAACAAGGCTCTCAGGTGTGGAGGTTTGGGACAGGAATTTAGGGACATTAGGGGTGAGCCGATGGCGGCGAGTAATCGTCCTGTTCACAGTAAGCCCTGTGCTGGGTCTGGACCAAGTACCCAGAAGGATATCAGTGAGGACTTCATTGAAAGGAAGGAGAAGCTGAGATATGGAAGACCCTGATTGAAGTACCTTATCAGTAGATTAGACATGACTTCAACCGTAGGACGTTCGAGGCCAAGGACCTCAGCCGCCCTACTGACCACCACAGAATAAGTGCCCCCCTCTGCCATAGCCATGGTAGGAGGAGAAAGCATGCCAGCGTCTGGAGAAGTATCCAGACCACTGGCCTCGCCCAGTTAATGCTCCCAGTCCATGTTAGGGCCGTCCTGGTATTTATAAGGGTCCAGGGACCCCTCCACTCCTTCCCCTTATTCATGCCGATAAGGAGAAGGGTCTGAATCCAACCTGGGGTGAATTGACCCCATTGAAGAAGAGGGCTGCGTCGGCCGCCGCTGGAAGTCGTCGAGAATAAGGATCGGGTTGACGTCGATCGTGGGCAGAACCACGTCGGGAGCGTTGATGGCCGAGCCAGTGCCAGGAAAGGTCTTGAGGGTATGACCAGTGTTGGTACGGATACAGTAGGGATCCAGAGGGGCCCTCAGAGGCCAGAGCCGCCGGCCCAGAACCCAGGGGCCCCCAACTGAACCCCCAGGGCCCAAAGGCGCCGAAGAGGGGTCAGACTGCCTGAAAATGAAATGCATGGCCTCATAGAATTCTTTTAGTTGGGCAAGAGTTGCTATGGCTCCCGGAAAGTCAGGGAGGCACGGAGCGGACTCTGAAGTAGGCACCGAGGACAGAGGCCTAAAGCGTCGACGCTCCTCTTGCGTCTAGCCTTCTTCGACTTCTTCTTAACTGAGTGACCCGAAGAGTTGGTGGACGACAAGTGGTGGTGACTCCACAAGCGGTCTCTATAACTTCCTCTCGAGCAAGGCCGGGAACGAGTCAAGCGCTGGCCGCCATAAGTTTGAGGTAAAGCTCCCTCAAGGCCCTCGGATACACAGCCCAGCACTCGGAGCATAACTTTGGGTTGTGGTCGCACTCCAGGTACCACAAACAGACGCGGTGTGGATCCATCACCAACATCATGTGGTGACAGACCTTGTAAGACTTGAAACCGGTCTTCAGGGACATTCTCACCGCACCACAAATCATGACAAAAGTGTTGAAATCAGTAAAAAATTCACCAGGGTAGCTCTCTCCGGATCAGCGGGTGGCACTGAAAGAAAAGGACTGACATCACTGCGCAGAGACGGCGTCTATGTACAACTCACAACATCATCACGGAGACCACACAACGCCAGTGGAGTTGACCGATGCCACCTAATGACGCGCAAGGGTACTGCTTGAAGAAAAATCTCCAATCCAATATGACCCCTGGGGGAAATTCTAAGGTAAGGAATCTGTAACCAGAAGTCTCTATCAGATAACTATTTTCAAGTGAGAGGGTGTTACCGCCCTCTCCCAGAGGAAATCCTTTGTTCTGCCTACCCCTGCCTGATCTGGTCAAGCAGCAGGAGGGCAGAAGCCCATCTGAGGGGTGGCAGCATGGAATGCCCTGAAAACTCCAGAAGACTGGTAGGAGCAATGCTGGGGGTCCTCTAAGCAGCCCCCAGCAGAGTGCATGGAATCATAGAACCAAAACTGGCAATAGTAATGGGATATGATTTTGACATGTTTGATACCAAACATGCCAGTACACAGGTAAAATGGCTTTCCCGCACTTAAAAAGTCTAGTGTAATGGGAGCTGAAGTTCACAGGAGCACCTATGCTCATGTGGGGGTGCCCTTCACACACAGGTACCTGCACCCTGACCTCTGGGCTAGAAGAGCATACCATAGGGGTGACTTACAGTTACCTGGTGCGGTGACCGGTTGCGAAAGGATGCATGCATCTTTTCATGCAGGCTGCAATGGCAGACCTGCAGACACATTTTGCATGAGCTCCTATGGGTGGCACAATACCTAATGCAGCCCATAGGGAACCCCTGGTGCCCATATACTACGGACTTATATGGGGGCACAAGTATGCCAATTGTGGGGTGTGCAAAGTCCCAAGCAACCAAATTTAGAGGGAGAGAGCACAATCATTTGGGTCCTGGTTAGCAGGATCCCAGTCAAAACACACAGACAGCAGGCAAAACGTGGGGGGTAACCATGCCAAAAAGAGGGTACTTTCCAACACACAGAGTAGCCTCATAGGCTGCCATTATATGGCTAAAAAGAGCCTGTGCCTTTAAGAACTCAGACCACCAGTATCTGATCATGCACAGCTGGTGGCAGTTGCTTCAGTTCTTTTTGAAGACAACGCTAGACCTATAAAGTGTGTATTGATACCTCTTTCTATTCTCCCGGGGAGGAGGGAAAGTTCTTATGACTTATCATGGAAATTCCCCTACAAGAGAACTGAAGTTAAAGGTAAAAAACAGTTTCTTTGGGATTTCATTGTATAGTTATTAGCACTGAATATTCTAGCAAGCCCAAGCAGGGGAAGTGAAAGAGGATGAATTGAAGCAAATAGGTTCCTGAGGGGAGCCTTCCTCACTCGAGCGTCTGCTCTAGCTTCATTTAATGAATGTGTGAACTAATTTCCAGGTTGTTGCCTTGCAAATTTCTGGGATAGAAATACTGCGTAGCAAAGCAGCAGTAGCTGTTTTTCCTCTAGTAGAGGGAGCTTTTGGTCTAGTAAGGAGTGTTTTGATAGCAGAATTGAATACATGAGACTATCCATAACAAGATGGATTGCTTTCAGGTGGTTAAGCCTGTGTGTATAGGACCATAATTGATGAACAATTGGTCTGATTTGCGGATGGTTCATGTCTTGCCAAGATAGAACTTGAGAACTTGTTTTACATCCAGGCAATGGAGTGATCTTTCCGCTGGAGTAGACGGATTCTGAAGAAATGTAGGCAAGGAGATTGTTTGGATAATGTGGAATCCAAAACCACCATCGGGAGGAATTTAGAGTGAGTCCTCATGGGTGCTTTGTTGGAAAGAAATACTGTGTATGGTTCATTTGAACAGAGTGCCTGGATTTCACTGACTTTGCAGGCAGATGTAATGGCCACTAGGAAAGCGATTTTCCAAGATAAGTGTTGGAGAAAGGCCTTATGTATGGGCTCAAAAGGGTCCTGAATAAGGCATGAAAGAACAATAGTTAACTCCCATGGAGGAGAAGGGTGCCTAATGGGACGAAAGACTTTCTTCAAACCCACTAAGAAATCCTTGATAACAGGGATTCTGAAAAAAGAGGTTTGTGAAGGAAATTTTCTGTACGCATTAAGAGCTGCCAGATGCAAGCCAGATTGTGCCAATGGAGTAAGTATGACATCTTCCTGGCAGGTGGTAGGGTCTTTGTTTTATGATGAACACCATTTGAAGGCATATGTAGTGCGTATGGAAGGCCGCTTCGCTTCTTTAAGAATGTCATTGCAAGCTTGGCGAAGATTCACGCGACCATATTGTACTAGCTGAGGAGCCATGCAGCCAAACTCAAATAGGAGAGATTGGGATGCACCATCTGTAGGAAGATGGCCTGGTGTGTGGTGGACACCTATGGTGTTGGCACCTTATACCAAGTCCAAGCAACCCCTATTAGTGAATGAAGACAGTGTCTAGGAAGCCAAGGCTCTCTAGAGGTAGCTGTGGATGAGCAGCCAAGACTTACCTAGGAGGAGTGTAAAGCACTTGCAATAACACAGCAATCGCACTGCAACTTAACACACCTGAAAGGAACCACCCAGTGTTACAAAAATAACTGTACTTTATTACAGTAGCCTGAACTAGATTACTTATAGGCAGTCTCCCAACTGGAGGTAAGTACACACAATATATAAACACATAGTAATAATTAGGAATTAGCATAGGAAATAACAAGCATTGGGAAGAAACTATAGAAAATTATTAGGGCCCTATGAGAGGGCCAAAACAAAAGCTGCAGGGAAGTCCTTGGAGCCATCCAGATGATGCCTCGTGTCAGTTGCTGGGTTGCAGTCGGTCAGTGGTCAGTAGGACCACCAAAAAGCCTTGGCAAATGCAAGGCTGAAGAGGACCAGAAAGGTGCAGGGGACCTGACCCTTGGAGGGGAGTCCGGGTTGACCCTCAGAAGTTGGGAGAGCAAGCAGAAGCAGTCGCACTCCCCCTGCAACCCACTGGCAGCAGACAGTGCAAGTTGCCATGATGTCCAATCGTCACACCTGGTTAGGTGTCCCACGTCACTGGAGCAGCAGAGAGGAGAATGTCCTTGGAAGGATGAAGTGCTGGAGGCCGGGCTACTTGGAGCCTGAAGATCCCTTGGAGCAGGAGTCAACAAGCCTTGGTTGCTCCTTCACTCCAAAAGAGATTCCTTCTTGCTTACTGGTGCAACTGAAGTCGTGCCGACCCTAAAGGATGCACAGCTGTGGAAATGTTGCAGTTGTTGGAAGGAGTCGGGAAAACAATGTTGTAAGGCAAGGTCGTCTCAGGTGTTGCAGTCTAGTTGGTTCCTGAACTCTCCAGTTGTGGTTCCGGTGGCCAGGAGAAGAAGAGGTCAATGCAGAGAAGCCCTGGTAGAGCCTTGCATGCCAAATCTGGGCACCCACCCACATCGGAGTCCCTAAATAGCCGTAAGAGGAGGTTTGGTCGCTCTGCATGGTGACCACTTATCAGAGGGAGGTCTTTGATATCACCTGCCTGACCTAGCCACTCAGATGCTCCCATGGGCCTCTTCACATCTTATTTTCAAAATGGCAGAATCAAGTGGCCACCTGGTGGAGCTCTGGCACCACCCCTGGGGTGGTGATGGACAGGGGAGTAGTCACATCCCTTTCCTTTGTCCAGTTCTGTGCCAGAGCAAGGATTGGGGGTCCCTGGACTGGTGCAACCTGGTTTATGCAAGGAGGGTACCAAATGTGCCCTTCAAAGCAAACCATGGCTTGGGGAGACTACCCCTCCCCAGCCTTGTAACATCTATTTTCAAGGGAGAGGGTGTTACCTCCCTCTCCCACAGGAAATCCTTTGTTCTGCCTTCCTCTGCCTGAGCTGGTCAAGCAGCGGAAGGGCAGAAACCTGTATGAGGGGTGGCAGCAGCGTGGGCTGCCCGTAAAACCCTGGAAGACTGTCAGGAGCAATACTTGGGGGTCCTCTAAGGAGCCCCCAGACTGCATGGAATCATGTCACCAATACTGGCATCAGTATTGAGGTATGATTCTGACATGTTTGACACCAAACATGCCCAGGTTCGGAGTTACCATTATGTAGCTGGACCACAGGTAGTGAGTGACCTATGGCCAGCAAACGGGTAAAATGGCTTGCCTGCACTTACAAAGTCCTGTGAATTGGAACTGGAGTTCATAGGGGATCTCTGCTCGTGCAAGTATGCCCTCACACACAGGAGCCTGCACTCTGCCCTTTGGGTTGGAAGGGCCTACCATAGGCGTGGCTTGCAGTGACCTGGTGTAGTGACCTGTGGTGAAACTGTGCATGCACCTTTTCATGCAGGCTGCAATGGCAGGCTTGCAGACACATTTTGCATGGGTTCCCATGGGTGGCATAATACATGCTGCAGCCCATGGGGGACCCCTGGTGTCCCAATGCCCTGGGTACCTAAGTGCCATATACTAAGGACTTATCAGGGGACACCAGTATGGTAACTGTGGAGGTCCAAGGTAACCGAATGTGGAGGTAGTGAGCACAATTACTGGGGTCCTGGTTAGCAAGGGGAAACCAGTATGCCAATTGTGGAATGCACAAAGGTCCAAGGTAACCAAAGTTGGAGGGAGAGAGCACAATCACGGGGGTCCTGGTTAGCAGGATCCAGTGTAAACAGTATAAGTGCACTGACAGCAGGTAAAATATGGGGGTATCTATACCAAAAGAGGGTACTTTCCTACATCATCTGACCTCGAATTTTGTTAATAGATCCGGTCTGCATGGCAGTCTGAGATGTGGATGGATGGACTGGTGAAGGAGGCCCGTGAACCATCACTGACCTGGCCACTCCAGAGCTAGGAGTACCATCTTGGTTTTCGACTGGCATAGCTTGATGAGGACAGCCGGAATTAGGGGAATTGGTGGAAAAGCGCAGAGAAACCTGCTGGACCAATGGATTCATAGGGCATTCCCCAGGGTCCCTGGTTGGAAGTGCCTCAATGCGAAGTTTTGGCATTTGGTATTTTCTGTGGTGGCGAACAAATCGATGGCCGGAGTTCCCCCCGCTGAAAAATATCTTGAACTACTTCGTTTAAGACCCACTTGTGGTTTTCGTGGCTGAGTCTGCTAAGAGAATCGTTTCGGGTATTTTGCTCTCCTGGAAGGTGAGTCATGGTTATCGACAAGCCCCTGGCCAGAAGCCATCTCCAGATTGTCTGGGCTTCTGAGTCAAGAGCTTAACCTTGTCCCTTCCTGTTTGTTGAGTTAGTACATGGTTGTTGTATTGTCCATCTGAACAAGCAGGGAGTTGGAGCTGTACGATGGAAGGAACTCTTTCAGCGCTAGATGAACTGCGTGCAACTCTAGGAAATTGATGTGATATGCCGATTCTCTCTGTGACCACTTGCCCTGAAATTGTCGGTGGTCCATGTGGGCTCCCCCATTCTAGGAGAGAGGCATCCTTGACTATTGTTTGAAGAGGAATGTCCTGATGGAATGGTGTTCCTCGCAGGTTATTGGTTGGAGAGTGCCATCATTTCAATTACAGTTTTTCATGATGGGAAAACTGAATCCTGTGGTCCCAATTGCCTGTCCGCTGATCCGACTGGTCCTCGAGGCATCCCTGTAATGGTCTCATGTGAAGACAAGCATTCAGTGTGGGAAATATGCAGAAGGCCATCAAGGCAAGTAGAGGGGATAATGCTCTCACGGTTGGATGAGAAGTGTTCATGAGAGCTTGAGATTTCCGAAGTATTGAGAAGAGTCTGTCCTCCGAAGGATACACACTTGCTTTAAGAGTGGTGTTCGAAGCCCCCAACTATTGTATCATTTGTTGTGGGATGGAGGTTGATTTCGAATGGTTGATCTGAAGGCCCAGCCGTCGAAGGAGATCGTAAGTCCAATTGTAGTGTAGTTGAGTCTTTTGAAATGTGGACGCCTTGATTAGCCAATCGTCTAGATATAGGTAGTTATGGGTAGACGAATACTTTGTTTTCAGAGGTGGGCAGCAACTACTGCCATACATTTGGAGAAGGTTCTGGGTGCTGACTTTAGGTCAAATGGAAGCACTTGATACTGATAATGGTTGTGCTCCACTATGGACCTAAAGAATTTCCCATGTTTTTCAGCTATTGCTATGTCAAAGTATGCGTCTTGAAGATCGATGGAGCAGAGCCAATCCCCTTGATGTAACTGGGGGGAGATCTGGTGTAATGACAGCATCCATACTTTTTCCACTTGTTGGCCAGTTTGAGGTCAAAAGTGGGTCTGAATTTGTTCCTGTCTTTCTTCTTGACGACAATGTACCTGGACTAAATCCCAGTTCCTCGTTGATAAGGAGGAACATGCTCCACCACCTGTATCTGTAAAAGAATGTCTACCTCCGCTTGTAAATGTGGGATGTTGAATCTGGAAGGCTTCGGAGGAAGGGATGGTGGGGAACTGGTGAATCTAAGAAAATATCCATTGTGAACAATGTAGGAAGCTGTCCTGATGGTACTTACACCTTGTGCCAGGTCCAGTTATCCCTTATTAGTAGATTAGTAGTGTTCTAGCAGCTTAGGCTGATAGAGGTAGCTACAGCAGAGCAGCTTAGGCTGAAGTAGGAGACATGCAAAGCTCCTACTATACCACTTATATCATATAGGTACTATATCATAAGAAACACAATAATCAGGGTTACTAAAAATAAAGGTACTTTATTTTAGTGACAATGTGCCAAAAACATCTCACCTGAGATACTCCCTTAGGAGGTAAGTAAAATACACAAAATATACACACAAACCAAAATCAGGTAAGAAAACAGTTAGAAAAGTAGTGCAAACACTATAGAATACAATAGGATGCAATAGGCCTAGGGGCAAACAAACCATATACTAAGAAAGTGGAATGCGAACCACAAATGGACCCCCAGAGTAGTGTAGTGTGTAGGGGGTCACTGGGAGTGTAAGAAAACACTAAGGGTGTCCAAGATACCCCACCCAAAAACCCTGGAAATTAGGAGTAAAGTACTACTATTTCCCCAGAAACACAATAAAGTCGTGATAGAGGATTTTGCAAAGACCAGAACAGACTGAAAAGCAGTGAAGACGGATTCCTGGACCTGAGGACCTGCAAAGAAAGGGGACCAAGTCCAAGAGACGTGAAAGTGTCCAGGGGGGGCAGGAGCCCACTAAACCCTGGATGAAGGTGCACAATGGCTGTCTTCGGATGGAAGAAGCTGAAGATTCTGCAACAAAGAAAGGTGCCAGGAACTTCTTCGTGCAGAAGATGTCCCACGGAGTGCTGGAGGACGTAGAGTTGCTTCTTTGGCAAAAGACCGCAAACAAACCTTGCTAGCTGCAAGAGTCGCAGCTGACGAAAAAGGGTGCTACCCGGGCCTAGGAAGGACCAGGATGTCGCCACTTGGGAAAGGAGACAGAGGGGGCCCTCAGCAACATAGAGAGCCAAGGCACAAGAAGGTATCACCCGCAAAAGTCCTTAAACACGGGTTCGAGGAGAGTGAACACGGCGGTCGTCTCAACACTACAAAAGAGGGTCCCACGAAGCTGGAGGTCAACTCAGGGAGTTGAGCAATGCAGGACGGACTACTGGGGACCTGGGCTTGGCTGTGCACGAAAGATTCCTTGGAAATGTGCACAGAAGCCCTAGCAGCTGCAGTTCACGCGGTGCACATGATTACTGTCTGGAGAGGGGAGGCAAGAACTTACCTCCTCCACATTTGGACAGAAGGGCCACTGGACAGTCTGGGTTACTTGGGTCTACCACCTGGGTTCCAGGGGTCACGCTTGTCAGGATGAGCGGGGTCCCAGAGTACCGGTGATGCTGAAGTTGGTACCTGCTGGAGCAGGGGAAAGATTCCGTCAACCCACCGGAGATTTCTTTGTGGCTTCCAGTGCAGGATGAAGGTAGGCAGCCCCCAAAGCATGCACCACCAGGAAACCGTCGAGAAAGCCGGCAGGATTAGGCGCTACAATGTTGCTGGTAGTCTTCTTGCTACTTTGTTGCAGTTTTGCAGGCGTACCGGAGCAGTCAGCGGTCGATCCTTGGCAGAAGTCTAAGAGAGAGGGGCAGAGGAACTCTGGTGAATTCTTGCAAGTCGTTATCTGAGGAAAAGCCCACAGGAGAGACCTTAAATAGCCCTCAGAGGAGGACTGGCCACCTAGTCAGATAAGCACCTATCAGGAGGGGTCTTTAACGTCACCTGCTGGCACTGGCCACTCAGAGGCCTCCAGAGTGCTGTCACACCTCTGGATTCAAGATGGCAGAGGTCTGTGACACACTGGAGGAGCTCTGGGCACCACCCCTGGGGTGGTGATGGACAGGGGAGTGGTCACTCCACTTTCCTTTGTCCAGTTTCGCACCAGAGCAGGAACTGGGGGTTCCCTAAACCGTTGGAGACTGGCTTATGCAAGATGGGCACCATCTGTGCCCTTCAAAGCATTTCCAGAGGCTGGGAGAGGTTACCCCTCCCCAGCCTTTAAACACCTATTTCCAAAGTGAGAGGGTTCAACACCCTCTCTCAGAGGAAATTCTTTGTTCTGCCTTCCTGGGACTGGGCTGCCCAGACCACAGGAGGGCAGAACCCTTTCTGTGGGGTGGCAGCAGCGGTAGCTGCAGAGAAATCCCCAGAGAGCTAGTTTGGCAGTACCCGTGGTCCATAGTGGGGCCCCGGGGATGCATGGAATTGGCACCCCAATACCAGATTTGGCATGGAGGGACAATTCCATGATCTTAGACATGTTACATGGCCATATTCAGAGTTACCATTGTGAAGCTACATATAGGTATTGACCTATATGTAGTGCACGCGTGTAATGGCGTCTCAGCACTCACAAAGTCCGGGGAAATTGGCCCAGAACTATGTGGGGGCAAATTGGTAGTGCAAGGGTGCCCTCACACTAAGTAACTTTGCACCTAACCTTCAGCAAGTGAAGGCTAGACATATAGGTGACTTATAAGTTAATTAAGTGCAGTGAAAAATGGCTGTGAAATAATGTGTGCGTCATTTTACTCAGGCTGCAGTGGCAGTCCTGTGTAAGATTTGTCTGAGCTCCCTATGGGTGGCAAAAGAAATGCTGCAGCCCATAGTGTTATCCTGGAACCCTGGGTACCTAGGTCCCACATACTAGGGAATTATAAGGGTGTTCCAGTGTGCCAATTAGAATTGGTAAAAATGGTCCCTAGCCTATAGTGACAATTTTAAAGGCAGAGAGAGCATAAGCACTGAGGTTCTGGTTAGCAGAGCCTCAGTGAAACAGTTAGTCACTACACAGGTACACACATTCAGGCCACAAACTATGAGCCCTGGGGGTAAAATGCCAAGCAAGATGGTACTTTCCTACAAACAATATCCAGCACCCACACGTTTTGTGTGATGTTTTGCTACTCTTACAAGTATCGCCAGATTCTTCCCCCTACCAGAGTGGTTAATGGAAAAGGGGGAAGAGATGATTCAGGGTTTTGATTCTGTGGGCTCTTTGCTTCCCTGAGCAGGTTGCCGGTTTGATCGTCCTCAAGCTTGCCTCCTCTCGTAGGGCTGGTAGGATCGTTGGTACTGCTAAGATTGTGTACCCGACTGTTGGCGATCCTGATACCAAAGAAGGGTTTTGAACCCTCAGTGAAGAGAAGTGGCATAGGAAAGGCCTGAAAAGTTTTTCTAGAGTCTTTTGGTTTCTCTACTTTCATCCTCGTCATTTCATCATGCATGTGAGAACCAAAGAGAGTAGTACCTGAGAATGGCAAATTGAGTATTCTGGTTTCAGAGAGGTGAGCCTGAGCCAGGAATGTCTTCAGGAGAAGGACACAATGGCAGTATCATGTGCCGACAGGAGAGAGGAGTCTGCAGCTCCACTAATGATTACGTAGGATACTAATAAGCCTTCACCAAGAATCACCAAGAATCTCATTAAAGTCCTCTGAATACCCCCTGAATACCAATCCGACTTCTACTGTGGGGCTGACCAGTTTCTGCCAGCCTGCCACAACCAGTCGAGCTGCTGGCCACATGGGGAGAGTGCCTTTGTCACTCTGTGGCCAGGAACAAAGTCTGTACTGGGTGGAGGTGCTTCTCACCTCCCCCTGCAGGAACTGTAACACCTGGCGGTGAGCCTCAAAGGCTCACCCCTTTTGTTACAGCGCCACAGGGCATTCCAGCTAGTGGAGATGCCCGCCCCTCCGGCCACTGCCCCCACTTTTGGCGGCAAGGCTGGAGGAGATAATTAGAAAAACAAGGAGGAGTCACCCACCAGTCAGGGCAGCCCCTAAGGTGCCTTGAGCTGAGGTGACCCCTACCTTTAGAAATCCTCCATCTTAGTTTTGGAGGATTCCCCCAATAGGATTAGGGATGTGCCCCCCTCACCACAGGGAGGAGGCACAAAGAGGGTGTAGCCACCCTCCAGAACAGTAGCCATTGACTACTGCTCTCCCAGACCTAAACACCCCCCTAAATGTAGTATTTAGGGGCACCGAAGAACCCAGGAAATCAGATTCCTGCAACCTGAAGAAACAAGAAGGACTGCTGACCTACAAGCCCTGCAGAGAAGACGGAAGACAACAACTGCTTTGGCCCCAGCTATAGAGGCCCGTCTCCTGACTCGAAAACCTGCAACCAGCTTCGCATCCGACAGGGACCAGCGACCTCTGAAGCCTCAGAGGACTGCCCTGGACCAAAGGACCAAGAAATCCCGTGAGCAGCGGCTCTGCTCAATTTCAACAATAACTTAGCAACTTTCTTGCAACTTTAAAGAACTTCACTCTTCCCGCCGGAAGCGTGAGACTTCACACTCTGCACCCAACGCCCCCAGCTCGAGATCCAGAGAACCAACACCACAGGGAGGACTCCCCGGCGACTGCGACCCCGTGAGTAGCTCGAGACAGCCCTCCTGGAAACTCACGGCGATGCCTGCAGAGAGAATCCAGATGCTCCCCCTGACCGCGACTGCCTGTAACAAGGGACCCGACGCCTGGACCAAGAACTGTACCCGCTGCCCCCAGGACCTGAAGGAACCAAACCTCAGTGTAGGAGTGACCCCCAGGCGACCCTCTCCCTAGTCCAGGTGGTGGCTGGCCCAAGAAGCCCCTGGAGTGACCCCTGGGTCCCTCCATTGAAACCAATACAAAACCCAACGCCTGCTTTGCACTCTGCACCCGCAGCTCCTGCGCCACTGAGGGTGTGTTTTGTGCCTACTTGTGTCCCCCTCCAGTGCTCTACAAAACTCCCCTGGTCTGCCCCCGAGGATGCGGGTACTTACCTGCTGGCAGACTGGAACTGGAGCACCCCTGTTCTCCATAGGCGCCTATGTGTTTTGGGCACCTCTTTGACATCTGCACCTGACCGGCCCTGAGCTGCTGGTGTGGTAACTTTGGGGTTGCTTTGAAACCCCAACGGTGGGCTGCCTCATGCCCAGGAACTGACACTTGTAAGTGTCTTACTTACCTCACAATCTAACCAATACTTTCCTCCCCAGGAACTGTTGATTTTTGCACTGTCTACTTTTAAAATAGCTTATTGCCATTTTAACAAAGACTGTATATGTTATTGCTTTAATTCAAAGTTCCTAACTTACCTGTGTGGAGTACCTTGCATTTTATGTATTTACTTCAAATCTTGAACTTGTGGTTCTAAAAATAAATTAAGAAAAGCTATTTTTCTATATAAAAACCTATTGGGCTGGAGTTAAGTCTTTGAGTGTGTGTTCCTCATTTATTGCCTGTGTGTGTACAACAAATGCTTAACACTACCCTCTGATAAGCCTACTGCTCGAACACTACCACAAAATAGAGCATTAGAATTATCTAATTTTGCCACTATCTGACCTCTAAGGGGAACCCTTGGACTCTGTGCACACTATCTCTCACTTTGAGATAGTATATACAGAGCCAACTTTCTACACCTCTCTTTTATCTCTGGGGAGATAGTCAACAAACTGTTGTAGCGATTCCCAGAGGGATCTGTCATATCTGTTTAATAAGGCAGTTACCAAATTACCAGTGTTGTCGGAGTAGGCGTCGACATTGGAATGTTTAACTTATTAGCACCTCGTACTAATACTTCTTGGAAAGTTGAAATGTCATCCACTGGTGAGACCCGTTGAGGTGGAGAATCTGGAGAGTTGGTGAATATCTCCCTGTACTTGAGGAGGAAGTATCAGGGGAGTGCCTGGATTGGGAACTTCTGTGACAATATCTATGGTATTTTGACATTGAGGGGAACGCCTTATACTCTGGCAACGAAGTCTGGAGTGGTGCCTTGAACGATGTCCTGAAGAAGGCCCCGGTATGGGGCTTGTGGGGGCCGTTGGTGGTGGAGGTGGTATAGGAGAAGACATTCTAGGTCCTAGTGCTGTAGGAGGTGGAAGAATCAGTTAAGGGGGAGGAAACGTAGATAGCACTGGAGGAAGGTCAGCTGGCGGCTCCCTTGATGGAGAATAGGAGCATAATAGTGAAAGAGTCTGGTGAACTGTAGATTCTTCTACACTTTCGCTGTGCTTCCTGTATTCCTGAAGAGTCAGAAATGGTGATCGACATCGACCTTCCTTACTTCCTTCCTTGATGCTGACTTACTTCCTGAAGGTAATTGCTCCAGGGTCTTGTCAGCAAGAGCCGGAAAAAAGAGCTGAAACAACTGCAATCAGCTGTGCATGATGGAAGACTGGTGGTCTCTGAGTTCTTAAAGGCACAGGATCTTTTTTAGCCATATAATGGCAGCCTATGAGGCTAGTCTGTCCTCCTTTCCTTCACTGTTATCATATAAAAGGGGTCTGAGAATGAGATTCATTCTGTGAACAAATTACTCCCAAATTATAGTGTGCTGACCCTTGCGTTGATTTAAAACAAAGAGCTCAGCCAGTGTAGCCTAGGTACATAGGCTGCAATATCTGTCCTTTTCTTATGTGACTTTAAAGTCATTACCGAAGAAAGGCAAAAACTTCCACTTAAGATATTTTGAAGAAGTGCTCCAGGGCCCTCCCACATGGGCGGGACTATTCAGTACTTATGACTATACACGGAAATCCCCAACGAGAGAACTATGCTTTTGACACTGCCGCAATGGCAGTAAACACTATAATCAATGCAGATCTCCACATCAAGAGTTCTTTATGCCAACCAGGAGTAATTTATGGATAATATTGATAGTGCATACTATCACATTATACTTCTCAGAAGGCTGATGTACTAGCTGCTTGCAACTGTCCGTCCAAGCTTAGATGACTTGGTTTGGGGGTTAAAGACTGGGGTTGGGGTAGGTGACTTGATCCCTTGAGACGCAGGAGAGGAAGAAGGTCACCCTCTTTCTATTTCCATCAAAATGGGCCCAGTATGAGCAGTGGCAGATTACTCTCCAAGCTTTCCCCCCCCTTGCCTTGGAGGCAAATCCCTTATTCTTTCGTCAGTGTTCTAAGAGATCTCCTAACAGATATTATTATAGTTCTTAGTAGTGTGATTAGTAGTGTCTCTAGAAGGCAGACCACTCACATCATTGTAGTCCTTAGCAGACACTGTCACACCAAAGAAATGACACTTGTCAAAGACAGCAGCCATGATTACTGGAATCACAAATGAGATGAGAAATGACTTGAAAGCCTGTCTGCAAGACATGCTGTTACACGAGCACACTTTGACAGAGGCAGACATGATCCCCTGTAGACATGTTGAGATTGTTGTGCTTCTTGCAGTGGGACTTTTTGGCATATTGCTTTTTATTTATAGAAATGATTGAGGAGAGTATACTGCCTCCGACTGATATTATTGGCTGCTTATAATCACGCCAACTCTTTGTCTTGTACCGGCGCACAGGGTTTGTGTAACAGTGATCCTTGCAGGTGTGCTTTCAGGCTCCCACCTGTTTTCAGTGGTGCGCTCTCGAGCATCCTGCCCTAATTAGTGGACTTTGGGGGCTCTACCTTCTCTCGATTGAGATTAATACATTACTTAATATGCCTGGTTCTTCTCACCACTTGCTAAACAGTTGCATCTCAGGCATTGATTCTTATGTGTCCTGATAATGATCCTTACACTTTGAATGGATTGAAACACTGTCTTTACTGTATATTTAAATCAATAGGGATGTTTCATGGATATCTAAGATGTGATATAAATGGATTTTATTTTTTTATATTTGTCACTTTTGTTTATGTTTGTTATTTGGGTGCTACCCACTATTTTGATTGTTAATAAATATTGTGCTTTTAAATCTGACATATTAACACATTGTGCCATAACTCCGTTAATCTCTGGTATCCAAGACTAATTATTTTCCTGTAGGGGCCGTTGTTTCTTTAAATCAAAAGTAATAAAAAAGTAGGACATAAATGTAAACATATTATTTATATATACACACACTTTTTAAAATATTTATCTTGAGAAAAAAAAACTTGTTCAAATACAAAAGTGGGTTTATTAAATTTTTAGACTTATTACTGAAAGCCATAATAACAACTTTGGTGGCTATTATATTTGGTAAAATGAAGAATGTTTTGTTTACCGTTTAAAAAAAAAAAACGACAAAGGTTCCAAAGAGGATGTTTTTACTATACTATGGATCACCACTTGTTAGGTACCACAATTTTGAATCACAGGATGACATTTTAATTTGATGAGCACTACTGATGACTCTAGCCTAGATGAGGTAAATTAAGTGAAGAAAAATGAAGAAAGGGCATTCTTACCTCTTTTTCCCGGTCAGACTTGGACAGGCGCATCTGTCTCAGCATCTGAGACCGCTGCTCCATCATTAGAGTACGCTCATAGGTGTATGCTGATATGTCACTGTCGTGCTGCAGGAAATACAAAGACGCATGAGGAGGAGTTTACTAAACTGACAATTAGCAGAAATGTAAAAGGACATAAATATACAACCTAACAAATAAAATCAAGCGTGAATGATTAGGAAGTGGCTACTTACCTGTGGCATTAGTTTTCTAGTCATATTTTCAGATTACATCATCATATAGAACCTGAGCAATCAGGCTTTTGGATCGCTTTTCACTTTCTTTACGAACTACTGCATTCCAGACTGCCACGTCTGTGTGTTCAAAAACCTATATTTAAAGATCTCTAAATAGGAAATGGCTAAATATGGTAGTCTTCATTTTCTTTTGTGAGTGGGAGAGATAGAAAGAACAACTTCTATCCTACAGGATAGAAAATAGTGTGTAACTAAATCTATCGAAGATGTACATGCATGTGAAATTAAAATAAATAAATAATCATTTTCTCAAAACATTTCAGAAAACCAGCACTGCTTCTAGAAATAAAACCAGAACTACAGGGAGAATGTAGCAATGCTTGTGAGGCCAGGGTCCGTCTGCTGAACCGCTGGGTCAGTTCCTGTGGTCGCCAGACACTACAGGCGACCCCCATGGCAGCAGCCAGTGACGCAGCATGAGGTGTGGCCTGGTGACTTGAAATATCTGGGGTTGCATGTCGCTGCGCTTCCTTCCACTGGACAGCCCTGTTGTGAGGCAAGCCATGGGCGTGTGACTACCCCCGCAAATGATTTCAGTGTGCCCCCCCCCCCCCATTTAATTCAACCTTACTGTGACAATGTGACCATCTGGGCTCCGGAGTGCCTGATTGCATTGGAGAGGCCCGAGGCCCCCGGTACAGCAGCGTGGTCATCAGTGTGGGAGTGCTGCGATTCTGAAGCCGGAGCCACAGAAGTGAGGGGGAAGCCGTAACTTTGCTGCGTACGGCGGGCCTGGCTTCAGGGGTTGGATTTCGGACCTGCTGTTGTCTTTGGCTGTGATTGGACGCTGGTCTGGGATGCCCCCTTCTGCCCTACTGGAAGCCTGTGCTGGGTGCTGTCTCGGTCCGACTGTCGCGCTGAGATGCATAGTGCGCTGCACTCCCTCGGTCTCAGGTACCCTGAAGTGACCAGCACTGGACCTGCACTTTTGATCCCCTGAGTCCTAATGAGCAGCATGGCGTTTCCCGGAATAGCGCACCCCCAGACCTGGAAATTCCACCACATTACTGCAGGTGCTGGGGGTGGAGGGGGGCAGCAAATCAGGCTCGGTATGGCCCTGTTTCTTACCTAGAAACCTGCCCTGTATGGACTGGCTTGAGCAGAAATCCTGTCTCTCTACCTGCATTTCGAGGTAGGATTGTCTGGTCCTTTAGTTGTTATTCAGCCTGGTGGACAGGTTGGTTGCTCATACTTAGAAACCAACGCTTTCAAAATAGCATTTGATACAAGTGGAACTTAGGTGTGCCTCCTTCAGCCAGCACATCTGGGGTCTCCTCACTGCAGACACTTGTCCTGTTTTGTTGTTCCTACCTAACCTTGGCCCTACCACCTGCCTGCGGCGTCGTGTGTTGTACCCAACACTGTACTCCTCTTTAACCTCTAAGACTGAATTGTGCCACTCTCCGGTCTATCTCCAGGGATCTCAACCTAGAGACATTAATATAAGGCCTGACTACTGCACAGTAGCTGACGTGCAGTGCTTCTCGAGCTGCTGGCCTACCAGGGGTGGCGCCTCAAAGTCCATCATGGGGTGCACTAAACCCATGAAGGGGTCAACACAGGCGGAACAAGCATCCTTTTTGCAATGGCGAATCTGCCAGCAACAAACACTCTAACAATAGTATTCCACCCACAATTTCATCTCCCCACCAGACAAGTTGGGCATTATCTTACAGGAAAACAGTAAATCTAGAAGTGCTATTGAACACTGCATAGACTTGTTGGCAGCAGATCTTGGCCTGCTTTGCAATGACCATTGTAAACTTGCCGAAAAGGTGAAAACAGCTGAAACTACATTATCCTCGTTAGTCCTCACAACAGTCATCGCAAGCAGCTACAATTGCTGAGCTTCAAAGGCAGATTACCACCCTGCAAGACAGAGTGGAGGATGCCAATTGCCACGCACGCTGTAACAACGTGAACAATAGTTTCAGCTGGCGACAGCTCCGCTAGGGCTCTTAGCCATGTTCACAGAGGAGCGGGCACACAGAGTACCAGCACGTAGCTCTCCGCCTTCAGTACCACCGCGTCCCATTGTGGTGCGCGTCCTCAAATACGGCAACGTTTTGATGTGGAAGCCCAGGGAAAATGCCCCTATAGCAGTAGACAATGTCACTGTATTCCTCTTTCCGGACTACAATCTGGAAGTTCAACTCTGCTGTGCGTCCTTTTTGGCGGCCAAGAGGCAGCTGAGAGCAGAAGGACTTTTGTATGCTCTGTTGTACCCTGCACACCTCCAAGTTGTCCACAACCCTCGATCCCTGTTTTTTGATACCCCAGAGGCCATATGGGACTGGCTTAAACAACACTACTCTAACGCACATCATCGCCCGACCCCTATCAGAGTTGTCCTCTGGTGGTGTGTGCGGGCCTCCTTGGTGCGGTCAGGGAACCTCCCTTTGGCATTTCTCAAGAGCAGCCTCCTCTCCCCAACAGACTTGGAGGGAAGATGTGCTGTGATAGCAACAATGTCCACTTTAAAGATGCAGCAGGATCAGCCCCATCTAACTCATCCACAAGTGTGGAATCTGACTTGGTTTCCTTCTGTGACACCACAAACTGCAGATACTATGATTTAATAATGATCTGTTATGACAACCAGACTGTGCTCTGTATCATCATGAATCAATTGTAGGAGGCTGATCTGGTGGGTGGTGGATGTCTAAGGTACCTGCACCTGATACCATGTCCAGGTATACCCTATTAGTGTAGTGTAGGCAGTGTCTAGAAGCCAGGCTCTCTAGAGGTAGCTGTGAATGAGCAGCCAAGGCTCATCTAGGAGCCATGCAAAGCTCATACAATACCGCTGTAGTAACACAGCACTTGCACACATGAAAGACAACACTTAGGGGGTCATTCTGACCCTGGCGGCCGGTGACCACAAGGGAGACCGGCCTCGGGAGCACCGCCAACAGGCTGGCGGTGCTCCCGAGGGCATTCTGACCGCGGCGGTTCAGCCGCGGCCAGAAAGGGTAAACCGGCGGTCTCCCGCCGGTTTACCACTGCCCTTGTGAATCCTCCATGGCTGCGGAGCGCGCTCCGCAGCCATGGGGATTCTGACACCCCCTACCGCCATCCTGTTCCTGGCGGGTCTCCCGCCAGGAACAGGATGGCGGTAGGGGGTGCCGCGGGGCCCCTGGGGGCCCCTGCAGTGCCCATGCCCATGGGCACTGGCATGGGCACTGCAGGGTCCCCCGTAAGAGGGCCCCGCAAAGTATTTCAGTGTCTGCTAAGCAGACACTGAAATACGCGACGGGTGCAACTGCACCCGTCGCACCCCTGCAACTACGCCGGCTCAATTCTGAGCCGGCGTCCTCGTTGCAGGGGCATTTCCTCTGGGCCGGCGGGCGCTCTTTTGGATAGCGCCCGCCGGCCCAGAGGAAATATCTGAATGGCCGCCGTGGTCTTTTGACCGCGGTGCGGTCATTCAGCGGCGGTACCTTGGCGGACGGCCTCCGCCGTCCGCCAAGGTCAAAATGACCCCCTTAGTGTTACAAAAATCAAGGCAACCCTCCAATAGGAGGTAACACACTAGATATCCATTAGTAAACAGAAATATGCACAAAAGCAGTAGAAAACAGTGCAAATAGCAATAAGAAATAGTGACCTTAGGGGAGCCCAAAACATATACTAAAAAATGGAATGCGAATGCAGGAACCCCACCTAGTTAAGTGGAATGTGTAGAGGTGAGCTGGGGGAACTAGGAAACCCCAAAGGTATGTACCACAGTGCCCCCCGGCGACCAGGAAGAAAGGAGTAAGCCCTGGATTTTCCTCAAACCACCAAGAAGGACTAAAAAGAAGATAATGCAACACACAGACAAGACTGCAAGAAACCAGCGGTGGATTCCTGAAGAGGAAGACCTGAAAAAGAAGGGGACCAAGTCCAGAAGTCGCAGGAGTGTCCGGTGGTGGCAGGAGCCATTACCCACCGTCTGTGGTTGCAGGAGTTGGTCGACAGTAGGACAAAGACAGTCAGCAATGCAGCCGTGGAGCCAGAGAAGAGTTCCTGGAGGATGCTGTCGACGTCCCACACCGGATGGAAGATTGCAGTCTGTCTGTGGAGTGGAAAAGCCACCAACAAGCCTTGGCAATGACAGAAGTCGTGGTGGACGAAAAGTTGAGCTGCCAGGGACCAGCAAGGCAGAGAGTCCACAGAAGAAAAGGCAGCCCCCACAGGAGACTCACTGGAAGAGGAACCAGGAGTTGCAGAGGAGCCCACGCAGCACAACTGAAGAAGGGTCCTATGCTGCAGGAGAAGCACGCAGAGATCTGTGCGTCAAAGGGAAGAGTGCTGGGGCTACAGGAAGCCTGAAGATCCCTTGGAGGAGATTCCAACAAGCCTTGGTAGCTGTGAGAGAGGCGATGCACATGGGTACTGTCCTGAGTGGGAAGGCAATGAATGGGTTACCTTCACCAAAGTTGGACAGCTGGGAGAGAGAACCAAGGGGACCACTCCAGACCACCACCTGTGATGCAGGATCCACGCAGCTCAGGATGAGAGGGGATCCACGCAGCCGGTCGTCATTGCAGTTGGTGCCTGCGGATGCAGGGGAGTGACTCCATCACTTCAAGGGAGATGCCTTCTTCCTTTTCATGCAGGCTGAAGACTTGCCGCAGGGGATGCACAGCCAGGGAAATGTTGCAGAAGCTCGAAGGAGCTGTGGAAACAATGTTGCAAGCAGAGTCTTCGTCGTGGATGCAGATTGTCGGTTCCTGGAGGATCCAGTCGCAGTTCCAGTGGTCCGAAGTCAAAGTAGAGGTTGCAGAGGAGTCCTGCTGGAATCTTGCAATCCGAATCTGAGGACCCACCTAAGAGGGAGACCCTAAATAGCCCTGAAAAGGGGGATTGGTCACCGAGCCAGGTGACCACCTATCAGGAGGGGGCTCTGACGTCACCTGCCTGACCTAGCAACTCAGATGCTCCCAGAGGCCTCTGCCCACCTTGGATTCAAGATGGCAGAATCAAGGGACTCTCTGGAGGAGCTTGGGCACCACCCTTGGGGGTGGTGATGGACAGTGGAGTGGTCACTCCCCTTTCCATTGTCCAGTTACACGCCAGAGAAGGAACTGGAGGTCCCTGAACCGGTGCAGTCTGGTTTATGCAAGAAGTATACCAGGTGCGTGGGGTGGCTACCCATCCCAAGCCATGCATTACCTATTTCCAAAGGGGGAGGGTGTTACCCTCCTCTCCCAAAGGAAATCCTTTGTTCAGCCTTCCTGGGCTTGAGCTGACCAAGCAGTAGAAGGGTTGAAACCTGTCTGAGGGGTGTCATTAGCTTGGGCTGCCTGAAACCACCCAGAAAGCAGGTAAGAGCAATGCTAAGGGTCCTCTAAGGAACCCCCCAGAGTGCATGGAATCAGTATTGGGGTGTGATTCCGACATGTTTGATACCAAACATGCCTAGGTTCGGAGTTACCATTATGTATCTAGGTAGTGACCTATGCCCAGTACATTGGTAAAATGGCGTCCCCGCATTCACAAAATACATGAAAATGGAGCTGGTGTTTGCGGGGGCACCTCTGTTCATGCAGGGGTGCCCTCACACACAGGTATTTGTACCCTGCCCACTGGACTAGGAGGGTCTACCATAGGGGAGACATACAGTGACCTGGTGCAGTGATCTGAAGTGAAAAAGGGTGCATGTACCCTTTCACACAGGCTGCAATGGCAGGCCTGCAGTTATACTTTGCATGGGCTTCCCACGGGTGGCATAATACATGCTGCAGCCCATGGGGAACCCCTGGTGCCCCAATGCCCTGGGGATCTGGGTACCATATCCTAGGCACTTACAAGGGGGCACCAGTATGTCAAAGGTGGGATGTGTGTGGTCCAAGCAACCAAATTTAAAAGGAGAGAGCACAGTCACTGGGGTCCTGGTTAGTAGGATCCCAGTGTACACAAACACAACAGGAAAAAAGTGGGGATAACCAAGCCAGAAAGAGGGTACTTTCCCACATCAATGTCCAAAGCAGATAGGTTACCCCCGTTCCTATCTTCTCCTTATCCCCATTATCCGTCTGCCTTTTTTCCCCTCCCTTCCTACATCCACGGGGCACTCCAAACTGGGTTTGTGAAGTTTAATGTATTTGCTTTTTCGTACTCAGGAGATGTGATGCTCACTACAATGCTTGCCATTTCCTGGTTCCGGTTTAGCATAGCAGTAGGGCTGGTGCACCCTGCACACTCAAAACACACAGGCCTCCTACTGCACTCTTATTGTACTCCCCTGACGTCTAATCATATTTAAAGGCACATCGCTAATTAGCCTCCCCGAAAGCAATTGCACAATGAACCTTTCAGTTTCAACAAGTTGGGCAATTCCAGTTTGTTCCAACACTCGTTTTTCGGTTGATCGAGTAGTGGGGAAATGTTGTATTCTTGTTTTTCACCGTATATGCTCCAACGTCTCTTATACGGTCTCCACTAAGGTAGGGGTGACTCTACTTTTGCACACTTAGCTAGTTGGACATGTCACCAGATTTACATTACAAAATACTGACTTGAAATGCCAGATGCATGAGGGTCCATCCTTAAATATCATAGAATATTATCACAACTCCATTGCTGTAAGGTGAATATAGTTTACCTACAATAAACACATCTCTCTGCTTCCAAGGTCCTTAAACTATGGTCAAATGGAAGGGTCAATTACTTCCAACCACTTACTTGGGATTTTCCTGAGGAGTGGCTATATGGCTAAGAGCCGGAGTACTGCTTGACGTCAAAGGGACTAAAACAATGTAAATGGCCATTATATTTTTAGGGACTGTTAGATGGGTAAATGCTGGTACTAGGTAATGTGTATGACCCAAATACAGACCAAGACTTCTTCTTAAAGCATATATCATCAGTTCTGGCAGAATGGTCACATCTTCCCTGTCTCATAGGGGAGATTTTAATGCAGTTCTTGATATTAACCTAGACCGTTCTCATCCACCTCTAAAGAATGTGGGTTCTGTTAGGCAGGCACATGCCCTCCCTGCATGGTCTTTAGTAGATATTTGGCGTGCCCGTATCACAGGATTGCAGGAATATTCCTGCTCTCTCCCTCACCCCCAATCATTGCCTATATGCCTGGGGTCCCTAGAACTGCAGTCGATACATGACCCTACACATCTAGATGATTTGCAGGAAACAGAATTCAATGCACTGAGCTACTTAAGAAAGAGATATAGCGGTCACATTGCTAGCCCGCATGATGAGACCACCAATATCCCCCACACCAAACCTATCTATTTTAATGCCCTCGAACTAGCATTGCAATACACAACTAGGGATAAATGAGGCCTTCAGAGAGTATTCTACCCCACTGTATGCAGCTAGGCCCTTCCATCCCTCCAGAGAGGTAGACACCTTCCTGCGCAATTTGAGATCACCGTAAGTATCTGCAGCAGCTTGTGCAGAACTGGAAGCACCATTGACACACACTGAAATACACCAAGGTATAAGCAATATGATGCATAATAAAATACCACAAATAGATGGATTGCCCATTGAATTCTACTGTACGTTTGCTTCCCACTTGGTCCCTCACCAGGAAAAAATTTACAAAGCCTCATTAGAAACAGGCTCATTGCCAGACATTAGTCACATCTCTTCTTAAACCAGGCAGAGTCCCCACGAATCTAGCCTCCTAAGGGCCGCTCTTCCTCCTGATGACTGAGTACAAAATACTGAGTAAGGTGCTAGAGCACTGCTCACTCCCTCTCCTACATGACTCAATCCACCTCCACCAATGCTGCTTTATTCAGCACAGATGGACCGCTTTAAATATACGTAGACTCTACCAAGTGATGGCGATTGCCCATTACACCTAGCTGAATGCGGGCTGCCTTTCCTTAGACCTTCAACAGACATTCAACTCACTAGGTTAGGACTATGTGTGGTCAGTTCTACAGAACTTTAAGATTCCACCACCTTCATTGCCTGGGTGAAACTCCTCTATACTAAGCCTACTGCAAGAGCCAAAACAGAGCACATATTTCCTCACAATACTCAATTTCCCACAGAATGAGACCGGTAAGTCCTCTCCACCCCATTCGTCCTAGCAATAGGATCTCTGCCACAGAAACTTTGACAAGAACTTGCGGGTTGGGGTATTCCATGAAGACCCCATCTCCATGCTATTTCATTAAACACAGATGAAATGGTTGTATACACTTGGGACCTGAGCATGGATCTTACACCAATTTCTACTATACTTCAATCCTTTGGTCTTTTATCGTGGCTCCAGGTCAGTCATACCAAATCACAAACCTCCTCATTTACTAACAGACTCAGGGGGTCATTCTGACCCTGGCGGCCTATGACCGCCAGGGTCGCGGATGACGGAAGCACCGCCAACAGGCTGGCGGTGCTTCATAGCCCATTCTGACCGCAGCGGTAAAGCCGCGGTCAGAAAACCGGGGCCGGCGGTTTTCCGCCGTTTTTGCCCCGGCTGGGCGAATCCACCATGGCAGCTGATTCTGACCCCCTTACCGCCAGCCTGTTTCTGGCGGTTGTCACCGCCAGGAAGAGGCTGGCGGTAACGGGTGTCTTGGGGCCCCTGCACCGCCCATGCCACTGGCCTAGCAGACAGTGAAAAGCGCGACGGGTGCAACTGCACCCGTCGCACGGCCGCAACACCGCCGGCTCCATTCTGTGTTGCAGGCCTCCTTCCCGCTGGGCCGGCGGGCGCTAACATGGTTAGCGCCCTCCGGCCCAGCGGGAAGGTTGGAATGCCGGCTGCGGTCTTTTGACCGCGTAGCGGCCAAATGGCGGTACCGCCGCCCGCCAGACTTGGAATGACCGCCTCAGTGTCCCTAGATTTACACACCATACCGGTTGCACGCCACAAGTTTCAATATCTGAGCATACAGGTTTATATATCATCCACACATCTATTAGACGTGAATCTGCTTAGGATCATTAGGGCCCTGAGAGCACAGGTGAAATACTAGATCACACTGCCAGTGACAGGTCGAGTGGCACTCGCTATGATGGTGATGCTATGAAAATGACTATACTATTTCGTGAATCTGCCAATCGTAGCCCCCGGAGCTGTCTCTAAGGCACTGAATACTATATTGTTGGATCTCATTTGGGGCTCCAGAAGACAACATGCTGGTTTCCTCAAACTGCAGCTCCCCCAGACGAGGGTGGGCTGGGAGCAACCGATGTTTGGAGTTTGGTAAATTAAATAAAAATGTTACTACATGGTGCTGTGCTCCCCCAGAACTCGCCCTTTTGCTAACAGTTACTGACCTTCTGTAAAGCCATATCTGGTGGAGACATAATCTAGCTGCAGATTCCTTATCTTCGAATACTCCCCCAGGTGGCAGACTGGATCTGGAAATTTTTTCCAGCAGTACCTCTAAGCATCGGAAGACGGCTTCTTGCAACTTCATAGCAGGGATCCCACCGGATGTGACGTCAACAGAGTCCATATAATCCCCTTTCCAACGGGCTGACGTCAGTTTCTTTCGGGACTGTTTTTCGCACCAAAAACACTGAGCCACTTATAGAAACTGCCATTGAAAAATGTACCAATAAAGAGGCATCTCTATGTCAATTAATGACGAACTCCCAATGAAAGAATCTGTATGCCAAGAAAGGAAACTGTGTGATGCTGTCAGCGTCATCCATGCCAGAAGTGGTGTTGCGGTCACCTTTCATAAGCGTCAGCTTGGTGAACAGGCGTTCAGTTACTGTATCACCATTCCTACACCAGGTGTCCAAACGTGGGCCCTGAAAGGGAAAAACCTCAGCTTTAGAGGTCTGTCCGCAGAGCGGGGAGGATGGGTAAGAAATCTGCGGCTAAATTATGCTCTACCAGATAAGGCGTTACCAAAGGTAAGTAACTTTTTCATCTGATAGAGGCATCTAGCCACAGATTCCTTACCTTAGAATAAGATGCCAAACCAATACCATCCCTGGAGGTGGGTTTGGGGACCAATTTTAGACAACAAAAATCCTGCAGAAATGAATGGGCAAATGCCCGTCACAACAGACCTAACTGCTGAGAGGGTAAAGTTAGGGAAACGTGTGCAAGGAGCCCACGTTGCCGCCCAGCAGACATCCAAGACCGGAACTTCACATTCTAATGCAGTGGTCACAGATCTGGCTGTGGTAGAACAAGCATGCAAGCCGTAGGGGGTTGCTATTTGGCCAATGCATATCAGATTTTAATGCAGATTATGACTGACACTACTAAAAGTCACTGACTAGAACAAGCTGGTCTAGAAAAAGAGGAACAAAACCAGATACTTTTAGGAATGAAGTTTAGCAAGGACCTACACCACACCATAAGAAGGGTGGGAAGGACCACAGGAAAATGAAGTCATAATGTCATTGAAAAGCATGTGAAAGCTTTTACCAAGACAGAGGGACAGAAATGTGTTGAAAGACAACAGATAATATGAATATAAAAACTACTTACTCACAAATTGGGATTCAACCCATGTTGGTCCAGTACATTGGGGCCCAGAGTCAACAGGCAACGCCACTGAGCTATCGCTCTTTGCCTCTATAAGTCACAGATAAAGGATGGAACCAAAGAACCATCCGTGATGGAGAAGCATCAAACAATGCCTTAAAATAAATGTGTCCAAAACATCAATAGCCACTATAGGTATAGAAACAACACTGGACTTAACAAAAAAAAAAACTGACACAGATAATGTTAAGAAGTCTGAGACCATCCATAACGCATAGATAGTGCAGATTTTAGGGAATAATATTCCTACGGGAAATAGGAGACATCAAAATCACCGGAAGGTACAAGACAATCCCAGGAGAGTTAGAATTATTAGGACACCCTGTAGAATAGAGTGAAATGAACCATAATGTTCAAGGAACATGCGTAAGCTACCAGAATCCACGAGGATTGTGGATGTAAGATGGAAGATAGCCAGCAGCTCAGAGGATGGCTACATAGCAGTGCCCGAGAATAAACATGTAGACTTCTGGAGGCCCTGGATAGTGTGTGGCCTCTTGCCTAAGAAGGCCCTGTAACAGTCAAGACACAGGCCCTTGTCTCTAAGCGATAAGTGTCACACATATCCTTGTGGTGAGGAGACAGTGTAAGGACAAAAAGACTGGAAGCACAAAGGAAAAGTGCCGTGAGCATGGCCCACGCAGACACAACAAGGTACATGCCCCACCGGGACCGGACATACCAGCGTCAAGAGCACATGCTCCAGAGGTACAGCCAAGAGTAGCTTCCTAAAGAAGCGCAAGGACGCATGGATGTGGAATTGCAGCACCACTTGCCCCACTGCTCCCGATGGGAGAGCAAGAGTCTCTCATGAGTAGAACAGGAAGATTAGAAAGAGAAGCATAGTTAATGCTCCAAGATTAAAGCAAGGAGAAGCAAGACATTCACCTGTATAGGCACTTGTGCAAGCAATGGGCCACACACCTAGGCTCCCAAGTAGTTATAATTATAAGCTCCCTATAGGGGATACCAAAAGTACCACAAAGCTATACAGTAACGCCTATAAGGCATAAAGATGATGTTCTAACAGAGCAGGGAAAATTCCGTACTGGTAACTATGTTTTAGGCATGCAGCCCGTCTTCAGAGAAAAGGAAAAAACCCTGTTTCAACAGGTGCTAAACCCACTTAGGGCCACAAAGAATATGCCTCCAAGACAGAAACGAAAAGCTGTCAGAGAGCTTTAAGAAAAACAATACCTGCAGATGGGCAGGAACATCGCACCAGGTGCCACCATAACATGCCACTGGGAGTAACCAGAATCAGCCAGACCGAAGCGAAAAAAGCAAGCTGAAAATTGGTCACAACAGTAAGTATAGAACTCCACTCTGGAATGGGTCCATCTGTAAGTATAGTAATATAGAGATTTAACAGTCTTTTTCACCCAGACTGTCATAAAAGCATTGCACGAAGAATCGGCATGTGTGCCGAAAAGGTGGGCGAAGTGTATGCCTTTCAGAGTGGATGGGACAGCCTCCAAAAAGCCAGAGAGTCGTAGCCAGGCATGACAGCGCTACAGAATAAGCCATGGCTCGACCTACTGAATCTATGGTATCATTATCACACTTTATTGCAAACCTAGTTGCCTCTCGCCCATGCTGGAGTGTCTAAGCGAGTTCAATCCGGGTCTCCTCTGGAAGTAAAGGTAGTAGGCACACCACAGATCCCACAAGGTATGGGAAAAATGGCCCAAACTTGTGCCAGTGTCCGGTGTAAACAAACTTTGTCCAAGGATGCCTGGCCACTAGGATGATTTCACAACTTTGGAATGGGGACGTGGCCTGTGTGGGAATGGAGTAGGATGGAGTAGGACGTGAATTGCCTGCTCTCCGTGGTCCCTGTGGGCCTTCCAACACCATCAACAGCACCATAGTTGCAGAGTAGGCTGGTAATTATCAGAAGACTGCCACTGAGCCTCTTTAGTGCCTTGGGGTGAGACCATTTTTACCTCTTGCCTCGACCCTGGCAAAAATATTTTGGAGGCCGGATGTGGCCGATAATGGACCCTGCTGTTATCTTGCCTGGCTAGCGTGGCACTATGCACCTATGCCTGGTATCCAGCCCTCTGTGCCCTGGTTATGACTGCCCAGAGAACTGACAAGGCAGCGATCGGGGAGCCTGACTTCAACCCCCTTATGCCCCAACATGGAAGGGGGGCAGCCCTGCAGGCAGTCTTCATCCCTATATTGCCGTCTCATGTGGACACCAGAAAGCCTCCCGAACGTGATAAGCTGCACAAGTGGCGATTGGGGTACTTGACCCTGAGGCGGGAGCAGCAACCCTTACACTAAACTAAATGAGATCCCTTTGAGGACTTTCCATCGCTGCCCCGTGCTTTGGACCTTGTGCATGGGAGCTGCCATCCACCCAACGTGTCTGGAAGTGCCCAGGCAGCCCTCGCTTAGTGGCTTTCCCTGGCTCCACCCAGGTTCTCTCCGACGCCGACTGCAGCCCGAGAGGGGGTGGGAAGGGGGGTGGAGGGCGAGTTCGGGGGAAGGAGGCGGGGTGGAAGCTACCCTGAAGGGTCTGCATGGCTGGCTCGCTTCAGGAGAGCTGACGCAAGCCACAGTCAACAGCTGGTGCCCAGCCACTATTGTGACCAAGGGGCCCTCAGCAGCTGTCATGGTGCCTCCCCTGCTAGGACTTCATCAGCGAAGACACAGATAAGGAGGTGAGCAAACCACAGGCCCTCCCTCCCTCCCACCACCCGGCCCAACTTGACCAGTCTGGTTGTATTAGCAGCCTGACTGTGCCCTGCAGGCCGCTGGCCTTACAAGTGGTGCAATACGGCCTACCTGGGATAAAAATGGTACTCCCTGGAATTTAACTGACTGAGGGGGTCATTACGACCCTGGCGGTCATGGACCGCCAGGGCCGGGGACCGCGGATGCACCGCCAACAGGCTGGTGGTGCATCCAGGCCTATTCTGACCGCGGCGGTAAAGCGGTCAGAAAAGGGAAACCGGCGGTTTCCCGCCGGTTTTCCCCTGGCCTGAGGAATCCTCCATGGCGGCGCTGCAGGCAGCGCCGCCATGGGGATTCCGACCCCCTTACCGCCAGCCTGGTTCTGGCGGTTTTGACCGCCAGAACCTGGTTGGCGGTAACGGGTGTCGTGGGGCCCCAAACAGTGCCCCACCAAGATTTTCAGTGTCTGCATAGCAGACACTGAAAATCGCGACGGGTGCAACTGCACCCGTCGCACCCTTTCCACTCCGCCGGCTCCATTCGGAGCTGGCATCCTCGTGGAAGGGGGATTCCCGCTGGGCTGGCGGGCGGCCTTCTGGCGGTCGCCCGCCAGCCCAGCGGGAAACTCAGAATTACCGCGGCGGTCTTTTGACCGCGCAGCGGTATTCTGACGGCGGTACTTTGGCGGGCGGCCTCCGCCGCCCGCCAAAGTCAGAATGAGGCCCTGAGTGTAGGAAGTTGGCTCTGTATATACTATCTCAAAGTAAGAGATAGTGTGCACAGAGTCCAAGGATTCCCCTTAGAGGTAAGATAGTGGCACAATTAGATAATTCTAATGCTCTATTTTGTGGTAGTCTGGTCGAGCAGCAGACTTATCAGAGGGTATTGTTAAGCATTTGTTGTACACACACAGGCAATAAATGAGGAACACACACTCAAAGACAACTCCAGGCCAATAGTTTTTATATAGAAAAATATATTTTCTTAATTTATTTTTAGAACCACAAGTTCAAGATTTGAAGTAAATACATAACATGCAAGGTACTCCACACAGGTAAGTTAGGAACTTTGAATTAGAGCAATAACATATACAGTTTTTGTTAAAATGGCAATAAGTTATTTTAAAAGTAGACAGTGCAAAAATCAACAGTTCCTGGGGGATGTAAGTATTGGTTAGATTATGAGGTAAGTAAGACACTTACAAGTGTCAGTTCCTGGGCATAGGCAGCCCACCGTTGGGGGTTCAAGGCAATCCCAAAGTTACCACACCAGCAGCTCAGGGCCGGTCAGGTGCAGAGGTCAAAGAGGTGCCCAAACACATAGGCACCTATGGAGAACAGGGGTGCTCTGGTTCCATTCTGCCAGCAGGTAAGTACCCGCGTCCTCGGGGGCAGACCAGGGGGGTTTTGTAGGCACACAAAACACACCCTCAGCGGCACAGGGGCGGCCGGGTGCAGTGCGCAAAGCAGGCGTCGGGTTTTGTATTGGTTTCAATGGAGGGACCCGGGGGTCACTCTAGTGGTGCAGGAAGGGCACAGGGGGGCTTCTCTGGCCAGCCACCACCTGGGCTAGGCAGAGGGTCGCCTGAGGTCACTCCTGCACTGAAGTTCAGTTCCTTCTGGTCCTGGGGGCTGCGGGTGCAGTGCTTGGTCCAGGCATCCGGTCCCTTGTTACAGGCAGTCGCGGTCAGGGGGAGCTTCTGGATTCTCTCTGCAGGCGTCGCTGTGGAGGTCTGGGGGGGGTCGTCTCGGGCTACTCACGGGGTCACAGTCGCCTGGGAGTCCTCCCTGTGGTGTTGGTTCTCTGGATCTCGAGCCGGGGGCGCCGGGTGCAGAGTGTGAAGCCTCACGCTTCCGGCAGGAAGAGTGAGGTCTTTGAAAGTTGGAGAAAAGTTACAAGAATGTTGCTGGTTGTTGAGCAGAGCCGCTGCTCACGGGAGTTTGTTGGTCCTGGGATTCAGGGCAGTCCTCTGAGGCTTCAGAGGTCGCTGGTCCCTGTTGGATGCGTCGCTGTTGCAGTTTTCCGAGTCAGGAGACAGGCCGGTAGGGCTGGGGCCAAAGTAGTTGTCGTCTTCTGTCGTCTCTGCAGGCTTGCAGGTCAGCATTCCTTCTTCTTTAGTTCAGGTTGCAAGAATCTGATTTCCTGGGTTCTGGGGTGCCCCTAAATACTAAATGTAGTGGTGTGTTTAGGTCTGGGAGGGCAGTAGCCAATATCTACTGTCCTGGAGAGTGGCTACACCCTATTTGTGCCGCCTCCCTATGGGGAGGGGGGCACATCCCAAATCCTATTGGGGGAATCCTCCAAAACTAAGATGGAGGATTTCTTAAGGCAGGGGTCACCTCAGCTCGGGGCACCTTGGGGGCTGTCCTGACTGGTGGGTGACTCCTCCTTGTTTTTCTAATTATCTCCTCCAGCCTTGCCGCCAGAAGTGTGGGCAGTGGCCTGTGGGGCTGGCATCTCCACTAGCTGGGATGCCCTGTGGCGCTGTAACAAAAGGGGTGAGCCTTTGAGGCTCACCACCAGGTGTTACAGTTCCTGCAGGGGGAGGTGAGAAGCAATGCCACCCAGTAGAGGCTTTGTTCCTGGCCACAGAGTGACAAAGGCTCTCGCCACATGTGGCCAGCAACTCGCCTGGTTGTGGCAGGCTGGCAGAAACTGGTCAGCCCAACACTAGAAGTCGGGTCGGTATTCAGGGGGCATCTCTAAGATGCCCTCTGGGTGCATTTTACAATAAATTCCACACTGGCATCAGTGTGCATTTATTGTGCTGAGAAGTTTGATACCAAAATAACCAGATTTCAGTGTAGCCATTATGGAACTGTGGAATTTGTGTTTGACAAACTCCCAGACCATATACTCTTTTGGCTACCCTGCACTTACAATGTCTAAGGTTTGGCTTAGACACTGTAGGGACATAGGGCCATATGTACGAACACTTTTTCCCATAGACATAGAATGGGGAAAAACCTTTGCTATATCTGGCCCATAGTCCTCATGCACATATGTCCTCACCTGTGGTATAGTGCACCCTGCCTTAGGGCTGCAAGGCTTGCTAGAGGGTTGACTTACCTATGCCACAGGCAGTGTGAGGTTGGCATGGTACCCTGAGGGGAGTGCCATGTCGACTTAGTATTTTTCTCCCCACCAGCACACACAAGCTGTGAGGCAGTGTGCATGTGCTGAGTGAGGGGTCCCCAGGGTGGCATAAGACATGCTGCAGCCCTTAGATACCTTCTCTGGCATCTGGGCCCTTGGTACCAGGGGTACCATTTACAAGGGACTTATCTGAGTGCCAGGGCTGTGCCAATTGTGGAATCAAAGGTACAGTTTAGGGAAAGAACACTGGTGCTGGGGCCTGGTTAGCAGGGTCCCAGCACACTTTCAATCATAACTGGCATCAGCAAAAAGCAAAAAGTCAGGGGGTAACCATGCCAAGGAGTTACACTGAGTGACTGAATTGTTGGGAACCCTGACCCCTGACTCCAACGAAGAGGCGCCCAAGTTAACAGACTCATAACGCTGCCACCTGTTAGCTTTTATGGACTCCTCTTGCATCACCTGCCGAAGCAGCTGCTGCAGTTGTTTAATTCCTTCACAAAAGATACTGGTCTTACACCTACTTCGGCAACTGCAGAAATCTATCTTATACGCAAAAAGATGTGACCCTTTTTCCTCTAACCACCCCATAGCTCTGCCTAATAGAGATTCTAAACTGTTCACCAAATTATTGGTGACTAGATTGGAATGCTGCCTCCCAGGCCTGGTAGACCCAGACCGGGAGGGATTCATTTGCCACAGGCAAGGAGCAGATTACGTTAGCTGTAAAGCACATCTGATTTAAAAGGTGCACTGCTACAATATCTCAGCATGCCTTCTCTCGTGTGATGTGGAGAAGGCCTTTGACAGAGTAAACAGGTCGTTTCTCAGGGCGGTGTTGAGTAAAATAGGACTGGATTCAGGTATATTTCCAAGATTATGGCCTCCTATGTAGCACCCATGGCCACTGTTCATGTGAACGGGCAAACTATGGAACCTGTCATCATCCTTAAGGGCACTCATCAAGGGTGCTCGCTTTCACCTCTTTTATTCGCTCTAGTAGTCAAGCCCCTAGCTATTACTATCTGCCACAGTGAAGCAGCGAAAGGTATCCCCTTTGGGGGCTAGACTCACAAGATCCGCATGTTCGCTGATGATCTCCTGTTCTGGCTCACTCAGCCTCAGGCCTCTCTCCCAGTGGTAGCTGCTTGCTTGTAGGCCTATGAGGCAGTGTTGGGTTTTTAAATTAAATATGTCCAAAACATCCACACTCAATTTGACTATTCCTAAGCAGGATCTACAGGCTCTGCAATGCTTAGCGCCCATCCAATGGTCGCAACAAACTATCAGGTACCTGGGCCTCAACATTACTCCCTCTCGAACATCCTGGACCACAGGAAACTTGCTGCACCTTCACCACTCCGTCTTAGTGGACTTCTGACGCAGGAGACATCTCCATATTTCTTTGCTGCGGCTCAGGAACATTACAAAAATTACTGTGCTTCCATGGGCACGCTATCTGTTTCAAATGCTGCCTACTTCAATCTTGCAAGGGGACATACTGCATCTGCAAAGGGACATTCGCCTTTAACTGGAATGGGAAGCGGCCACGGATTTCTAACACCCTATTAATGCAACCAAGAGATAGGGGTGGCCTGGCTCACCCTAACCTACTTGAAAATTGTTGGGGGGCCCAACAGCGGACTATCTCCGAGTGGGTGGTCCAGCACAGCGAGAAGCACTGGTTCCACACGGATTGAGCAGTAGCTTGTCGACTGCTGTGGGCCCTAGCCAGGCTTCCCAATCATGCCTGACCAGGCAGTGCATACATCGCAACTCCCGCCAGGACAGTTCTAGACATATGGGACAGGTTGGCGATCAAGAAAGGCCTCACTACTTTCCCTAACCCAAACAAACCCATCGCTCAGGACCCGGACTTTGTGCCAGTGCTATCGCCCCTCTCCTTCTACAACTAAAGCACAGGCGACTGTAGAACAATTTGAGATCTTTTCACAGGAGACACCATGAAGTCCTTCATCCAATGCAAGGCAGAATACCAGCTCTCAAAGGCCGCCAGACTTCAATACGGCCAACTGAGAGACTAGGTGCTACACCCCTCGGTATACTCTGAGGCTACTCACCCTTACGCCCCTTTTGAGAAGTTTGTCCGGGCCTTCGATGGCTCACAAGACCTCATATCCAACAAATACCACAAGCTTTCACACGCCACACATTTGCCTCCACAGCTATCAATTCTACATGATACATCACTATTCAGAAGGGCATCACACCCAAACAATGGGAGGTATTGTGGTTGGACATACTCGAAACCTATTGTGGTCTCTCAGGGTGACAGCATATAAATTGATGTTTCACAGGTACTACACACCGACTTCCCTCTCTACCATTTACCCTAGTACCTCTTTTCCCTTCTGGCGATACAGAGAGGCAGATGGAGATTTTTACCATATTTGGTGGTCCTGCCCTCTAACCACCATCTATTGGAAAGAGATTCTGAGCAAAATAAAAGCCAGTGGGTCTTATCAACCCCCACCAAATCTCAGTCATCCTGTGAAGCAGACTCCCAGACCTAGAAGCAATGACCTATGCTGACTGGAAGCTTATTAGCTATCTACATCAAGCATCAGGACAACTTGTGGCACTAGTACAGAAAAAGACAGCCCCTCCCTCAAAGGCGCAATGGTTTACCCATTTGTGGCATATCTTAGCAATGGAACAACTCTACCACAGTTTAACTGGCACGGAGGCTACCTTCCAATGTGTATGGCGCCCACAAATACTCTACCTCACCGGTATTGAATTCATATGCTTTAACCCACCTAAGTATGAACACTCCAGCTCTTTTACTGATTTCATTTTAAGCACCTTCCCCTCTCATAGCACTCACTATGGCTTGAATGAGGGGAGTACAAAATGCGCACTATGGCATGACACTGACCTTGCATATCCACAGGTCGCTTGAATCTATGACCTGTAGTTAAAATGTATCTTTGTTAATTGATTTTTATTTCTTCCTTTCTGTAATGTGGTACAATGCATATCTCAGCTTTACATACTGAATTAATTTGACCTTACAACGCATCTTTCGTTTTACTGTAAGATATGCCATTGGACTCTGCTTTGTTCTCGGACTGAACTGACTGGTTGCAATTGCTCACGTTTGCTGGCTTTTGCCATGTATATGTCTTACCATTTTTGAAATTCAATAAACAGATTTTGAGCAAAAAAAGACTTTGGGATGAAAATTGAATGAAGCCAACTGGCACTATTCAATCTCCACACACAGATGTGTGGATTGTGCACACCCAGATGCACAACCCTACTTTGCTGCTCTGACAGGAAATCCTCCCGAAGCTGCAGCCTGATCTGAGGACAGATGCTCATGACCAGAAGTTCAGGGTACTCAACTCTCCTAGCCCAATCCGGTACCACTAGAATTACCTTGGCCCGGTCATTCTTTAACTTCCTCAGAACTCTGGACAGGAGCGGTAGTAGCAGGAAGGCATACTGGAGTCCCATCCTCCACTCAAGAGGAATTTGGCTCCTAGAGAGAGGCATCATGGGAACTCTGGCATGCAAGAGTGTTGACTTTGTGCATTCTCTGCAGTGGCAAAGAGATTGGACCAGGGCTCTCCCCTTTGCTGGAAAATGTCCAGTGCCACCTCTAGGTGCGATTGCCATTCATGATTCGCTAGGCATCGCCGACTGTGTTAATCCGTCCTGGTGTTTAAAGATCCCACCAGGTGGTGTGTGATTGAGGAAATGTCCTGACAACTCCGCAAGTTACAGAGGGACAGGGCCCCATGACAGAGCCCAGAACCCCACTTTGTTGTATTTGATGCAATACCAAATGGCAGTGGTGTTGTCCATTAGAAACTGCACCAGTATTGCCTTTATGCACAGCAAGAAGTTCCTTAATACCAAGCGGATTGCATGCAACGCCAACAGGTTGATGTAGATAACAGTCTTAGCAAGAGACCAGTCATTTGATCTTCACCTCTCAAAGATGACCCTCTCAACCCAGCAGCAATGGATCTGTTTCCAGCATCAGCTCTTGATGAGGCAGGCAAAAGGGTCAGCTGCTGACCCAACTGCGGTCCAGAAGCCACCACTGCACATCTTCTGCAGTTTCCTCTGAAACCGGTCCCCTTTGTGCTGGGACCAATGAGACGTTAGATCCCACTGCAGACCCCCATATGCCATCTGGCATGGTTGACAAGCAGGATGCAAGAGGCCAATAACCAGAGAAGACTCAAAGGCACATTCACTGAGACCCAGGACCGAAGCTCAAACATCAGGAACATAGGCCGAAAGCCCTGGATTCTAAAATCCAGAGAGAAGGCCTGGTAGTGCATCATATTCAAGATAAAAGTGAGCTTCTGCTAAGGAATCAGGTGTCACTTCGGCACATTGATAGTGAACCCCAACAATGTAGGAGGTTCGCCGTCCTCTGGAGGTGATCCACGACTGGCTGTGGTAAACTCGCCTTCAACAGCCAGTTTGGGTAAGGAAAGACATACACACTAGACCTCTGAAGGTATGGTGCCACCATCACCTTTGTGAACACCCAAGGAGCGCTGGTGATTGCTGAAAGGGAGCACTGGAAACTTAAAATGCTCATAGCCCACCTTGAACCACAAGTGACACGCCGGTGGGCCTACAGGACTGAAATATAGAACTAGGCATTCCGTAGGTCCAACTCTACCATCCACTCTCCTGGATCCAAGCCAGACAAAACCTAAGCCAGCATGAAAATCCTGAATTTGTCCCTCTGCAGCAAGAAATTAAAAAGTGAGGAGGGGTCTAAAATAGTTCAGTTTTCCTAAACTGGGACTCTATGGCTCTTTTTTGCCAAAAAAACAAACAACTTGAAAGCCCTGGAGCAAAATGGGCAAGGCCTCCTCCAACAACTGCTCTAATGTATGCCAAAGAGATGGTGGGTCAGAAAGAAATAACAGGATGAAACCTTGTTGAAATGATATGCAAGGCCCTACTGTTGCATGTTATGGCCTGCAACCCATGGAGAAAATGGCAGATTTTTCCTCCCAAAGGGTGGCTGAGTGCCACCTAAGGGCAAATTAAATCAGCTTGGTGGCTGCTGCCAGAGGGGTATGGAACGGGGAGGTTTGCTGTCCTTGCAGGGCTAGACGCAGTCTGCTAAATCCCCTACTATTAACCGGAAAGGACTGAGGTATCTGTTGATGACATAATCAGCTCCAGGAGTGCAGGCGATACACTTCTGCTGTCAATGAAAGCTGAAAGCCATCCTCCATCTTGTGCCATGTCAAACCAAGGCATCTAAAATGGATCTTGCTGATCCCAGAAACCATGCTCTCACTAGAACACAGTCATGTCAACATCCATACTTAACACACTCACAATTGACATGCACATGAAATGTCAGTGCAATGGTCTGAATCTTACATCCAAGCTGAAATTTACATGTGAGGGGCTGGAGGGCTGCACTCTTGAAACAGAATTAAGGCCTGCTCTGTGCTATCAATCCACCCTTCTACACTTGATTTTTTAAAAAGTATTGTACTGCATTTTGATAATCATAAGCAAGACATAATTGAAGATATAATCAGCAGTGTGCCAGTGTGAGGTCCCTGTGATTGATTCCCTAAAATCCCTCCAATAGGACAATATTGTGGAACAGGCCCATAGCATGTGCAGTAAGGATAAGTTACTTACCTGTAAATCCTAGTTCTCTTCCAGGGGTATCCTCATCAAAGTCATAAACATTGAATATTCCCGCCCTTGTGCGGGGACCCCGGAGCATATATAAAATACACACATATTATACATGTGTAAAACAGCAATGCAGGCTATAATGTTAAAACAGGCTAAAATGCTTTATTTCTATGAAGTTTTTTTTTTTTTTTTTATATTATAAAATTACAATAGAGAATAAATATCTACGCAAGCCCCCAAAACTGGGCTTAGGGAAGCAAACAGCAGTAAACTCTAGAGAAAAAGAGAAAAAAACTGCATTGAAAAACAATGGAGCATTCTTAGCCAATAGGCTGCATGCAGGTTAACACAGGAGAACCATAAAAACTTTGGCACCGTGCCTTTAAGACCCTGAGCACCTCCAGTATCCCACCATGCCTCAGGGGTTAAGGAAAGGTGACAGTTGGTTCACAGTTAGGTCAGTTCTTTTTACGGTGACAATCTGTGTAACTGATTCAAAATACAGTCTGTCCTGCACTTCTTGGAGACGTGCGTCCGGGGAGGAGGGTGGGTTGTTTATGACTTTGATGAGGATACCCCTGGAAGAGAACTAGGATTTACAGGTAAGTAACTTATCCTTCTCTTCCAGGGGATCCTCATCAATAGTCATAAACATTGAATAGATTAGCAAGCCCATCCCTAAACCCTGCGGACTGTCCGATAGAAGTGCAGGAATAGATACGTATTATGCAAATAAATTTCTCAGAGAGGCCTGCCCCACTTGGGCATCCGCTCTTGCATCTGAGTCTAAACAGTAATGTCTAGTAAACGTATGCACAGACTTCCATGTAGCAGCCTTACAAATCTCAGATATTGGAACATTGTTAAGGAGGGCAGCAGTAGCCGCTTTTCCCCTTGTGGAATGCGCTTTAGGCCTCGCTAGTAATTGTTTATTAGCTAGCTGGTAAGTAGTAACAATACAAGAAACTATCCATCTTGATATCGTTCGTTTAGATGCTGCCTCTCCTGTCCTCAAATGACCATAATTTTCAAACAAGCGGTTAGAGTGTCTAATCGATTTTGTCTTATCCAGATAAAATTTTAGCACTCTTTTCAAGTCTAAGGAGTGCAATGCTTTCTCTGCCGGAGTCTCCGGATTGGGAAAGAAAGTCGGTAAAGATATAGTCTGATTGATATGGAATTCTGACACCACCTTCGGAAGGAAAGATGGGTGAGTTCGCAGAACCACTCTATTGTCTTGAAAAACCGTGTACGGTTCTTTGGAAGACAAAGCCTGGATTTCGCTGACCCTCCTCGCTGAAGTAATGGCCACTAGAAAAGCCGTCTTCCACGTAAGGTGTTGTAAAGAGGCCTTATGTATAGGCTCAAAAGGAGGGCCCATAAGTTTTGCCAAGACTACGTTCAGTTCCCATGGAGGAGAAGGTCTCCGAATGGGCGGAAAAACTTTCTTCAAACCTTCTAAGAAATCCTTGACTACAGGTTTCGTAAAGAAGGATTCCTGAGAAGGTGACTTGCGA
The DNA here is from genome assembly GCF_031143425.1 of Pleurodeles waltl. Classification (NCBI taxonomy): domain Eukaryota; kingdom Metazoa; phylum Chordata; class Amphibia; order Caudata; family Salamandridae; genus Pleurodeles; species Pleurodeles waltl. The sequence goes on from NC_090445.1 coordinate 376,174,239, forward strand.
TAGGCTGTAATAGCAGACAAATGTACCTTAATAGACGATACCTGCAGACCGGACTTCGCTAGATGAAGCAAATAGGACAGTATGACATCCTCCTGCGCCCGTATGGGATTATGACCTTGCTGACAGCACCATATGTAGAATCTCTTCCACTTAAAAGCGTAAGAACGCCGCGTGGAAGGCCGTTTGGACTCTTTCAAGATGTTCATGCACTCCTGTGAGAGCCCTAGGTGCCCATACTGCAGGAATTCAGGAGCCATGCTGTTAAGCTCAGAGAGGGTAGGTTGGGATGTAGAATTCTGCCCTCCATTCTGCTCAGAAGATCCGGTCTGCACGGCAGCCTCCTGTGAGGTTTTTCCGACAGGTTGAGGAGATCTGTGTACCAGAATTGACGGGGCCATTGTGGCGCTATAAGAATCATTCTGGTCCTGGATCTGTAAAGTTTGCTGATCACTGCCAGAATGAGGGGAATCGGCGGAAAAGCGTAGAGAAATATCCCTGACCAGTCGATCAACAGGGCATTCCCTTGAGATCCCGGACGGTAGAACCTGGATGCGAAGTCTGGGCATTTCTTGTTTACTTCGTCTGCGAAGAGATCCAGTTGAGGCCGACCCCATTGCGCGAAGATGTATTCTGCGACTTCGCTGTGTAGGACCCAATCATGAGCGTCCTCTAGGTGTCTGCTCAGAAAATCTGCTTCCACGTTCTGCTGACCTGGCAGGTGAACCGCTGTAATTGACATTCCTCTGGCCAGGAGCCAATGCCATATCGCTTGGGACTCTCGCGATAGGGATCTCGTTCCCCCTTGTTTGTTCAAGTAATACATCGTGGTTGTATTGTCCGTCTGTATTAAGAGCGTTTTCCCCTGAATTAGTGGTATGAAAGACTTGAGAGCCAGATGGACCGCTCTGAGTTCTAGCAGACTGAAAAGTGGTACTGCTTTTCCTTGTCTGACCACAGACCTTGCGCTCGAAAAGGACCCAGATGAGCCCCCCCATCCCTGCAGAGACGCATCCGTTACTAGGGTGTCGGATGGAAGCACCTGGTGAAACGGAGCACCCACTGACAGGTGAGGTCTGTGCATCCACCATCTCAATGACTGAAGTGCTACCGCCGGTAGCTGCACTGTGTCCTCCCAGCGACCTGTTCTTTGGCTCCAGTTGGTCTCCAATGCCTCTTGGAGGGGTCTCATGTGGAGTCTGGCATTTGGGACAATAAAAATGCATGATGCCATGGAGCCCAGCAGCGATGTCACCTGACGTGCCGTAGGTGCGTTGGCTCTCAACAGGTCCTGACACTTCCTGCCTATTGAGGATAGTCGTTCCTCCGAAGGATACACTTTTTGGAGTTCTGTGTTTATGATAGCTCCCAGGTAGTGAAGATTCTGTGTTGGAATCAAGGTTGACTTTTGGTAATTGACCTGAAGACCTAGAGCTTCGCAAACTCCGAGTACAATGTCCCGATGGCTTCTCGCCTGCTCCGGAGAAGAAGCCTTCAGTAGCCAGTCGTCTAGGTATGGATATATGTATATCCTTTGTTTTCGAAGATGCGCCGCCACCACTGCCATACATTTCGAGAAAACTCTTGGGGCAGATTTCAGGCCAAAGGGTAGAACTCTGAACTGGTAATGCTGTAACGCTACTCTGAAGCGCAGGAATTTTCGATGTTTGGGAGCTATTGGGATGTGAAAGTACGCATCCTGCAGGTCGATGGAGCACATCCAGTCTCCCTGATGTAGTTGAGGGAAAATCTGGTGAAGCGCTAGCATCCTGAACTTCTGCTTATGTATTTGTTCAGCAGCCGTAGGTCCAGAATTGGCCTGAAAACGCCCTCTCGACCCTTCTTCGCCACCAGAAAGTAACGGGAGTAGACCCCCTGTCCTCTGTGTGCAGGTGGAACCTTTTCTATGGCATTCTTTTTTAGGAGGGCGAGAGCCTCCTTGCGTAGCAAGCTGAGATGAGATGGATTGTCTTTGGTTGGTGGCAAGCGTGGTGGAGGCTGTTTGAAAAGAAGAGAATAGCCATGTTCGACAATATTGAGCACCCATTTGTCTCTTGTGATAGAGTGCCACTCGCGAAGATAAGCTGTAATACTTCCCCCCACCGGAGTGGTGTACAGTGTCGAGGGAAGCGAGATTTCATTGCTTGGTGGGTGCTTTCAGAGTGGACTGTTGAGGTCTACTTGACCCTCGCTCCCTTGTGTTTCTCCGTTGAAAAAGAGGGCGTCCCTGTTGTTGCTGTGACCTTTGAGACCAATGAGGGGTTTGAACCCTCTGCTGGAAAGGGCGCCTGTCATACGGCCTGTACCTCCGCCTGAAATCTTTCTTTCTTTCCAGGCCCACTGCCCTCATGGTATCCACCTCGGTCTTCATGCGGGCCATTTCTTCGTCTGCATGGGCACCGAATAGAGAGCTCCCGGCGAATGGGAGATTCAGGATGCGTTGTTGTGCTTCCTGTTTCAAACCAGTGAGTCTCAGCCAGGAAGATCTCCTTGCACAGATTCCATGTGTGTATCCATGAGCAGCTAAATCCGCCCCATCTGCTGCCACGCTGATAACCTGGTTGGATACCAGGCATCCTTCTTGCAGTATCTCCTGGAAATCTTGTCTGTCCTCTCTGGGCAATTTTTCTGTGAATCTACTGAGCGAGTCCCACAGAGAACGATCATACCTGCCCAGGAGCGCAGACGCACTGGAGACTTTCATTGCCGAAGCCGCCGTCCCGCATATCTTTCTCCCCAGAGAGTCTAGATGCCTGCTCTCTTTATCCGGGGGTACCGTGGATGAAGATGCCACCGAGTGGGTTTTTCGGGCGGCAGCTATTATAACCGAGTCCGGTGGAGGATCCTTCCTGAGGAACAAAGGGTCCTGTTCGGGAGCCTTGTATTTTTTGAGAATCCTAGCCGGGGCAGATTTAAGCGAGGCTGGGGCCAGAAAAGTGTCCATGGTTGGCTGCAACAAACCAGGCACTAGAGGCAGCAGCTTTTTTTGATGCTGATCTCTGTTTCAGAGTCTCAAAGATGACTGATGAGGAGGTAGATGGCTCTGGAACCTCTATGTTGAGTTTCTGCGCTCCTCTTAGCAGCACCTCGTTAAACGTGGTAATGTCATCCACCGGTGAGACTCTAGCAGGTGGTGAATCTGTTAGGGTGGGTGAGTAACGCCCCACAGATGAACCTGATGAAGACCAAGAGGGTGATCTTCTTCTTGAACGAGACCTGGATCTTCGTTGAGAACGAGACCTGCTGCGAGACGCTGTAGCAGAGCGCCTAGGCCTCGCGGCCGATTGGCGAGGAGCAGAACGAGCCTGTTCTGCCCTGGCTGTCGGTGATGGCGTTCTTGGCAGGGAGGCAGTAGGCGAATACATTCGCGAATATTGCGAATCTGGGGAGGCCGCTGGTCTGTTAAGGCTCTCCAGCCATCTCGGAGATAGATTGATGGGCGAGACATGCCCAGATGATGCCACTCTTGACCGAGAAGAGTCGCTCGGTATGGAGACCACTGGAGATGGCGCGGCCTTGTCTGGCGTGGGGCGATGTTCTGCTCCCTGTGGGACAGGTAAAACCTGCGTCGACGTCGATGGCTGTGTCGACGTCGAAGGGCGCCCAGTCGGTTGCTCTTGCCTCGACGTCGAGTGCCTCGACGTTGAGTGCCTTGACGTCGAACGGCGATCCTTGGACCTCGACCTGCTCGCCGTCGTGTGCCTCGACGTGGAGCGGTGGGAGGTCGACGGCGGATGTGTCTCATGCCGTGGTGTTTTCGACGTCGTGTGTCCTGACGTCGGGGGGCGCACAGCCTTTGGCTGCGACCGGGCACGCCGGCGATGGCTCGACGTCGATCGGCGAGCTGCTGTCGACGGAGACCTGCCCCTGCGATGATGTTCCCTCGACGCCGTTTCCTTCGACGTCGGGTGTGTCGCCGTCAACGGCGATCTATGCCGGTGAGACGGTGGTAGCGACGACGTCGACGGTGAACAAACAGGTACGGTAGCGACGACGTCGACGGTGAACAAACAGGTACTTTCCTACCTGCTGACGTCGACCGAGCCATTCTCTCCTGAGAATGGCCTTCTGGTTGTCTGGGAAGTGAGGAGGACGATGTTCTTTGCCTCTCCTGAAGCCCATGTAGCCGGATCTTCTCTCTGTCTTTCAGAGTCCTCTTAGACATGTTCTTGCAGTACTTACAAGTGTCAGGGCAGTGACTCTGAGGCAGGCACACTATACACAGAGAGTGGGGATCTGACTGGGCCTTCTTCTTCCCACAAGCAGGGCATTTGACAAAAAGTGAAGGCATTTTTCTGTCAGGAAAAAACTGCCTAGCTCAGACAAAGATGTTATTTGTCGAATGAAAAGTGAAAAAACGCTTTTTTAAAGAATTTTTCTGAGGAAAACTCAGAAAAACTGAGAGCTCAATGCTCCAGGATCCTCTCAGAAGAAGCCGGAAAAAAGAACTGACCTAACTGTGAACCAACTGTCACCTTTCCTTCACCCCTGAGGCATGGTGGGATACTGGAGGTGCCCAGGGTCTTAAAGGCACGGTGCCAAAGTTTTTATGGTTCTCCTGTTTTAACCTGCATGCAGCCTATTGGCTAAGAATGCTCCATTGTTTTTCAATGCAGTTTTTTTCTAGAGTTTACTGCTGTTTGCTTCCCTAAGCCCAGTTTTGGGGGCTTGCGTAGATATTTATTCTCTATTGTAATTTTATAATATAAAACAAAAAAAAAAAAACTTCATAGAAATAAAGCATTTTAGCCTGTTTTAACATTATAGCCTGCATTGCTGTTTTACACATGTATAATATGTGTGTATTTTATATATGCTCCGGGGTCCCCGCACAAGGGCGGGAATATTCAATGTTTATGACTATTGATGAGGATCCCCTGGAAGAGAAGTGCAATATCAGCCTTGAATCTAGGTTAGAAAAGTGAAGCTGTGGGGGGTTTCCTATGGTGTTTTGATGATGGTGTCAAAACACGCCCTGTGCAAGAGTGAAAACTGGATAAACTTGAAGCAGGCATTGCGAGGTATCATGCTCAGGTATTCAATAAGAGAACACCATTCTTTACCAGTGAAAGTTTGGTTTTGGTCAGCTTCCCACTGTGCTCGTTAAATGGTCTTAAGAGATGTGTAGGTGGGCATGTAACCCCCTTCTAGAGCCACTTGACCAGGTATCTGCCAGCACCTTTTCATAAACAGGCTTTATCAATGTATTTATATCTGGTTCAGATCCTATCGGCAACCAGTGTAGGCGGACATAGCATAGTATTGTGGCGTGTGTCAGGAAGAGGGATTTAGGTAGTCCATGTAGTTGTGTAAGGTTCTGATGAGTCAGTGTCCCGTCAGTGAACACATTTTCCCACCATAGCGACCCCTTCATTTTCCCATGTTAGTCTGGTGGGCATATGTGTGCCCACTGAAGTAGGCAAGCTCCGTAGTGGAATAATAGGGGCAATGTTTGTGGGTGCGTTCACGTAATAGTGTATAATAGCTCTGTTAAGCAGTAAAGGAAGCCATGGGGTCGCAATGTAGAAAGCTGGCTCTTTATATAGTTTACCAAAATGAGGTATATTGTGCATAGAATCCAGGGGTTCCCTTACTCTAGCAATCCCAAGGTGCTCTTTTTAGGGGGTAGTGTGGTCGAGCAGCCTTAGGCTTATCAGAGAGGAGTGTTAAACATTTACCAAAGGCGAAGTCAATAAATGAGACACAAGACTCAAGAAGGAGATCCACACCTATTAACAAAAATAACAAGTATCTTTATATATGTTTAAGCACCAGAATCAATGCAGTTGGGTAAGTACATTTTGCAATAGACATTGTCACAGCAACTTTCAGGTCCAATCTTCTGGACTTAAGTTGAGTATGGGCAGGGTTCTAGGCCACACAAACAGGTCACCTCAGGCGGCACTGAGGTAGCGAGTTCCGGTTCAGTATCGTGTGCCCAATTTAAGTCAATGGGGATACATTCGGGCAAAAGGATGCTGCAAGTGAGGACTGGGGGATTAGCCAGGGTGAACCACCAGATCAGTTCAGTTTTTGCAATGCTCAGGGACGTAGGGCCACCAGTGGTCCTCTTCTCCTCGGTGTGGGGTGGCTGGGTGTAGAGGTTTGTTAGATGGTGGGTTTCCGTCACTGGGGGCAATCGCAATAGAGGAGCGGTGGCCTGCAGAAAGGGGCTGCAGGCTTGGACTGGTGATGGGGAGGAGGGGGCAGTCTGACCAAACGAGAAGTGGGCTCAGGTGTCACGAGGCTACGGACGTAGGGACACCAGTGGTCCTCTTCTTCTCAGTCCGGGGCAACTGGTTGCAGAGAAGTAGTGGACCATCGGGTTTCTGTCATCAGAGGGGGTCAAGGTAGAAGGTGGGCCTGAAGAAAAAGGCTGCACGCGTCAAATTGAGGGTCGCAGTGGGGAGATCCACAATGGATTTCACCTGAGATTTTAGTGCTGTGATGGCTTTCGGTAGTTTCCCACCCAACAATCCATGGATGATCTGTAGACCTGGATACCCAGGTAACTAAATGTATGATGTACAACCAGTATGATCTGTGTGCCCAGGAACATAGTGTTGTGAGGCACAGTGTTTTGAAACCAAAATGCCTGTGATTTAGTATGATTGGCTTGGAGGCCAGACAGGGCAACAAAGGACTAAAGTCCAGTGGAGATAGGTGTGAGGTCCATGCCCAGGTCTCGATTGTAAACTATCATATTGTCTGCATATAATGAAACCGTGTGGGTCTGAAGTCCATGTGGGATGCCCCAGTCTGCATCCTCCTGCCTGAGTTTCTGCGCCTGGGGTTCCATTACAAACAAAAGAGGTGATATTGGGCAGCCCTGTCTGGTCCAGCGAGAGGTTGTGTATTATGACAAAATATGTGTCACAGGTTTGGCCCTTGCTGTGGAATTAGTATAGAGGAGCTTAGCACAACAGATAAAGGTGTGTGTGTGTGTGTGTGTGTGTGTGTGTGTGGGGGGGGGGAAGGAATTAAAGTAGTGTCAAGAACATATAATCCAATCCCAGGGAATCATATGCGTGGTGGAGATCTAAGGAAAGGCTGCCTGCACCTGGGTATTGTTTTTGAGCTATCTCCATTACCTGATATAATCTCCATATGTTTAAAGAGATGCTCCTGCATGGAAAAAAAACACGTTGGTCACTATGAATCAATTCAAAGAGTAGGAGTAATCTTTGTCGCACCAGCACTTTACTCAATATTTTGTACTCTGAGGTCAGAAGGGAGAGCGGCCTATAAGAAAAGAGGTCTTCCAGGACCCATGCAGGTTAAAATAAAGAGGTGATAAGGGCTTGGCAAGTGGTAGGTGTTAGTCAGCCTGCATCAAGGGAGACTTTGTAAAGTTTCTCCAGTCGCGAGACTAACTGGGAAGTGAACATGAAATAGAATTAAATGGGTAAACCACCTATTCCCATCGTTTTGTTACGTGCCATAGCCCCAATTGCCTTGCATAGTTCGCAAGGCAACACTGCCTCAGGTCACACAGGAAGGCATCTACATCTGCGGAGGACTGGGAAGAGTGAGATTCATACAGCCTAGCATAATATGCACGGAAAGCCTCATTGAGCTCTAACTGTGTAGTGCAACATGTGTTTGAGGGTATTACCAGGGAAAAGATTAGTGTGGAGGATAATGGTGGAGGTATCATGCAGGACAATAGTATACGTGCTGTATCACACTCAGAGTTGTTTTATGATCAATAACTCAGGCATTCCAAGAGCTCAGTGTGTGTTGGATTTGTATCTTCTTGTAAGTCATCTAAATGTGTGGGATCACATACAGTCACCTGTTCAAGGAGCTCCAGCTGTGTTTCAGTGTGTTGTTAAGTCATGCAAAATGGACTGTCTAGCCCAAGCAGCTGTAGCTATGGGCATCCTCCCGATCACTACTTTGAACCCCTTTCATTCTATGAATGGTGAGGACTCAGCACCCTTGTTATCTGCAAAGTATGTTTTAATGGTAGTGGCCAAGGTGTCCCATGTAGACTGTCTTCAACAAGAAGTGTTTGCATGTGCCATGTCAGGATAGCCGTTGGGATCCGACCCCATGCTATCTACAATCCAAGAGGAATGTGGCCTGAGAACCTTTTACCCAGATAAATCACTTGTATGAATTTCTCTAACAATGAGAAGTGGCACAGGGCACAATGTAGCCTGTAGGGTGGGGTTTCGGGGAACAAATAAAAGCAACATTTGCGCATTTCTCTATTGCGGGCCCTCCATACAGCCACCAAAGACCAGCTCAAGAGCCAATCAGAGAGGGCCTTAGCCGTTTAACAGAACCAGGACTCGGCAGAGGGGGATGAAAGAGGTCAGGGTTTACAGCCAGAACTGCACTGAAATTGCCACCTATAGTCCATGGAAAGTGTGACCACTCAGCTAGTACCGAGGACAGGTGCTGCAAGAAAATATCTTGATCTGTATTTGGAGCATACACCCTACCTAGCACCAACATCTCTTCATCTAAAACTCCAAGGACAAAGACATAATGATCATTGGTGTCACTTTTTGTGCCACTTGCTTCAAGTGGGACCCCAGCCCTCAGCCAGATGGTCGCCCCTCGGGCAAATGATGAATAGGTAGTAGCAAATATTTGCCCCCCTCCATTTTGTCTGCAGTTTAAGTCCTTGTGGGGCAGGGAGATTGGTTTTCTGTAAATAAACTATATTTGCCTTGCGGTGTTGGAGGTGTGCTGTACTGTGGTGTTTTTGAACAAATCCCATACCTATGACATTCTAGGTCAGTATTTTGTAATGTATAACTGGTGACATGTCAATGACACATAGATGTTGAAGACGGAAGGGACCCCACACCCTAAGCGTAGCTATGTGTAGGACATTGGAACACGAGTATTAGCACGAAAGAAAGGAACATTTCCCCAGTACCAGGTCCAGCAACAAAAGATCGTTTGACAAAACTATAACAAACATCAAATCCATTATAACAATAAAATACTTTCTGTAATCGCTTTGGAGAAGGCCAACAATAATATATGTTGTGACAAGCATGCACTGGTCACTGAAGGTGTGGATACCCCGTACAGGTGTCATTCAAGAACCACAAGAAAGGTTTACAGTTTACTGGACCATAGAAAAGTCATATCCATGAGGAGAGGAGCAAATACCACAACACATTTTCACCTCAATCAATAGTGCCAATTGTATGTAGCAAAGAAGAAGGGAGAGCTGGGGAAGAAGAGAGGAAAGGGTGAAGGACGGAAGGAGGATGGAGAAGATAGGCTTAGAAAAGGGATCATCCGTTAAGGTCACTTGATTTAACTTTAGAGACGACAGGGTGATCATCACTATGTTCACTTATTTAAATCACATTATCAGCTGTTTGCAGTGTCACAGAAGGAAACAGAACTATGTTGGAGTCAGAATCTGAGGCAGTGCTTGCCAAGGAGCTGGAGGGGGGCAGTGGTGGAAGACAGTTGCCAGCACGGCCCGTCAAACCACCAGGGCTTGTTGAGGTGAGGAGTCGGACGCAGAGGCCCCCCACTGGGGGAGTCCATAGTGACATCACAGGGGAGGCTCCCATGGTTCCCCAGTTGGCAGCTCTAATGGGGAGGGCGGCGCGCATTAGGGTATTGTTGCTTTAACCAGTCCAACACTGCCTCTGTGGTGTCGAAGAACAAAGTGTGCTGATCGTAGACTACTCTCAATCACGCCTGGAACAGCAGTGCATAAGGGATCCATTTAGCCCATAGCTGTTTTTTGGCAGCCAGGACAGAAGCCCGGCAGCGATGAACCTCCAACGTGTAGTCCGATAAAAGAGACACAGTTGTGTTGCCCAGAATAATGGGTGTTTTTTCCCTGGCCTTCTGTTGCAGGACATCCCGATCTCTGAAACTGAAAATCTGTGCAACAAAGGGCCGTGGTGGTCTTCTAGGTGGAGGGTGGCATGATGGTACCCTGTGCGCTCGATCCACATTAAATAAAGCTGCGAGTCCTTGCGGTGCAACTGTCTTCTGGAGCCCTTGTTCAATAAACGTCAGTTGGACCCCTCCGTACCTTCCGGCATACACACAATGTGCACATTACTATGGCGTGCACGACCTTCAGCGTCCTCTGCTCTATCTTGTAAGGCTGTGAGCTGTTTCCGAAGATAGGTGACTGCGGCAGACTGCAATACCTGCTGGGGAGACAACCTCAACAGAGTTCTTTCAGCAGTCTTGACTCTGTCTGAGAATTTACAATGAAGTCTGCCGCCAATGAGTCAATGCAGTGTTCATGGCGGCCCTGGAATCTCAGATTTCCAGTAAAATAACATCCAGTTTGTCTAGCTGTGAGTTGAAGATCGTGGGCTGAATGCACTCCTCAAGTGTATGAGTCGAGTAACTATCTGAGAGATTATGTTGAGATGCCCCCAGCTAGGAAGGGTCGAAATTGTAGTGGACTTGGTGTGGCCCATGATGTGCGTCGGAACGGTCTGCACAAGTATTGATATACTGAGTAAGTCCTGAGTCACCCACAACATCCTCTGAGGTTTTAAAGTTATTTCATGTAGGACTTAGGGGCAATAAGTCTGATGGGCCTCTGGTTGCCTGTAGGTCTGTTATGGATCGCTAAGGGAGTGAGACCACCATTCAGGAGTAGGTCGAGATGATTTGAGTCAGGCTCACAGGTCCTGCATGGGGCATGATGGGACAGGAAATCAAATGTGATAGGTATGTTGGTGACTGCACAAGAGGGGGCTCAGTTGGGTTGAGAACTGCTTATTGTATGTTGGAAATCATGGGTGAAGGCTGAGTATCTACACAGGGTCAGTTAGAACTGATGATCACCGTAATGTGTCTAGGCAGATGAGGGCCTATGATAAAGTGAAGGAGTGACATCAGAGGCACCTTCGTGGTGGTCGAGCCCATCAGCACCTATAGAGTACTGGCCATTTGAGGAAGGCAGATCCGCAGCTACAGTGAAGGATAACCCCTCTTTCAGGTGCAAATAGTAGGGATGAGTGGCCTTAAAAGGATATCTCCGCTTTGGCTCAGCAGGGTAAGCAGCATCTTTGTTGGTGGTCGTGGTGCTCCTCGCTACCCCACGCAAGCGTCCAGAGGCCTCCTCTGTGTGAATTTAGGCTAGGGTGATTTGCTTGGGAGACCTGCAGAAAGGGTCCCCTATGCAGCACAGCACCAAGGGCCCACAAAAGGCACTGCTGGTGGGAGGAGGAAAGGCAGGTTTCCAGAGCCAGTTCAGGGTGGTGACGCGCCAGCCTCTGCACGTTCAGCTCCGTTCTCGATGTGCTGACAGCCCTCCCAGTGCAGGCAAAAAAGTTTTCCAAAATGCTCCCAGGAGAGGATGAGTCGTTTTCCTCACTAGGGGGAGTGTTGTGGCTGCATGTGGAGGTCGGATTGCAAGGGAAAGAAGCATTGTTCTCGGGCACCCAGCGAGAGCTCTAGGGAGATGCGACTGCCATCCTCGGTGGTTGGCCATACCTCCTCACCCTTCTACACCTCATAATGGTCCTCCTTCAAACCCTGGTCTCTCACAGACCTCATCAATGTTCTCCACTCCCCTGATACCACTGCTTAAAAACATGGTGTCTTACCATTGACTTTCATCAAAGACTTTCTGAGAGAAGCTCTCTCACCTTTAACTGTGCAAGAAGCTCTTGAGAGAGGCCAGATTCTTCGCCACCTGAACAAGCCCACACTAAGTACTGATGGCCTTGCCAATTACTGGCCTATGACTCACCTACACATCATCAGCAAGGTCAGTCACTGAAAAAAAGTCTACTCACAAATCCAAGACCCTGACCAGGAGAAGAAGCAAGACCAACCTGCCTACAGGAGGAGCTAAACTACGCTTGAAAGGAGGAGGGACCTAATTCTAAATAAGATACCACAAGGCTCAGCTGACCTGAACAATTGCTAAGAGGACATCTCAAGGAACTGAGGCTGCCTAAGGGCTACAGGTATGCTCCAAACTAGCTGCAGGGGAGAAGCATTAACTAACTGGGTTGAAGATCACATTCATCACATTCTGGAGTCAAGAAGGGAACGCATGTTCCATACCTGATCATTTGTGTGAGCACTAGGATGATCCAAAGGACCAGAGATGAGCTGTTTTCAACCCCTCACACTGTCATGCGTTTTGTTTCCAATGGCACTTGCAGAGCACATTGACGCCAGCACCAAGGAGATTTTTGCCTATAAGAAAAATGTAATCTCACCTGTGGCTGCCTCCAATAGCATCACTCCTTCACAGTACCTCTGCAACAACCACTTAACAAAATATTCTATGTATACAGGAATTTCGGCCCTCAACCGGAATCCAGTAGACCTCACAACACGACTTCCCATCTCCATCAGGGAAACAATCCTGTTCACTTGGCCCGCCATTATCCCAGAAGAGACTGCCACCACCATTAAGTGCATCGCCTCTGGGCCTCTTCGGACCCCTGCTCCCACTCAATGCCCTCAGGAGAGGACTCCAACCCATCAGAGAAGGACTAAAATCTATCCAGAACACCTCTATCACATAAGCTACCTTTCCAGACTCAGATACATGCCACAATCCTCTCGCTGCTCAAGAAAACTTTCACGGTCTCACCAGCGCTCACCAAGAACAGAGTTGATCCCCTGGCTACCATACCCGGTCAGTGTCAGAGAGAAATGAATTAATTGACAGACACCTCACCATACATTTCAACAACCACCAACTCCTCCACATCACGGTTTCCGACCTAACCAAAGCACAGAAAGAGTCCTCACTGCCGCCTCAGTTGATGTTTGCATGATCCTCGACAGAGAAGACACAGTGGCCCTCATCCTCCTGGACCTCTCTGCGGCACTCAACACTCTCCCACCTTATCTTTATATGAATCCTCAATGAAATTGGCATCCAAGGACCTGCTGCCAGATTTTCTCTTTACTGACTGGCAGCACACAACCAGTCAGCCAGCGCCCCTACTCGTCAGATGCCCGCAATCTCATCTGTGGAGTACTGCAAGGTTCGTCTCTCAGACCGTGTACAATGTCTAAATAATCCATTTGACCAGCATTATTCCCACGGCATCAAGGTGCTCTCCTACACTGATAACACTCAACTGAAACTCTCCTTCTCAGATAAGAGTCCCAGATTCTGAACAAGTTCATTGTCTGCATGACAGAAGTCGGCAACTGGATGAAGACCAACTGTCTCAAACTAATCAACGTTAAAACATAAATCATAATCTTTATGAAACATACCTCCCCATGTGACTCCACCTGGGGTTTGATGGCCACTTGAGGGCCCACACCTACCTCCAGCAAACTTGCCAACCTTGGGATTGACAGCAAACATGACCGCCCAAGTCAATGTCATCACAGCTTCCACACATTGCGTCACCCACCAACAGATTTTTGAGGAAAATCTTCAAATGGCTTTCAAGCAGCAACCGCAAAACCATCACACACACCCACGTCACTAGCAAACTACACTATGGTAAATCCCTCTATGTCGGGATTAACACACACCTCACCAAGCGATTGCAAACCATCCAAAACTTAGCAGTCAGATTCACCCTCAACCTCCCATGCAGCACACACACATCATGTCACACCACATAGACCTCCACGGGCTTCAAATACATAAGTGTGCAAAATTCAAACTCCTGACTCACACCTCCAAAGCACTACACAACAGTGGCCCAGCCCCCCTCAATAGTCTTATCTCCATTTACAAACCATCCAGACAGCTTGGTTTGGCCGAACTACTACTTGCACACATCCCATGCATATGCAGAACCAGATGCAGATGTCAGGCCTTCCCTTACATTGCTCTTAAAGCGTGGAATGACCTACAACTACACATCAAAGCCTCCTCCTCACTTCCCGAGTTCTGCAAGAAGCTGAAGACCTGGCTCTTGAAATAGCTTGCACTGCCTGGCCTATGCAAAGATAGGCTCTTAACCTGCCTCACGCCAGGATTACCCTCCTGGGTGATAGTGCGCTTTACAAATACTCATAACGTAACAATCATCCCAGCACCTATGTTCTGGACAGATTACTAGCTGTATTCCTGGTCACCCATTTCTCTAGTCAGACACGTGGTCACTGGCAGCACTCTGGTACCTGAGGATGCCAAGCCATGGAACAAAATCTAAAGTAGCTGCCAGATTCCAAAATGCAGGCTCTACCCAAAACAATGGAGAGGCATGGATGTCAGGCTAGGTATTATCCACAGACCAGAGCTCTTGACATACATGTGACTACAGAGCCAGTACCACCCCACACTCTATAGAGCCAGTAAATTCCCTGTTTTGGGGTGACCAGTGTGTCCTCTTGTTGAGGGTTCTCCACCCAAACCTGTCAATTCTCCGCCTCCTTGCATGGAGATTGAGCTGCAGCAGTTGATAGCTTTTGACCTTCCTCCCAAAGTCTGTAACGTTATCTTGGCATCCCGGAGTTCCTCCACTAAAAGTGTATATGCCTGCCGATAGCAGAAATTTGTAAAATATTGTACAGAAAAGTCTATCGACCGACTGACTGCCTCTCTTTCTGATATTCTTCTCTTCAGTCTTAAACTTGCCCAGCAGGGCTCTGCTTTGGGCACTCTTAAGGGTTATCTCTCTGCTCTGTCCACCTTCCTGTGGCTGCCTGACCAACCCTCTTTTTGTTTTTTTTAAGTCTCCTACTGCACATAGGTTTCTCAAAGGGCTTCTACATACGTTTCCCCCTTCACCCTTTCTCATGCCTCAGTGGGACCTTAATTTGGTTTTCACCTATCTCATGTGTGCTCCCTTCGAGCTGCTTACCATCAAGGCAGCCTTTCTAGTGACAATAACATCTGCCCGGAAAGTGAGTGAGCTGCAGGCTTTATCATCTAAGCCTCTTTATCTTACTGTTTTCCTTTACAAAGTGGTGCCTCGCGCCCGTGCCTCATTCCTCCCGAAAGAGGTGGCCCCATTCCATTTGGGACAGTCTGTCCCTGCCCACCTTTTACACTCCTCCACATCCCTCAAAAGAGAAGGAGCGACTCCACCGTCTGGACCCAAAAAGAGCGTTGTCCTTCTACCTTGACCGAACAAAAGAGTTCCAGGTAGATGACCAGTTCTTTGTGGGCTATCAAGGGCTGAAAGAGGTCGGGCAGTACAGAAACAAACCATTTCACACTGGGTCATTCTCTGTATTATGATCTGCTACGCCCTGGCTGAGAAACTCCTGAGTTCTAAGGGCCCATTCCACCAGAGGAAAAGCTGCGACCCTGGCATTAGCGTGTGGACTCCCGGTCCTGGACATCTGCCAGGCAGCAACACGGGCATCCCTGTACATGTTTGCCAAACATTACTGCCTTGACAGTCAGGTCAGCCGGGGTGGGCATGTCGCCTGTTCTGTCCTGCAGGACTTTCTAGTTTAGAAAATGTGTTCACAGCTCACCGCAAATGGCAAATTTGGCTTGCATATCTATTCAAAGGTAAGGAATCTGCACCTAGAAGTCTCTATCAGATGAACAAGTTACTTATCTCAGGTAACGCATTTTCTGGTGGAGACAATATCTAGGTGTAGGTTTCTTACACCCGCCCTTGCCTCCCTGCTCTTCCAACAGATTTCTAGGGTTAGGGTTAATCCCTTTCAGGGCTCTTGTTTGGACACGCATTCAGCAGTTCACTTCATGGCTCTGCACTCCTGGCATGGAAAGTTATGAAAAGTAACTGACGTCAGTGTGCCTGGGTGGCACCTATATAGATGACCACAATGCCACTTCCGGTGCCAATGACACATGGAACCAAATGAAGCCACTCAATGGCATGCAGGGGTACTGCTCACGCAAACGTTTCTGGACCCAGTCCATGCCAGGGACATTCAAACCCAAGGAATCAGCAGGTAGATATAGTGTCTACAAAACAATGCGTTACCGAAGGTAAGTAACTTGTTCTTCTATAGTCCTTGCCCTTGTATTGTGCTGATGTCAAATATTGGGAGATGTGGAAGTCAGAGATCATTGAGCCTATACACAGCGAGTAAGTAAGCCCTTAATATTTTTTCACTTCAATTTTTATGTCAAGCAACTCTTTTTTTTTTTTTTTTTCACTTCATCTTGGCCGAGAGGACAAGCATTCAGGACATACTGATCCAGTTGGTGGAAAGGCTTAGTAAATCATTATGACACATTTGACAATACTCAGTAACCCATATGTCCATTCTGCTTGTTACTTTAAAAAAAAAAAAAAATCAAACATTCAAAACTGAAAAATAAGATATGTATTGAAAACCAGAAGACATAGCGCTTTCTGGACCCAAATCTCTGTACTATTTGCTAGAATTCTGGTTAAGCCCTATGGCTAACATTGTTGTATAGAAATGCTTTAGGTTGACTCCAATCACTTCTGACGCACTGGGGGTCCTTTTCTAAAATATAGAGTTGATTAACTAGATGCAGGCAAGGATGCCGATACCCAGGTTTTAATTTGGCGTAGCCAACTGTGTTTTTCAAAGATGCTAAGTAATCAAAGGCACCGACCCTAACAATAGTGTACGTCCCTTGTTTAAACCAGTACAGTTACAAGTGAAAATCAAAACAATTACTTAGCCCAAATCACCTGAACAAGGTTCTTGTCTGCTGGAAAGTCTTTGCTGCTTCCAGTCGTGTTCTTGGTCACCTATTCCCAGTACAGAAGACACCATTTCAGTCTGGAATTCGGAGTCCGGTTTGAGTCCAGTATGTACTGTCTTCTTTTTGTTGGGAACAGATTTCAAAATAATGAGCTAGCTCCCTTTCTTTCCAAAAAGCTGCTTTGGGACATAGACTTCAACATAGGGAAGAGAAAAATACTGGGGCATCCTTCCCATCTCCCTGACATAACAATTAATTAACCACTTTGTAACTTGAAATCAAGATTCAAATTCCAGAACCCTGTTTACTTAACCAATGAGTTAATAAAATAGTCTTCGGCCACAACATTTTGTGGCGTGCTTCATCACTGAATCGTCACCCTATAAATAACTCTGCATTAGGGTGCGCGGCATCAGCAGTGTGGCAGCTCTTAGATATTTTAGAAAAGAGAAGAGATAGAATTTAAACTATCTAGGGTGTAACCATTTATAAAAGTATTTGATAAGTTTAAAAACAAGCACTACTATAGTAGTACTTAGATGTCTGAGGGTAGCAATGGTCTCTCTGACCTCTATTGTGGTCTACATGCTAAGGCTATATTGCGGTGCCTAGATGGGTCCTGCTGTTTTCGTAAGGACAGAGTAATCCCTAACTAATATGAAGCAGAATTTACTAATTCCTCTTTTTGTGATTCCTGGTAAATCTTAAGATCTTTGCAAACCCTTTAGAGTGCCCAGAGCAGAGCCCTGCTGGGCAAATTTAAGAATGAAGAGAAGAATATCTGGAAGAGAGGCAGTCAGCGGTTACAATATTTTACAAATTTCTGCCATCAGCCCTCCTAGTCTGGGTCTGCAGGACCATGGGTGCCCAGTTGAAGGGAGAATCCAATATCATCTCCTCCACTGGCAGTCCATTACATCGGAGAAATGGGTCTTAGCTGATCATTCAGAAGGGCTTATCCCTCCCTTTCCAATCTTTCCCTCCGCAATACCACCAACACAAGAACAGCTGGTGGAGCATTATCTGTCCTTGCTCCGAGAGGAAGTAATAGCTCTCTTGGCCCAGAGAGGGTTGCCATATCGGAAGTAGGCAGTGGTTGTTGTTCCCGCTATTTGCTGATCCCCAGAAAGAACAAAGGTCATCGCCCTATTCTAGACCTCCGAACTGTCCATCTTTTCCTCAAAAAAGGAGACATTAAAGATGCTCACTTTGTCTCAGGTCTTGTCTGCCCTAGACCAGGGAGACTGGTTGTTAGCTTTGGGCTTGCAGTATGCGTATTTCTACATCCTCATCCTGCCTGCCCACAAGTGTTACTGCAGTTCAAGGTAGGCCACAGGCACTTTCAGTTCACTGTGCTCCACTTTGGCCTTACCAGCGTGCCTCGGGTGTTCACCAAGGTGATGGCGGTGGTCACAGCTCATCTGTGCAGGTCAGAGGTTTCAGTCTTCTCCTACCTCGATGACTGGCTGTAAAAGGCAGGATCGCCCCAGGCTGGGGTTCCACTGGTGTTCACTATAAATGTGCGACAGTCAAACCTGACTCCTTCTCAGGCGTTCCCTTACATTGGAGCTGTTCTGGACACAGTGCAATTTCGGACGTATCCTCCCGAGTAGCGAGTCCTGGATATTCAGGCTATGATACCGATGGTTCAGCCTCTGTCCTGGATTTTGGTGAGAATGACTCTGAGCCTGGTGGACTTCGTGGTCCCCTGCATCTGCTGGTAAATCATGTCAGATTGCTTAAGAAGGCTCTGTAGTGGGACCTGAATTTCCAGTGGGCGCAGCAGCAGGGGAATCTCTCTCCATATCTCGGAGGAAACTGCAAAAAACCTGCAGTGGTGACTGATGAACCACGATTGGGTCAAAGGCAGACTCCTCTCCCTTCCCCAACCAGACCTGACAGTAGTGACAGATTGTAGGAAAGTACCCTCTTTCTTGGCATGGTTACCCCCATTTTCTGCATGTTGTCAGTGTGCTTGACTGTGTTCCCTTGGATCCTGCTAACTAGGACCCTAGTGATTACGCTCTCTCCCTTCTAACTAGGTAACTTGCACCATTTCCACCCCACATTTGGCATACTGGTACCCCGATGTAATCCCCTAGTATATGGTACACAGGACATTATGCCCCCCATGGGGAGCCCATGCAAAGTGTTCTTCACGCCTGCCATTGCAGCCAGCTTGAAAGGGTTCAGGCACCCTTATCACCATAGGTCACTGCACCAAGTCACTATAATTACTCCAGTATTGGAACTTTCATAGATTCACGTGCTTGAATCATTCCCCGTCGTCGAGATGGGAGCATCTGGTGTAATACAAAATCACATTCACTTGTATAACAAGCTCAGAGGCACTAGGCCTCTTAATTTAGTAACATGTCACAGTCATTTTATAAAAAAGGACCAAACTCTAGGGACAACCAATCAGACCTCACCACCCCTAAGAACCCTCCTGTGAGGAGCTGATTTCCCTCAGATTTTCCACCACATGTTGTGCTAAGGAGTCTCCTCTGAGCTCTGCTCGGTTTTTCTCTCACAAACACTGTTTGAGGTGAATTTGGATTTCTCTCTCTTCAGGATTTCTTCAAGGTGATTCAAACTGACTACTATGTCAGAGACACCTAAGAAAGGGCTCTTCAGAGCTTGTGCCACATGCATGAAGAAAAGGCTGCATGTTGATGACCAGCATAAAGACTGTATTTACTGTCTCTATCCAAGCCACAAGCCGAGACTGCAAGGAATGTAGAACCACTTCTATCCAGACCCTTAAGGATAGAGAGGGTCGTCTCATCATATGTCTCCAGAAATTAAAATCCAGGGACAACCCTGTGTCTGATGAGGATAGTGCCTCTTCATTGGTTTCCATGGCAAAGACACCTGTCAAGTGAAAATCTGAAGTCTCTTCAGAAGAAACACCAAGAAAAGTGACAAAAAAATCTACTGAGGCACCCTCAAAGTCTGGCAGCCCTTCAAAGATGAGGATGAAAGCTTCTGACTTCAAGTCTAAAAGGAAGCCAGCTTCTCAGCCGTCGACGCCACCACTAGTGGTAAAGCATACCTTAAAAAAAACAACTTCCGCGCCATCAACAGGTTCATGGGCGCCGACGGCTCAGGTATTGACAACAACTTCTACCATCGCTACAGTGTCTGTCTCTATGGCGAGATCCAGCTCCTCATCGGTGATATGTTCGTCCTCGTCGATGGGACGCCCTATAGCTTCACCGTCGGCAGTCACACCGTCGACGCTCTCATCGATGACCCCACCGATGACTGCCTCGTAGGCGCTCTTCCACTTGCCAACACCCTCGTCGACGCTGTTTTCGCCGACGACAGTTTCAACGACGGAACACCAGCCGTTGACGGCATCGTCGATGACACAAGAATCGTCGACTACGCTTTTACCGTCGACTACACTACTACCGTCGACGACGCTCTTACCATCGACGACTTTACCGTCGACGTTCCCACCATCGATGACAGTCGAGACAGGGATGCTCTTGTCGACAATGCCATCGTCGACGGCGAGGACTGCCGTAAAGGCACGAAGACCGGATTCGTTGCCTCTGATGTCGTCGGGAGACCAGGGTACTCACAGGAGGGTGAAAAAATATCATCCAACGCCCTCTGTCACATTGCCTAGCAAGGTTTCCAGCCTTTTACCATCGCATCTTTTAGATGAAGATGACTCTGATGAGGAAGGTATTTTTGGAGTCGCCAGCAACCCTTCACAACTAAGGGTCAAGTGCCAAGGGTACGACGATGATGGGGCTTCATACTATACCCAAGGCTACTATGAGCAACTGCCATTGGTTGGCCTCCCTCCTGGATTGGTGTCCCGAAGGCACTCCGGAGGAGTAGGTTGACTCGAATACATGGAGCATGGCCTCATAGAAGACTTTCAACTGAGCGGGGGTTGCTCCAGCTCGTGAAAACAGGGTGAGGCGTGGAATCGGACCTGGAAACGGCTCTGCAGAACTGTGTTTGGATCGCCGATGTTCCCCGCTCGTCGCATCGGGCAACGGACGAGGTGAAGTCAAAGTCCATTTAGACTACTACTTCTTCTTGTGCCTCTTCCCTGAGTGTCCGGAGGACCTCATGTGCAAAGAAGAGGCTCCTGTAATGATCCCACAACTTTCTTCTCGATCAGGACGAAGACCCCCTATGAGTCACGCTAGCTGGCAGTCCGAGCACGACTTCGAATCATGGTCACGCTTGAGACACAACAAGCACATAAAGTGTGGGTCGGTTACTGGCATGGTGTGGTGACAGATTAAACACGGCTTGAAACCTGCCTCCCTGGAAGATATCCTTTGACAAATTTTCAAAAATAGTTGACCAAAAGTCGAAACAATCTATCAAAAAGAGACAGAGGGGTAACTCTTCTTCCAATCAGCGCTAACTGGCACGGAAGGAAAAGAACTGATGTCCACGCACCTGGGTGGCGCCTATGTAGGTGACCACGACATCAATTCAGGCACCACCTTTGTTGCACAGAACTGAATGAAGCTAACCGATGGCACGCAGGGGTACCACTAAAGTTTCCGGATCCAATCTAACGCCTAGGAAATTAAAAGGAAAGGTATCTGCAGCTAGAAGTCTTTATCAGATCTATTAAGTCACTATAAATCACCATAAAAGTCTGTAGTCCCACTGCCTAGTTATATAATTTGATTAAAAACTGAAAAAACACTGATATCTAAAAGATGCAAAGGCCGCCTGATTAAAAAGTTACTTACATTAAGTAACAATATTTCTGGTGCACACAATGTTCCAGCACATTTCTCAACTAATGAATTATCTTCCATGCCGCTGACTGTTCGGGAAATCTTTTGTTCGCCAATGTTTCTCCAGCACTGCCAGGTGGCACCATGTGGCCTCAGCCATGCCACAGTCTCAGGAATTATTGATACTGGAATACCATTTGGCACCAACCAATGTGCTTATGTGAGTTCCCAGTACTTTTTTCCATATTATTTCTATACCTTAGGATCTCATTAATCATGATACTAACTCACTGTGGAGAAGGGATGTTGGTGAGGAACGTGCAGGAACAATATGCTTCACCACAAAGCATTGTCAAAGATAAGTAACATTTTCTTCCCACAGATTCCTCACCTTGTGAATAAATCCCTAAGCAATGCATCCTTGGAAGGTGGTGCTGAGTAGTGCTAATTAACCAAGAAAGTCATGCAACACAGCTCAGACAAAGGGCCAGTCATTGCATGCTAAGTCTTGATGTAGTAGTGCTTGGCAAAAGTACGCATTATGAAACCACCTGGCAGATGTCATAAAGCAGGATTCCTCTGGAACGAACAGTGGAGACAGCCATGGCACAAGTGGAATGGGCAAAAATGCCCTCTTGGTGAGTGTTCTTGGCTAGGATGTAGCAGAACTGAATACAGAGAATGTTCCTACGTAGGTGAAGTTCACAAAGCGCAGATCATCCACTCCAAGTCCAAGATTTTCAGTTACTCCTCCTCCTAAGTTGGATGTGGAGAAGGGAAGAAAGATGGAAGAATAAGACTAGGTCATATGAAATGAAGTAACAACCTTTGGTGACAAGGATGGACAGGTGCTGAGGGCCATCATACCCAAGAAGAAAACAGTGAAAGGTTGACAAACTGCAAGAGCCTTAAGATGAATTCTTTGCCACCAGCAAAACTTTGAGTCAAATCAAGAAAATGTGCATCAGCTCTATTGGGTGATCATTACGAAAGTCAATACAAGGTTTAAATGCTACTATGGAACAAAAAAACATCAAGTGAAAGGAAACAAGTAAAGGAGATCTTTTGAATACCTGCTACTAATGGCCCTCCAAAGAGGGAAGGTTGGTCAGGAAGAGATATGAAGCGGACAGTGCTGCTAAACAGCTTCTAACCGTAGCCACAGCCATGATCTTTTGTGAAAGGAACAGCACAAATCCCAGTACATTGGAAAGCAAGATTCAAATGGGATAATGTTGTCCGACTCACACCAGTGAATAAACGTATTTGAACAATCTGCATAGGTGGACTTTCTGCCTAACAGAATGACACCAGCAACCTGATCAGGGAGATGAAGATATTTTCTGGCACTGCTCAATCTCCACATGGGCAGACTCGGTGCCTGAGGATTCTGGCATAGGACCAAACCATGTTGCTGTGAGAGCAGGCACATCTTACATGGCAGAGGAACAGGTGGCAGAATGCTGATGTCCGCAGAACAGCATATTAGATCCTTTGCACCCACACCTGGGGCAATGAGGATTACATCTGCTTGAAACTCCTGCAAATTGAACTGTTGGTAATGCGTGCAGCAAGACCTGAGACCAGCTGAATCTGCAGGCATCCTTCAAGGAGCCATTTCAAAAGGAACTGTCTGGCACAAAATTAAGGTA
This sequence comes from Pleurodeles waltl, assembly GCF_031143425.1. Classification (NCBI taxonomy): domain Eukaryota; kingdom Metazoa; phylum Chordata; class Amphibia; order Caudata; family Salamandridae; genus Pleurodeles; species Pleurodeles waltl. The sequence goes on from NC_090445.1 coordinate 376,197,155, forward strand.
ACTTCCCTTGCTGGGTTGTGGCCATCAATGGAAACCCCAATCTGGAGTACACTGCTTTTTTATAGTTCACGATGGAGCTTTCTCTCGTGGTCCTCCCGTGAGAGATGACAGAGCACCTGTTTTCATACTGAGAAACCTCCCAAGATGGTCTGCTACTGGGAAAATCACCAACTGCTGTACCCACTTCGACAGGAACTGCATTCCAACATATGGTCCACAACCCTCCAAGCTCTGTACATTGATATAATGGTTTTGTCTGACAGTGTTGTGGATCATTTTTAGTTTGCTTGGGTATAAGAGTTTAGCTTGCCTTTGGCTTGCAGGCCTGTGCCCTTTTACCTAGATTAACAAGCTGTGTTTTAATATTCATTTTAGCAGCACTTGCAGTTTTTGCATTTTATAAGAAATATTTTTATTTTATAATCAGTTGCCATTCCGTGAAAGCGTAATTATCAGTAATGTACGTATTGGATAGTGCTGATCCAAATATGAGCACACAATGTAACGCTTAGGTACATACCCACATCAGGATGTCTGCACAGACAATAACATGGGCCTTATAATAACACTCTGCATGGCCAGGTCATTAGAGGGGGTTCTATCCAGGTTATTCCATCCATACTGCATGTCACTTTGCAGCAGACCCCAGCCTTTTTGTCTCCACACCACCTGATTTCGAGAGTGGTAACAGGGGTTTGGGGCACTTCTCATGGACATGGCTTGGGAAGATTAAGTTTATCATACCTTGCTCTCTTTAGGGTAGGCAATACGCTGCAGGGAGGAATTTGTATATTCATGTTTATTGCAAAATGTTAGGATTGTTCATATTCACCTCACGTTTTCTCACAATCCTGATTTTGTCTATTGTCATTATCCCTATTATTGAGGCTCATGCATTTTATCACAGATTGCGATCTTTTCAATAAATGTATTGAAAACTGTTCTGCATCCTTTTTCTTGCCTGTGTGTGTAAGAGACTCATTTCTAATGAGAGAAAAAGGTATGACTTGTTGCCCCGCGATTCCCCTGAATGCAGAGTCCATGCGCTAGGCTGCCAGAAATCACCTTCACAGTTTATGTTTGGTGAGGTGCTGCTAGAAAGCTGGTTGGGTTGCCAACTGTTGAGGGAGTGACTCAGTCGCCTACAATCAGAGGTGCTGCAGTGTTCCCAATCCAGCAGTCTTGTAGAAATACAATGTTTCTGACAACAACAGAATATGAAGGTTACTTCCAGGATGGAAGGAAGAAATGCCTTCACTGCAGGATTGACCACATACACCTCGAGCAAATTTAGCAGTAGTTGCTGCTCCAACACGGACCATCAGCTCTGTAACAACATGTCACCCAGACGACCACACCAGCTCAATAATGAGGCATCGGTGAGCATGACAGCCAGTGGCTCCAGGGCTACTGAGTGGCCGATCCATTAAAAGGTTGGAACGGTTAATCTACCATTGCAGAGTTGGATGCACTGGGTGGAAGATCTGAGACAAAACGATCCCTAGATGCTGTTGTAGCTGTCAAGTTTTCTTCCTTTTAGATACCCTCTCTTCTTGAAATACATATGATACTTATTTTAATCTGAGTGACAAATTTGGAATACACATTTATTCATGTCATTAATTGCAATGCAATAATCAAGCCTTCTTGAATATATTTTTCTTATGTCTTCTGAATAGAGTTCCCTTTTCATTGGTTTTTGAATTGTGAACAGGACTTCATGGAAGCTAACAATTTCATTTCTCATTTATAACTATTAAACAATTAACACAGTTCCATGGAACTAAGTGAGAGGGTGCACCATGGCCTTTTCAGTTAATTGTATACTTTAAAAAAGATTCATCAATGATCATATATATTATAAAAACAGAGGACAGATTGTGACAGACAAGAAAGGAAATTTGTGCTAGAGGTTTGAGACAGGCCATGCAGAATCATACCACCTTCCTTTGCTAAAGGCTACGTGCGGGCACATTTGGCCTTCGCTTGGTGGGCTTATCGGCCTACCTGCCAACACAGACAAAAATTGCAGATGCTGTTATTTCACTGAAGATTGGCTTCATTGTTCAGACGAGGACTGTGTTTGTTATCCATCTTTGAAACTTGAATTAGGCTCTTTCTTTGGTAAAGATATTAGTTTTATTAGCCAAACAGATGAGGGTGAAACTGTAAATAGTTATGTAAAGAAAGCTTTACGATTCAACTAATATGTTACAATATTTTTACTGTCCACACTCCTGGCAAGCGTTGTGGTTACGGTTCTGATGATTGTTTTAGTGGTTACCATTCATACACTATGCACTAGGATTGGATTTTGATTTTAAAATAAATCTTTAAGAACCTTTAACATAAATCTCTCGTTTCTTAGTGTTCTTGAGTATGCCTTTCCATGACAAAAGAAGGTTTGTATTCCACTAATTACCCCTGAAATATTTATCAGGATTGTTTGTTACCTGAAGCACACCTCATTGCTCAGTGGAAAAGCGGTCCAACTAGCTTTTTTGTCACGGGGTGTGCACATTGACAAACACCTTAGTGCAGGGGGATCTAGAAAGCCTATCCCAGACCGTATTCTGCAAAATTGACAGAGAAAACATATCAGCACCAGTGAAGGGCCCTGATACACAAGGTCATGATATCTAGCACACACAAGACCTGCAGAACTGGGATCAGAGTTTAAGGATCTGATGTACGACCATTACAGACTGCGACTCTCAACGTGCATTTTTTTGTGAGTCGCAATCTGTAATGTACAACAGTGTACAACAAGGACCTGCCTCATTAATATTCATGAGGCAGGTTGCAATTTGCGACCCATTTGTGAATGGCCACACTCACAGGGATGGTGACCTGCTGGGGTCAGCAAACCACCATGTCTGTGACTGCTTTTTCAATAAAGCAGTTTTTGTTTAAATCTAGCCCGTTTAAAAGAAAACGGGATGCATTTCAAAATAAAAATGAAAACTTTTCTTTTCATTTTTTCAGAGTAGGCAGTGGTTTACTCTGAAAAAATATTTTCACTACCATTCACAAAGGGGAAGGGCCCTTCAAGTTTGAGAATGGTTTACTGTGTTTGTTTTGCGACTACATTCACTGTCACAAAATAATCATACATGGGCCTGCCAATCGCAATTAGGAAGGGACGTCCTTGGAACGCCCCTTTCTAACTGCGAGTCCCAATCCCTATTTTATGAGTCAGTAACAGGATGCTGACTCGCAAAATAGGGATGTTACATTGTACAAGGGCATTTTGCGGTCACAAATGGAAAAATTCGCCTTCTGTGACTGCAAAATTGGTTTGTACATCAGATCCCAAGTCTGAGACCTCAGAATCATCTCCCAAATAGCCACCATCCTCTTTGGAGGAGTAAAGGTGCTCCTACTAGTTATGTCTAACACCGCCCCTACAAAGATAAACATATGTATGGGAGTAGAGGTGTGACTTCTGGGGGTTGAGGGTAAAGCTCCAATCACAGAAAGGAGTGGGGACTCTGCCATCACCAGACAGTTTTAAAATTACAGAAATACGTGGACTCTTGGCTAATGTACTGAAGCCAGCAGAATGCCCAATACTTTCGCAAAGAAGTGTGGCGTGGTCATCAGTTCAAACAGTAACTGATCATATCAGGATACCAAGGTGAACTTCAGGTAACATCTGTTGGCAGGGAGAATCTGAAAATGAAAATAGGTGTCTTGAAGGCCCACTGAAACCAACCAATTTCCTGCACTCTGGGCCAGCAAAAAGTGGCTCAGAGATAACATCTTGAACTTGCCCTGCAAATGAACAAGGCAGAAGGTGAAGGTCCAGGACGAGTCTCAGACCTCTGTCTTTCTTGGGAAGTAAAACTAAAGGAAATGTCCCTTTCTTCCTGAGGCACCCTTTGTTTAGCAGGGCAAGGACTTTAGCCTGCAAAACCCAATTCGTAATTCATGTTTCAAAGATGGATAACAAGCATACATCTCATCTGAACAATTAATCCAATGTTCTAAGAAATAACAGCATCTGTTATTTTTGTCTGTATCGGCAGGAAGCAAGCGTGTTATTGTGGAGGAGAAGGAAAGGACACAGCCCTTGCAACTTTGCTGAATGACCCAGAGATCCATTACGACTTTATCCTAATTGGTGCTAAAATTAAAGCCCCTCCCCGACTGGAAATTGCTCATTTAAGGTGAGCCCCTTCCACTTCCGTTCTTTGGGTAAAGTGATCACAAACAAGCCAAGGCACCTACAATCAGTATAGAGGACAAAGCTGTCAAACCATCCATACAGAGAATCAGTTCATGACCAGAATTACTACTCAAACAGCTGTCAAAGCTGCCATACCTTACTGGAAACTGGCAGGCAAAAAGTGGGGTGCATCCCAGTCACACTCTCAAGGAAACACACCTGACTTTTCAATAGTGCTCTCTCCACTATACCCCTAGCCAGGCCTTGGTGGGAATAATCTCTTGCTTTTCTCCCAAATGATTGAAATGTATACACCTACAGTTAGGTACTTCTGATTGTGATGTTCACACACACACCCCCATACACCCTAGAATTCACTCAGAAACAGTCCTATCACCAACCCAGGAAAGAACAACTTCTGTAGCAATGAGAACTTCAGTAGGGAATTCCTCTATTCAAGGGAACAATCTGAAAGGTACAAAGGCTAAAAACAAATCTGGGATTCCACTTAAGATTCTTCAGAGTGAAGAAGAAAGCAGAGGAGAATAGAGGAAATCCTAGATCTCAGACAATTCTGCAAGTTCATGAAGAAAGTCCATTTCAATAGGCACCCAGCAAGAGATCCTTCTGTTGCTACAGAAACGTGTTGCTCATCTCCCTGAAACAACAGGATGCCTACTTCCACATACCCAAACATTCGAACCACAAGCAATACCTATGATTCTTTGGGGCAGGTAAAGGTTACAGTAGAATGAAAAGCGCTGTTCTTCGTCATCTTCATGTTCATCATACTGATTATGTTGATCATCTTTGCCTCCCCACTCTTCTGGATTAGTGTCACAATCGGTAAACTGCTGGTCTTTCTCTCCACAACTGTAGGCGTAGTGTTGGAGGTGGTGTTGGCAGCCCTTGAGAAGGTGGTAATGGAGGTCTAGGTAGCTGTGGTGGTGGTACAGGAGTTAGGCTTTCTGTATTCCTCCTAGACACCACACACAATGGGAGCTTAGGTGTTACTTAATGGGCCATCCCTGGTGGGATGGGAGGGAGGACCTGGGTCCAGTCTCACTTATACCTGAATAGGCTGTGTCCTATCTCCACACAAAGAGCAGCCTAACCCCAGCAGTTAGTCTGGAACCAAGGCAGGGCATCTATGCACTTCAAAGGCCTGCCCCTAGACATTTCTCCCCACTTCAATTCACAAATGTGTATAAAAAAGTACCTCAGACATCACCATTTCAGTACACTTCTGTGCCTGTGAACACTCTGCCACAAAAATGGACTGCTGTGCTACTGAAGGGACTGTTACTGTGCTGGATTACTACTCCAAAGGAACTGCTGTCTTGCTGTGATAACATGCTGCCTGCTGGCCTCTTGCCTGGGGAGAAGGAACTGGACCTGCAACTTCATCTTGAACCTATGTCCCCAGACTGACTCAAAAAACTAGTCTGCTGGCCTCCTGATCTGAGCCTCAGGGACATATCAGGCTCTCCGCAGCTTCTGGACCCATCTTCAATGAGTAAATCACCCCCAAGGGCACCTTTCACATCCTGGGCCTTTGGTGTGGCTCACAAGCTCTTTAATGCAAGCTTTTGGTCTCTTCTCGAATGTGAATGGGCAAGTTCACTCCATACTGCGCCGCTCACATGGAGAATCAGCGCAAGCTGTCCTCTTCGCACAGTAAGCATTGTCTGCCCACCTAGATCCCCAACACTAGGCTCTAATCTGCCTGTCTGTGATGCCCGACTTGTTCCTCGCGCCATGCCAACCATTGCCAATGACGCTCTCCTTGTTCCCGGCTAGCTTCTTTCACAGGAAAGAGACATTTGGCATAAAACTTGGGAAAGTAAGACTTCAGCAGGACTAATCTGGGTCTGTTTCCAACCCACGCTCTATCGCGTTTCAGCCTGAACATCTGAATTCAACTCGGTGCAGCACAACCAGATAGTCGCAGTTGGCACTTTATGCTTTAGGTGCTATTTTGCAGTATATTCTTTCACAAACTCATAACTCTGGTTCTACTGATTGGAGTTTTGACCCCCTTGGTCTTGTTTTGTCCATTAAATTAAGCTCTATTTTTCTAACGTTTTTATGTGTTTTTTTCACTGTTTTCCTGCTGGAAGTGTTGCACAAATACTTTACACGTTGCTTAAAAGTTAAGCCTGACTGTTCTGTGCCAAGCTACCTGGGTGTGACAACAGATTAATTTAGGGTTCCTTATGCCTTACCCTAAGATTCAGGATGCTTCTTGACCAGGGCTCACACCCCAGTCAACGAGTAACCCAATTTATAATAATATCTATGATGATATCTAAGCTCATAAGGTGCTTGAAATCACTTCTGCATCATTCTGGTGGAAGATGTTGAGGAGTTTGGTGGGTCATAGAAACGTACTCCAATGGAGCCTCAACAGGCAAAACTCCATATCCCTTATCTTTTTATTCCAGTATGTAGTGAATGTCCAGCTAAGTTGGGCTGTAAATCTTGTCTGAAACATCTTCCTGCCAAAAATCCCACTTCATTGCAGAATCCAGGCTGCGTACTGGTAAATGTGTTGACACCTTCAGCAGTAACTGTGAATAAGACACTGGCCCTGCTGTGGTGACAAAAGCATATCAGCTGTTGCCGATGGGATCGCTGACTGCATTGCTTATTGGTACTGTATATAGTGGTGGTGGTGTCATAGACGGGGTCCTCAGCAGGGGTGGATTAGTCATTGACTGAGTTGTCATCATTGACTGAATGGTCCCAACAGGGTAATTTTGCTGTACAACAGGATGGCCGTCACTGGTGTGGTCCCTCTTTCCCTGCCCTTTTGTGTCTTCGAAAGGAATGTCTTGTAGATGTTGAATGAGAAGCCAATGCAATAAATTTACTGAAACTGCAGGACATCTGCGTAGACCTTTCTCTAACAACAGGATGAAAAAGATTTGAAGAGACGCTCTCTCATGTTCTGTTATCTGAGAATCTTTTTCCAGATCCCACTTTTAGTGAAAAGCAGAATAAAAGAAACATCAGTGGAATTCAATGGATTGGTTATGGGCCTATTTTGTCACCCCCAGAAACACAATCTTGTTGATTTGTATGTGACACCACAACAGTGGCAGCTGGTCCCTGCAAACGTGTATTGAAAACAATATCTCTGGATTTAGTTTAAAGCCTAGTAAAATGTCTAACATGAATAAAATCAAAAGATTTACTATCTATTATAAATTAAGTATATCATGAAATGTCCTGAGGCCCTCAATCATGCAAGTTGATATTCAAATTGCCTGGATAAATGTGGCAGCATGAGTAAGTGACTGAATAGGGAAACTATACACTAGCCACAACAAACCAGCAATGAAAGCAGACATCAGAAAGCAGGGGGGAGACCAGGAGGACAGGCAAGTACAATTTCACAAAAAATGATAACAGGCATAAAGCAGGTGGTATATAGTGGATGAGTCAGAAGGTAAAGGAAGGCCACCCATTTAGCAAGTTAACAATAATGGTCTTTATTTAACATTGCATGATCATATAAAGACTTCTCAAAGAGTCCTCACCATTTCCACTACTTCGACATCCGCCTCGATACGTAAATGGTATAGAAAAGTTGCCAGGTCCTTTTTCATCTGAATGCTGTTATCTTCCATCTGTGCCACAGTGAAGATTCGAATTTTGCACTTTCGCCATACCTTAGACATTTAGGGATAAAGTATTATTTCAAATGAAAGAAAGATTATTCTGTAGTTCTTTAAAAAGATAATTACATCAAGGTTCATTTGTGAAAGCATATCTTCTGGGAAGTTCTGTAACCGTGAGGCATAGAGACAGAAAAAGTAACAATGTAAAAACAGAGCACATGAAACTTAAGGCGTACTTCGTACACTCAAGCGCTTATCCTCACAATGTCCTATGTGAGTGACTGGAAACTGTCATTACACAACAAAGAGGATGTGGATCTCATAGTGCTCAGCCTAGTAACTGGCTCATTAAATATTGCTAATGTAGTTACAATGTGTTACAATGAAGCCGATATTGTCATCTTGCCCCTCCTTTAATGTCATATGCAAACTGGCAAAACAGTGAATCTTTTGAAAAACGTAGGGCTGTCAGGTATTCTAAAGCCTGATCTTCCAAGGGATATGTCACTCATTTTCACCACAAAAGATTTGTTTTCTCCGTGTCCCCTCAAAAGCTGTGGGTAGGACAGCATCATTAAACAGTGACTCAAGTAGCCCAAAAGCACGAGTGCTCACCTTGTGCTGCTTTAGCAAGAAGGGAAGCAGCATCAGCATGCCACCATCATGCACAATCCACCAAACATCTATGTTTCCTTCGGCGAATGGGTCTGAATTACAAGGGAAGAAGGAGGTGTTCTTGGCCACGAGGAGGGCATGACGTGCTGCTGTTGTCACTCGAACAGTACCTGCAATGCAAAATTTGGTTACAATCCATACACAAAAGGAAGAGATGAACAAGTTCCTTTTGGTAATGATCTTTCTGTTGGACCTGCAGATTCCTCACCTTTTGAATTTCTCCCAGATTCCAAAGAGGATCCGGAACTTTAAAATCAACTTTTCTCGGATGCCGATAGGTGGCACCACTGGTTCTGTGGTAAGCCTGCACGATTCATAAAAGTGACGACCTAAGCCATATAATTGTGCCACCCCTGCGCACTCTTCATGTTCTCAGACGCAAGTCAACTGTGCAAGATTGTAGTGTAAGAGTATGAGAAATCTAGGTTGGGGCCTTTAAAGAGCCCTAAATGATAATTCTTCAGAACATGGAGGAGAGAGGGCGGTGAAGAATCTGCAGTTAGGGAACTCACCAGAAAAAATATCACCAAAGGCAACTAACTTCTTTTTCTGATGGATACTTCTAACGGAAAGTCTCATCTTTTGAACAGATACCAAAGATATATCTTTGAAAGGTGGAAAAGAAGAGTCTGTACTGTGCCTCGGTGTGGACTTGGTTGTTGACACAGTAAACCCCTGATGAAAGTGAAAATGGGTGCCAATGTTCCAGCCTACAAAATGTTCAATGCCGAAACACCTCCTGCCAAAACTGTAGTGGCAGTCTTGGTGGAATGAGACTGAAGGCCCTAGAGAGGCTCAATTTCAGCCAAACTGTAGCAGGTTTTAATATGCAGGATGATCCAATTAATTTAAATTCACTTCTGGACCATCTTCCTCTTCTAAGGACTGGCAAAGCGAAGAAATATGTGAGCATCTATCAGGTGCTCCTTTATGGGCTTGATGTGGAAGCAAATAGCTATTCTAGGGTGAGGGTTGAGGTAGATCTAAGAAAGAAGGGAGAATGATGGACTGTCTCACATGGAAAATGGATACCACCTATGGCAGAAAAAAGGTGCAAGTTCACAGAAGCCATTTATCTAGAAAGAAGGTGGGATAGGGAGTTTTTTTTTTTTTTTCATAACTTTTTATTGAAGTTTTGGGTTTACACAACAGACGTGTAACAGAAGCCGAGATCATTAATACATGTTGTATGGAAACACAGATCATATATGGCTACATGAGCAGTAAAAAAGACTTGATAAATGAATTTTAATTGCCCAACCCTATGCTAAGTAAACAGAAGAATAAAGAGGGAAAGGATAGAAAGTGAAATGAGTAGGAGAAAATAATCTGGGGGCTCTAGACTGTGCTGGGGGAGTTTCGGTACATCAGCAATTTGATTGTAGTATCAAAGTTATTTTGAGGTGTGCCTGGGAGGGAAAGATGTGCTGTCTTTGGTGGGTTAACCAGTACCAGGTATTTATCATTGTTGATCCACAGGTCCTTGTCAGCTGAGATCCAGGAGCCCTGGGTTGAGAGAATGGAATAACCACCCCTAATATATCACAACCACTCCCACAAGGAGTTGCTAGAGGCATTTCCCAGTGATTTTCAGGTGGATAGGATAGCTTTGTGGGCAAGAGTAAATAGTAGATCAGCTAAGAGAAGATCTTGTCTCAGGTCAGAACTGTGTGCAGGATGATAGGTGTCGAATAAGGAAAAGGAGAAAGACCTGGGAAGTTTAGTTTGTAGAATATCTTCAATAGTGTCATGAACTTTGGTCCAAAAATTGTGTAGAAGGGGGCATTTGGATAACATGTGAAGGCAAGTCTGCATGAGGTGCGTTGCAGCTCCAACATTTGTCATTGTATGAGAAGCCTAGAGTTGCAAATCGGTGTGGGGTAAAGTGTGTTCTGTGTAGGATGTGTAGTTTGGTTTGTATAAGGTTTTGGGTTATCTTTTTGGAGAACGGGGAGGACCATAACCTTTCCCAGTTAATATTTGAGGGTTTGGGTAGCCCATCTCGAGTCCAATCGTTTTGCCATTTCTGTTGTGTAGATAGACAGAATGAGTTGGAAGTAAGCTTGGTGTATATTTTGGAGGCTGTGTTTCCACCCTTCTGGAGAAATGACAATAAGGGTGGGAGGGAGGTGTGTTTAGAGGGAGAAGCCTTATGTTTAGAGATTGCAACCTTCAGTTTAAAGAAGTCATAGAAATGAGAGGAGGGAAGGTCAAATTGTCTTGAGAGTTCAGAAAACAGACAAGATGTTTTTTTTAAACTTAGGTCATTTGTTAAGGTGATACCTTTCACCTTCCAAGAGTTGCTAATAGGGCGTTTTGGGTCAAATTTAATGTCTTTATTTAACCAAATTGAAGATTGCAGGGAGTGTCTAATTTTTGCTTCAGAAAGGTGGCTATCGAACTGTAATAGCCTGTGCCTGGTGTGGTTTAAAATGATATTATTAAAGGCAGGATGGTTTTTGTTAATAGTAGACATATCAGTGGGAGGCCGTCTGTTAGTTGCTGCTCCAGAGAAAGCTAAGGTGGGGTGAACTCAGGGTTTCTAGAAAGCCATTTTGCCCCTTGAGCGGATAGGAAATCAAGCAGATATTTGCTATAGTCTGAAAGGTTCCCCCGTCCAAGTGTTTGATAACTGAGGTTTTTTAAGGAAATCTGAGGTCTTTGAGTTCCAGAGGAACTTTTTAGTTAGGCGGTCTAGATTTTGAAAGAATTAGTCTTAGCATAATACGAGGGACCAATTCAATAGATAATTAACAACTGGAATGACGACCATTTTTATGGATTCTAATTTGCCCCACCAGGTCAGGAATTGTGGAGACCACTTGTCTAGGCATTTCTGCACTTTTTGTGGAACTAAAGATTAATTGTGGCGAACAGATTTGGGAAGGCTGGCATTAAATTCAAGGCATAGGTTTTTGAGGAATTTTGGTTGCCAAGCTACGCCAGATGTACCCAATACCTCTTTGGTGCAAAGAATGTCTAGTGGACAGACCTCAGACTTATCTTTATTGAGGGTATATCCAGATGCAGCCAAATGAACATATTTCTACCTTTGGTAACGATTTATCTGGGAAAGACATATTCTAGTTGCAGATTCCTTACCTTAGAATTTCCCCCAGGCGTCATACTGGATCCGGAGATTTTTCTTGAAACAGTATCCTTGTGCGCCATCAGGTGGCGTCAGTTGACTCCACATCCGTCGTTGGCATTGTGGTCGCCATGATGACGTCAGGGTCGTACATAGGCGCCGCCTCTGCAACATCAGTCTCTTTTCATGGCTTTCCACGACAAAGCGTGAAGCCATGAAGAACAATGAAAATGGTGCGCCACAGCTAATGCCCTGAAAAGGGAATCCTTGTTAATAGAAATCAGTTTGCAAGTGGGGAGGATGGGTGGATCGGTAAGGATAGAGATTTCTAGTTGCAGATTCCTTACCTTAGAATAGATACTCAAGCAGTACCATCCTCGGTGGTAGGCTGCGAACCAAGATCATACTAAAACGTCCTGCAGAACCGAACATCCAAAGAAGCTGTCTCTGCGGACCTTACTGTCCAGGCGGTAAGGTCTTGTGAACGTGTGCAGCGATGCCCACGTTGCTGTCTGGCAGATATCCAGGACAAGAACTTTGTGTGCTAAAGCTGTGGAAGTAGCAGTTGCTCTTGAAGAGTGAGCGAGCAAGCCCTTAGGGGTTTAGTACTTTGCCAAAGTGTAGTACAGCTTGTTGCAAAGTAGTACCCATCACGAGATGGTATGCTTCAGCACCGCCTTCCCTTTCTTTGCACCCACATACCCAACAAAGAGTTGATTGTCTACTCGGAAATCTTTAGCACGATTGAGGTAGAGCACCAACGCTCTTTTTAAATCCAGACAGTGGAGTCTCTTCTCTTCCCGAGAAGGATGTGGGGTGCGTAAAACGTAGGCAGAGTGATGGATCGGCCTACATGAAAAGGCGTAACAACCTTGGGAAGGACGGCGGCCCTGCTATGAAGCACCACTTTGTCAGGGTGAACAGACAAAAAATGGGGGTTTAGAAGAAAGAGCTTGAAGTTCTCTCACTCTGCGAGCAGATGTGATGGCAACAAGAAATGCAGTTTTAAGAGTAAGGAGCCGCAAGGGACAATTGTGTAACAGCTCAAAAGGGGCACACATCAAGTAAGTGAGGTCCAGACTGAGGTCCCACTAGGGCATAATAAATGGAGTTGAAGGAAACAAATGGGTGAGTCCCTTAAGGAATCTACTAACAATAGAAGATTTGAAAAGGGAAGGTTGGTCTGGCAATCTCAGAAAGGCTGAGATAGCCGATAAGTAACCTTTAAGGGTGCCCAAAGCAGAGCCCATCTGGGCTAAAGGAAGGATGAACAAAAGAGCCTCAGAGAGAGGAGCAGAGAAGGGATCAACAGACTTGTTGGTACACCATGCCACAAATTTATAACAACAACAGGCGTATACCGTTTTGGTGGAGGGACGTCTGGCTGTCAAGATAACGTCACAGACTTCGGGCAGATGGTCAAAAGCTGTCAACTGCTTCCGCTCAATCTCAACCCATGAAGGCAAAGACTGGACAGGTTCAGGTGGAAGACCGTCCTCTGTTCCTGATACAAACGATCCTCCCAGAGGGGCAGTCTGACTGGAGGATCTGTGGCCAAGCTCAGTAGCTCTGGATACCATACTCTCCATGCCCAGTCCGCAGCCACAAGGATTACTTGGGCCTGGTCGTTCTTGATCTTCTTCAGAACTCTGGAAAGAAGTGGTATAGGCGTAAAGGAGGCCTGAGTTCCACTCGAGACGAAAAGCGTAGCTGGGTGAGAAACTCCAACGCGCAAAACAGCTGACATTGCGTGTTCTCTGCAGAGGCAAACAGATCTAACCAAGGCTCTCCCCACTGCTGAAAGAGACCACACGCCACCTCCGGATGGAGATGCCATTTTCCATAGACTATGTATCGACCTCAGAGCGTCTGCTCTGGTGTGCATAGAGTATGTGTCTGGCACATCAGGGTATGACGATGTGCCAGCCACATACAGCAGTGCAGAGCCTCTTAATAAAGGGTCCAGGACCCTCCGTCCTGTTTGTTGCAGTACCACATGGCGGTAGTATTGTCCGTGAACACCTGCACCACTTTCCCTTTGAGAGAGGTAAGGAATTTCATCGGCATACACTGCTGTCTTGAAGGATTTGTCACCAATATTTATGCCTCTAGAGTTACTTTTGTCATTATGGGAGTATAGGAGCGGTTCGATGACTAGCAGGAAGAGGGCTGGCGATAGCCTTGCACCGTACCTTGTTTGAGTTGGAATGGGTCTGACAGGACTCCATTAGATTTTGTTTGTGGTGCTGGGATCAGAATACAGAGCCATTACCATTTTTATGAATTGCTCACCCAGACTGAAGCTTGATAAGGGTCCATCTCAAAAAGGGCCAAGCAAACTTATCAAATGCTTTTCAGCATCTATTGCTATAGCGGCTACAGGGGAATTTTTGGATTTGGCTATTTGAAGGACATGGCCAAGAAGTCCAATGTTGTCATTAGAAAGTCTAACTTTGAGAAAGCCGGCATGATAAGAGCCAATATGTAGGGAGAGTAATCTTTCAATGCATTTGGTCAGTATTTTAGCATAAAGCTTACAGTCTAAAATTGATAAGTGAGACTGGGCTATAATTTTTGGGGTGAGTGTGGTCTTTGCCTTCTTTGGGGATAAGGGTTATGATGGCCTCAGAAGTGGTGCCTCCTATGTGTCCTGTTTTAGTGTATTCATGGAAGAGGAGTAGTACTGACTTACGTAATTCCTTGTTGCCTGTACACAGTTGTATCGATTTACATTTCATAACCCATTGGCCTGCCCTAGTGCTCAAGTTTTTATTGTATTCATATTTTTTCTGGTTTAAGGTGTCTAGACTAATGATGCCTTTTTCAGTGTGGTCTCCAGTTGTTTTATTTCGGTTTCTAGCTTTCATAATTGTGCATTCATAGATTTGTAGGTCTCTGCGCTGGTTCCTGTTATTACCCCTCTAATAGTAGCCTTAAAGGTGTCCCATGGTGTCAGGGCGTAGGGTGGGGCAGTCATCAGGGAACTTTTCATGAAAGAAGTTTGAAATAACGGTACTGAACTTGTCATTGTTGGTTTTGCCTTTCAAGATATCTGGATTGAGCCTTCAGGACCTGGATTTACGAGGGTTGTGCCCCCAATCCAATGAGGTTAGTATGGCTGAGTTGTCAGAGATTAGTCTGGGTTCTAAGGTTGTGTTGGATATCCTTCTTGCCAGGTTATTAGACACCAAAATATGGTCAATTCTCAAAAAGAATTGATGAGGAGCAGACCAAAAGGTATAGTCCCTTTTGTCTAGGTTTTGTATGCACCATGTGTCTACGAGAGTAAATTTGGAGCATATTTTATGTAGGCGTTTGTGTGATGGTGAGTTTTTAATTTTGGCTCAAGCTACCATCAATTGTAGGGTCAAAAGCTACGTTAAAATCACCTCCCATGATCAGTCTTGAATCAATGGGGAGATTTAAAATCAGTTTGTCAGTGTTTTTCCAGAAATTTACGTCATTAGTGTTTGGGGCATAGATGTTCAGTAAGTATAATTCTTTGCCTGATTTGACTAGTTTATTAAGTATCCACCTCCCGTTCTCGTCTACTAGTGTATGTAAGCATGATTCCTGCTTACTTAGTGATAATGGGGATAACACAGGTTTTTTTTTTATGTGGGCTGGTGAACCAATGACCTCCGAAAACCTAGATGCTTCAAGTAAAGGTACACCCGATTAGGCAAGCTTGGCTTCCTGGAGGAGAATTAAATCACATTTAGATTTGTATGTATATTCAATGATTTTCCTTCTCTTAACTGGGTAGTTCAGCCCGTTGGTGCGGAGGGAGAGGATATGTAGGTTGTCATCTTTTGTCATAAGGGAGAACAGAAGAGGCTCCAGACACATGAGTAGTGAGGGAAGGCATGGTATGCTTCCTTTCGGGAAAATCCCCTTTTGATATTTTATATTTTTGTCAGGGTACACTCAGGGTGCATGTGTTTTGTACATGTCTGCTACATTTGGAGGGTGATTTTGGCACAGCTGGGGCAGCATAATGGTAGTCACCAGCGGGAGATGGTAAAAGAAAAGCAGGGAAAAGAAGAGTGAGGAAAGAAGAGAGAAATAATAATGAAACTAAAGTAAATAGTGGGAGCTCACCCACTACCCAACACCAGCCCACCCTACCCATTACTCCCTCCCTCCTCTATCCGTGTTGAAAGGTACATGGAACTGGGAGAAGGAGACTACACGTCCCCATCACACCACAGTTGGGCTAACAAATGACAATGAGCTGGAGAAGTAGCTGAAGTAAAAAAACTGTGAGTGCTGTTGAAGGATGGAAACTAGAATGACATCAATTTATAGAACATTTTACAGAGAAACAGTCTGCAAAACCGGTTTACAGAATTTCTAAAGTTTTCCTATTGTGATGCCAATAGTCTCATTATCATAACATTAGTGACACAGTCTACCAACATTAGAAAAGTGGCAGTCAAAATGACAGAGTGAGCCAAACAAAGAAATTTTGTAGCAACATCTTTTTGACTCAACAATTAGCAAACATCATCGTGTACCATCATTCAGCTATTGTCCATTGCAGCAATCCAAATTCCCTAGTTTTCACAATTCTTAGGGAAGCCAAAGAATCTTATGTTTCCCCTTCTATTTCTGTCTTCCAGTTCGGCGATGAAATGTTGCATCTGGATTGAGGATTTCTGGAGGGAGCGGAGGTCTTTTTTTGTAAAGAGTGATGTGTCCTCCAGGTCGCTAGGTTACATAGACAGGTTGCACGCTACCATGGCAGGGAGAATCAAAGCAGCTTGGCTACAGTTGCGTCAGGGGAGGCGAGAGAGAGAGAGAGAGGACTGCTGACCATCTGAAGCCCACAGTCTCTGCCGCCACCATGCCTTCTGCATGGGTTGTGCTGCAAAAGCTTTGTGCTGGCGGTCTTATCACATGTGGGGGCCGAATCTGGCAGTAGGTGAACTTCTGAGAGAATTGATGGTCTGGAAATAGTAAACCTAAATGCAGGCAGTTCTTAAAAGTGCTCCAGTGTGGAGTCAGCTTTCCACCAAACAGCCAAGAACTGTCAAATGGCATATCCATAAGGGATAAGCGCATGCCACAGGAAAATCATCCTGTGGTGCACACCCAAGAGCAACACCTGATAATGACAATGGTGTCCATGGCACAGTCCATGCCTCTTGTGTTCAGACTTACAGAGTAAATATATTTATCTGCATTCTGTCTGTCTTGGGTTGTTTGAGTGAAAGTTCTTGAAGTTGTCAAGGATGGCAAGAAAGATCTCAATGGTCATATCCTGCAAGGCATGCAAGTAGCATCCTTGAAGGCAGGTGGTGTTCATGGACATCAGTGCCATGCTGGTTGAGGAAAAGCCTATTTTGCCAAATGCATCAATGTGCTTCAACTTTCTGTCCAGAGGCGCAATGGGAAATACATTGGGGTTTACCTTGTTGGTGGAAGCCTGAACCACCAAGCTCTCAGGAGTTCGGTGCTTTTCAGGGAGGCTGGGTCCACTAGGGCAGGTCTATGGCATCTAACCACCTAATGACTTCGAGGGGGGAGCCAAATACAGTGTGTACCTGACTGCCATCAATGTTTCTGTCAATGCCTTGTTAAAGACATTATGGGCTCCGACACAGCAGGACCCGGCTGTAAGATTTTATGTTAGTAGATTTGCCTAATGGCACTGTGGGGCAGTTGCTGTGATGTGTTTTGGGTCAAGTCTAATGTCTGGGAGAAAATCAAAAGGCAAGGAATCTGATTAGAAGTATCCCTCAAAAAACTTTATCATCAAGGGCAGAGGAGAAGCTATCTTCACTGAAGTCACTAAAAATAGAATTGTCCTGCTCACGTGCAGGAATCTGGAACAGACTATTACCAAAAATACAACAATCACATAAATGGCAAAAACCTTATAGATGCAAATGCATAACCCAGCCCTGCAGTGTATTAAAGGCAGAGTTTACTGAATTTTGAAAGTTTTTCTTCTTTTAAAATGATCTCTAGTTGAAAACATTACTTCAGAAAATAATGTGTAGCATAACTATCACACTGTAGTCCGATGCACTCTTCAGAATATGTCCAGAATTAAGGGAAGACCAGCCAACTATGTAAAGATTTAAAAAAATTAAGACACTGCTCTACCAGCCTACCAATTCCATCTGATCCTGTACTGGCATTTGCCGTAGACTGTTAGTTTCTTTGGTTGTATTTTTACTGAAATTCTAGGGAAATTTTCCAGACTTTAGGGTTTATGTTTTGGTAGTTTCAAGCCAGGGTGCAGAACTAAGATTGCACTGCATCCTTCGGCACTGCACGATCTTCATTGATAGCCAAACACTCTAATTGAATAGCAAGCTCATAACAGAACTCCACAACCTGAAGTTTCCAGAAAACTAAGATAAGAACAGAAAATACTGATAATGTAGTGAGAAACAGTTTTTAACAGACTTTCAATCCAGAAAGGATTGCATTGAATCATATTTGGAATACTAACTTAAGCAGTATTGTCTTGTGAAGGTATAGACTGACTTCCAGGTCACAGTCTTGCAGAATTAAGATATGGGGACACCATGAAGCCATGCAGTTGTAACTACTTTACCCCTTGTTCAATGAGCTTTAGACCTGTAAACTAACTGGTCACATTACACTAAGAAAGAGACAATTCATGAAGAAGCAGTTTGTTTGGATTTTAACATACCCATTCATTTTTGGCCACAGTTAAACAACTGAGACATTTTTCTACTTTTCGTAGACCTGTCCAAGTAAAACTGTAGGACTCTTCTTATGCGTAATAGTTATAACGAATATTTTATTGGGGACACTGGATTTAAAAAAGAAAATACTGGTAAAAAGGTAGACTCATATAAAAGTGGAAATCTAAAACTACTTTTGGTAGATAAGGGTGAGTTCTCAGTCACTATCGGAATAAAACACTGTGCAAGGTTCCTGTGCAGAAAGGGCTTGGATCTCACTCACAAACGATGGCAATAAGAGATCTATTCACTGACAGATGTTGCAAAAAAGCTTTAAGTATAGGCTCAAAATGGGGTTGACATAGATTTTGATAGAACCACATTCAGCTCGCAAGTAGGCAGAGATCAATTTGTGCCGCTGTTTGCCAGTGCTCAGAACCAGAACGTTATTCTTAATGCCAGCACTTAGTTATGAAACTCCACCACATGGTGGTGTTGTCTATTTGTAAGCACATTAGTTTAACAATAAATGTACATACTAACAAATTCTGGAGCATCCAGGCCATTCTTACACCTTTGTGTGACCTGGAATTGATTGTTCAAAGTGTGTCATCTGTAGGAGTATGATACTTAATAAATAAGTGTTCATACTGGCAGGTCCAGTTGGTAGCGCAAATTGAGCGATACATTGTGCCAGCCACTTATTTTTTGTTGTTTTACAAACTAGGCCATGCAAGTAGGTGTGGGTGTCCAAACCGAATGGCTTCTTTTTAAAAATCTTTTATGACTGGAGTTGTGAAAAATTAATTTTGTGACTGTTTTTCCATAAGGAGTAATAGCTTCTAACTATACCTTAATCACTGAAAAGTGAAGTTCCAACTTGCCCAGCTGCAGTGTAAGTAGGACAGTGCTGCTTCCTGTTGACATGGTATGGGTATAACCGTCACATTGTCCCTGTCCCTCCCGGGCACCTGTGACACCTACTATCCAGACCCCTTCCTTCAAACGTTTATATGGATGACTATTTTGGGACACTTAACTCACAGGAAACCATTATGTATCTTGAGATGTATCTTGGAGGGAATATTTGTTATCTGAACTGCTGTCATGCATGTACATCCATCTGATGTCCCTTATTCTTTTTACTCATCGAAATGTAACTAACGGTTATATTAACATTTATTATATTTGACCAACACATTTACTGAATAAAACTCAATATTTTTTATTTTTTTATTTAAAGAACACATATGGATCTTGTGGTACATTTATTTACTTCATTAAACATGTCCTTATGGTCTTTGGGCAAATTTAAATGTCCATACTGAATGTAATCAAGAGCAATCCTTTCAAATTCAGATTCTGATGAACATTCACCATGCTAGGGTACTGCCTCTTTGCTAGATTCCAGGGAATCCCACTCTTGACTCCAATGAGTCCCCAGAATCTGTTGCAGTGGGTGCATGTACAATCTATCAGTTGAGATTATGAGTATGCATGTAGCCATGGACCCCGGCAAAAAAGAGACTTTGCAGAACAGATTCTCCACCAAAGGAAACACTTTTCCTTGCATGGTGTCAAACGTTCAGCCAAGTATGTTTTTATTTCTTAAGAGGAACTCATGTTGCGAATGATTTTTGACCCATACTGTTTAGGAGTTTCAGGGCTGTTTGAAAATCCTGTCACACACTCTGCTGGTTACTGGCCATGATTACCCAATCATACAGGCATAGACACATCTAAAAATCTGCTCTTCTTTAGATGTGCTGCAACCACTGCTGTGCATTTCAATACATTTCTTGGAACTTAACTTTAATCTGATGAGAATAACTCGCTAGGTAATTAATTTGGTGCACTACAAATCTCATGAGCGTTCTAAAGCTGTTGCTGAAGGGGATGTCGAAATATGCATCCTGCAAGTCCATGACCCATATAGAATCTCCCTTCTTGAATTATAGAAAAATTTGACGGAATACCAACATGCAGAATATTTCTTTCTTGAGATATTTGTTGGCTTTTCTGTGCTCTAAGGTCAGCGATCCTTGTTTGGGCTTTTTTCCTGCACTAAAAAATACCTCATGTAGATGCCTTTGGCATTTTTTCACAATTAACATTTCAGTCTCATTCTAGACAAGGTGGAACTGAAACTTGGGGGCCTTGTTTGGTGGAAATTAAGGAATTGTCTTTAAACGTAGAGCATAAACATTTTGCACAAAAGGCTGCACCCATTAGTTTTTGGTTAAGCTCTGCCATACGTCAAGGTGATTTGTAATGTTTCTTACCACAGTAAAGGGTCACATAGAATGGGAAGGAAATGGGAAAGTCGCTGGCAGGAGTTGCTGTGGTACTTATGCCCAAACTCTGGCAGATGTTGTTGGGACTAGGTACTCCAAAAGGTCCAGCATGGTTGGTACTGTTTTCACTGTTGAGCCTGTTGCTAGTGATGATGAGATTGCCAAAAAGGGTCTTGAATCCTCTTAGGCTGGTACAGATGGTAACTCCTTCTCCTTATATTTTTACTGGGCTTTGAAGAATGTTTATTTTTCCTCCACTGCACCACTGCTTTCAGTGTTTCTGCCTTGAAAAGCATCCTCTGTATCTCTTCATCCGTTTGAGTCCAGAACAGGAGCAAGCCTGTGAGGGGCATTCAATATTTTCACTTGTACATCATGTTTTAAATGCCAAGAGGATGTTCGTAGTGCTAGTCCCTGACAGTACTCGGATGCAGCCAAATTCACAGAGTCCAGGTAGATACCTATTACCTGGCTAAACAGAAGACAACCTTCATTAATTACCTCCAGGTAGCTTTTGCATCTATCTTTAGGCAGGTCATCTGCAAACATGCACATCGTTTCCCACTCGTCACAACACCCTCATAGAGTGAATGAGCTGTCTAATTGCAGAGATGTTGCAGCAATGCTGCAGATGTTACGTTGTAAGGTGTCCAGGCATTCGCTCTCTCGGTCAGGCTGCATTATAGTTGTCGGACAGAACGTATGTCCTTTTATCACCACTGAAACAATCATAGAATCAAGTTGAACATTGGTATGGAGATAAGGTGGGTCATGTTTCATGCATTATATTTCTTTAAAAAGGTGAGGTGTTGCTGCCTTTGTGTCGTCTGATGTAAGGATATTTTCATCAGCAAGCTCTTTGAAGCCTGGGAGTAGTGGCAGTTAGGGTCTGGACTGAAATACCTGTTAGGAAGTCTCCACTATACCAGACAATACTTTGTGGTACTTTGAATGGCATATTCAGTTTTGCTATTTAGAGTAACAACAAGGCCTGGAAGTTGTTAATATTCTCAATCAGTGATACACCAGACAAGGAGCTTGGGGATGGGCTATTAGTGTAGGACATTGAGGGACTCAAATAGGTTCCAATATCCAAATATTGTTACAGTGAAGGAGATGATGGTCTTTTCTTCTTCTGAGGTGGTTGATTTGTGGTATGCGGTAAACAGGTAGGACGGGTTTGAGGTGACAAAGCTTTAAGTGTGGGGCCAGGTGTGGTCTAGGTGTTGGAGGGATGATGTTAGTGGGCACCACAACACCTGTGGAGGTAGAGGCAAAAGTGGTGATTGCACTGGATCATCTTTACATATGTCAATGATCAGTGTTTCTTGGTTGGGCTGGAGAAGCTACAAGAGAGACAGAGAAGTTAATGGTAATCTCCTTGAAGTTAAACTCCTGTGCTTCAATGTTGATGTTCTCAGTCAAATGCCTCAAATCCAAGTGCCTCAATTTCAAAAGACATTGGCTCGATGCTACTGCTGTTGTTAATGCCAAATGGTGTGTCTTCTTCAATGTCAAAAATTGAAGGGACGGTTGAGATGCAGAATTTTCCCCCCTAATCTGTGGAGAAGATCCGGTCTGCACAGCCGCCTCTTGTGAGGTTGTTCTGACAACTGGAGGAGATCTGTGTACCAATATTGCCAAGGCCATTCTGGGGCTATGAGTATCATCCTGGTTTTGGACCTGTAAAACTTGTTGATCACCACAGGTATCAGGGGGATCGGTGGAAAAGCGTAGAGAAATGTCCCTGACCAGCCTATTAACAGGGCATTCCCCTTCGTCCTTGGTCGGTAGAATGTGGATGCGAAGTCTGAGCATTTTCTGTTGATGTGGTATGCAAACAGGTCTATTTGAGGACGACCCCACCGATGGAAAATGTCTGCTGCAACGTCATCGTGAAGCACCCAGTCGTGGGAGTCTAGTAGACTTCGACTTAGGAAATCTGCTTTTGAGTTTTGTTTCCCCGGAAGGTGGACCGCTGTGACTGACATTCTCCTCGCTATTAGCCAGTGCCAGATGACGAGAGACGAGACCTTGTTCCCCCCTGTCTGTTCAGATAATACAGCGAGATCATATTGTCTGTTTGGACTAAAATGGACTTTCCCTTGAGGGATGGAGCAAGAGACTTGAGAGCCAGATGGATCACTCTCAGTTCCAGCAGACTGATGTGGTAACTCTGTTCCTTTTTGGAACATAGGCCCTGTGCTTGGAGGGGCCCCATGTGAGCTCCCCAACCTTGTAGTGATGCATCTGTTACAAGGGTCTCCGAAGGAGGGATCTGGTAAAAAGGAACCCCCACCAACAGATGTTGACCGCGAGTCCACCACTGTAATGATGTCTTTGCTGCAGTTGAAAGGGTTATTGTGTCTTTCCATTTGGCTGTGAGTTGACTCCACTGATCCCCCAGATTCTCTTGAAGAGGTCTTGTGTGCTATCTGGCGTTCAGGAAAATGAAAATGCAGGAGGCCATCAAGGCCAGTAGAGATGCTATTTGTCTGACCGTAGGCCTCAGAGTGTGAAGAAGTGTGTGATAGTCGCTCCTCCGAAGGTTACACTCTTTCTAGATTGGTGTCTAGCATTGGCCCTAGGTAATGGAGTGTCTGAGTTGAAGTGAGGTTGGACTTTTGAAAATTGACCTGCAGACCCAGAGAACTGAAGGTGTTCAGAACTATGCTGAGATGATTCAAGGTTTGCTCTGCAGTGAAGGCTTTTAGCAACCAATTGTCTAGGTATGGATAAATGAAGATATTCTTTTTTCTCAAGTGCGCCGCTATTGTTGCTACACATTTGGAGAATGTCTGCGGGGCTGATTTTAGCCTGAAGAGCAGCATTTTGAATTGGTAGTGTTGTGATGCCACTACGAAGCGAAGAAATTTTCGGTGCTTTGCTATAACCGGGATGTGAAAGTACGCATCCTGCAGATCTATGGAGCACATCCAGTCCCCTCGATGAAGCTGAGGGAAAATCTGGTGAAGGGCCAGCATTCTGGACGTTTCTTTTCAAATGTATTTGTTCAGAAGTCTCAGATCTAAAATGGGTCTGAAAATCCCTTCTTGGCCTTTCTTTTTCACTAGGAAATATCAGGAATACACTCCTTTTCCTCTTTGGGAAGATAGAACCTTTTCTATCGCTCTTTTGTGCAACAGGATGAGAACCTCCTTTCGTAGCAATGGCTGGTGAGTACACTTTGCTCGTGTTGGGAGCACTGGAGGAGGCAAAGACTTTAAACAAAGAAAATATCTATTCTCGACAATAGTCAGCACCCATTTGTCACTTGTTATGGCGTGCCGCTCGTGTACATAATTTGTAGTACTTCCCCCCAACTGGAGTGGTGGACAGAATTAGGGGAAGCGAATCCTCATTGCTTGCCCAATGCTTTGGGGTAGACTGATGTCGCCCTTGCTTCTGCTGAGGTCTTTGGACCAATGAGGGGTTTGAACCCTCTGTTGATAAGGGCACTTATCATGCAGCCTTCGTACCTTCATCTATAGTCTTTGCGCCTATCTAGTCCCACTGCTTTCATCGTGTCCACTTCTGATTTCATCTTAGCCATCTCATCATCAGTATGCAACCCAAATAAGGAGTTCCCATTAATTGGCAGGATCAGGATGCGGTGTTGTGCTTCCTGTTTCAACCCTGTAAGGCGTAGCCAAGAGGACCTCCTTGCACAAATGCCATGTGCTTAGCCATGAGCCGCCAAGTCCGCACTATCTGCAACAGAACTGATAACCTGGTTGGAAACCAAACTCCCCTCCTGAACGATCTCTTGGAAATCTTGCCTATCTTCCCTAGGCAATTTCTCTACGAACCTGTTCACAGAGTCCCACAAAAAATAGTCGTATCTGCCCAACAGTGCCTAGGCACTAGAGACCTTCATGAATGCTGCCAAGGTGCCACACATTTTCCTGCCCAACAAATCCAGATGTTTGCTCTCCTTATCGGGAGGGACCGTTGATGATGAGGCCACCGAATGGGTCTTACGGGCAGTGGATAAAATAACAGAGTCTGGTGGTGGATCAACCCAGAGAAATAAAGGGTCCTGGTCTGGGGCCTTATAAGGCTTTATGATCCTAGCTGGCGCTGAACGTAGGCTTGCAGGAGTCAAAAACATGTCCATAGCCGGTTGTAGAAGACCAGGCACCAGTGGTAACAACTGTCTAGACGATGTACGATGATGTCGTCTCTCAAAAATCACCGACGATGAAGTTGTTGACTCTGGAATGTCTATATTAAGCTTCTGGGCCCCTCTAACTAACACTTTGTTGAAGGTTGTTATATCGTCCACTGGCGACACTCTTGCTGGAGGAGAATTATTCAGGGTTGGTGAATAATCTCTATTGAAGACTCTGATGCTGTCGACCATGAAGGAGAGCTGCGTCGTTGTCGTGATCTAGAGGATCTAGATCGTCTTCTGGATCGCGTCTGTGTCTAGGACTGGGCTGATTCGATGTTGGCCTTGTCCATTCGGCGGGCGTCGTTGGTGAAGGTGTTCGTGGCAACGACGCCGATGGCGAATATAGGCGCAAATATTGTGAGTCTGGGGAAGCCGGTGTCTTGTTAAGTCTTTCCAACCACCTCGGAGACAGGTTTATAGGCGAAAGGTGTCCTGGAGATGATGCTCTTGATGCCCCCAATGACTCACTCTGTATAGTGACCACCGGACCTTGATGAGGTAAAGCAGTCTCGGCAGTCGGTTGCAGTCCTGTGGATGACTTCTGATGAGTGCTGGTACGTAGAGCTCTTTGTGAGACAGGTGTCACTGGTGATGGTTGTCTCAATGTTGCACTGTCGTCAACGGAGAACTACGAGTTCCTGACGTCGACTGAGACTTGCCCAACATCTCAGGTCTCTACGGCGACTGGCGGCCCATTGTAGGGACATGCTTCGACGTTGAGTGTCTTGACGTCGAACGATGGGCCAACGGTGACGAGCTTCTCGACGCCGAATGATGTGGGGACCTCGACTTTGTTCTCGATGTTGACTTCGATGTCGTATGTCTTGACTTCGGAGGATGGGGACTCGTCTTCGACGGCGTATGAGCACTTCTCTGCCTACTCGACGTCGATCGATGTGTGACCGTCGACGGAGATCTATCCCGATGAGAGAGTTGAGTCTTCTACCTCATGTCTCTTGACGTCGCTTGAATCACCGTCGATGGAGGTGTACTCTTCGACATCTGGTGATGCGACGATGGAAGGGATGACGTCGACGGTGAACAGACAGGAATTTTCCTACCGGCTGACGTCGATCTGGCTCATCGTTATTCAGAAGAGTCTTTAGAAATCTTCTTAGGAAAGAGGAGGATGAAGTCTTCTCTCTTTCATGAAGTTCATGCAAATGAATCCTTTCTCTGTCCTTTAGAGTTCTTTTGGTCAGATTCTTACAATGTCTGCAGGTGTCAGGGCAGTGACTCTGAGGCAAACACACTATGCACACAGAGTGTTGGTCTGACTAGGCCTTCTTCTTCCCACAAGAAGGACATTTCACAAAAAGTGAAGGCATTTTTTGAGAAAACAATTGTCACTTTACTCAGGCAATCCGGGAAGCCGTCAAGTAAAGCAGAGAAAAAATGTTTTTAGACTATTTTTCTGGCCAAATAACCAGAAAAAGTAGAGTTCAATGCTGCAGGATCCTCACAGAAGGAGCCGGAAAAAAGATCTGACCTAACTGTGAACCAACTGTCACCTCACTCTCAACCCTGAGGCATGGTGGGATACTGGAGGTGCTCAGGGTCTTAAAGGCACAGTGCCAGTTTTTTGATTCTGTCGTGTTAACCTGCATGCAGCCTATTGGCTAATAATGCTCCTTTATTTTCAATGTAGTTTTTTTTTCTATGTTACTAATGTTATTATAGATTACTTATACTTTCTATACCTTATACTTGGATTACAGAAAGTTTTGTACCTTTAATTGAAGGTTTTTATTTTATATTTAAAAAAAACTCAAAAAATAAAGCATTTTTAGCCTGTTCTTCTCACCTTAGACTGCATTACTGTTTACACATGTATATATCATATTGATATTGAAATTCTCTACTAAAATATTATTTTTCACATATATATGCATGTGTGTTTTCTATATGCTCCGGGGTCCCTCCACGTAGGCAGGAATTTCAGTGTTTATGACTATTGATGATGAGCCGATGGGAGAGAAGCATCCTTTTATGAGCTGGAAAAAATAACTGGCACTCTGAGCCAACTGCCAGTAAAAGACATGATGTAATTGGGACTCTTCTTAAGGGGACAGTGTCTTAATAATTACCAAGAGCACAGAGTTCAGCCTATCTCTCTATTTTTCTTTTTTTTCCAGAGATCATAGGGCAGCAAGGTTATAGTTATTCTGCAAGTTTATGTTATGTATTAATGTTTTCAATTAGACCTAATTATAAAAAGAAGAACACACCAGAATTTGGTAAACTCATTCTTGTACAGGCTGCAGTACATGGTTATGCGCTTAATTTTATGGCTTTTATAATTTATATTGATTGTTATGTTTTGGGTAGAAAGTGTTCCATTACCCAACGAAATGGTGGGAAGATTCTAATGTTTATAGCTATCGAAGAAGCTCCTATAATGCTGAATGTCCATTTGTTCTGTCATGGATCAGAATTCTTAATTGGGTACAACTGCTCTAGATCTGCAATCGAGCTCACAAGAGGAGTGATACAGAACCAAGGTCATTTTATTATATACACTAATATTAACATAGAAGGATACCTACTGATAAAGGTTTTGTAAGCTCTGGCATCCTCGCTCTGTCTCCATGCATTGGGCCAGCCCATGAGCACTGTATTGTGCTTCATGCCACCCAGACCGCACGACTGGATGAGATGCGAGAGGCCTTCTCGCAACTTTTGTGCAACCACCAGCTGGCAGAAGCCCTTTGTTTTTTCCTTCTCCATTACATGTTTGATGGTCTGAAAGAAATCATATGGGATAAGAAAAATGTTAGGAAGGTCTGTATGGAATTAGTTGCTTATAACTCCAGTTCTCCTGCACTGCCTTGAATCATTCTCATGCCTCAACATAGTGTTTGTTTGTTTGGTAGTGCATCCACCTCATTTAAAACATCCCGAGCTCCAGTTAGTGAGCTGAAATTGCCGAGCTGCACTACTCCATGTAGAGGCCACCATGGATCAGATTTTGTTAAGAGCACATGCCATAATAGTGAGACTCTGACTAGGGAGGAGGGAAGATCGCATTTCAATATATTAAAGATATCAACACTGGAGAACTGGAGTTACAGGTAAGTAATTCATTAATTTCTTGAGCATTGGATCTATCATATATTCTTATTCTTGAATCAGAATAGCCAGAATTACATAACTTGTGAATAAAGAGGGAAGCAGCCTTACCTTATTCATACAGATTATGTAGAAGAAAATGAGTTACTTACCTGTAACTTCAGTTCTCCAGTATTAGTATCTTTCATAGAATCACATGCTTGAATCATTCCCCGTCGTCGAAGTGGGAGTCTCACAATACTAAGCTAAGTAGCAGTGTAGAGAAATTGTACATATAAAACAATGATGAAGTGCATTTACTTTTACAGCTTATCCTCATCATCTGAAAAGACCCGAAGTCCAGCCAATCAGGCGACAACACCCTCTAGAACCCTCACCACAGAAGCTCCAGTCTCTCAGATTTTATATCACAAATACAAGAAGACATAAGGGGAGCTTCTATGGGGAGCAACATGGATCGCATGTGAATCTATGAAAGATACCAATATTGGAGATCTGAAGTTACAGATAAGTAACTAATTTCTTCTCCAGTATTGGATCTTTCATAGATTCACATGCTTGAACCAGAATAGCAAACAGTTTAGTAAATGTACACATTGTGAGATCACCACCCTTGCGGATTGTGGGTTGTAAAACATTAATAGTACTATTATATTAATACACATATTTGAGGGCATTAATATGGACCTATAATGTGTAATAAAATATCAGACGTCAAGTAAGGTAGCATTCAAAATAACAGAGACTCACCTTGTTGAAATACTAATACTGCCTGGCTGACTTCTGCATCACTGCAGTGTGCCAAATCCAGGCAACAGTGCTGAGTGAAAGTGTGGATGCGCTTCCACATTGCAGCACGACAAATTTTCTCCAAAGGAACACTGGCAAACAAGGAAGCTGATGCGGAAACCTCCCTTGGCTTGTCGAGTGTGCCTCTGCCTTACAGGAAAGTGGTCTCCCCGCCTTGGAGGGGCAGAACTGCAGTTGCCAATATCCACCTTGAGATGGTTGTCTTTGTAACAGGTGTGTCTTGTCGAGACTGTCCATATGCAACCATGAGTTGCTCAGTTTTATGAAACTGTTTGGTACGATGCAAGTAGAATTTAAGACATCTCTTAATGAATGTCCATTGTATGAAGCGACTGCTCTGCTGGGGTTGGCAGATTTGGGAAAAAAGTTTGTAAAATAATAGGCTCATTAAGGTGAAACTGCAACGGTACCTTAGGAATACATTTTGGATTAGTCTTTAGAATGACACAATCATTTGTGAACTGGAGAAAAGACTCCTGGGTAGTGAAAGTCTGTATCTCACTGACTCTTCTAGCTGATCTTTGCACCAACAGCATAGCTACCTTCCAGGAATTTTAGATCCGTCTTGTGAATCAGTTCAAATGGTGGGTGGATGAGTTGGGAAAGAGCAACGTTAAGATGCCACTGAGGTGGAGGAGCTTGGACCGGAGAAAAAATTGGGATGAGTCCTTTCATGAACTGCTCGACTATCCTTGCGGAGCATAGGAAAAAAGATTTTGAGCAACGTCTACATCTGAATATTGCTGCAAGATGCACTTTCACAGACGCATGCACCAAATCCGAACGAGGCAGAGAGAGAAGATAAAGTAAGATTTGTTCCGGGGATGCTTCAAGGGGGTGCAGATTGAATTGTTGACACCATAAACAGAATATTTTCATTTCAATCTGTAGAATTTGCTAGTTGATTCTGCCCTTGCATCTCACCACCTCCATCTTGCTAAGAACTCTCAGCATCTTTTGGGGTGGGGGTGGGGGTGGGGTTAGTAATACGCATATATATCGGACCATGTTATTTAAGAGCCATTCCTCCACGATCCTGGGAGTGGGTGCCAACTGGCATAGAAGTGGCATTTGATTGTCAATGGATTGTCCCGAAGTTGAAACATGTTGTTTAGTTTCTCCTGGTTCAGCTCCCATTCGTGGCAGCTCTCTGAGGATTTTCTGAGCATGTTCACCAAAGTATTGCTTGCTCCTACTACTTGCTCAGCCTTTATGGTAATGCTGTGTGTTATCAGCCGGTGCTGTAAGCCCTCGGCTTCCAGGGAAAGAGCTAGCGACCATGTACATCCTTGCTTGTTTATGTAATGCATGCTGGTCGTAATGCCTGTGTGAACTAAAGATCCTTTTATGCAGGGTAAAAACGCCTGGATGGTGAGAAAAATAGCCTTGAGTTCCAGGTAGTTTATATGCATTAAAATATGTGTTAGACCATTTCCCTTGTATTTGCAGGTCCAGGAGATGTCTGCCCCAACCTTTCAGGGAGGAGCCCGTTGTTATGGTGAAGTCTGGTATTAATGGCAAAAACATGAGGCCCTTGGTGGTATGAGGAATGTGGGAACATCACCTCAAAGCTTGGACCATTCTTGGAGTTATTTTGGTGAAATCGAACAACCCTTTCATCTGAAACCATTGCTCTTGTAGTTCCTCTTGCAAAGGTCTCACCTTCAGGCGTTCTAAGGGTACGAGATTTATTGCAGATGACATCATCCTTAACAATGACTTGTATAGATGCACTGAAAGGTACTTTTTTTTTTTGGAGAGCTTGAGGGCCAGATGAATCAGTCGTGGCCGTCTTTCCAGGGAAAGAAGCACTTTGTCCTATAAGGTATATAAGGTGGCACCTAGAAACGTTATCTTTTTTGTGGAACAGTAGATGAGTTCTGATAGTTTGGTGTGAGCCCCAGTTTGTGAAACAATGCAATACAAGCCTGTGTCGCTTTGGGAGGCTGCGAAGGATTTTACGCTTTTAGCAACCAGTCATCCAGGTAGGGCAATACCTGATGACTGTGTTTCCTAAGGACAGCTGCAACTGGGGGGCGGCGCATTTGGTGAAAATGCAGGGAGTTGATTTGAGACCGAATGTGAGGACTTTGAACTGGTAATGGGTGCCAGCTACTGTGAAGCTGAGGGATTTGCGATGTTCTGGATGTATGGGAATGAGGAAATATGCATCCTGCAAGTCAAGAGTCATCACATAATCTCCGTGGATCATTAGATGCAGGATGTCTGATAGTGACCAGGTGGAACAATTGCTTACTTAGAAATGTTGTTGAGCTTTCTGAGGTCTAGAGTGGGTCACCACTCTCCTGATTTTTTTGATGAGGAGGAAACCTGCTCGATCGCTCCCTTGGTGAGCATGATGAGGGTTTCTTTCCACAGGAAGTGAAGATGAGGGCGGTGCACACCTCTTAGTGGTATATTTGTCGGTCTCTGTATAAACTCTAGGGTATGACCACAGGTAACCAGATCTAGTACCCATTTGTCTGTAGTTATTTCCCACCACTGGTGGACATGGCATGAGATGTTCGCACCCGCAGGATGAGGAAAGGTCATGGTAGCTGGAACCTGGTTTGGGTCACTGATTACAGGTGAAGTCCCTGAGCTATTTATGTCATGAACTCTGCTTGGTATATGCTGCTGATAGTGGAGGATGATATGGCTGCTGCTGGTATGGAAAACTATATTAAGATTGAAAGGGCTAGTGTTGATGGTAAAGTTGGTAGCCCCCGTGTAGGCTGAGAAATCCCTAACGCATGCTCCTCAAGGGAAGTTTGTATAATTGCAATGTGCCCAACAATTTTGCAGTGTCCATTATCAGTTTTGATGGTAAGGCATCACTGACGTGTTTTCCAAAGAGTGCCTCTCCATCATATGCCATGTCAAGTATTTTTGATTGTACTTCTGGCCTAAACAATGTCGATTTTCACCAGTCTTATCTTTAAAACTGCTCCTTCTGCCAATTATCAAAAGCCAGTGGAAGCGATCTCCGTGGCACAGCCAATGATTTCAGAATACATGCGTTCCCCTCCTTTCAAGATTTTCCTGACTATCTTCAGGTACTAGATCCATCCGGGCACCGATGTCTGACCACAACTGCCTATCATAATGACCTAGGATGGCTAAAGAACTGGCTGCACGAAATGTAATGGCAGACATAGAGGAGAAGCGCTTCTTGATGTTATCTAAGTGCCTGTCTTCTCTGTCACGTGGAGCAGAATTTGGGGTAGAAGGATTTTTTGAGTGCGGTTGCACTGCTTGCGAGACCATCGAATCTGCTTTAGCGTGCCCTGTTAGGAAAGCGGGGACATCCTCAAGGACCTTGTACTTCTCGTCTATGTGTGGAACCACTGCTGTCACAGTTGCTGGTTTCCACATCAGTTTGATACCCTCTTCCAAAATATTATCAATTATTGGAATAGCATGAATAGACTTCTGTACCTGTTCTTTGAAGTCGTAAAGGAAACAATCTGACTGCTTCACTGAAGCAGGCAAGTCAAACTTTGCTTCAGCTCTTTTCATTAAGTTATGAAAGCCCCTGATGTCCTAAGGAGGAGAATCTGAAGGATGCAGTGCTGGTGGCAATGGAGTACAGAGCAGGTAGTCATCCCACTCATGACAGGGTGGATGGATGTCTTGGATCTCACCCTCTTCCCTGTCATCTTCAGTTGAGGATGGATCATCCCATTAGTGGTGCTGCTATATTGGAGGCTGGTGTCATTCTTGGCGTCATCGGACGGGGAATAGGCCATGGCGTCACTGGAGCAGAAGGTGGTAGAGGTTGATCCCGTGGAGGTTCTAGGACCTTCTACAGTAGTCCTGCAGCATAGCTTGCAAATCTTGTACCAATGAGAGAGGTACTTGAATATCATTTTGTCTAGGAGGGTCCGGATGATCATGACAATATGTTGCATATCGTTGTTTGGCTTGTGGATTTTAATATTGGCCATAATATGTTTCTTCCTCCTCTTCATCGTCCTCATCCTGATATTTAACTTAGGATGGGCTATGCACTGGGTTAAACAGACCT
Organism: Pleurodeles waltl; assembly: GCF_031143425.1. NCBI lineage: Eukaryota > Metazoa > Chordata > Amphibia > Caudata > Salamandridae > Pleurodeles > Pleurodeles waltl. Next base: position 376,229,745 of record NC_090445.1, read on the forward strand.
TCATCCTCTGAATCCTCCAGATCAAGTAAGTGGCTAGGAGGATATGGTGAAACTTTGCTGTGGGAGGTGTCTTGAGGCCTTAAGAAGGTCTTTATAACTTTTATGATCGCCTACAGTGTTGCTGAAGAGGGAATGTAAGCATGAGTTGACAGCATGATTGTCGTAGATGGTGGTGCCGTCAATGGTGGTGTCATCGCTGGAGCCTTCGTCAAAGAGGAAATCTTTGACAGGATAGGAGCATCTATGGCCGATAAGCATGGTCGACGAGACAGTGGTAACTGTCGCTGTAGTGGTCACTGACGATAGCGTCATCGATGAAGATCTCGTCAACAGTGCCTTTACATGGCTCTTTGGCCACGTTGCCGATGGTTCTGATGGAGAAGTATGTGGATGGTCTGAAAATTTGTAGTTGGAGTAGAAGGCTCAGAATAATTCGTTTTTTGAGGAGAATTTTGACGATTTCTTATTTTTCTGAATATCTTTTAGAGACCCATGATGGGAAGCCTTTTGTGCCTTCCAGCTGTCCTCAAAGGTCCCCTGGTTGTGGGACCTTTCTCTATTGAGAGATTTAGCAGAGGTGTCACTCTCCTCACCTGAGGATGTATTTCTCTGTGACATGACCTTTTGGAGTCATAAAAGAAGTCTTGCCTCTCTTTCAAAGTCTTTGATGAAAAGGTGTGATATACCTTGCAGTCCTTCACTTGTGCTTAGGATAAAGGCAGTAGAGCCAATCCTTATGTGGGGCATCCACATGTAATCTCTTTTTCCCCACAACATTAGCAGGATCTAAAGAGTCATTTCTTTAAAGTATCTGACATTTTGTACCATTTTAAAGCTGGAATGAAGAACAAACTGCTCAACCACACGTCGTGCATTAAAAAATCTGAGACTGGAGCTTCTGTGGTGAGGTTTCTAAAGGGTGCTGTTGCCTGATTAACTGGACCTCGGATCTTTTCAAATTAGAAGGACAAGCTGTAAAAATGAATGTCCTTTATTATTGTTTTACATGTAAAATTTTCCTAAATTGCAATTTACTGATAATGTGGGACTCCCACTTCGACAACAGGGAATGATTTAAGCATGTGAATCTATGAAAGGTCCAATACTGGAGAACTGCCTGTTCTACTGCTGAGTCAGTTGTTGTAATCACATATAGGGAGTAATGCTAGGTAAAGGTATGCCTGTTTTTCCATTTGGCTTCACATTAAATCTTCTCTAAAAGCGCTCCAAGATACACTGCACCTTCCAGCTGTTTTTGCCATGCTTTTGGTGGAGTGTACCCCCACTCTTCCTAGGATTGGATGCTTTCCAATTTTGGGAGAGAAGGTGATGCAGACAGATAGCCAATTTAGGATGCCTAGTTTGGAAAATAGGTGGCCTCTTCCTGGATGGCCGAATGAGACAAATAACTGATCTGAAGAAAGCAACCCTTGGTTTCATTTATGTTGAACCTGATGCACCTACAAAGATCCAGCAAGTGAAGAAGTAGATGATAAGCGAGGAAAGTTCTTAGGATAACAGGTTACTACAACTGACCATTTCCTAGGACGTGTGCCATGAATCTTGGGTTAGCCCATAAAAACGCCTTGGCTGTGGTGAAGCGAAAATATGGCTATTATGTGGTGAAAGACTGTAATTCTCCTACTCCCGTGTTGTGGTGAAAGCAAGAAAAGTAGCCTTCCACAAGAGGAATTTCAGGAGCATTCTATGGATGGGTTCAAAGGAAGGAGGTAGGAGTTGGCTCAAAACAGTGTTAAGCCTTAGCTGGAGGAAGGAGCTGAAGCGACCTTTCATTAACTGCTTTAAAATTCTCTGTGAAAATAATGATGAGGAGGTTTTTCATCCTTCGGAATCTAAAGATGGCTGCCAAGTGAAAGCTTAATGCTTGAGAAGCTCTTGGCAAGTCCCAGCAACAACAACAGCACCTGATAGGGCTGCTTGTAAAGTGGGTTAAAGCCCTTAATTTTGCACCATTTGCAAAATCTTCTCCAATAAGTATTGTAGGTCTTGGCTGTGAATGATGCACATGCCCTCATTAAGGTACCTAATTAGTTTGAAGGGTTAATCATATGGGTGTACTCCAAGTGATCAGGAAACATGCAGTCAATCTTAGTGGCTCAAGATCTTGGTGGAGAATCTATCTGTTGTGTCTAGAGAGAAGGCTGGGATTATTACTTAGCTGGATTGGCAACTGCAAGAACAACCTGAGCAGGTCAGAGAACCAAACCTGACTAGGCCTTGCTAGGACAATTAGAATCAGGTACTGCCTTTCACTTTCCTCAGTACTCAGGGAATGAGGCTAAATGGAGGATAGGTGTAAGCAAAGCGGTTTTTGATAATTTCTTCAAAATTGCATTGCACTCAGACCACAGCTGATGGAGTATGCTGCAGTATGACTCATGTTTCTTGTTTTCCATACTGGAGAACAGATCTATGTTTAGTAGAACCCATTTTGTAAGATGTATTCTCCTTGGTATAGTGGATTTTTCATTCGTGGCAATCTGAAATGACATAGCTGAGGACTATTTGGCTTGTTGTTTTGGTATTTTGAAAGATGTCCTACTGCAATGTTCACCTTGATGATGGCCTTCTCAGCTGTGCCTCTTCTGACAGTGATCGGGACCATGTTCCTTTGCAATGAAGTACATTGAGGTTGTGTTGGACGTCCATATCAACACTGTTTTGTTCCCCTCACAAATGCAAGCCTAAATCAGTCCTACCACTCATCATGGCCATCATCGTCCAAAACATGTCACATGCAATAAAAGTCAGATATTATATTTATCTCTATGTCCGGGATGTCGTCCGGTGTCGTTGGAATGGGGCATAGAAAAGGATCCCTGACCCCTATCCTGCTCTGGAACCAACTCCACTGCACCCTTTGAAAGGAGGACTTGAACCTCCTGTTCTAGTAACAGGAGATGCTCTTCTGAACAGTAGGATGGGCGGGGCGGGATGGAGGGAGGAAACTCCCGAAAGGGAAGGGTATAGCCTTTCCCCACAATGCTGGTGACCCAGGAGTCTGATGTTATAACCTCCCACTTGTGGAGATAGTTCAATAACCTCCCCCCTACAGGAGTGGTATGAGAAGGAATTGGTGGAAGACTAAGGCTGCTTCCCATGCTGCACCCCTCCAGAGGAAGAAGAGGCAGAGTACTGCTGGGCGGCTTCCCTGGTTCGGACCCTACCCCTCCTCCTGTACGATCTGTAGGAGAGAGCAGAGGCAGGCTGTTGCTGAAATCTGCCTCGAAAGGAGGAGGAGGAACAACGACCAAACCCCCTAAACCTTCTAAAAATTCTGGATGAAACAGAAGAGGAGGCCTGCAAGCCCAAAGACTTCGCCGTGGCCCTACTCTCCTTAAACCTCTCTAGGGCAGAGTCCGCCTTGGAGCCAAAAAGTTTATCCCCATCGAAGGGAAGGTCCAACAGGGTTGACTGTACATCAGACGAGAACCAGCGCTACGAAGCCAGGCTTGCCTCCTTGTAGCAACAGCAGTACCCATAGCCCTAGCTACAGAGTCAGTTGTATCCAGTCCAAATTGGATTACTTGAGTTGCCGCTGCTTGAGCATCAGAAACTAGGCTCATCACCTCTTGAGGCACCTCAGTATGGGACGACTTTATTTCATCCATCAGGGCGTAAATGTATCTTCCCAAAATACATGTAGCATTAGTAGATTTTAAAGCCATGCTACATGACGAAAAAGCCTTTTTAGAAGAATGGTCCATCTTCTTCGAGTCTCTGTCTGAAGGGACACCTGGAAATGAACCTGGGGCAGACCGGGATGAACATGAAGCCTGAACCACCAGGCTCTCAGGGGTTGGGTGCCTGGACAGAAAGCCTGGGTCAGCAGGAGCCACTCGATATCTTCGAGCCACCGATCTATTCACTGCCGAAGATGACACCGGCTTCTTCCATATTTCCAGGATTGGATCTAACAGAGCCTCATTAAAAGGCAGAAGTGACTCTGCAGCTGTTGAAGCAGGATGCAAAACTTCTGTTAAAATATTAGGCTTAGGCTCAGACACCGGCAAAGGAAGATCCAAAAAATCAGCTGCTTTCTTAATAACCGAGTGGAATGATGCAGCCTCCTCCGTATACTCTCCAGGCGATGTTAAGTCCCATTCTGGAGAGGTGTCCAAACCACTCGCTGTATCTAAACCATGGAGGTCTCCCTGAGATTCCTCAATCTCTCCTTCCTCCAATGCCTGCTTCTGATATTCTTGCTCCTCAAGGAGGCGAAGAGCAAGCCTCCTCGAATGCAACCTGGCCTCAATCCTAGGCGTTGACATGGCTTCGGCAGACGTCGAAGCTTGACGCCGATCCTCAGATCCATCAGACGCCGGATCCATCGGCGCCATGGATTTCTTCTGCGCCGTACGAGGCAAAGGGCGGACAGGAGACTGTTCCGGCGCCGGAGCCACAGGTCTACTCGGCGTCACCAGTTGAGAGGCTGACGCCATAGGGGCCGGCACCGAGCCCACATTTCCCATGGGAAGAAAGGGCATAAAAGGTGCCGGTCGTAACGGAGCTGGAGCACCCATGTTGAAAGCCAAGGGGCCCGAAGGACCAGCCGGTTCACCACCTGGAGCCATCTGTTGGAAAATTGTAAACATCGCATTCAAGAATGCGGAAATGTCGGCTCTTGGGGCTGGGAAAGCCAGATACTGAGGAGCCTGGACTCGAGGCGAAATCGGCGCCGGCCCCTGCGTCTGAGAAGCTGGTGAGAACTCCTGACACTGAGGAATCTCAAAAACCGATGGAGGATTCACAAGCGAAGGATTCCGGCGTGGAGCTGAAGGCGATCTCGAACGCGATCTCTCCCTACTCGACCGGTGCCGAGATTCACGACGACGCCGGGAGTCACAATGACGCTGATGCAACTTCAGAGAAGATGACTTGCGATTATGCCGCTTTTCTTTTTTCGTAGACTTCGCCAAAAAGAGCTTTGCGTCTCACTCTTTTAACGCCTCCGGATTCATCCGTTGACAAGAGTCACATTTGTCAACGTCGTGGTCGGAGCTGAGACACCACAAACAGTCTGTATGTGGGTCCGTAACCGACATCTTGCCACCGCACTCGTTGCAGGGCTTGAATCCGGATTTTCTTTGCGACATTCTATCTTTTTCTCAAAGAAGAAACAGCAAAAATAACTAACTACGTAGAGTAGTAACAGTAGCTCCCTTCGAAGAATAACCATCGTTCGAATGGCACGGAAAAAAGGAAACGGACGTCGGCGAGGACCTCTTATTGCCTTTATGACGTCAGATGGCGTCGCATGGGCAATTGTGACGTCCTGGTCGACGTGCAGAAGCTAGGAAGAAGATTTCCGTCGAATGCTGGCGCAAGGGGAGTATTCAATAGGTGAGGAATCCACAGGTAGTTGTATCCATCAGAAACACCGGTTGCAGAAGATATGGGGGTGTTGACATCCAGGGAGAAGGGGGAGGTGGCACTGATTTATTAAGTAATGATGCTGTTGATGGTTGAGAATGAGTCTGCTGTGGAAACAACCTCTGGAACAGGTCCATCATCTGTTGCAACATAGCCAGGAATGGCAAAGGAACCTGCAAAATAATTGGGTTCCCGTAGCTACGCTTTGGGTAAAGCTGATTATAATCGCATGAGCAGCCTACAAGGATCTGAGGGTGATAGTGCTGTTAGCATTCTTCCTCCTCAGGTGGTTCCTCCTCAAAATGAGGTAGGTAGATACAGCCAACTGTGCAGGAATGTAGGCTATGTCTTATGTCCGTTCCTGATTGTGGACATCAGCTTCCAGCTCTGAATTAAGAATGTGCATTGGAGGATGTGTAGAAATCTTGAAAATAGCAATAAAATTGACTGCTTAAAGGGAAATGCCAGTCATTGACAGTCTTGTTGCGAATGAAGTGGTCACTGCCATCAAAAGCAGATACATAGTCAACACTGAAGGGGTTGCTATTGGTGGTGGTGTTAACAATATCATCAAGAAGAGACCTGTCATTGACTGCATTTACTTGCTCAGTGACAACAGGTCCATAGACTTTGCAAGTGAGGAGCCAGTTCACAGAATGGTTGTCGAAATCAGGGCCTTTGTTATTCATGGTGGGGTTTGGACGTCAAGGAATTTGACAGCAAGTCTAACTGGATGTAAGAAGCGATCCATTTTCACACAGTTTTTGCACAGGTTTTTTCATCCTTTGTTAGTACTATTTTGGAGGAAGCATTTGTCCGATGGTTCGAGGAGATGGCTGCAAACTCTCCTAAAGTAAATTCCTGCTGCAAAAGTTGTATATTCCCCATTGTTATGCTTCCTTTGTAGAATGACTTACTGGGGCACAATTCATGGAATGTTCCCCAGAGGAGGGCCATCCGTTTAGGAGGGGGAATTCTCTTATTTTCCATTCAGAAAAAAAAACACCTCCTTTCTTTGTGGTTAACTGTCTTTGATGTTAAAGTCATACAGATGCTGCACCAATTTGTTTATGACTCAGATACAGGAAAACAAAGTGTACTCATAATGAGGATCCTCAATAATGATCTTCTTGCATCTGCAGCTCAAGCAGGACTTGGAAAGATCGTTTCTCTTCAGCAATAGAGGCAGCGGTGACAAATGACACTCCCCCTAGGCCAGCATTGAGGTGAAAATCACAAACATCCCATAGAAACAATCCACAGTCTGATGACAGCATGAATGGCAGAAGAAATATGAACTTTAGTGGTCTCTAGGAAGAGTGTGAAAGGTCAACACTTCCAAATAATTGGTTGAAGTCCGGGTGGGTTCAAAGATGTGGATGTGCTAGTAAAGATATGTTTTTTAACGCTCAACGCTGTTTTAACATTGTTTGCTGCTATTTAAGATTACTGGTGATTCCCAGTTTGATAGTGGGGAATTATTCACGCATGTAAATATATGAAAGATACAATGCTGTATAAGAAAGTTACCTATCTGTAGCTCTGGTTCTATATCGTAGTTATCTTCATTGAAGTCATAACTGTTGAATAATTTCTCCTCAACCTCTTTAATATACTTAACCTTTGAGGAAAATGTAATTGAAGAATGTTCATCACTCAAAACAATTTTCCATAGAATCTTGGTGTAGTATGTAAGAAATGTATTTTCCTTCTGAATGGTATACTGTAGGAAGTTGGCTCTGTGTGCACTATTTCAAAGTAAGGAATAGTATGCACAGAGTCCAAGGGTTCCCCTTAGAGGTAAGATAGTGGCAAAAAGAGATAATACTAATGCTCTATTTTGTGGTAGTGTGGTCGAGCAGTAGGCTTATCAAAGGAGTAGTGTTAAGCATTTGTTGTACATACACACAGGCAATAAATGAGGAACACACACTCAGAGACAAATCCAGCCAATAGGTTTTGTTATAGAAAAATATATTTTCTTAATTTATTTTAAGAACCACAGGTTCAAATTCTACATGTAATATCTCATTTGAAAGGTATTGCAGGTAAGTACTTTAGGAACTTTGAATAATTACAGTAGCATATATACTTTTCACATAAAACACAATAAGCTGTTTTAAAAGTGGACACTGCAATTTTCACAGTTCCTGGGGGAGGTAAAGTAATGTTAGTTTTTGCAGGTAGGTAAACCACCTACGGGGTTAAGATTGGGGTCCAAGGTAGCCCACCGTTGGGGGTTCAGAGCAACCCCAAAGTTACCACACCAGCAGCTCAGGGCCGGTCAGGTGCAGAGTTCAAAGCGGTGCCCAAAACGCATAGGCTTCAATGGAGAGAAGGGGGTGCCCCGGTTCCAGTCTGCCAGCAGGTTAGTACCCGCGTCTTCGGAGGGCAGACCAGGGGGGTTTTGTAGGGCACCGGGGGACACACAAGCTCACACAAAAAGTACACCCTCAGCGGCACTGGGGCGGCCGGGTGCAGTGCAGAAACAAGCGTCGGGTTTCCAATGTAAATCAATGGGAGACCAAGGGGTCTCTTCAGCGGTGCAGGCAGGCAAGGGGGGGGGGGCTCCTCGGGGTAGCCACCACCTGGGCAATGGAGAGGGCCTCCTGGGGGTCGCTCCTGCACTGAAGTTCCGATCCTTCAGGTGCTGGGGGCTGCGGGTGCAGGGTCTTTTCCAGCCGTCGGGATTTTAGAGTCAGGCAGTCGCGGTCAGGGGGAGCCTGGGGATTCCCTCTGCAGGCGTCGCTGTGGGGGCTCAGGGGGGACAACTTTGGTCACTCACAGTCTCGGAGTCGCCGGAGGGTCCTCCCTGAGGTGTTGTTTCTCCACCAGACGAGTCGGGGTCGCCGGGTGCAGTGTTGCAAGTCTCACGCTTCTTGCGGGGATTGCAGGGGTCTTTAAATCTGATCCTCTGTAACAAAGTTGCAGTCTTTTTGGAGCAGGTCCGCTGTCCTCTGGAGTTTCTTGTTCCTCTTGAAGCAGGGCAGTCCTCTGAGGAGTCAGAGGTCGTTGGTCCTTGAGAAAGCGTCGCTGGAGCAGGTTTCTTTAGAAGGCAGGAGACAGGCCGGTAGGACTGGGGCCAAAGCAGTTGGTGTCTTCTTCTTCTGCAGGGGTTTTCAGCTCAGCAGTCTTCTTCTTCGGTAAGTTGCAGGAATCTAAATTCTTAGGTTCAGGGAAGCCCTTAAATACTAAATTTAAGGACGTGTTTAGGTCTGGGGGGTTAGTAGCCAATGGCTACCAGCCCTGAGGGTGGGTACACCCTCTTTGTGCCTCCTCCCAAGGGGAGGGGGTCACATTCCTATCCCTATTGGGGGAATCCTCCATCTGCAAGATGGAGGATTTCTAAAAGTTAGAGTCACTTCAGCTCAGGACACCTTAGGGGCTGTCCTGACTGGCCACTGACTCCTCCTTGTTATTCTCATTATCTCCTCCGACCTTGCTGCCAAAAGTGGGGCCGTGGCCGGAGGGGGCGGGCAACTCCACTAGCTGGAGTGCCCTGCGGTGCTGGAACAAAGGGGGTAAGCCTTTGAGGCTCACCGCCAGGTGTTACAGCTCCTGCCTGGGGGAGGTGATAGCATCTCCACCCAGTGCAGGCTTTGTTACAGGCCACAGAGTGACAAAGGCACTCTCCCCATGTGGCCAGCAACATGTCTCGAGTGTGGCAGGCTGCTAGAACCAGTCAGCCTACACGGGTAGTTGGATTAGGTTTCAGGGGGCACCTCTAAGGTGCCCTCTGGGGTGTATTTTACAATAAAATGTACACTGGTATCAATGTGCATTTATTGTGCTGAGAAGTTTGATACCAAACTTCCCAGTTTTCAGTGTAGCCATTATGGTGCTGTGGAGTCCGTGTTTGACAGACTCCCAGACCATATACTCTTATGGCTACCCTGCACTTACAATGTCGAAGGTTTGGCTTAGACACTGTAGGGGCACAGTGCTCATGCACTGATGCCCTCACCTATGGTATAGTGCACCCTGACTTAGGGCTGTAAGGCCTACTAGAGGGGTGACTTATCTATACTGCATAGGCAGTGTGAGGTTGGCATGGCACCCTGAGGGGAGTGCCATGTCGACTTACTCGTTTTGTTCTCACCAGCACACACAAGCTGGCAAGCAGTGTGTCTGTGCTGAGTGAGGGGTCCCTAGGGTGGCATAAGATATGCTGCAGCCCTTAGAGACCTTCCCTGGCATCAGGGCCCTTGGTACCAGGGGTACCAGTTACAAGGGACTTATCTGGATGCCAGGGTGTGCCAATTGTGGACTCAATAGTACAGGTTAGGGAAAGAACACTGGTGCTGGGGCCTGGTTAGCAGGCCTCAGCACACTTTCAATTCAAAACATAGCATCAGCAAAGGCAAAAAGTCAGGGGGTAACCATGCCAAGGAGGCATTTCCTTACATATACTAAAATAACTGAGGCTATCACATAGCCTTTGAATGTACAACACTTTGTCATGGAAAAGGCTACTTTTATACCAAAAGTATGAGGAGAAAATGCAGATTGATAGCCTAACATTGACAGAGGTTAAAAAGAAGGCTGTACCTTTAAGAACACCCTATCCCACAATATACTGTAGTGGTACTTTGTCTGTGAGAGTCAGAGTCAGTTCTTTTTTATGTGAACTACAAACTCGTATGCCCTGATAGCCAGGGAGGAGCAAGGGTTGTGCATGACTTCAATAAAGATTTCTATGATGCAAAACTGTAACTAAAGGTATATAACTTATTCTTCTGCATCGCAGCATCTGCATTGATATTCCTATGTGTTGAATAGGGTAGCAAGCTGAAGAAAACCCAATAAAGCAGCTGTCAGGTATTTGTATGAGGTGAAAATCTTATGTGCGTTAGCTGGAGTAATCCAACCACATTGTACTAATGGATCAAGCCGAAAGGCTTGCAACTATTCAAATAGATTGCTCAAATCTTTATTTTCCGAACTTTGCTTCAGCTCGAGTTTCTGTGTCTAGAGAATAGTGTCTTGCAAAGGTGTGTATAGATTTCCAAGTAGCTGCCTTGTAGATATCTTGAATTTAAACTTGTCTGACCTAAGCTGTTGCTGCTTTCCCTTTTTTAAAGTGACCCTTAGGTTTGCCTGGTAAAGGTTTATTAGCAATTGGAGAACACAAAGAAATACAAGAAACTAACCATGTTGCATAGATAGTTTCAAAGCATCTAAGCCTTGTCCTAACGATCTTTAGTAAGTCCTCCCAGAATGCCCTAGAGACAAAGATTGGCGATGTGCAGGAAGATGTCGGTCTCTAGTGCAAAGACCTATGGAACACAGTGGATCACATCACAGAGGTGAAAGGTCGTGTGCCCACAGTAGAGGACAATGTCACAGATCTCAAGACTTAAGTTATCCAGCTGCTGTCCCAGACAAGTGGACTTCCCCACCGAACTGAGGATGCTGAGAACCACTCAGGGCTCAACAACTTGTGCTTCGTGGGGTTTCCAGATGTTGAAAACTCACGCCCCTGCCGAGTTCTTATCAACGTCCAAGAGGCCTAATCCACCCATGAATGGGGTAGGCGATGTATGCTCAGCGATGCCCCAGAAGAGCGGCTAAACCAGACTCCTCCCCCCTCCTAATCAAACCACCCATTCTGGACACATCCGGCTGGTAAACTCTTCATCCTTGCCTTGTTGGCTGACTGCGTGCGCCTCGGCAGGCACTGCATTGCATGGATCTGGCTTCCTGGAGGGATCCACCACTCCACTTCCATCTCAGACAAGTTGTTTTTGGTTTGAGATTTGCGTTATGGGTTGACAGATGCTTCTCAGGAGGGGGAAGCATGAGGTGGAGAGATGTTGGGGGGTTTGGCTGGCACACATTTGGGCAACAGTTTCGCTCACTCTTTTCTATGTCTTAACCCTTTTTTCACAGGTGGTCACATTAGTCCATTGCTGCTACTCCACGCGAGTGTTGCGAGCACACAGGTGCCCTATCTAGGGAACAACGACCCATTGCCCGCACACACCTTAGTGGTTCCTAATGCAACTGTCCCCTGACTCCCCAAGCCCCATCAGATTCACCAACACCCTAATGTAGTGGAATGTCAATGGCCTGCTGGATAAGGTTAAACACTTCTCTGTATTTAGCAGTGTCCACCATTCCTCCCCCTCTATTCTGATGCTACAAGAAACCCACTTAATGGGTTCCCAATGCCCCATGCTTGCCCACCATGCCTTCGACAGAGTCTATCATGCAGGGTTCACCAGAGGCTCTAGAGTGGCAATTTTGCTGCACCGCACCCTTCCCTTGACTGTTACTTCAATAAAGTCGGACTCTCAAGGTTGTTACATTGCTCTGACTGGGGTGCTGGACTGCCATCCACTTACTCTCCTGTGTGTATATATTCCCCCAAGTGGCACTAGTCTCATTCCTAGAGGTTCTCCTGGATGTAGTAACACAACTTTCATCTGGTTTTACTCTTATAGGGAGCGACTTTAATGCAGTCCTGGACCTTTCCGTCAACAGGCCTTCTCAACTGGGTCAACAGAATGGGTCTGCGATATGTGGCGAATAAGGCACCCTTAACTACAATTTACACATACCTCTGTGGCGCGGCACGCCACATACACATGCAGATAGATCTATTCCTCATGCCAGCCCCAGATGTGCTCTCTGTGGTCCATATTGAAATTCTTCCCCATGTGATATAAGACCATGCCCCCCCCCCCCTCCTTGCTTGCAGGTGACTCCGGCGACACTCAGTGCGCAATGTGGCGTCTGAATGGCTGGCACCTTCAAGAGGAATCTTTCACCCAGACCTTGGGGGAGGAACTTACACACTACTTTCACACTAATGTTGGGTCAGTGCAGTCACCCAGCTCTCTCTGGGCAGCTTACAAAGCCACTCTTGAGGTATACGCATCAACACCTCCTTAAGATAGTGGAACTCGCCAGACACCAGCACTTCACAAGTCTCGAGGCCCGGACCCTGCGCTTCAAGGCGCAACTCTCCCCCACTAATCACTCAGCATCACCAGGCAAATACTGTCGCTTCGGGGGAAGATTCGTCACCTTTCCCTTGAAACTGCAAAACACATGCAGCGAGCTTCCTTGGCACAGGTTTATGGATGGAGGAAGCTGTTGTACTGGCTGGCGCCTCAGCCATTAGCTAACAGGGTTATTCCAGAGATAATAGACAAAACGGGCCATTCCCACTGTGCCTCCTTAGCCATGCCCAAACCTTTGCTACATACTACGCGAAGCTGTACGCAGAGTGCTAGGATCCCCTGGCTGAGCAGGCCACCCCCCGAAGAGGTACCTCTCCTCTGACTCACCAACCTCAAAAGCCAGGAATTAGACAACGCCATTATGGTGGAAGAGATTAATGCAGCCATTTCATCGCTAGCAGTCGGTAAAGCCCTGGGCCCGGATATTTCTCCCGCAGAGTATTATAGTAAAACCAGGGAATTTATAGATCCACATCTGCTGAACTTTTATGCCAAAGTAGCGCAGAGAAGCGCCTCCAGCCTGAGCTTAATCAAGCTATGGTTCTAGTTATTCCGAAGTCACTGCCCCCACCCCTCACTTATTAAAAATGAAATAAAGATCTTTTCAGCTATTCTCACCCAACACATCCGTAAAGTACTCCCATCCTTAATCCACCCAAATCAGTGTGGGATAATGCCCTCCAGGAGTACTCAACACTGTCTCAGACGACTTCAAGTGGCCCTGGCTTATCATCATCACCTACCTCCCCAGTTGGCGCCGCTCCTCATAGATTTTGAGAAGGCTGATTGGTCTTACCTGTTCCATGTGCTGTTAAAGACCGGGATTGGTCCCAAAGCCTGGTACAAATCCTCTATTCTAACCCGCTAGCGGGAGTCCAGGTTAATGGAGTGGTGTTAGATGTCTCTCCTACAAGACATGGGACTCATAAGGGCTGTCCTCTGTCCTGCTTCTTTTTGCACCAACGATCGATGCTGCCCCTGGCGAGGATGCTGAGAGGTGACCACTGTTACAGGGATGGGTCTGGCCTACTGGACGTGAGGATCTTATTGCATTATACGCAGGCGATGTCCTCCTGTACTTGGCCAACCCAGCTAGAAGTAGCCCCGATGTTTGCAGCTCTTGGGTCTCTTCGTGGAGGCCTCGGGGCTGGCATTTAACCCAGCCAAATCTGTGTTAGTTCCACTGCACCCTGCACAGGATTGCTTTGACTGGCAACATAATATCCTGATCAGTCACCTCAGCTTCTGCTACCTGGGCTTCAAGTCACCCTGGAGCCTGAGTTGGCATGGTCCCTTAACGTCATGGGCAGGACAGCTCTATATATAATGATGCTGCTGCCCTGATTCCTTTACCTCTTCCATAATTTTCCCCATATGATCCCTAGGCACTGGTTTAATGAAATGGATTTGGTGGCAAAAGAGTTCCTGTGGCACAATTTGCACCCCCGCTTAGCATTTTCTACGTGCCAATGGGGCTTCTTTGAAGGGGGGCTCAGGATGTCCATCCTATATCTATTACCTAGGCCCACAATTGTTGGAGGTCAATGATTGGCTGGGAGGTGGGTGGTCGGATCCGACATACCAGCTACAACTCCTTACTTTAGGGTTTCCTTGCATTCTGACGCTGCTCTATGGCGCTCTGCTTCCCAACAGCATCCCTGAGGTGACTCGGAAGCTGTTTATTGGCTGGAGGGATGCATTACGCTCCAGACACCATGATGGCACGGTACCTGGCTTGGGGAGGTATCCGTTCTTGAGGGGTTTGCGACATGTTGAGGGTTCATACTTCGCCTGATTCGGTGCTTCCCAAATTAAGGCCCTCATTATGACCCTGGAGGTCGGCGGTAATATGGTGGACAATACTGCCAACAGGCTGGCGGTACTTTCCACCATATTATGACATTGGCGGTTTGGCTGAATCTCCAGCCCGGCGGACGTCACTGTACCGCCTGCGGGATAATGACCCCGCCTACTGCTATGGATTTCGTGGCTTCCTTACCGCCACGAAAATCATGGCGGTAGGCACTATCAATGACAGGCAATTCCTTCCCCGCCACTGACACAGGTCTTCCCAATCCCCCAACCCCCTACCCAGATTCCCCTCCAACCCACCCCTTCCTCTCCAGACCCCCCCTTCATTCACGCCCCTCCCTTCACACACGCATACACACACACCCATTCCCACATTCATCCACACATGCATACATCCATTCACACACACATCCGCACACACTTTCATACATACACGCAAACGCGCATTCACAGAACACAGCATAAACACACTCATACAACCATACACATTCAAGAAGGAACACACACCCGCATACACGCACAAACATTCACACACACACCCAAACACACACAACACCCCACTCCCCTGTCAGAGCACCCACTTACGTGTGTTTAGGGGGTCCTCCAGCAGGAGACGGGACAGGGCGCTGCTGCAAGCAGCAGCGTCCGCCAGCAGAACACCGCCAGGCTGTATTCATTCTCATAATACGGCTGGCAGCGGTCTACTGGCGTGGTGCTGCTGCTGGCAGCTTCGCCACCTTACCGCCATCCGCCGGCATGGCCACAGCTGGATTTCAGCCATCCTTCTGGCGGAAATCTGGCTGTGGTCATAATACAGTGGATGGCTGGTAGCCGCGGCAACGGTCTTTTGGCGGCTGTCACCGCAATAGTAGGTGGTTTGTACAGCCAATATCATAATGAGGGCCTTAGTCTGGTCGAAGCCAAGGCTATGATGGGTGCGGTGTGTCTCAATTGTATCGCACTCTGAGTATTAACACCATGGACCCCCTCTCCCCCAGTGGGCCTTAGATCTCGATGGGAGTGTTGGCTGTAACAGTTGGGTGACGAAGACTGGAGGGACACCCTGATGGCCCCTAGGGTTCCGACCATATCATTGTGGCTTAGACATGTCCAGATCTACTACCTACACTGTGCATATCCGACTCCAGATAGGATGCACAAGTCGGGACTCTGGGCCAGCTCTCTATGTCCTCATTACTCGCTGATTTTTTGTATGGTGTAGTATAGCGCGTGTAGTATAGCGCGCTACCGGGAGGTGATTGTCGCTGAACTTCTCACCATTCTGGACTTTGATAAAGGGATGACTCCATTGCTATTCTTGCTGGGTGTCCTCGAGGGTGTGGGGGGCAACCGAGAACAATTGAGCCTTTCTGTGGATGGCTCTGTTGGTAGTGAAAAGAGACATTGTGGTCCAGTGTGAAGCTTCCCTCGCTGACCCAGTGGAGGCGTGGCATGGACTGGTGCGCCCAACAGGAATAAACAGTATACAAGGCTCTGGGTTGTCCGAACAAACATGATAAAATATGGGGTAAATGGAATAGAAATATGGAGCCGGACATGTTATGAGGACCCAAAGCCCTGCTTCAAGATCTGTTGACTATTGCACTGTGTGGTCATGGGTGGGCCAAACTGTGACCTGTGTATGTGCTTTGCTGATGGATTTTAATGTTACTTTTTACACCTTTCAAAAAAATATATATTTATTTTTAAAAAACAGTTTATAAAAGATAATTTGACTTTTTTTTAGACCTTTCGATTTGTTTAAATAAAAACGCAGCACTCTTCTAACACCTACAGAATGCAGAGTTCTTTCCGCTGCTGTATTAGGGATAGGAGACTGACTGACTGGTTAACATGAAAATCTAAGAACACTTTAGGTAAAAATGTAGGATGTGTACGCAGAACTACTCTATTACAATGAAACATTGTGAATGGCTCACAAGATGACAACCCCTGTAACTCACTAACCCTAAGTGGAGAGGTAATGGCTAGTAAAAGGGCACTTTTCCATGACAATTCTTCTAATGTCGATTATTCTTGTAATGTCGATTTATGGATGCTTTTGAAAGGAGAGCCCAATAGCTTTGATAGTACGGAGTTTAATTCACAAGGATGAGATGGTCTCCAAACTGGAGGAAAAGCTTTTTTAAGTCCTTCTAAAGAATCCTTAACCATGGGAATCTTGAAGAAAGATGGTTGCATTAGAGATTTTCTGTACTCACTGCTAAGTGAACTTTAATGGAATGAAGTTGTAGACCTGACCCGGCCAAATGAAGCTAATACGGTAGGATGACTGACGTTCTCTTGTACATTATTCGGTTCATACCCATTGTTTGACACCACAAACAAAAACATCTCCACTTAAGGGCATAGCATGATCATGTTAATGGCTAATTTGATTCTTTAAGGATGTTCGTACAATCTTCAGGTAGATTTAAATAGCCATACTGTGTGATTTCAGGAGCCACGCTACCAAATTTAAGGATTGGATCGTTGGATGGAAAACCTAGCCCTGAAGCCTGGTTAGGAGATATGGTATGAGTGGAATGAATCTGTGACGTGTTATGGCTAGGTGAAGATCTGATCTACTACTGCCTCGGCCAATCCGGTGCAATTAGAATGATTTTGAGGCTTGATGTCCATAATTTCTGGATTACTTGTGGTATTAGTAGAATCAGTGAAAAAGCATATACAAGGTTGACAAATAAATCTAATGATGGTGCATCCCCATTCTTTGTGGATGGAGTTGTTCTTCATTGAGAACCCACGCGTGGTTTTCCTCGTGAAACTGAGGAAGTCTGCTTCTACATTTTGGATTCCTGTGATGTGGAAGGCTGTGAGCGATACCCCTTTCACTAGTTGTCTTGATTTTGTTCCACCTTGTTTGTTGATATAGTATATTGTAGTGGTATGTAGGATTAAATCATTAGATCTTTGGTGAGAGATGGAAGAAAGGACCAAAGTTCTAGATGTATAGCTTTTAGCTCTAATAAAGTTATGTGATAAGACTTCTCTTTTGAGACCAACTCCCTTGATTTGTGAGGAAGTTCATATGAGCGCCTTATCCTGAAAGTGAGGCATCTGTAATTATAGTTTGTGAGGGTGTTTCCTTCAGAGAAGGTATAAACTTGGTCTTCCCAATGACCAGTTTTCGGTGACCTCGATCCTCTGGTCAAATTTGTGGAGGTCTCATGAAGAGTTGTGCATTTGGGACTATGAATATGCAGAACGCGATGTATCTCAGAAGAGAGGCTATCTGATGGAAAATTGGTTTGACCTGCTTTGTTAAATGTGCACATTTCATATGAATTGATGACAGTCTCTCCTCTTCCGGACACTCTTTTTCCTTTTGTGTATCTATTTTTGCACCTAGAAATGTGAGCCACTGAAATGGTGTGGAGATCAATTTCTCGAAGCTGAATCATAAAATCAGCATGGATGATAGGTTTGCTGTGACGGTGAAATCTTTCTTTCGCTTTCCGAAGACATTGCCTTTATTAGCCAGTTGTCTAGGTATGGATTCAGAAAAAATCCTCTCATTCTTAAATGTGATGCTACCACTGTCATGTATTTGGAGAAGGTTTGGGGGCTGATTTGAAACCAAAGCAAGCATAGCTTATTGGTAATGATCGTTTCCCAGTAGAAATCTTAGAAATTGTCGGTGATGATGAGAAACTGGAATATGGAAGTATGCACCTTGTAGGTCTACTGGGCATAGCCAGTCGTTTTTTCTTATATGTGGGCATCCTTGATTTTTCTTTTTTCATATATTTGTTGAGGAATCTGAGATCCTGAACTGCCTGAAACTATATGTAAAGACATCTCTCAGACTAGAAAGTACTTTGAGTAGATACCCTGATTGATCTGATCTGAGGGAACCTTCTCTATTGCTGGTTTCTGCAGCAGAACAGAACAGATGTCACTTGTTGTAGGTTGTTTAGACAAGCCGTTGACACAGGCAGTGGACGAACTGGCAGAGGACTATGCTTAAACCAGAATCCATATCCGTTTTGTATGAAGTTTAACACCCATCTGTCCGAGATTATGGCTTTCCACTCTTCCAGGAAGAATTTCACCACTCCGCCCAGAGGAGCGGGTAACTGTGAAGGGGGTGCATTTGGACTGTGAAGGTTTTTGTTGGAGTGGAATTCCTCTTTTGAAATCGTCTTTAATATGGCCTTTGGGATTGTCTCGGCTGTTGCAAACATTGATAAAGCCACCTATGGTAGTATTACCGTTTGTCTCTAGATTTTACTGCTGTCTGTAGATTTTTTTGTTCCTCAAGGTCTACAGACTTTAGTGCTTCCGCCTCATTCTTCATACTCGTCTCTTCCTCAGTATGTTGTCCAAATAAAGAGAAACCTGAAAAAGGTAAATTCGCTATCTTCACCTGGGCATAAGGCTTTAGGGAAGACAGTCTCAGCCATGACCGTCATTGTAAGGAAATGCCATAATAGAATAAGGAGGCTGAGAGTGTGATAGAATCCTCTGCTGCACTAGATTGGTTCTAAATTAGTGAGCTCTGATTGACCATTTCAAGAAATCCTGTTGTCTGAATTGGTAAATCAGACAAAGGAATTCTTTCTATCCCAGACTTCTTGTTGCTATCTGCCTAGCCGTGGGGGCAGCTTTGGCATCTCAAGTTAGTGGAGGCTGTTCCACTGACCTTTTTCCCAATGGCATCTGTTCGCTTGCTATCCTTTTCCAGTGGAGCTGTGGATTCAGGTGCAGAAGCATGTCTACTCCTTACCAATTTAGGAATTATTGAATCCAGTTTAGGATCCATCTTTAAGAAATGTTTTAAGCATCACAAATACTGTTGGTTGAGGTGTAGCCATATTAATGTTAATTTTCATTGCATCTCTTACTAATGCATCTTGAAATGTAAGGATATCGTCTGCTGGAGGACTGAGGCAGAGAAGTCGGAGTATAGGACAAATGCATTGAGGTGGAAAAAAGCGATCCTGACCTTGATCTGAAGAGAGGGGGGGAGGTTCATAACTCCTCTGTCAGGAGGCGTTTTTGATGGTGATACTCTAATCGGAGATGAAGGTTTCCATTTTATGATGGGCAACTTAAAAGTGGCTGCTGAAAACCTTTCACCTGGAGGCAGATTCAAAGGGCCTAAAGGAATCTGTAAAGAATCGTACAGAGGAATTATTGGCCTTATAGGATGAAGTAAAGTATCTGATTTAACCAATGGCGCCTCCGACTGCTCAGATGCGGATAAATGCACAGAAGGAGACCAACCTTTCTGGGGAAAAGGACAGACTGATTTGATGTACCATAGACGTTGAGACAAGTGTGATCGACGTTGTGCAAGTTGTTCTTGCTTAAATGGGAGTCTTTGACAGGGAAAGATGTATTTTCGGCATTGAATGGTGTGGCTTTGACGTAGAATGATGCAATGTCAATGTCAAATGGTGAGATCTCGACGACGATCGACATGTCTTCACTGTTGAACGAGAGAGGATGGCAGTGAAGTTGGTGCTGTCGTAGTCTTCAACGTCGATGGCGGTAATGGCAATCTCTCTGTTGACTTGGACGCCCAGCAGCGATGAAGGTATGTCAACATCAACCCTTCTTTGGGCGGTGAAAAAGTTGGAGTCAAACCCCTCCGCAGCAACATCGATGTTCTTGACATCCGTGAACGGTGCTGATAAGAGTGGCATTGATGTTGATGTCGGGATGGAGATTTTTTTTTTTAATCTGTAAATCTCCCTCTGTGGGAGTCAATACCAGTTTTTTTAACAACTTGCAGCAGAATAATGAGATGTTTCCAGTCTTTTTCCCTTGTTTCTTTCTTCATCTGCTTTCATGTCTTGCATTGAACATCACTGTGTGATTCCCTCCCTTTCTTTGAGTTTCCTCTTCGACATTTTCTTACAAACATCAAATTATTTTGTCTGGTGTGATGGTGAAAGACAAACCACAAAAACTTTATGAGCATCAGAGCTCGCCTTCTTTCTTTCCCATATTGGGCAGTTTGTAAAAAGAAGGCCTTGTGACTGAAAAAACTTGTCAGAAATAGGAAAAAATGAATCGACAATTGAAATGTCAAGTGTAATGCTTTTTGCAAGGGCTGAATATAAGTATAAATGTTTTGGAAGTGTGAAAAAACTCCTCAGGTGTTCAGACATCCTGTCTGAAGAAGCCAGAAAAAAGAAATGCTGCTACAGTGCATTTTGGGATAGGGTGCTTCTGAGGTTCTTAAAGGTACAGGATTTCTTTTTAACCTCTGTCAGTAAAAGCCTGTTAGGCTGCATTTTCTCCTCATGCTTTTGGTATGAAGGTAGCCTTTTCCATGACAAAGTGTTGTACATTCAACAGCTATGTAATTGCCTCAACTACTTTTCTATAGAATTTATAAGGAAAATACATCACTGACAGACTGAGACACTATGGAAAATTATTTTGAGTGATAAACATTCTTCAATTACATTTTCGTCAAAGTATAAGCATATTAAAGGTGTTCCAGGGTCTGTGCACGCTGTGGGGAAATTATTCAAAATGTATAACTATCAATGAAGATCCTATGATTTAGAACTATAAGGCATTTATATCCAGAACAACATACCCACAGATGAACAAAGTAGAGCTAGTACGAGTCACTGAAGTTTTATTGCCCCGAGAGAGAAACAATGCCCGAGTTCAGCCATCAGTTGCTGTTCAATACCCTTTTTACATGCTCACTTCTCTTCCTCTGTGGTCAATGTTTCGCTTCTCAATGGTCCCTCGTTCCTTGCTATTAGGCTACATTCCTGTTAGTGAAGTTGCTGTTCTTACTCACTTACACCATGCTCTTTTCCAGTACAGTCTGCCCTTAAAGTCAGAATGCTGGTTCTGCAGTAGAGAGACTGTGTCCCTCTCAACACAACCTGCCCAGTGACGAGGTGCCAAGCCCAGCATATTCTATCCAATTATTGTAGCAATTCACTAGTATTATCTGAACTGCTGCCTATTTCTTTTCTTATTGGCCACCATCATAGAAGAAAGCAAGAGAAGGTTAATGCCCGACAGAATGTCAAACCCACTCACTTTTAAAAACTTTAAATACCAAATAAAGTAGTAGTTCTTTTAGGATATTGCACCCCAGTGCAAAATAACTTCACAGGCGAAATGGGGTTCTTGTGACCACTGACCTGCTCAGCTGCCAGGAATTCTCCATAGTTATCCAGGAAGTTGCCTACAAGAACAGAGGCAACAATAGTGAGCCCTTTTCCTGCTTTGAGCTGAGTGGCAAAAGTCAGCAGACGAGGATGCTTCACATGGAGGTCCTCATCCAGCTTCAGCATCACCAAGAGCTGGGGCCTGTAGAGATAAAGCAGAGATGGGTAAATACAGAACTAATGTAGATAGCTCCTAGGGATGAAAACACACTAGACAAATTCTGATATGCTTGTGTGTATAAATACACTCTGCAAATCACCTGTCTTTCATTGAAAAAAGAAGGACCCTTAGATCTAAAGTAAGCAGCTCAAAGGAAGCTATTCAAAGTGATTCTAAATGTCTTGCAATTGCAAGTGATATCATTGTGAGCACATACACAAAGAGTTTTCCATGGGCCCCCATCACCCACCCACTCCTTCAACGCTTGATGCATCATAATGAAGTCTATGATGGTACACCACTTTACCTGGCATCCAAAATCAAGGCATCAATAGAATACCACCAAACATGCAGCACCAGCATCAGTAGATTAGACAGCAGCAAATGTAGTAAAACGTTGTATGCCAAGCCTCCTTCCACCACACCTCAGAGTTAAAGAATGACCTCCTAAGTTAAGTCTGCCTGCTAGGATCCATCCATCCTCTGCTGCAGAAAACAGCTGAATGCCCTGGTCTTTCGAACATTCCTCAACAATACTTTCTTGATCACCACATTAGCCGTGGAACTGCCCATCTTATCTCCCTCTCCTATGCCCGACCAATCCCCAACAGGACCCCCTGCTAATCAAGGTTCTTTCCCACCCATACCACAATTATAGTTAGCTTTGTGCTCACTAAATTCACATATATACATAGACAAAGTGCATTTAGCTTTACTGAATATTCTGTGCACAAAAGTCAGGGGGACTCTACCTTTGTGAATGATTCTTTGATACCTGCAGTGAACTCTCCTTTTTATAAATTATAATTTGTAATAATATTTCTAGGTGAGACCATTGCAATCCCATCCCAAGTGAGATCCCTTTCCCTACTATCAAGATATCATTTTTTTTTTTACTGTAGCAATGCAGGTTGACCACTACAAACAGAAGTAAAAGAGGGTCATATAACTGCACTAGAGCCAGAACAATTTATGGAAAGATGATATTTAATTGCTTTAATATTCATTTATGGGGATGGTCTTAACATATGAAATTAATGTTCTCAGAATAGGAGTATGTCAAAGGTGAATTTCATATGAAATTCCCTTTTGTGGCTGGACATCTAGTTGCCCCAACCCACCATGTTTACACGCTATTGTTCTAACTTGTTCTCCTCATACCATTTACCAATTATCCTCATTCTCCAACAAGTATGTGCACTTTATCCCCTGTTGTTTTTAGTCTTACTCGTTCATGGTCAACATCCAGCTGGGCACATACACTGTCAGCTGTCCAGGATCTAAACTTGGATATCCCTGGCTCTAGTGGATGTTGATTATAAGGTATTACATCCAAGTCAACAACACCCTCCCCTGGGGTCACTGTTCCTCTTCCTCATCCTCTGTGGTAACAACTCTTTCTGATGGATAAATATTTATACATATTACATTTTATGCATTTACATCACCTGCAAATGTAACTACATATACTTCATGATGGCACCTATGGTATGCAAAGGTACTGCTGAAAAGTTTCCAGATCCGGTCTGACGCTTGGGGAATATTCATAAGATGAGAAATCTGCAGTTAGAAGTATCCACCAGGAGTTATATTTATCTCCGCTTCCTGCCCAGATCCCATTGTTAATGACCACACTCCTGCCACTCTGACTTAATCTTAGTGTCTAGGACAGCTCTTTTCCCTCCCTCCATAGGTGCCAGTAACAGTGTCCACGCCTTCCAGCTATCATCCCATTGCCTATGCTTCAGCTTCACTCTCCCCATCTTCGTACAGGTGTTTAACTCTCATATGAGAGCCACTACTTACTGGCCACTTGGTACTGTATCAAGCACTTTTAATGTCCACCTCACTGTAGGAGACAAAAGGTGATCTGCATATGCAAAGGAAAAGTTTTCTTCTGCTTTAGAACTCCTCTTCCTGCCTCACATCTCCATCACTTTTTCACCCTAACTGCTGCAGTTTGAGACTGTTCTCAGCAGGAATTTTACAAAAACCTCTGTGCAGGTTTTTCTCCAATGATTTATTTACAGGTAAATAATTATTTTGTTTATTTGGTGTATAACAATTAAGGTTGGTAGCATCTGGGCACTTTTGTAATAATTACATTTTAATGCACTACTATATAAAACAGCAATTTTACCCCAAATTGGTTAGAGCCAACACATGTAAATTTCGTTTTGCCTCAAGTTATTTTAAGTAAACATTATTGTTTAATCAGGCCCCCGTTTCTGGGGTAGTTGGTTGGGTTCTTTAATATTATTTATCTTAATTATTTTTCAATACTACTTTCCATACTTAGTATTCTCCTCGCATTTAATTTTATCATACATGTTTTTGTTGCCTTTGTAGTGCTAACTAGCATAAAAATCCTTATTAGATAAAAAAAAAAAACTGCACAGTAATTACATTTGATCTCATTTTTCTTTTCCTGTGAACAGTTATGTTAATTTAAGGCAGTAATTTAAAGCCTAACTGTTGCTTCTGTACGTGTTTTAATATATTTTCTTTCACATTAATCAATGCATGAGTGACAGCATGTGCCTATTTAAACTATGATGTTCAGGAGGTATTAAGGCCTGACATTTAAAGCTTACTCTTGAAGGTTGTCTATTTGAACCATGCTTGAGGTACACGACTTACTGACGGTGCAGGTAAGGTGGACAGAAGTGCTCCGTGGTCACTTCGTCCTTGGGGGAGCTAGGGTATGGTCAGAGAACCACCATGGCAGGGGCAACAGCTCAGTTACTCCAGGAATGACACACAGCCAGCAGTGCAGCTTGGGACTGCCCACACAAAGGTAAGATGCATTGCACAGGACAGCAGTTCAGTGGGGTGACTGACTGTGCTTACTTTGTGCCGCTGACTGTAGCTGGTGGGCACTGACACTCCTTTTTTGGGGACCAGGACTTAATATTCATCTTTAGACTTTGAACCAGAAAAAGAGAGAGAAAGGCAAAACAGAGAGAACGAAGTAGTAAAAGAAATATAGGAAAATAGTTACAAAGAGAGAAAGCAGGGATCAGGGATAACAGGTAGAGGAAGAAAGAGGCTTTAGGAGAACTCAAGACTACACAGCTTTGCTGGTAGTAAACCCTTACATTTGCAGCACCAGAGGCGGGCGTCAAAGTACAACTTTGGACCCCAAAATGTATTGTTACACAAATTAAGCACTCCTGAACGGGGTAAGGGCGAAAAGCTGTCTGTACTTTGAGGTTGCTTGATCTATCACTGTCTGAACCACTTACAGCGGGGGGCTCTGATGGGAGGGGGTTCTATCAGATGCATTTGTTTACTGTCTTGGGCCCCAGGATGACTTGCTGAATTTACCTCATCCAGGAAAAGTAAACACAAAGAATTGTTCCTGCTCCGCTTAAGTGTATTAGAATCCAGAAACGGACACAACATCTAGAAAACAATGGCTGACACAGTGACTGTTAAAGAGGGAGTACAGCATGGTAAAACATGCAATAGATTTCTACATGCAAGAAAAGGGAGGCAGTAGATTTCTATCATTATTAAGAAACAACCTATGGAGCGCCCTAAAAACCTAGGTCTGGGGTTTCTTTCAGTACGCTCTCATGTAACCATAAACTCACACACTAGCATCAGGAGGCTAGTCATAATAGACTAAATAAAAGGTTTGATCAGGAAGAGTCAAGTAAGCAGTATCCTCGCTATGTGTATCATGTTAAAAGGCCTGTACCCCGTAACTTTAAGTCAGCTGTCACCACTGGTATTGCTGTCATGTCCTTGTCTTCTAGGTCAGTGGACCTCTACAGTCCAGGACTGTCTAGTGCTATGGTTAGCAGCAACCTACACATCAGCAGATCATTCTCTGTATGGGAGAACATACCAGGTTGAATAGCATGATAAAATAGGGAGCAGGACGTCACATAGCACTGGCACAAAGGAACCTTTGATGTTACAATGTACGTCCGTTAACCTTTTTGTAAAGCATTTTATTTTCATGTTAATGAATATCTGTTTATATAGTTAACGAAGTAATGAAATTCAAATAATGCTTCATACAAATAAAAAGGAAACTTGTTTGATATTTCTGAGGGCAGGTCAGGCACAGCTGAAATGTTGCCAGGGTGGGAAGGGAAAACATTGGTACAGACATTTAACTGTGGCTCACATAACATACTATGATACTATTCATTATAGGGTAAGGGCACATTTTTGCATGACATTTGCTGATGCCTCAGATTGGAAGGTGAAGTACACAAGCAATGCATGGAGGAGCACTATCACAACCACTTGCTTAGAGCATCTGCATTTTGAGATTTCCTCCAACTACTTTGCAACCAACTCCGATGGCCTCTGAAGTACAAGTTACTTATCTTCAGTAACGAAATAACTGGTAGAGAAATATTCTAGTTGCATATTCCTTACCTTAGAATTTTCCCCCAGGCATCAGACTGGATCCAGAGATTTTTCTTCGAGCAATACCCTTGCGCGTCGGTAGGTGGCGTTGGTCGACTCCGCAGGCGTCGTGGCAGCTGTGATGACGTCGGGAGTAGTACATAGATGCCGCCCTCACGCAGTGACGTCAGTTTCTTTTAACGACTTTCCACACAAGAGCGCAGAGCCGCTACGAACACCGAGATTGGTGCACCAGAGCTAAGGACCTGAAAAGGGGGGAATCCCTGTCCCTAGAAATCAGTTTGCAAGCGGGAGAATGGGTGGGCGGTAAGGAATCTGCAACTGGAATATGTCTCTACCAGATATTTAGTTACCGAAGGTAAGTAACTTGTACATCTGATAGAGACTTCTAGTTGCAGATTCCTTACCTTAAAATAGATACCCAAGCAATGCCATCCTCGGTGGTGGGCTGCGAACCAAGATCATACTAGAAAGTCCTGTAAGACCGAACAACCAAAATAGCTGTCTCGACGGACCTGACTGTCCAGGCAGTAGTGCTAAGCAAACATGTGCAGGGACGCCCACGTAGCTGCCTGGAAGATATCCAGGACAGGAACTCAGCGTGCTAACGCATTGGAAGCAGCAGTTGCACTGGTGGAATGAGCACGCAAGCCTTCAGGAGGTTGCTTTTTGGCCAAAGCATAGCACAGTTTGATGCAAAGAAGCACCTATCGAGAGATGGTACGCTTTTGCACCGCCTTCCCTTTTTTCGTATCCACATACCCAACGAAGAGTTGATCATCCACCCGGAAATCTTTAGTACAATTGAGGGAGAACACCAATGCTCTTTTTGGGTCCAGACGGTGGAGTCTCTCCTCCTCATGGGAAGGATGTGGGGGTGGTAGAAAGTAGGCAAAGTGATGGACTGGCCTACATGAAAGGGTGTAATCACCTTAAGAAGGATGCCCTAGTGCGCAACACGACTGTCAGGGTGCACAGACAAGTATGGTGGTTTTGAGGAAAGGGCCCACACTTACTCTGTGAGCAGAGGTGATAGCGACTAGAAAGACAGTTTTGAAGGTGAGGAGCCGCAAGGGACAATTATGCATTGGCTCAAAAGGGGTACACATCAAATAAGTAAGTACAAGATTAAGGCCCCACTGAGGCATGATAAATGGAGTGGGAGGAAATAAATCGGTGAGCCCTTTTAGGAATCTACTCACAATAGGAGATTTAAAGAGTGAGGGCTAATCAGGTAGCCTAAGAAAGGCCGAAATGGCAGATAAATACCCTTTAAGGGTGCCCAAAGCAGAGCCTTGCTGGGCTAAAGAAAGAATGAACAGAAGAACCTCGGACAGAGGGGCAGAAAGGGGATCAACAGATTTGTTGGTACACCATGCCACAAATTTATTTCAACTACAGGTGTAGGAAGCTGGCTCTGTACATACTATCTCAAAGTAAGAGATAGTGTGCACAGAGTCCAAGGGTTCCCCTTAGAGGTAAGACAGTGGCAAAATTAAATAATTCTAATGCTCTATTTTGTGGTAGTGTGGTTGAGCAGTAGGCTTATCAGAGGGTAGAGTTAAGCATTTGTTGTACACACACAGGCAATAAATGAGGAACACACACTCAAAGACTTACTCCAGGCCAATAGGTTTTTATATAGAAAAATATATTTTCTTAGTTTATTTTAGGAACCACAGGTTCAAGATTTGAAGTAAACACATAAAATGCAAGGTACTTCACACAGGTACGTTAGGAACTTTGAATAAAAGCAATATCATACACAGTCTTTGTTAAAATGGCAATAAGCTTTTTTTAAAGTGGACACTGCAAAAATCAACAGTTCCTGGGGGAGGTAAGTAAAGGTTAGTTTGTGAGGTAAGACAGACACTCACAAGTCTCAGTTCCTGGGCATAAGCACCCCACTGTTGGGGGTTCAAGGCAACCCCAAAGTTACCACACCAGCAGCTCAGGGCTGGTCAGGTGCAGAGGTCAAAGAGGTGCCCAAAACACATAGGCGCCTATGGAGAACAGGGGTGCTCCGGTTCCAGTCTGCCAGCAGGTAAGTACCAGCGTCCTCGGTGGGCAGACCAGGGGGGTTTTGTAGAGCACTGGGGGGGGGGGGGCACAATTAGGCACACAAATCACGCCCTCAGCGGCACAGGGGCAGTCGGGTGCAGTGTGCAAAGCAGGCGTCGGGTTTCAGATAGGAAACAATGGAGGGACCCGGGGGTCACTCTAGCGGTGCAGGCAGGCACGGGGGGCTTCTCGAGACAGCCACCACCTGGGCTAGGCAGAGGGTCGTCTGGGGGTCACTCCTGCACTGAGGTTTGGTTCCTTCAGGTCCTTGTTACAGGCAGTCGCGGTCAGGGGGAGCCTCTGGATTCTCTCTGCAGGCGTCGCTGTGGGAGGCCAGGGGGGTCGTCTTGGGCTACTCACAGAGTCGCAGTCGCCGGGGAGTCCTCCCTGTGGTGTTTGTTCTCTGGATCTCAAGCCGGGGGCGTCAGGTGCAGAGTGGGAAGTCTCACGCTTCCGGCGGGAAACGTGAAGTCTTTAAAAGTTGCTTCTTTGTTGCAAAGAAGTTGCTGTTATTGAGCAGAGCCGCTGCTCACTGGAAGTTTCTTGGTCCTTTGGTCCAGGGCAGTCCTCTGAGGCTTCAGAGGTCGCTGTTCTCTGTCGGATGCGTCGCTGGCTGCAGGTTTTCGAGTCAGGGGACAGGCCGGTAGGGCTGGGGCCAAAGCAGTTGTCGTCTTCCGTCTTCTCTGCAGGCTTGTAGGTCAACAGTCCTTTTTGTTTCTTCAGGTTGCAGGAATCTGATTTCTTGGGTTCAGGGTTGCCCCTGAATACTCAATTCAGAGGTGTGTTTAGGTCTGGGGGGCAGTAGCCAATGGCTACTGTCATTGAGGGTGGCTACACCCTCCTTGTGCCTCTTCCCTGAGGGGAGGGGGAGCACATCCCTATTCCTATTGGGGGAATCCTCCAAAATCAAGATGGAGGATTTCTAAAGGCAGGGGTAACCTCAGCTCAGGAAAACCTTAGGGGCTGTCCTAACTGGTTGGTGACTCCTCCTTGTTTTTCTCATTATCTCCCCTGGACTTGCCGCTAAAGGTGGGGGCTGTGTCCAGGGGGAGGGGATCTCCACTAGCTGGAGTGCCCTGGGGCATGTTAACACGAAGCCTGGGCCTTTGAGGCTCACTGCTAGGTGTTACAGTTCCTGCAAGGGGAGGTGTGAAGCACCTCCACCCAGAGCAGGCTTTGTTTCTGGCCTCAGAGCGCACAAATGCCCTCACCCCACGGGGTCAGAAACTCGTCTCTCAGCAGCAGGCTGGCACAGACCAGTCGGTCCTGCACTGAAAGATTGGGTAAAATACAGGAGGCATCTCTAAGATGCCCTCTGTGTGCATTTTTAATAAATACAACACTGGCATCAGTGTGGGTTTATTATTCAGAGAAGTTTGATACCAATTCATAAGGGTCCAGGGACCCCTCCAATTCCTCCCCATATTTGTACCCATAGGAAAAAGGGTCTGAATCCGACCTGGGGTGAATAAGCCCCATCGAAGCCAAAGGCGGCGTCAGCCGACGCTGCTCTGACTTGTCGGGGATAAGAATTGGGTCGACGTCGAAAGTGGGCACAAACCGATGTTGGAAGCGTCGCTAATCGAACCGGCGTTGGGGAAGGTCTCAAGGGTGCGACCAGCACCGGTGCGTATCCACGCACGGATGCGGAGGCGACCTCGGTGGCCGGGGCCGAAGCCGCCGGCGCGGAAACTGAAGTCCCTCAGGGAAGTGCTGAGCCGACCCAGACACAGGCTCCGAGGACAGAGGCCTAGTGCTTGGGCGCTCTTCCCGCGTCACGTGGGCCGAGCGACGGGGCGAAGTCTGAGAGTGATGGGCCTTCTTCTTCTTCTTACCTTGACCCGAGGATTTAGAAGAAGACAAGTGGTGATGACTCCGCGACCGATCTCAAGACATTCCTCACGAACGAGACCGGGACCTACGCGGAGTTGAGTGCCAGGCTGCCATTAGCTTTAGGGACCGCTCCTTCAAAGCCTTCGGGTGCATTGCCCGGCACTCGGAGAAAGACTTTGGGTCGTGGTCGCGCTCGAGGCACCACAGACAAACGCAATGAGCATCCGTCACCGACATCGTCCCTTGGCAGTCCTCACAAGGCTTGAACCCGGTCTTCGGGGACATCCTCGACGCACCAAAGTCGCACAGAAAAAACTCGATAACGGTCGAATTTGGGCAAAAATTTGCCAGGGTAGCTCTTCTCCGGATCAGCACGTGTCACGGAAAGAAAAGAACTAACGTCACTGCGCGAGGGCGGCATCTATGTACTACTCCCGACATCATCACGGTGACCATGACGCCTACGGAGTTGACCGACGCCAGCTACCGACGCGCAAGGGTATTGCTCGAAGAAAATTTTTCAGATCCAGTCTAACGCCTGGGGGAAAATTCTAAGGTAAGGAATCTGCAACTAGAAGTCTCTACCAGATTAAAAAGTTTATCTTTAGTAGAAAATTACGTTGGTATTTTCTAAACAAAGATTAGATGGTGGCTAAGCGCTGTGTATGCATCTACAATGCAGCAATTTTGCTTGATATTTTCACCGTAACCGTACTATATAGAAGTAATGCAATGGCTCTCAGAAACTTGGCTTTTGGAATATGATGATGGGAACTGGCTTTGGGTCGCACAGGCCACTAGCTATTCGGGGTTGGCCTTGATATTAGCCTTGGAATACAGCACTTATTAATTATGAGGCAGTTTTACATATCGCCATATGTTGCCTTATGGCTATTATAGAGCACCAAGGAATAACAAGGAGTACTACAATTCAGGAATTATATTAGCATAGGTTAAGTCCAATAGGCTATGAGGCACAGGCACCATTCAGCAGTCTTCAAACACCATCCTAAAACTGCTGCTGAGCCCTTAGCCGAACAAATTCAGCTTTGAATATATTTCTAAAAAGAAAGTAGTCAAGTTTTGCTCTCAGAGTGGGATGCAAAATGCTCCTGAGTTTGGGCCCTGGACTACTGTTTGGACTACTGTTTGGACTTACATCTAACAAATCGACATTTGCCACAGGTCTTTGAATATGGCCTCTGTGCACAGGCCTTTAGGGCATGCATGGTCTTGGGCCACAGACCTCTAGGAACTGGGAATGGTAAAACAACTTTGATGAAATGCTTTTGTGCACTGGCACCCTCATCTTCAAATGGTTCTATCCGTGGTTCATACAAGGGTGTTTTAAGGATGTTATTGGTATGACATGCTATGATCAGTACAAGTGTGAAGGTAACGTGCAGAGGAAGCAGGTGTGTATGTTTATTGTGTCCGTTTATTGTGTCCCCCAGTGGTAGGGTAAAAGGAAAGTGCGGGTGAATTGTACCCACTGCCTTAGGTCGATATGTTTCTGTAGGAAAGTACCATCTTGCCTGGCATGTTACCCCCTATTTTTTCACTGTATATATGTTGTTTTAGTTGTATGTGTCACTGGGACCCTGCTAGTCGGGGCCCCAGTGCTCATAAGTGTGCCTGAATGTGTTACCTGTTTTATGACTAACTGTCTCACTGAGGCTCTGCTAATCAGAACCTCAGTGGTTATGCTCGCTCATTTCTTTCAAATTGTCACTAACAGGCTAGTGACCAATTTTACCAATTTACATTGGCTTACTGGAACACCCTTATAATTCCCTAGTATATGGTACTGAGGTACCCTGGGTATTGGGGTTCCAGGAGATCCCTATGGGCTGCAGCATTTCTTTTGCTACCCATAGGGAGCTCTGACAATTCTTACACAGGCCTGCCACTGCAGCCTGCGTGAAATAACGTCCACGTTATTTCACAGCCATTTTACACTGCACTTAAGTAACTTATAAGTCACCTATATGTCTAACCTTTACCTGGTAAAGGTTGGGTGCTAAGTTACTTAGTGTGAGGGCACCCTGGCACTAGCCAAGGTGCCCCCACATTGTTCAGGGCCAATTCCCCGGACTTTGTGAGTGCGGGGACACCATTACACGCGTGCACTACATATAGGTCACTACCTATATGTAGCTTCACAATGGTAACTCCGAATATGGCCATGTAATATGTCTATGATCATGGAATTGCCCCCTCTATGCCATCCTGACATAGTTGGCACAATCCCATGATCCCAGTGGTCTGTAGCACAGACCCTTGTACTGCCAAACTGCCTTTCCCGGGGTTTCACTGCAGCTGCTGCTGCTGCCAACCCCTCAGACAGGCTTCTGCCCTCCTGGGGTCCAGCCAGGCCTGGCCCAGGATGGCAGAACAAAGGACTTCCTCTGAGAGAGGGTGTTACACCCTCTCCCTTTGGAAAATGGTGTGAAGGCAGGGGAGGAGTAGCCTCCCCCAGCCTCTGGAAATGCTTTCATGGGCACACATGGTGCCCATTTCTGCATAAGCCAGTCTACACCGGTTCAGGGACCCCTTAGCCCTGCTCTGGCGCGAAACTGGACAAAGGAAAGGGGAGTGACCACTCCCCTGACCTGTACCTCCCCTGGGAGGTGCCCAGAGCTCCTCCAGTGTGCTCCAGACCTCTGCCATCTTGGAAACAGTGGTGCTGCTGGCACACTGGACTGCTCTGAGTGGCCAGTGCCAGCAGGTGACGTCAGAGACTCCTTCTGATAGGCTCCTTCAGGTGTTGCTAGCCTATCTTCTCTCCTAAGTAGCCAAACCCTCTTTTCTGGCTATTTAGGGTCTCAGTCTTTGGGGATTCTTGAGATAACGAATGCAAGAGCTCATCCGAGTTCCTCTGCATCTCTCTCTTCACCTTCTGCCAAGGAATCGACTGCAGACCGCGCTGGAAGCCTGCAAAACTGCAACATAGTAGCGAAGACGACTACTGCAACTCTGTAACGCTGATCCTGCCGCCTTCTCGACTGTTTTCCTGGTGGTGCATGCTGAGGGGGTAGTCTGCCTCCTCTCTGCACTAGAAGCTCCGAAGAAATCTCCCGTGGGTCGACGGAATCGTCCCCCTGCAACCGCAGGCACCAAAGAACTGCATCACCGGTACCCTGGGTCTCCTCTCAGCACGACGAGCGAGGTCCCTTGAATCCAGCAACTCTGTCCAAGTGACTCACACAGTCCAGTGACTCTTCAGTCCAAGTTTGGTGGAGGTAAGTCCTTGCCTCCCCACGCCAGACTGCATTGCTGGGAACCGCGACTTTTGCAGCTACTCCGGCCTCCGTGCACTTCCGGCGGAAATCCTTTGTGCACAGTCCAGCCTGGGTCTACGGCACTCTAACCTGCATTGCACGACCTCCTAAGTTGTTCTCCGGCGACGTGGGACTCCTTTGTGCGACTTCGCGTGAGCACCGTTTCACAAATCCTCGTAGTGCCTGTTTCTGGCACTTCTGCGGGTGCTGCTTGCTGCTGAGAGGGCTCCTTGTCTTGCGCGACACCCCCTCTGTCCCCTGATGCAATTGGCGACATCCTGGACCCTCCTGGGCCACAGCAGCATCCAAAAACACTAACCGCACGATTTGCAGCTAGCAAGGCTTGTTGGCGGTCTTTCGGCGGGAAAACACTTCTGCACGACTCTCCACGGCGTGAGGGATCCATCCTCCAAAGGGGAAGTCTCTAGCCCTTGTCGTTCCTGCAGAAACCTAAGCTTCTACTGTCCAGTAGCAGCTTCTTTGCACCCACAGCTGGCATTTCCTGGGCATCTGCCCATCTCCGACTTGCTTGTGACTTTTGGACTTGGTCCCCTTGTTCCACAGGTACCCTCGACTGGAAATCCATCGTTGTTGCATTGTGGGTTTGTGTCTTTTCTGCAGAATTCCCCTATCACGACTTCTATGTCCTTTGGGGAACTTTAGTGCACTTTGCACTCACTTTTCAGGGTCTTGGGGTGGGCTATTTTTCTAACCCTTACTATTTTCTAATAGTCCCAGCGACCCTCTACAAGGTCACATAGGTTTGGGGTCCATTCGTGGTTCGCATTCCACTTTTGGAGTATATGGATTGTGTTGCCCCTATCCCTATGTGTCCCCATTGCATCCTATTGTAACTATACATTGTTTGCACTGTTTTCTAATACTATTACTGCATATTTTGGTATTGTGTACATATATCTTGTGTATATTTGCTATCCTCATACTGAGGGTACTCAGTGAGATACTTTTGGCATATTGTCATAAACATAAAGTACCTTTATTTTTAGTATATCTGTGTATTGTGTTTTCTTGTGATATTGTGCATATGACACTAGTGGTACTGTAGGAGCTTCACTCGTCTCCTAGTTCAGCCTAAGCTGCTCTGCTAAGCTACCATTATCTATCAGCCTATGCTGCTAGACACCCTATACACTAATAAGGGATAACTGGGCCTGGTGCAAGGTGCAAGTACCCCTAGGTACTCACTACAAGCCAGTCCAGCCTCCTACATTGGTTTTGCAGCGGTGGGATAAGTGCTTTGAGACTACTTACCACTCTTGTCATTGTACTTTTCATAAGAGAAAAATATACAAAACAAGTTCAGTGTATGTACACCTAACCAAAAAGTTTTGCATTTCTTTTCTCACCTCTTTTCTAAAGTGCTGAAAAGTACCTCTAAACTTGCTTTAAAAGTTCTTAAAAAGTTTTAAAAGTTTTTTTCTGTCTTTCTAAAAATTCTGAAAACTTTTTTCTCTTTTTCTATCACTTTAACTCTTTCTAAAAATGTCTGGCACAGGCCAAAATGTTGATCTGTCCAAACTTGCATATGACCACCTTAGCTGGAAAGGAGCAAGGAGTCTCTGTGTAGAAAGAGGTTTGAGTGTAGGGAAGAATCCTTCCTTGGAATTATTGCTTAACATGCTTAGAGAACAAGATAAGGCCACAAGGGCCCCATCTGTTGAAAAAGTAGCTAATGGTTCCCAATCTGATCCAGGGACTCCCCTAGGAAAAGATTCAGGAAAGAAACTTCCTAGCCTGCCCAATACTAGACAGCCTAGCATAGTTGGTACTGAGGTTGAGTCACACCATACAGATAGTGTTGTCTCACATCATAGCAAGAGCATTCATTCTCACCACAGTAGAACTGATGTTTCTGTTAACCAAGCTGTTAGGATGCCTTCTGTAAGGGACAGGTCTCCTTCTGTCCATTCTCACCACACTTCTGTGTCAAGGAATATCCCTCCCACCCACCCTGATGACAGATTGTTAGAAAGGGAGCTCAATAGATTGAGAGTGGAACAAACCAGACTGAAGCTCAAGAAGCAACAGCTGGATTTGGATAGACAGTCCTTAGAAGTAGAGAAGGAGAGACAGAAACTGGGTTTAGAAACCCATGGTGGCAGCAGCAGTATTCCCAATAGTCATCCTGCAAAAGAGCATGATTCTAGGAATCTGCACAAGATAGTTCCCCCTTATAAGGAGGGGGATGACATTAACAAGTGGTTTGCTGCACTTGAGAGGGCCTGTGTTGTACAGGATGTCCCTCAAAGGCAGTGGGCTGCTATCCTATGGCTATCATTTAGTGGAAAGGGAAGGGATAGGCTCCTTACTGTGAAATAAAGTGATGCCAATAATTTTACAGTTCTTAAGAATGCACTCCTGGATGGTTATGGCATAACCACTGAACAATACAGGATAAAGTTCAGAGAGACCAAAAAGGAGTCTTCAGAAGACTGGGTTGATTTCATTGACCATTCAGTGAAGGCCTTGAAGGGGTGGTTACATGGCAGTAAAGTTACTGATTATGATAGCCTGCATAACTTGATCCTGAGAGAGCATATTCTTAATAATTGTGTGTATGATTTGTTGCACCAGTACTTGGTGGGCTCTGATCTGACCTCTCCCCAAGAATTGGGAAAGAAGGCAGACAAATGGGTCAGAACAAGGGTGAACAGAAAAGTTCATACAGGGGGTGACAAAGATGGCAACAAGAAGAAGGATGGTAAGTCTTCTGACAAGGGTGGGGACAAATCTAAAAATGAGTCTTCATCAGGCCCACAAAAACACTCTGGTGGGGGTGGTGGGCCCAAATCCTCTTCAAATCAAAACAAAGAAAAGAAACCATGGTGCTAGTTATGTAAAATAAAAGGCCATTGGACAACAGATCCCAGTTGTCCAAAGAAAAGCTCCAAGCCTCCTACCACTACAACCCCTACTGCTACACCTAGTGTCCCTACTAATAGCAGTGGTGGTGGGAGCAAACCTACTAATAGCCAATCCAAGGGAGTAGCTGGGCTCAGTTTTGGTAACTTAGTTGGGGTTGGTCTTGTTAGGGAGACCACAGAGGCTGTGTTAGTCTCTGAGGGGGCTATTGATTTAGCCACCTTAGTTGCTTGTCCCCTTAATATGGATAAGTACAAGCAGCTACCCCTAATAAATGGTGTTGAGGTTCAGGCCTACAGGGACACTGGTGCCAGTGTTACAATGGTAATAGAGAAACTGGTCCACCCTGAACAACACCTACTTGGTCACCAGTACCAAGTAACCGATGCTCACGACAACACACTTAGCCACCCCATGGCTGTTGTAAATCTCAACTGGGGGGGGGGGGGCTACTGGTCCAAAGAAAGTTGTGGTAGCTTCAGATTTACCTGTAGACTGTCTACTAGGAAATGATTTGGAGACATCAGCTTGGTCAGATGTGGAGTTGGAGGCCCATGCAGCAATGCTGGGCATCCCAGGGCATATTTTTGCTTTAACCAGGGCTCAGGCCAAAAAGCAAAGAGGACAGGGTGACTTGGATCCTGGAACAATGGACCAAGTGCCCCCTAAAGCTAGGGCTAGTAGAAGTAAAGCACTACCTACTATCCCTCCCTCTACAGTGGATTCAACTTCTGAGGAAGAAGAATTTCCACCCTGTGCAGAACCTACACCAGAGGAGCTGGAAGCAGACACTGCTGAGCTTTTGGGTGAAGGGGGGCCTGCCAGGGAGGAGCTGAGTGTGGCACAGCAAACCTGTCCCACACTAGAGGGTCTAAGACAGCAAGCTGTCAAACAAGCTAATGGGGATGTCAGTGACTCTCACAGAGTTTACTGGGAGGACAACCTCTTGTACACTGAAGCAAGGGATCCTAAACCTGGAACTGCCAGGAGGTTAGTGATTCCTCAGGAGTACAGAAAGTTCCTCCTAACTCTAGCCCACGACATTCCCCTAGCTGGACATCTGGGACAAATGAAAACTTGGGACAGGCTTGTTCCCTTGTTTCATTGGCCTAGAATGTCTGAGGACACAAAAGAATTTTGTAAGTCCTGTGAAACCTGTCAAGCCAGTGGCAAGACAGGTGGCACCCCAAATGCAGCCCTTATTCCACTGCCTGTGGTTGGGGTTCTTTTTGAAAAGGTAGGGGTTGACATAGTTGGCCCCCTTGACCCTTCTACTGCTTCAGGCAATAGGTTTATCTTGGTGGTAGTGGACCATGCCACAAGATATCCTGAAGCAATTCCTTTAAGGACCACTACAGCACCTGCAGTGGCAAAGGCCCTCCTGGGAATATTTTCCAGGGTGGGCTTCCCAAAGGAAGTAGTATCAGACAGGGGAAGCAATTTCATGTCTGCTTACTTAAAGGCCATGTGGAAGGAGTGTGGTGTGACTTACAAGTTCACTACACCCTATCATCCACAAACAAATGGACTGGTGGAGAGATTTAACAAAACTCTCAAAGGCATGATTATGGGACTCCCTGAAAAACTCCGCAGGAGATGGGATATCCTTTTACCATGCCTCCTTTTTGCCTACAGGGAGGTACCCCAGAAAGGAGTGGGCTTCAGCCACTTTGAACTCCTCTTTGGACACCCTGTTAGGGGTCCACTAACACTTGTCAAGGAGGGTTGGGAACAACCTTTAAAAGCTCCAAAGCAAGATATTGTGGATTATGTACTTGGCCTCAGATCAAGGATGGCTGAGTATATGAAAAAGGCCAGTAAAAACCTTCAGGCCAGCCAAGAGCTCCAGAAGCAATGGCATGATCAGAAGGCTGTTTTGGTTCAGTACCAACCAGGGCAGAAAGTGTGGGTCTTGGAGCCTGTGGCCCCAGGAGCACTCCAAGATAAATGGAGTGGACCCCACATAATTGTTGAAAAGAAGGGTGAAGTCGCCTACTTAGTTGACTTAGGCACTGCCAGGAGTCCCCTTAGGGTGCTCCATGTCAATCGCCTGAAACCCTACTATGACAGGGCTGATCTCACCCTGCTCATGGCAACTGATGAGGGACAGGAAGAGGACAGTGATCCTCTACCTGATCTCTTCTCTTCCACAGAACAAGATGCTCTAGTGGAAGGTGTAGTTTTGGCTGATTGTCTTACTGCTGAGCAGAAAGACCATTGCATAAATCTCCTGGGTCAGTTTTCTGAACTCTTCTCTACTGTGCCAGGTACCACTTCTTGGTGTGAGCACACTATAGATACTGGAGACAGCTTGCCTGTCAAAAGTAAGATCTATAGGCAGCCTGACCATGTCAGAGACTGCATAAAGCAAGAGGTGCAGAAAAATGTTAGAACTAGGAGTGGTTGAGCACTCTGAAAGTCCATGGGCTTCTCCTGTGGTACTTGTACCAAAACCTCATTCCAAGGATGGAAAGAAGGAAATGCGGTTTTGTGTAGATTACAGAGGTCTCAACCAGGTAACCAAAACTGATGCTCACCCTATACCCAGGGCAGATGAGCTCATAGATACACTGGCATCTGCCAAGTATCTAAGCACTTTTGATTTGACTGCAGGGTATTGGCAGATCAAATTATCAGAAGATGCTAAACCTAAAACTGCAATTTCAACCATTGGAGGCCATTACCAGTTCACAGTAATGCCTTTTGGATTGAAAAATGCACCTGCCACTTTTCAAAGGTTGGTGAACACAGTCCTGCAAGGGCTGGAAGCTTTTAGTGCAGCATATCTGGACGATATAGCTGTCTTTAGCTCCAGTTGGGATGATCACCTGGTCCACCTATGGAAAGTTTTAGAGGCCCTGCAAAAGGCAGGCCTCACTATCAAGGCTTCAAAGTGCCAGATAGGGCAGGGGAAGGTGGTTTATCTGGGACACCTTGTTGGTGGGGAACAGACTGCACCACTTCAGGGGAAAATCCAAACTATTATAGATTGGGTTCCCCCTACTACTCAGACTCAGGTGAGAGCCTTCCTAGGCCTCACTGGGTATTACAGGAGGTTCATTAAGAACTATGGCTCCATTGCAGCCCCTCTTAATGACCTCACATCCAAAAAGATGCCTAAAAAGGTATTGAGGACAGCTATCTGTCAGAAAGCTTTTGAGGAGCTGAAGCAGGCCATGTGCTCTGCACCTGTCCTGAAAAGCCCTTGTTACTGTAACAAATTATATGTCCAAACTGATGCATCTGAATTAGGAGTAGGGGTAGTCCTATCACAACTTAATTCTGAGGGCCAGGATCAACCGGTTGCTTTTATTAGTAGGAGGTTGACCCCTAGAGAAAAGCGTTGGTCTGCCATTGAGAGGGAGGCCTTTGCTGTGGTCTGGGCACTGAAAAAGTTGAGGCCATACTTGTTTGGCACTCACTTCATTGTTCAGACAGACCACAAACCTCTACTTTGGCTAAAACAAATGAAAGGTGAAAATCTTAAATTATTGAGGTGGTCCATATCCCTACAGGGAATGGACTATACAGTGGAACATAGACCTGGGAGTAGCCACTCCAATGCAGATGGACTCTCCAGATATTTCCACTTAGACAATAAAGACTCATCAGGTCATGGCTAGCCTTATTGTCCTTCGTTTGGGGGGGGGGGGGGGGGGGGGGTAGGAAAGTACCATCTTGCCTGGCATGTTACCCCCATTTATTCACTGTATATATGTTGTTTTAGTTGTATGTGTCACTGGGACCCTGCTAGTCAGGGCCCCAGTGCTCATAAGTGTGCCTGAATGTGTTACCTGTGTTATGACGAACTGTCTCACTGAGGCTCTGCTAATCAGAACCTCAGTGGTTATGCTCTCTCATTTCTTTCAAATTGTCACTAACAGGCTAGTGACCAATTTTACCAATTTACATTGGCTTACTGGAACACCCTTATAATTCCCTAGTATATGGTACTGAGGTACCCAGGGTAATGGGGTTCCAGGAGATCCCTATGGGCTGCAGCATTTCTTTTGCCACCCATAGGGAGCTCTGACAATTCTTACACAGGCCTGCCACTGCAGCCTGAGTGAAATAACGTCCACTTTATTTCACAGCCATTTTACACTGCACTTAAGTAACTTATAAGTCACCTATATGTCTAACCTTTACCTGGTAAAGGTTGGGTGCTAAGTTACTTAGTGTGAGGGCACCCTGGCACTAGCCAAGGTGCCCCCACATTGTTCAGGGCCAATTCCCCGGACTTTGTGAGTGCGGGGACACCATTACACGTGTGCACTACATATAGGTCACTACCTATATGTAGCTTCACAATGGTAACTCCGAATATGGCCATGTAATATGTCTATGATCATGGAATTGCCCCCTCTATGCCATCCTGGCATAGTTGGCACAATCCCATGATCCCAGTGGTCTGTAGCACAGACCCTTGTACTGCCAAACTGCCTTTCCCGGGGTTTCACTGCAGCTGCTGCTACTGCCAACCCCTCAGACAGGCTTCTGCCCTCCTGGGGTCCAGCCAGGCCTGGCCCAGGATGGCAGAACAAAGGACTTCCTCTGAGAGAGGGTGTTACACCCTCTCCCTTTGGAAAATGGTGTGAAGCCAGGGGAGGAGTAGCCTCCCCCAGCCTCTGGAAATGCTTTCATGGGCACACATGGTGCCCATTTCTGCATAAGCCAGTCTACACCGGTTCAGGGACCCCCTTAGCCCTGCTCTGGTGCGAAACTGGACAAAGGAAAGGGGAGTGACCACTCCTCTGACCTGTACCTCCCCTGGGAGGTGCCCAGAGCTCCTCCAGTGTGCTCCAGACCTCTGCCATCTTGGAAACAGAGGTGCTGCTGGCACACTGGACTGCTCTGAGTGGCCAGTGCCAGCAGGTGACGTCAGAGACTCCTTCTGATAGGCTCCTTCAGGTGTCGCTAGCCTATCTTCTCTCCTAAGTAGCCAAACCCTCTTTTCTGGCTATTTAGGGTCTCTGTCTTTGGGGATTCTTGAGATAACGAATGCAAGAGCTCATCCGAGTTCCTCTGCATCTCTCTCTTCACCTTCTGCCAAGGAATCGACTGCTGACCGCGCTGGAAGCCTGCAAAACTGCAACATAGTAGCGAAGACGACTTTGCACTCACTTTTCAGGGTCTTGGGGTGGGCTATTTTTCTAACCTTACTATTTTCTAATAGTCCCAGCGACTCTCTACAAGGTCACATAGGTTTGGGGTCCATTCGTGGTTCGCATTCCACTTTTGGAGTATATGGTTTGTGTTGCCCCTATCCCTATGTGTCCCCATTGCATCCTATTGTAACTATACATTGTTTGCACTGTTTTCTAATACTATTACTGCATATTTTGGTATTGTGTACATATATCTTGTGTATATTTGATATCCTCATACTGAGGGTACTCAATGAGATACTTTTGGTATATTGTCATAAAAATAAAGTACCTTTATTTTTAGTATATCTGTGTATTGTGTTTTCTTGTGATATTGTGCATATGACACTAGTGGTACTGTAGGAGCTTCACTCGTCTCCTAGTTCAGCCTAAGCTGCTCTGCTAAGCTACCATTATCTATCAGCCTATTCTGCTAGACACCCTATACACTAATAAGGGATAACTGGGCCTGGTGCAAGGTGCAAGTACCCCTAGGTACTCACTACAAGCCAGTCCAGCCTCCTACAGTTTCTGTCTAATCAACCCTTATGAGGTATCGGTCACATTCTTCAGAACAGAGTTACCCTCTCTGCTTGACTGTATAGAAAAATATGTTTCCGATGCAACCCACATCTGATGGGCAAGGGTGCCACGATGAACAGGCTCTACAAGTATTTCTGTGTCTCACCTCCAGTTCTTGGTGTGCGGTGGTCCTTCCTCAAGACGCAGTAAAGCGAAGCGGGCAGCACTGAGAGACAAGCCCCTTATCCCATCGCCCCACTCTTTCTCGGCTCTGTAGGGTTGTGACAAAAGAAACAGTATTGAGAATGAAGATCATTAAATAGCAAGACCATAATTTAAAAAAAGCGAGGTTTTCATGCAACTATAAGGACAGATGCAAATGATACTGAAACAATTTCTTCATGACTGGATCTTTTACAGAACAAATATGTTGATAACTCTCTCTTGTATCTTTTGAAGGAAATTATAAAAAGACTGACCAAACAGGGCAACTGAGGATCTTCTGCCAAGTGTCACCAAACAAGCCGAAAAGCCCATCAAAATGAAATTAGATAGCATACTTTGGTCACATTCGGAAATGTCACAACACTTTATTTACTCATAAGTATGTGCTTTCAGTACTGCTGAGCTTAAGTAGTTATTGTTTGAATCTACATTGCAACATTGCAATCTACATTAAGAATTTGTTTTTCATTATAATTCTTAATGTATCGGTTTCTTCAGCTCGTTCTACCTGGAACATATAAACCCAGAATCAGAAATGATAGTTACAAAGTTAGAAGCCACGTTGTAAAAATTTATTATGCATTATTTGTCAAAATTTGCCTCCTGGCCTACACATGATTCGCAATCCATTCGCTATATCATGACAAAAACATTTTATTTGCTCAGTAAGTGGTTAATGTAAATGTATGCAGCTCAAATTAATATCTAATTAATGTGCACCATGTACACAATTCAAACGTCAAAAGGTACGGATTTCGTCAAAAGGTACGGATTTCGTCAAATAGTGCATTCTTTACAATATTTCTCCCTGTGAGGATCAACGTGCGTTTCACAATTCAATTGCTTCCTGAAGGCAAAAATATTTAATGTTTATTCAGTAAAACTTTATAAAAAATCGAAATAGAACTAAAATTAAGAATCCCATTAATTGTATTATGAAATCAAATCAAACGGAGCTACATCTACCAGCACCATGCAATTCAAGGATACCATATTTGTATATTCTCTTTCTTTTATATATTGTTTTATTTCAGTATATTGTCTTACTCTTCTTACTGTATTTGTGCTGTTCTATCACCTATAAATCTAACAAATATCAATGACTCATAGACTTCACTGTATTGCAATATTTATTTCAGTCATCATAGCAGATAGAATTTAGGTGCTATATTGTCACCTATTAACTCAATAGCAAACATTAAAAGACATGCCTATGAAATTTCTCTTCATGAATAAGTGGAAATGAGGACTTTGTTAATACTTGCTCTAGCAGTATGCTGCCCAAACTGATTTCCAGTTAATGTGTACCATCGTCATGACTTACCACATGTCAAAATAAATGAGCTTCTCCAATGAGTGCAATTTTAAACCTATTTCTCCCTACACATACTCAAATTGTTATCATCCAGGCAAACGTAATCTAGAAGAAAGGTCTTTGTGCTTTTAGTGTTAATGTCTGTAAACGTTCAGTGACTATACGTTTGCTGAGGTAGCTCAGTCTCAAGTTTTCATATAGTTACAGCAAAGACGGCAGCCATATTTATTTTGCTAGTTTAAAATGGCTGCTCCTGCATGAAATGGTTCCGTCATAAACTCTGTGGTTCATCCTGAGAGAACAGTACTCCCAACATGGTGTTTGTCTGCATATTTCAAAAGAACATTTGGAAAATCGATATCATAGGTATATTATCAGGGAGTATTGTGTGACATAAGTATCCTCTAGGTTGAGGGTTTTGTATCCAGGACAAACCTGTTAAAAGGTATAACAAGCCTGAAAGGGATAAATATGTAGACCTAGTGCCATCAACATGGCATAATAAACAATATAGTCTGGAAGAGCACGGTTAAAAGAGTGTGAAGATTGTTTAAATTAATACATGCGAAATGTCAACTAATTGGATTTATTGAACAGATAAACTATGTGAACAAGATACATGGTGGTGAGGAATGGTGAGATTTAACCAAAACAAATTAGTAGTAGGGAAGGCCTGAACGCTTCACTGAAATGCTTTCTTTATTAGGACTCTGGTTCAATTCTCCAAGGTTTGCTTTCCACTCATCGGTGACACAGGTGAACTTAGCTCAATGCATCAGCCCTGAATGTGAAAGACAGGTTATTGTAGTCCCACAGAACCACGCTCAATACATAGTAGAAGTAAAGTCATTGCTATTGAGTTACCAACAGTCCCTGGAAAGGGATCAGGGGACTGTGGCAACAATAAACCTTTTTCACTCACACTCCTATAGAGCACTAAGAAAAGCAGACAGTTTTGACAAACATATTTATAACAGGGTGCACTTGTTTGTCAGCAAAATAATCACAAAGGATGTCATAAAAATAGCAGGAAGGCATATTGTAAACAACAAGAATAAAATGAACAATTCTAACATGGTCAAAGTGGGACCATGTAAAAGCTAACACCCTATGCTCACCCTATGGTCAAAATGTCATCTAAAAGCTAACACCCTGAAACCTACTTTTATGTGATATCCTAGGACAGCATGTAGTAAAGCAACTTGCAAACTAGAGTTTTATGGAAAGGCGGTGCACTGCATACTTTGTTGACAACTCAGGCTTTCGTCATCAGAAAAGCCATTAAGGAAAGGTTCCCTGCGAAAGGGAAAGAGGTGCTGCAGTAGCAGCCTTTCTCAGGTTTTCAGCTCTTATCACAGTCAGGCAAGATGCATCATTTTCTCCGAGTGCCGGCAATAACCCAGATCATCTTTGGTCGGATCTTGAAAGATAAGCAGGGGTGAAGGACCTCTCTACCTGGATCACTTGTTCCAGACTTGGTCTCCCATCAGGTATTATATCTGAGTCATTACCGGAATGACTTGACATACTCTTAGCTATAAGAAAGATAAGGGTGGACAACATTCATGTTACTATTGTTTAGAACAGAAATGACAGAACTCAGGGGAGTGTTGTACAAGATGGATCTGGGGGCCTGAGTGAAATGGAGTTAGACCTTAGGGACTTTACATCATAAATGTGTTTCATACCACCTCATGACTAGCTAGGAGTTTATATGAAG
Source organism: Pleurodeles waltl (assembly GCF_031143425.1). Taxonomy (NCBI): domain Eukaryota; kingdom Metazoa; phylum Chordata; class Amphibia; order Caudata; family Salamandridae; genus Pleurodeles; species Pleurodeles waltl. Next base: position 376,274,618 of record NC_090445.1, read on the forward strand.
GTGCAGCTTTTAGGTCACATAAAAAAAAAACATAAATGTGTTGGCCGTCTATGTAGTAACTTTACACGGATATTGGAGCGAGGATTACCATTTAAAATGCACATTTGGAGGTACGATATTGCAGGTATAATTGACAATGTTATCATGCTTTGATTTTTGATGAATTATGAAGATGGAACACTTTACTAAGAAATCAATTTGAGCTGCTTGCTCCCATGCTGGTAGGAATGACAACCTCAATCTCACTTATTCATAAACAGATTGGAGTACCTTTTCAGTTAACATGTTGAAGTGCATCATCTAAATCTAATTTGTTATTGTAGATTTACAGGGAGCATTATACTAAAGAATAGTTTATTATAAAAGATAAATATTGTCAGAATTCAGGAAGGGCTTGGAAACCCTGGAGAATGGTACAGAGGAGACTGAAGGCAAAAGTACACACTTTTCACACAAAGTGCACAACAGTCTTTAGCAGTTGCTCACTCACTTCCTTGTTACTGCAGCAATTCCAAGATAGAGTTGGTTACTTAAAGCCAATTCAACATGAAGCAGAAGCCAGGCAACATGCGGCTTGTTGCTGTGGTGCTATGCCTCAAATTAGTTTGTCCCTGGATTTTTGTTTACAATGTTTGTGTTCTCCTTTTTCTCTTCCTTCATGGTTACATATCTTCACTGCTTTCTATCATTATTGTTTATGCATATTTTCGGGCATCTCACCTACCATGTCTCTTCCTCAGATCTGGTTCTGTATGTCATTGTGGCATCTGTGAATTCCGACTGCTATATTGGTATGAGAGGAGCTCATGATGGCAGCACTTGCAGCTATGATCAGTAAACCACATAGCTTTCACAGCTCAGTTATGCTCTCAATAGTGTTTCAAGATCAGTTGTGGCTCACTCCCTACAACTGGTGAAGTGATTCTAGGTAATCTGACTCCCTGCTGCAGAGTGGAACACATTACAGCATTGCAACGGTGATGAATCCATCGGAGGGAACAATCTAGCCCTGTGTTTCTCTCACCCTTTCCCTGTCTTTACTCCAGTTCTACAGAAGGTATGTTGTTAACATTAAACATCTACGTAAGTATTTAGGAATGCAAGTGTTTTTCCATTGCTCCACTTTCTGTGAACCTGGCTAAAATGTTTCTAATTAATAGGCCGTGGTGCAGCATGTCAACAGTGAAAAGAGGAAGAGAATATTCAGAAATACAAGAACGACTATACCAAGACTTTGAAATGGATCAAGGTGGAGAAAAAATTAACTATTTGAGGTATACAGTACCAGGAAAATGTCATCTACAAAAACAGAATGCAAATACTTAATGATTTCCATAAAGAAAATCATGATATATTTAAATAGACTTTTCTTTGTGTTTGTTTACAGCGTTTTATTGAATGAACAAATGAAATGTTTCTGCCTCAAGGAAAATAACTTATTGAATGTGAAGCGCTCGGATTAAACCGTGGGGCACATGTTGATATCAACAGGGAATAATAACGTTGCACTAATTAGAAAAACTGTTACAGATGAGTTATGAGATTGTACATCAATGTGGTGCTGCATACCACTAGACTAGTGATGTACTGAGTTAAAAAGTAAAAATTTTTGCCCTAATGAAACAATTTAATTTTACTGTGAAACATGTTTTCAAGGGGACAAATCTGGTTCTCTCTGTACTAGAAACAGGATCCTGCGACCAGTTTTGGATTATCACTACTAAGCAAGCTAAACCTGGCTGAAGGGCTCATAACAAGGGCAAAACGGGTCCTGGGATGCTTGAGTTTTGGTCCAGGGAGGACCTGGCCTGGCAGTTCGGGCTGGACTGTTCCAATGAGGACCAGGGTCAAGACTGATTTGCATATGGCTGGGTCCAAACTGAGGTGGCATGGTGGGTGATAAATGATGGATTGGGATGTGGCCCACAGCAATTGCCAGTGGCTGATATTAATTCATGCATTCCATCCATCACCCTGTTGTTTATGCATTTCACACTGCATTGTAGGCTGTACACTTTCAACTTAGTCTTCATTCATTACATAAACATTCATCATCAGGAATATGCTCTGTAGGAAAATGCCATTGTTGGCATGGTTACCCCCTAACGTTTTGCCTTTTTTTGATGCCTGCTTCGACTGAAAGTGCGCTGGGACCCTGCTAACCAGGCCCCAGCGCCAGTTTTCTTTCCCTAAAACTGTACCTTTGTCTCAACAATTGGCACAGCCCTTGCACACAGTTAAGTCTCTTGTAAAAGGTACCCCTGGTAAAAAGGGAGTTGTAGCCAGGGAAGGTCTCTAAGAACTGCAGCATGTATTATGCCACCCTGGGGACCCCTCACTCAGCACATGCACACTGCTTCATAGCTTGGGTGTGCTGGTGGGGAGAAAAAGACTAAGTCGACATGGCACTGCCATCAGAGTGACATACCCACAACCCACTGCCTGTGGCATAGGTAAGTCACCCCTCTAGCAGGCCTTACAGCCCTAAGGCAGGGTGCATTATAGCACAGGTGAGGGCATAGCTCAATGAGCACTATGCCCCTACAGTGTCTAAGCCAATTCTTAGACATTGTAAGTGCAGGGTAGCCATACAGAGTATATGGTCTGGAAGTTTGTCAAAAACGAACTCCAAAGTTCCATAATGGTTACACTGAATACTGGGAAGTTTGGTATCAAACTTCTCAGCACAATAAAACCACACTGATGCCAGTGTGGGATTTATTGGAAAATGGACCCAGAGGGCATCTTAGAGATGCCCCCTGCATACCAGCCCAACTGCAAGTGCTAGGCTGACTGGTCTCTGCCAGACTGGTACTCTCAGACACGTTTCTGGCCACATGGGGTGAGTGCCTTTGTGCACTCTGTGACCAGCAACAAAGCCTGTCCTGGGTGGAGGAGCTTTACACCTCCCCCTGCAGGAACTCTAAAACCTGGCGGTGAGCCTCACAGGCTCAAGCCTGGTGTTACAGCACCCCAGGGCACTCCAGCTAGTGGAGATGCCCGCTCCCGGACACAGCCCCCACTTTTAGTGGCAAGTCTGGGGAAATAATGAGGAAAACAAGGAGGAGTCACCCCCTCAGCCAGGTCCACCCCTAAGGTGACCAAAGCTGAAGTGACCCCCTCCTTGGAAAATCCTCCATCTTGTTTTGGAAGATTTAGCCCAATAGGAATAGGGATATGCCCCCTCCCCAAAGGGAGGAGGCACAAGGAGGGTGTAGCCACCTTCAGGGACAGTAGCCATTGGCTACTGCCCTCCAGCCCTAACACACCCCTAAATTTAATATTTAGGGGTGACCCTGAACCCAGGAAATCAGATTGCTGACAACCTACAAAGAAGAAGGACTGCCTAGCTGAAAAACCCTGCAGAGAAGAAGGAAGACGACAACTACTTTGGCCCCAGCCCTACCGGCCTGTCACCAACTTCAAAGAACCTGCACCAGCGACGCATCCTATGGGCCCAGCAACCTCTACCGACTCACAGGACTGACCTGCAACTACAAAGGATCAAGATATCCCATGGACAGCGGACCTATTCAACCAAATAAAGGAGAAACCATCTTTAAAGGGACTCTCACCTCACTCCAGAAGCGCGAGTCCCCACCACTCTGCACCAGACGCCCCTGACCCATGTCCAGAGAAACCAATGACCCAGAGAGGACCCTGAGGCAACTACGACAACGTTTCCACCCTGGGCTGACCTCTCTGCACCCCCACAACGATGCCTGCAGAGGGAATCCAGAGGACCTCCGTGACTGCAACTGCCCGGGACAAAGATATCCGACGCTTGAAGAAGCGCTGCACCCGCAGCCCCCAGGCCAGTGAGAAACTGACCACTGGTGCAGCAGTGACCAGCAGCCGGCCCTCACCCTGGCCCAGTCGCTGGCCAGAGAAGCCCCCTGTGCCCTGCCTGCAACATCTGAGTGACTCCTGGGTCCCTCCATTGAATTCTATTACAAACCTGACGCCCTGTTTGCCCACTGCACCCGACCGCCCCTGTGCACTGAGGGTGTGTTTTGTGTGCCTACTTGGGCCCCTCCCCCAGTGCTCTACTAAAACCACCTGGTCTATACCCTCAGGATGCTGGTACTCACCTGCCAGCAGACCGGAACCGAAGCACCCCCTGTCTCCATAGGTGCCCATGTTATTTTTACTCGTCTTTGACCTCTGCACCTGACCGGCCCTGTGTTGCTGGTGCTGGTTGTTTTGAGTTGACTTGAACCCCCACCAGCGGGATACCTATGCCCCAGAGACTGAACTTGTAAGTGCTTTACTTTCTGTATTAATCAACCTGTACTTACCTCCACTAGGAACTTTTGAATTTTGCACTGCGTCCACTTTTAAAATAAGTTATTGTCATTTTATGAAAAACTGTGTACCCTACTGTTTTGGTTCAAAGTTCTAACTATACCTGTGCCAAGTACCTTACATTTAATGTACTTACCTGCAATTTGAATCTTGTGGTAAAATAAACTAAGAAAATAATATTTTTCTATTTAAAATCCTATTGGCCTGGAGTTAAGTCATTGAGTGTGTGTTCTCATTTACTGCTTGACTGTGTACAACAAATGCTTAACACTACCCTTGGATAAGCCTAACTGCTCGACCACACTATCACAAATAGAGCATTAGTATTATCTATTATTGCCGCTGTCAAGCCTCTTGGGGAACCCCTGGACTCTGTGCACACCATATCTCATTTTGATACAGTGTATACACAGCCAGCTTCCTAAATGCTTGATAACATACAATCATCCTATATACTGTTTCTAATTGACGGGCATCCTAAACGTGACCAAATGCATCAAAAGCGGAGAAGTCTACAACAGAGATCCTTTGGCACCCTGAAAAGCTTAAACACTTGGCAGGAAGTGGTCTGGTGAGACTAGTCAATGCTACCTCCATGTCTGCCCAATCTCTTTGTCCTCTGTGCCAGATACCTTCTCCACAGTTTAAACTAGCCTTACAAGGACATTTCCCAGCGATGACTACCGCCTATGACATACATAAAGGTCAATAGGGCAGTAAAGGAGTTAAAAATGACTCTGCTTATAAAGCTTCTGTAGGCACATATAGGAAAATCTTTTAATTGCTGAACTCTGATAAATCATATAAAATGAATGAACAAAAGATTGTAACTACAAAGAACATGATGCAATGCACATAAAGAAGAGAATGACTACAAGTCCAGCCTCACAACTTGTTAATTCCAAGTTCACATTTTGTTTCCAATAATCAAAACGTGGGTTGGCCTGCCACTTAAAAGCATTTAAAGCATTAAAGCTTTTGAATGGGTGACCTGCCATTTTAAAGCATTTAAAGCATTTAATTAATGAGAACTTTGCTAGCCAGTCAGTTTGTGAAGGCATCCATGTGCCATGCATGGCAAACATCTCTTCCATGAGAGCATGTGCCTTTGCCAGCCTCCTTCTTAAAAAAAAAAGTGAACCGTTTTTAGTCACTGGCCATGTTGTTGATACTAGAGAAGATCTTCTAGAGTAGAAATAATGAAGTTAACAAAAAAGGTAAATTTATCCAACTCCTATAGCTTGGCATATTGACATTCTAAGATATCCTCCTATTCAGAAACAAATAAGTACTAATATTATGAAGGATGACCTTGAAGCCACATCCCACTGTACCAAGCTTTATTATCAGAAGCAATTTGTTTTCTGAACAAGCAATACGTATCCTTAGCAAAATATCTTTTATACCAATTAATTAATGATGGCTTTGAACTCAAATTGGAGGTTGTCGTTTCTTTCAAACTCTGCATTTGAAATTGTTCTTTTTGGACAAAGATTATGTGTAATGGATGCAAGGGGTCTTCAACTACAATCTACTCCCCTCCTCCTACAACCACAAAGGACAAATATTTTCATTGCTGGCAATGAAAAAACGGTTCGAAACCCAAAACATGTAAATTTCTGTCTCACGAAAAAGAAACTATTAGCACAAAAAATTATATAGAAAGTTAACAGTCTAGCGGAAAAGGACAGAGCAAAGTTATTCAGGGTGCTGTAAAATAATAACAAAATAATTTGGCAGGTAAGCAATCACCAATATTACTGTTGTCTTAGAAATTACCCAACAAAAAATGTGCAAAAAGAGATCGGACAGTGAGATGCAAGAAGCCTTAAGAGAATATTGGTTAAGCATTAAGGAATATCACTTTCTCAGGAACTTCGAAATTAAGACTCCCATCAATTATGTGTATGCTAAGGTACGTAAACATCGGGCCAACCATCTGGGGAGACATACTGTTGCAGGTCTCCAGTTATTTTGGAACGTCTGTGCAAGTAAGTTAATTATTTATCAGGCCATTTTACCACACATGAGAGTATTTCTCTGTGTCACTATGGAATATATTGATTTGGTCAAAAGCTACCTCTCTGCCTGTCATCATGAACTCCTCGTCACAATGGACAGAGTCCTTCTACACAAATATATTGCAGGATGAGGAACTTAGGGTAACTGATGAGTGCCTTGACATCACAGCTGCAATGCATTGTGTGCCCACTGATTTCAATGCTGACAGTGCCCACATTGTTTCCCCACAACCTTATTCTGTTCAAGAACTATTTTATTTGCAGGTAAGGAGTACTGCTACAGAAGCTTCTTTTGCACTGAATCTGAAAAGAGGTACATTGATAATATTTTTATATGAAAGGAACCAAGGACAGATTAGTCATGTTCCATGACTGGTCTAACCAAGACAGCCCATTTATCATTCAGTGTTGAATCTGATAACAAATTGATCAATTTTCTAAATCTGAACCTACAGAATTAATATTTCCAAATGTACAATTTCTATGTCTATGAAAAACTGCATTAAAAAAAAAAGAGAACTGCTTTAGAGAAGCTCAGATATGCAAAATTAGCTGAAAGACGTTACCCATGTAACCTTCTAAAACAGTCAATGAAATGCACTATGTTCTGTGCCCCAGGTACACCTCGAGATTACCCTGAATAACAAGCCATGATGATTCAAGTGCCAAAACTTAGAATCTTAAAACTTGTGTGCATCCTTATACTCAGCTTGAGGAAAATTAACAGTGGGTGCATATTAGGTACACCTTCAGTGGCTCAATACAGCAACACAGACTTCATTTTTTATGACATAGCTTGCTGTTCAGATGTATTATTAAACTATTTTCCATGATGTCAGGAAATAATTAATAGCCACTTTTTCCTACTAAAAATTATATTATAATGAATATGGTATTACGGTAACAAATGCTCAATTCTCAGCATTGTTTAGTCCATCAAGTTTTATCTTTAACAAGAAAGTTACATGTAGCAGATGGCTGAAAATGCTGAATGAAGGCTAGCCTCTAAACTTTGATAATATACAATCTGGATGACAAATGTTGACTTCCCGGGCACCCTAAAATGCCCACCTTACAGATCCCAACACTCATTTACATACACAGTGTTGAATTCAAAAACTCCACTTTATCCTTGAAAGTGCTCTGCACTTGCTAAAGCCTATAGAAACGATGGTCACGCCCCAGAGCATGCACAAAGGAAGCATTTCACTCACCCCTGATATTCAATGTACTTGTAGATCATGCCGGCGATCACCATGGCAACAATGGCATAGTACCAAGAGGAGATGAACATCAGTGCTAGGCATATACTCATGCCTAAGAAGGAAAGTGTCCTGAAAAAGTGAGAAGCGAGCGCATGAGAAGAAGTAAAAACTTCACATTTTACATGCACATTTGCAAACATCTGTTATGATCTAGAAAAAGGTAATGGAAAAGCAGAAAAACCCTTTCCACCCAGGGACAAACAAGATACTTACCAATAACCACAGTTCTCCAGTGTTGAAAGTAAATCTACAAAACATACTTATGCTTCAGAGTTGTAGTTAGTGCTAAACTATTTCTTCTCTAGCACTGGCTATTTCAAACATTCACATATATGAATTTGAATAGCAAGCAATGCATTAACAGGAAGTCAAATCTTTACCAATTAAAAAATAATATTCACCACAGGGTGAGAAAGAGGGTCACCTTATTGAAATAAGTTGAAAACTAAAACTTGCCCAACTGGTACCTATCTTGCCAACTTCTGCTTCCAAACATTAAGGTCTAATAAAGCCATTTCCGCTCGTGTGTGCCCAGTATGCCGATGTCCAAAAAAGTGAGCTATACGTAAAGGAACGTTGTTGAAGCGTTGACCCTTATTAACCCCAATGCTACCCTTACCTGATTGGCTCTGAAGTGACAGAAAGTAATGGTCACTGCTATCCATTTTGCAATCTCATACCTTCTGTCCTGTAATTCCATGCTTCTGTGATCAATGATAGGAGAAGATTAGGCGTTCCTTGCCAACCAAACAAAAGTAAAGAAACAGCTGGTTTGTGCCCTTGCTGGTCTTTTGTTCTTGCTTCACAGAACTTCATACAATGCCTAGTGAATGCAGCTAGACTACTCGCTGCAGGATAAGTATTTAGAAAGAATTATATCAAAACATCCAGATAATTTGGATGAAATTCTGAAGGGCCTTTGTAAGGCCCCTGGGTGTTGCTCAAATAATGAACCTTGTAGTTATGCTACAGCTGGAAATACTCCTAGATGGTAAAAGCTTGGATCTTACTGTTTTTCCTGGAAGATCTCAGCATCAGAAGTAACCTTTCTTGGCACAAACTTCAAGTCTGCCCTGTGAGTCAATTTGATAAACATTAATCATAAGGTGAAACAGGACAGTATCAAGCTTCAACTTCACATTAGGAAAGTACATAAGAGGAGATGATCTGAGCACTGCCGTCAAACTCCTTGATGATCCTAAAATTCCATGAGGGTGGAAACTCTTGAGTTTTTAAGAGGAAACATTCACCTCAACATAGGATGAAAGTAGGCAGCTTCTTCAGTCAGCTTGCCTAGGAGAGGGCCACTGCAGACTGGAGCATAAATAGTGGCTAATGTTGGCTCAAAGCAATTTTTATTTATTGTTTTTAGTAGAGGATTGCTGGATTTCTGCATTTGAAAATGGCTCTGCCCAGGATCGTATCTAGTTTGTTATTGAGAATATCCTTGTAAATATGGGCTTAGTGAGATCTAAAGGTGACTCCTTTTAATTTCACATAGTGTTTGTGAGAGTGATGCAGTCATCAGTAGATATAAAGTTGACTAAAAGTATTTTGTCTGTTGTGAATCTTACTGTCTTATATATCAGCTCAGATACGTCGCTGCCGTTCTTGAAAATGTCATTCAAAAACTGATATCCCATAAATCAAACAACCTGTTATGCACTTTTGGATAGAAGTAGTGCTCCTCAACAAACAATGCTGGTGAACAATCACTGCCCCTAAAGCTGCCAAAAGCTAGTATTAACTAGATTTTGACAGTGATTCTGCAAATCAGTGTGACTGTGAGGCAGAGCTGTGGTGTACACGAGCCTATCCCTCGCTGCCCTGTCGCTCCCTCCATGGATCTTGGTGGTTCCTGGCAGCCAGCTGCTATGCCTCGTAGCTCACAGCCAGCTTCTTCCTCTCAACCTGATCGGCTCCTTGCTAGCTGCCCGTTTACCTCTCTTGCTCCCTCTTCTTTCCTGTCTCCGGGTGCAGGACATGGTTTAAGCAGTACCATTCTGGGACTCCTATAGAGCAGGGATTAAATTACCGAAGGGCTTCAGACTTCAAGCAAGCAAAAAGGGAAGCTGCGAGGGATGATGAGGTCAGAGGGCAGTGTATGGCAGAGGCTGAAGTGAGCAAGGCCCCTCTGCTGGTTAGCCACTAGAGGTGACTGCAGGGGCCTGCGAAATGGCACAGGGAAGCCTCCGAGCCAGGTTTCAGTGCAGCTTAAGGCTGTGGGCTGCACGTCTGCATTGCTTGTGCTGCTTCATCCTCCCTTGCATTATATTTTGTCTTGCACACCAGCGCTGCATCCAAATTGATTCAGAACCCCCCAAAAAAATACACAGATCTGCATTACCTAATACGCACCCAAATCCAAAGGCATTAATCCAGCAGTTACCACTTAAATTGTAAGGTTGTCTTTTGACAATGTTTAAGTACTGTAAAATGCATACCACTACACCACCATGGACCTCACCTTAATTTAACTTTTAAAACGTTGACCTCTGTGAGCTCTGAGTAACCTCCAGTTGGAAGGTCAACAAATGTATTACCTCCGAAAATGTGGCTAAGGACAAACCCAGATATATGCTCAACTCTACTGGGGTGCAGAGCGTCTGCATACAATGTAGTAATCCTTTAGAAAACAAACCACTGTAACAATGCTTTCGATTTACCAAATTTAGTCCTGCTAATAGTGGAGAAGCCTTACTCCTGGAGCATGCATAAAGCAGAGAGCCTAAAAAAACTTAAGGTCAAGTGAAAGACAGGCAAACATATAACAACTAAGTATACCTGTGAAGGTTCTTCTCCGAAGAAAGGTTACAGGATTGAATGCTGCACCGAGCTGATGCCAGTCCATCGCACCACTACAGTTCAAGCATCGCAAGCACACACTTGCGATTGCATCAGTCTGTCCCACAGCACTGCCACTATGTACTGTAAGTCTTCTGACCTCACAGTGCATCACTCGGCTTTTGTAAAGGAGGAGCTATGAGAGCATAACCTAGGGACAGTGACCCCATCTAATAGAGCTAAATTAACCTCAAGGAACACAAAACTGGAGACATCTGATCAAGAGCTCTTCAGAAGTCCTTATTATGTAACAGATAAAGAGCTAATTGAACTCAGATCTAACGTGCTCAGGTACACCCCAAATCAAATGGAGCCAGGAAAGAATACCACGCAAGACATTAAAAATGAGTGTGCTAACTGGTACGAGTTACCAGAGGTACTAAACGTGATGATATCAGCCCTCTCCAGACAAAGTTTGATCATGGAGCAGCAGCTAATGGCAGACCATGGCCAGGATTTATTATTCAAGGGTATTAATGCTAAACTCCAAGGGTTGAATAAATTGATTAGTAAGGCAGAGCCAATGCATTTACAGCTCCAAAATGCCTGAAGTAATGCCCAGCTATCATTTCAAAACTGGAAGAAGTTCCAGCTCTCTGAACATCAATTACAGATGATTTTAAATCAAGAAAGCCTGCCAAGTCAGTTAAACAAGTGGATTAAGTTTGGACTAGAACAAACATTGGCACTCAAACAAATTTAATCATTACCACCGTAGAGATCTTTGGTCCACCTACGGCACCATTAGTAAAGCCTGCAATGCCACTGGAGAAGCTTTTGAATAAATTACAATCTATAGGAATGCCAGCATGCTCAGGCCCACAGACTTTTCTCACAATCGTACAAGTTACTTACCTTCGGTAACGAAATATCCAGTAGAGGCATATTCTAGTTGCAGATTCCTGATCTTAGAATTCCCCCCCAGGTGTCAGACTGGATCCGGAGATTTTTTCTTCGAGCAATACCCTTGTGCATCAGTAGGTGGCGTTGGTTGACTCTGCGGGCATCGTTGTTGCCGTGACTGCATCGGGAGTAGTACATAGATGCCGCCTCATCGCAGTGACGTCAGTTTCTTTTAGCGACTTTCCACGCCAAAGCGCAGAGCCGCTAAGAACACTGAGATTGGTGCGCCAGAGCTAAGGACCTGAAGTGGTAATCCTTCTCCTTAGAAATCAGTTTGCAAGCGGGGAGGATGGGTGGGTCGGTAAGGAATCTGCAACTAGAATATGTCTCTGACAGATATTTCGTTACCGAAGGTAAGTAACTTGTACATCTGACAGAGACTTCTAGTTGCAGATTCCTTACCTTAGAATAGATACCCAAGCAATGCCATCCTCGGACGTGGGCTGCAAACCAAGATCATAGTGGAAAGTCCTGCAGGACTGAACAACCAAAGTAGCCATCCCGAGGGACTTGACTGTCCAGGCAGTAATGATTAGCAAACATGTGCAGGGATGCCCACATAGCTGAATGACAGATATCCAGGAAATGAACTATGCATGCTAACGGAGTGGAAGCAGCAGTTGCTCTGGTGGAATGAGCGCGCAAGCCCTGAGGAGGTTGCTTCTTGGCCAAAGCGTAGCACATCTTTATGCAAAGAAGTACCAATTGAGAGACGGTACATTTTTGCACCGCCTTCCCTTTCTTCGCACCCACATACCTGACAAAGAGTTGATCATCCACCTGGAAATCTTTAGTATGATTTAGATCGAACACCAACTCTCTTTTTGGGTCCAGATGGTGGAGTATCTCCTCATGGGAAGGATGTGGGGGTGCCTAAAAGGTAGACAAGGTGATGGACTGGCCTACATGAAAAGGTGTAACAACCTTGGGAAGGAAGGAAGCCTTAGTGCGCAACACCACTTTGTCAGGGTGCACAGACAAGAATGGAGACTTTGAAGAAAGAGCTTGAAGCTCACTAACTCTGCGAGCAGACGTGATGGCAACAAGAAAGACAGTTTTGAGAGTGAGGAGCTGTAAAGGGCAATTGTGCATCGGCTCAAAGGGAGTACACATTAAGTAAGTAAGGACTGGATTGAGGTCCCACTGAGGCCTGATAAATGGAGTGGGAGGAAATAAATGGGTTAGACCTTTAAGGAATCTATTGACAATAGGAGATTTACAGAGTGAGGGCTAATCAGGTAGCCTAAGAAAGGCCGAAATGGGCGATAAATACCTTTGAAGGGTGCCTGCTGGGCCAAAGAAAGAATGAACAAAAGAACCTTGGATAGAGAAGCAGAGAGGGGATCAACAGATTTGTTGGTACACCATGCCACAAATTTATGCCAACGACAGGAGTATACCGTTTTGGTGGAGGGACGCCTGGCTGACATGATAACATCGCAGACTTCGGGTGGAAGATCAAAAGTCGTCAACTGCCACCCCTCAATCTCCACGCAAGAAGGCAGAGATTCGATAGGTTCAGGTGGAGAACGGTCCCCTGTTGCTGCAACAGAAGATCTGCCCAAAGAGTGGAGGTGCAGTGCTCAATACCTCTGGATACTATACTCTCCGTGCCCAGTCCGGAGCCACCAAGGTAACTTGGGCCCAGTCATTCCTGATTTTCTTGAGAACTCTGGGCAGAAGTGGTATAGGCGTAAAGACGTAAAGGAGGTTGGAGTTCCACTCGAGATGAAGTGTCTCTGAGCGTGTGCCGCCTTTGAAACTCCAACGAGCAAAACAGCTGACATTGCGCATTCTCTGTGGAGGCGAACAGATCTAACCAAGGCTCTCCCCACTGCTAAAAGAGACCTTGCGTTTCCTCTGGATGGAGATGGCATTCGTGATCGGCTGTGCATCGACGACTGAATTAATCTGCTCTGGCGTTGAGAGCACGCCAGATGTTGAACCACCAGGGTAATGACCTGATGATCCAGCCATGTCCAGAGGCATAGTGCCTCCTGACAAAGGGTCCAGGACTCTACCCCGCCCTGTTGCAGTACCACATGGCTGTAGTTTTGTCTGTGAACACTTGCACTACTTTCCCTTTGAGAGAGGGAAGAAATGCTTTCAACACAAGCCTGATCGCCCGGAGCTTGATATGCAGCCCAGACTACGAAGGAGATCAGAGACCTCTGATCTCCGCCTCTCCCATGTGGCCACCCCAACCCAGAAGTGATGCATCTGTCACTATGGATAGATCTGGCTGGGGAAAGGAGAGGGATCTGCGGTGGACCCAATGCGGATTCAAAAGCAACCACTGCAGGTCTTTCACAGTGCCCTCCGAGATCTGGACCATGTCGGAGAGATTACCCTGATGCTGCGCCCACTGGAACTTCAAGTCCCACTCCAGAGCCCGCCCCGCACATGCCATCTGGCATGTGTCACTAGCAGAATGCAGGAGGCCATGAGGCCCAGCAGCCTCAGAGTCAGTCTCGCCTAAACCCAAGACAGTGGTTGAAAGATCAGAATCATAGCCTGAATATCTTGGACTTGCTTTTCGCGAGGATAAGCCCGAAATTGCACTGTGTCCAGAACAACTCTGATGAAAGGGAGCGTCTTAGAGGGAGTCAGGTGTGCCTTTGGCATGTTGATAGTGAACACCAGCGTGTGCAGGAGGCTCGCCGTAGACTGGAGGAGGGAGACGACTTTCTGGGGCGAGTCCGCCTTCACCAGCCAGTCGTCCAGGTAGGGCAAGACTGAGACCCCTAACCTGCGCAGATGAGTTGCAACCACCGCCATCACTTTCGTGGATACCCGAGGGGCGCAGGTAAGGCTGAAGGGGGGTGTGGTAAACTGATAGTGCTTGTGACCTACCACGAATCGCAGGTAACGTCTAGGGGCAGTCAGGATAGGAATGTGGAAATAAGCGTCCTGCAAGTCCAACGCTACATCCAGTCTCCTGGGTCTAAGACAGACAGGACCTGTGCCAGGGTGAGCATTTTGAATTTCTCCTTCTTGAGGAAGTAATTGAGGTCCTGAAGGTCTAGGATAAGACGTAAGCCCTTGTCCTTTTTCGGCACCAGAAAGTAGTGGGAATAACAACCATGAACTACTTCTGATACAGGGACCTTCTCTAAGGCTCTCTTGGACAAGGGAGCTGCAACTTCCTGCGGAGAAGTGCCAAATGTTCCTCCGGGAGATGGCTGACTGATGGAGGCCTGGCTGGTGGTGCAGATTTGAAGGGGAAAGAATGGCCCTTTCGAACTATCTGCAAAACCCACCTGTCCGTAGTGACAGATTCCCAGTGGGGCAGGTGATGGTGAATCCTGGCGTCAACTGGATCGGAGTGAGGGGACGAACCAGGAGGGTTTGGAGGCTGTAGCGGGGCAAGGGTGGACTGGGCAGACCTCTGGTTCCTTGTCCCACGCCCACATGGGATTCCGCGTCCCCAGCCACGCAGCAGCTTAACAGCATGGGTGGCAGGGTGGCTGGGTTGGGGACACGACAGGGAGCCCCTTCCGTGGCCACAAAAGGTGGACTGTTGGGGACGAGGGGCAACGGAAAGGCTAAGGGACCGAGCTGTAGCCCGTGAGTCCTTGAATCTCTCCAAGGCCGAGCCCTGCTGGTCTCCAAAGAGACGGGAGCCATCAAAAGGCATGCCTATAGGATACTGTTGGACATCCCCTGAAAAGCCAGAAGTATGTAACCAGGTGTGGCATCTCAAGGCCACCGCCGTAGCAACCAATCTGCCTAGAGAGTCCAGCCCACAATCGGATCGTGAACTTCGCCGCATCTCTCCCATCGGTGACAGCTTAGGAGACGATAGCACAGGCTTCCTCCGGTATCTGCGGCAGAACTTGCACAATCGTATCCCACAGAAAGTGGGTATAGCGGCCCAAAAGGCATGCAGTGTTCATGGACCGGAGTGTGAAACTGGAGGAAGAAAACATCTTCTTCGCAAATTGTTCCAGCCTTTTTGATTCCCTATCCGGGAGTGTGGAAGGGAATGCGCATGAGGAAGAGGAAGCCTGGATGGCGAGACTCTCAGGCATAGGGTGTTGGGACGGGAATTTAGGGCCGTTCAGTGCAGGCCGATGGCGGCGTTCCATAGTCCTGTTCACGGGAGCCCCTTTGTTGGGTTTGGACCAAGTACCCAAAAGGACATCGGTGAGGGCTTCATTGAATGGCAAAAGAAGCTCAGATGTGGAAGCCCCTGGCTGAAGCACCTCCTGTCAAGAGATTTCACCTGACCTGTACAGTAGGCAGCTCAAGGCCAAGGAACTCAGCCGCCCTACTGACCACCACAGCATAAGTCGCTCCCTCCACTGTAGTCACGGTAGGAGGAGACAGCATGCCAGCGTCTGGTGAAGTTTCCAGTCCACTGGCCTAACCCAATTCCTGTGTCCAGTCCAAAGATGGGTCATCCTGTATTCATAAGAGTCCAGGGACCCCTCCAATCCTTCCCCAAATTCGTACCCATAAGGAAAAGGGTCCAAATGCGACCTGGGGTGAGGAGGCCCCATCGAAGAGAGGCAGTGTCGGTTGCTGCCGTTCCGACTCCAAAATGTCGGGATGAAGATCGGGTTGACGTAGATGGTGGGTACCACTGACGTCGGGAGCATCGACAATTGAACCGGCAATGGGGTAGGTCTCAGTGGGACGACCGGCATTGGTGCAGATCCGGAGGGGACCTCGGTGGCCGGAGCCGAAGCCGTAGGTGTAGGCGTGGAACCCGAAGGCCCCCAAACCAACCCCCTCGGGCTCGAAGGCACTGTATTGGGGCCGGCCTGCCCAAAAATGAGGCGCATGGCCTCATAAAACTCCTTTAATTGGGCAGGGGTCGCTCCGGCTCCTGGAAATTTGGGAAAGCGTGGAGCGGACCCAAAAGCAGGCTTCAAAGATGGAGGCCTCGAGCATCGGCACTCCTCCTCCGAGTGAAGACAAAGAGTGACGGGACCCCTATGGCGACAACTTCTTACCTGTGCCTGAAGACTTGGAGGAAGAAGAATGGTGGTGGCTCTGCGAACGGTCTCAAGATCTTCTCCTTGAGCGAGAACAGAACCTACGCAAAGTCGAGTCGCACTCCAAGCACCACAAACAGACCCGATGCCGATCCGTCACAGACATCATGCGGATAAAGTCCACGCATGGCTTGAAACCGGTCTTCGGGGACATGTCGACGCACCAAAAACTCACAAAAAAAACTCGACAAACCGGTAAAACTCAGTCAAAAAGAGACCAGGATAGCTCTCTCCGAATCAGCGCATGGTGCGGAAAGAAAATAATTGCCAGAGACATCTATGGAGTCGACCGGGTCTAGTGTGATGCCTGGGGGAAAATTCTATGGTAGGGAATCTGCATCTAAAAGTCTATCAGATAAAAGCATTAGTAAGTACATCCGAGGACCTTGTAAAGGTGCACAAACAATAAAGGGGACATTCTGTTGCCACATCCAAATTCAGATAAAGACGGTGGGTCCCTTACTGGAAAACTGGAGGGCCACTCAGAAAGGAATATTAGTCAAGAAAATGTCTTTAAAGATCAAAGAAATCAAGACAACTAACTAACTGTTTAAAAGAACTGGATGCATCACTATGGTGGCCATTCTCTCCAGTCATTATTGCAAGTTACCAAAACCAAATGTATACCTGCTCTAAGCTTTGGTCTTGAAATATTTTCAGATATATGTGAATACTGGTTCAACAAAAAACAATTATGACTTAATCATCTCTTCAGGCTCCCAAATTTCATATTATTAGCTTTGTAAAGTGTATGGGCATTGCAGCAGTGAGAATTGATCAGCAGATGGCATTGAAGTATTGAAAGAAATATCTGGTTCATTATAAATATTATTGATGAAGCATGGCTTGAGGAGTCAAGATGGTGGTCGCACTCTAAGAGTGGTCTGGACCCCTCCGTCATCCGCCTCCATCTGTGACAGGCGATGCAACTATCTTCCCCTTACAGACGCTTCGTCTAAGCCCTGGACCCACCCCCTTGTTGTTATGGTCAAGATGTGGAGGTAGCCCCAGTAACCTCTCTCTCTAGTTAGACCTTGTGACCTATAAAATGGCAGCCGGCAACAACTGAAGAACAAGGACGCCACTGCACCATGCAGAAGATGATTCCGGCCGCCGAGGGTGCCCTGGAATAACCCAGCTGTTCTCCCTCCAGAGGTCCAAAGGTACTGCGGGTCGAAGACCACTCCACCACTGACAGACGACTGTGACCAGAAGAGTGGGTCCCGGTCTTGCACTGCTGGCTCATGCCCAATCTGTCTCCCTGGTCCCAGCAGAGTTGAGGTGGCGCAGGTTGTGCAGGTAGCGGGTGATTTACCTCCTGCCCTGGGGAGCCTGGGCCATTCTAAAGGAGTCCTCGTTGGCAAGTGACCTTGCCAATGAACATCACCTTCCAGAGCAGTGGTGGGGCTATCTGCTGCCTGGGCTCACCTGGTGCCTGGAGGGCTTGGCAGTCCAGTGGCCGGTGTTTCTTCACTGCTGACACCATGCTTCACATAACGGGGTCGCGGGACAATGGGTGCTGACACAACCCTTGAAGGGTCCTAGGTACACACACCTACTGGAATGACCCACGAACATAACTGGGCATATGGTGGCAGCATCTGTGGGCCTGTCCTGGAGTTCTGCATTGGGACCCACAGATGCGACAAATAGAAGTGGCCGCACATCTAAGGCAATAAGAATCAATCGGCATGGGGACAAGGGGGCCTTGCCTAAATGTACTGGAATACCAGGAGCCTGTGATTGCGTGTAAAGCTCTTGGTTTGCACAGCTACTGTAGCACTTTAGCTCTGACATCAGGTGGGAAGGCCTCCTGGAGTGCCACCCTTCTCGTGGCCTAGAGCTACCCTCTGAGACTAGTGGCTTGAGTAGACCTCATTTTGCTCACCACTACAGACTGTTTATAGTCAAGGCCTTTCACAGCCACACAACTTACCTAAGGCGCCGGCTGCCAACCTAGCACCACTCCAACGAACATTGAGGCTTGAAGCCATTGATCAGTACTACACCTCAGTTATGCACCTTGCGTTGCACCTTGTGGCTACAGACTTACTACTTACTTAGCAGCCATCTTACGGCTGTTGAACGTCCGTGATACCTCCCGACACCGTCTTTGGACTAATTGACTTGGAGTTCCAGAGATAGGGGCTAGCCCAGTGCCTACATAGACTCTCCTATCCTACCAACTCCACTTCTTTACATAGGAGTAGTGCAGTTATCTCTTAAACTCGGCTGCTTGTGCTGCTGCTGGATGTGGCAAGCAGCCAGTGCTACAGAGACCGACACCAATGGCAAGCAAACGATTTGGCACCATAGGTAAAGATAACCCCCCTCCACTCCACTCCACAACCGCTCAAACTTGTATGGAGCATTACACTGCCAGACCGCGAGACAGGTCTTACAGGAGATAGCAGGGTGGGTAAAATGGCTTTACTGTCCGGAGACCTTGCCACAATTCTCAAAGCTATCCAGATCCCTCAGGCTGCAAAACCAAAATTGGAGAGGTATGAGTAGATGTGGCCCTACTACACCAAGACCTCCACAATGCAACAGCTAGGATCACTGAAGCTGAATCTAGGTTATCTACCGCAGAAGATGAAATTGCGACCCTCAAATCCCAAATCACCTGACACGCACTGCGGAATTGCATCACAGGGAAGATGTCGAAAATCGTTCTTGTCGCAACAATGTGCGCATTATTGGCATTACCGAAGGCACTGAACCACAGCAAATGGTGGACTTTCTGGAAACCTGGATCAAACCCTGGATGCTTGCTGACCAACCTTCGTCTTGGTTTGCGACTGAACGGAACCACAGGGCCCGGACTCCTAAACCACCCCCAGGTACATCTCCCAGAACAGTGATAGTCCGCATCCTTAACTTTTGGGACCAAGATGCCATTCTTCGAGAGGCCCGCATCCGCGATGTTCAGCACCAATGATGCTCCTACCTGGATGCCAAGCAGACACTCAGGAAGTGGAGGCAAAACCAACGCTCTGCATCCGTTTCACCATTGCCCCGGATCCACAACCAGTCTCCACCCATACCATCTGCCGAGAGGGTCAATGATGCTGGTGTCCCTTGCTAACATCAAACAGGCCTAGTGGATGAAGTCTCAGCGACACTGACCTCTACCGGAGTCCCACACTTTGACACTTAATGTGGTTGTGCTAAGGGGTCTGGAGATCAGTCAACTTGAACTTTACTACTTAGACTCAATGACTAAACATTATCCTGCATAACGGAGCGGATCTGCCACTGCCTATCAGTTCTGTATTATGTTTCACTGTTTACACTGCTTCTTGGGAGGAAGTTTGGGGGTGGGGAGCGAGTTGGGGGTCTGGAAAGGTTTATGTTTATCAAGTGTATTTTGTTGTTGATTTGGAACTATGTCATTACTTTTCTTTGAGTCTTTACATGCACAGACACACACCTTCACAATGGTTAGAGCATCAAGACCTTTATCCAAAGCATTGACAATTACCACCAACCCAAAGTTGGACTCTCGGACAGAGCGAGGGACAGGTTTCTCCTTGCCATACCAAGTTATACTCATTGGACACAATGATGGCAGCTTTTCATGCCTTGTCCGGGAATGTTAATGGTCTTAGACCGGGTGAAGCGTATGGAGGTGCTCAGATTTGATCACTAATACCTTGTGAGGTCTTCCTGAGCCAACGACAGAGACTTCCACACACGTTTTACCCAAACGTTAAGAGGAGTAGCCGTAGTCCTAAATCACTCCTTTCCTAGGACA
Organism: Pleurodeles waltl; assembly: GCF_031143425.1. Taxonomy (NCBI): domain Eukaryota; kingdom Metazoa; phylum Chordata; class Amphibia; order Caudata; family Salamandridae; genus Pleurodeles; species Pleurodeles waltl. The sequence goes on from NC_090445.1 coordinate 376,294,713, forward strand.
GTCTCTCGAGTGATTAAAGACCCACATGTCTGTTTTCTGGCCCTTACTGTAATGCTTGAGGGGCACACTGTTAACCTGGTGAGTGTCTACGCCCCTCAGTGGCCCTTCGCACTTTTTTAGGTGACATCTCCAAAATCATATTCGAACTTCCGCAGGGTACAACCCTGATAGGCTGTGACTTCAAAGCGGTTCCCACTCCTAAACCTGACACATCTGGGCCCCCTTCCGCCTCAACACACACTAAGGCTCACCAACTTTCCTACTGGCTTACCTCCCTAGGCTTATGTGATGTATTGAGGACCTGACACCCACGGCGCCTGCAGTTCACTCACCTCGGCAGCGCACCACATGCATTACCGCATCAATATCATCTTTAAGCCCGCCCTGAGTGTTGCGCATATTAACCATGCAGAGATTCTCCCAAGAGGAATATCAGACCACACAGGAATGTAGCCGATGTGGCAACTAAACGTGTGGTATCTGTAAGATAAATATTGTATATGCTTTTTACAAGCTCCGCTTCAGGCTTATTTCGGTATCAACAAAGGTTTAGTTCCCTCCGTGGACACCCTCTGGACCGCCAGTAAAGCAACGACTCAGGGCTTCGGTAAAAGCTACATTCGGACTCAAGAGCAAGCTTGTTCATTTCATATTACTCAGCTCGAGGCCCAGCCCCTGAGGCCCAGGCGCTAGAAGGTGCCTCAGCGCTAAACCCGGGAGGTGAAGTATCCCATCGACTGTCTCCGATATGGAAGAAAATACATCTCCAATCTATGGAGGCGGCTAAACACCTATTGCGAGACTCAACGGTCAGGGCGATAAAAATGAAAAACTACTGTATTGGTTGATTTCTCATCAACAGATGTCCAAAATTGTGCCCAAAATCACTGATGATAACGGCACTACGTTACATACACTGTCAAAGGTGACAAAGGCCTTCGCCCACTATTACCAAAAAGTTTACATGGCCTCCTCTATGGTCGACTCTGCTTATTCCGCCCACTTCCTCAGTGATATATCTCTTCCCCCAGCTATTCTGGGCTGAGATACGGATGCTGGATGAGCCTTTCATAATCGCGGAAATAAACTTAGTGCTCTCCACAAAGGCTTCAGGGAAGACCCCTGGCCCGGACATCTTTCCTGCAGAATGCTATGTACGTGGCATCCTAAACCTCCAACTTTTGGCCATTTACAACAGAGTTGACTGAATGGGTGCCATCCCACCTGAGGTAAATATGGTCATCACAGTGGTTATTATTCTGAAAACTCATCCCCCTTCTACATCTTGCACCGACTATCACACAATTTCTCTCATCAATTAGGAAGTGAAGATCTAAGCTACGTTGTTGGCGAATCGCCTCAAGAGGGTACTCCACACCTTGATACAACTGGACCAATGTGGGATTATGCCCAATCTCGGCACGGGGTGTTTTATGTGTTGTCTTCATGTGGCTTTGGGCCACCCTCATCTTCTGCCTTCCGATTTAGCTTTGTTTTTCATAGACTTTGAGAAGCCATTTGACACAGTGGACTCGAGGGAATCTGCAATTGGGGTTGCGGTGGGCGAGACCTGGTGCCCATTGTTGCAGATTAGTCCATGCCCTATATTCTAACCCCACAGCCCGAGTCCAGATTAATGGAGGTCTCTCGCACACATTCCCCATTCGAAGGGGAATTCTTCAGGACTACTACCTATCCCCCCATCCTCTGTGCTGTGACAATTGAGCCCTGGGCACAGTTGATCAGATGCGATGGGGTTGGAGGGAAGGATATGAAGACTGAATAGCCCTTTATGCGGATGACATCCTCCTCTATTTAGCAGGCCCCGCTGTTTTTTATATCCTCTGATGTTTCGAGGTCACCTCTGGCCTCAGAACGAACCCTTTCAAATTAGTTTTACTACCTATTGTACCGTCCCAGGACTGCTTTGACTGGCAAGATGTTGTACCCATTCATCGGCTTAGCTTTAAATACTTCTGGGTGGCACTTCTCCCCGAACTTGCTTGGTCCTTGAATCCTACACTACTGACACAGAAGGCCAATGCTGACCTGGCTAGATGGCAGACCCTTTCTTTAAATATTATGGGCTGTATTTCCCTGTGCAAAATGGTGATCCTACTGTGGTTTTTATAAATTTTCCAAAATGTAACACTTTTCCTGCCGCACTTAGCCTTGGACGGCATTGTCGATGGGCCAATACCCTTATCCAACAAATACCCATTTAGCATGCACCTGGCTGCTTGAGGTGGCGACACTGTAAGGATTTGAGAGGAGGGACCTAACTGGTATATCCTGATTGGGCGATGTCTGGGCAGGGACACACATGTGCTCCTTTCAAGAGCTTCAAACCAACTACCAGCTTACACATACCCAATTATACAAATACCTCCAACAGAGACATGCCCTTCATTCACACACCTCTCACAAAGACTTTTTCTCAAACTCCTCATGGGAAAAGGGGGTATCTCCCAAATCTATGGAGCCCTGATTGTCAATTCCCCCTTAGAAACCGTTGGGCCCTATCAAGGAAGATGACTGGAGGGATGCCTTGATGGAGCCCAGAACTATAACTATATCCTCCTGATTGCGCATGGTACAAACATACTACCTATATGGATCATATCTCTGGCCAGGTTGTACCGTGCAGGAATTCTCATTGACCCCACCTGACCTGGTTGTGAGGGTACCCTGGCTGATTTCTGCCATATGATCTGGTTGTGCCCTCAAATTCAGAAGCTTTGGTCTGCAGTGGTGGGCAAACTCCCTGAGGTATTGGGTAGGGAGATCCCACTGTCCCCTCTGATGGTTCTTCTAAAGTCTTGGATGATTCTGGGAGCACAAGGGCTGGCTGCACTTTTCTAGTAACTGCCTTGATGGTGGCCAAGTGCGACAATGGAAACACACTGGAAAGCACTTACACCTCCCACCCTTTCTAGTTAGCATCGAGGGGTGTGCATGGAAGGAGCAACCAGTCTATGAGGCCCGGGGATGCCCTCTCAAACATAATCACATGTGGTGGAAATAGCTAGGACAAGTCCCTTACGATCTCTAATGGAAACCTGAGTCAAATGTACTGCTGTATGAGTATAATATGCCGGCTGAAATTGTGATGTGCTTAATTGATTATGTTGTAATGTTGCTTCCCAGTGTTGTCTGTGCTATTGATGACCTTTTCACTGAAAACTCAATAAAAATTTGTTTAGCTGATTTAGTTCTCATTTTGCCCTTTATATTCTGTCCCATGTCTTAGCCCTTTTCTGGAATGAGCGGGTGTGACTTCTCGACTTTCTCACCTAAACGGAAAAAAAAAACATGTTGTGCTCAGAATTTTATTAAGGATTGACTTTAGCTTACTTTTTATATATTGATTATTTTGGCTATATGGATTTTGCTGTTTTAGACAAAGATACTTGTATTAGGCACTTTAACTCCTCAACCTTTCTTTTAAACTTTGATACATCCTGCCAAGCTGTGGTAGGTCCAGCTCTGTAACTATGAGGGACTGAGGAGAGAAGGGGCTTTTAAACATAAATTAAAACCAGATAGCCAGCGCAGGAAAAGTTGGCACACAGAAACCTTAAGTACACTTAGCAATACAGGTCCTTAATTTGCTCCAACTTGAGAAGGGAGGCCACCTTCAGTCCTTCCAAAATCTGGATTGAAGTCCAAAACTGTACTATTAAAGTTCACTGCAGTCACGCACATTATCTGGACGCATAAAAAAGTTCACAGTAACTCAAAGCAGATGTAAGCGAGTCGGCCTACTAGGTACATGGTATGGTGTCTGTGGTGCTTAAAGTAGTGGTTATGGACAAATGACGACTAATATTAATTTGCACTATATATGTCGAGCTTTATATTCCAGCTTGGTCATCATACACCATGAAGCAAGTATGTTGTACTTCCAGGTGTGATACTTTTTGATTAAGGTTCTAGGGAATGATTGAGTGTTCATGTGTTATACTGGATATCTTGACACAATTCTTACTTTTATTTCTGTTCTTTGTATTTAGTATTTTGGATTGATTTGTTTTGTGATGGATTAAGTGATGCCACTCTCTTGTCACCTCGACTGACTTTCACCATTTTCTTATTCCTGGTGTCCAATACACATATAGGGTTATTCTAGTTATTGTGGGTATTTTGCTTATTTCGTATGCACACAGTGGCTACGTTTTTGATGTTCTAATAATTGCTGTAGACCTACCACCACAGTGTTTTGGTGACAGTGTATCTAATCGGCTAGTGCTGGCTAAATGAACTGGTTTCTTACATTATACATTATTCTAGGGCTGAAGAAGTTTGAGGTAGTTGGGCCTTAGAAAGACATGTTGGCTAGAGATGATCCTTGATTTCAAGAAAATTGTTGGATAATCGGAGTATGACTATGAATGTTCCTCTCTGGTGCCCATAGTGAACTTTAATAGGACTTTTAAACAACGTTTTTAATGATCACCTTGGGAGAAAGAAAGGACGCCTTGTTAATTATCCTATTGTTTAAATGGTATCATAAGCATTGAGGAGCATATGTTTTAACTGTTTGAATGGTTTTAATTAACTATCAAATAAAGATTTATATAATCTCTATAAAAACACTATGTTTATGGGTACTTTGATTATAGCAGAAGATCTATGTTCAGGAGTGACGTATGGAGCCTTAGATTATTTCTCAAGTTGTAGAAACCATCACAAGACTCCCGGAAGGCTCACTAAGTTGTAAAGAAAGTAGCTTGGTTAATAAGCTGTGACCGGCAAGTTGTATCTCTTAGGGGCCCTCTGGGTTAGAGAAAGCAACATATGGAGCATCTGTGCAATGTAGTCCACCTATTATGTTCCAGAAGTGCCCTTGAGTGTTTCTTCATCTTCTTTGACTGAATTTCATATTCATCGCATTACATAGTGTCAGCTTCAAATTGTTGAGGGGGTGTGACTGCTGTAGAGGTTCACACTGTGTCAGTACAAAGGCCAGCAACAACTGCAGTGGTGGATGACATCGCAATGCTTGATTAAGTTTTTGGGGACTAAGGTCCTGGTGTTAAGGTCCTACATTATAGCTTGTAGGTCCTAGGTGAAGTCTGCTTGGCTCTTTAACAGCAATGGCATTTTTTACCAAGGTCTAACATAATAAGGGCTATAACTTTCCAAATATGCTGATCACCCTTCTCCTGGAAGTAGGGGTGATGTGTATTCTCTGGATCAACTTCTCTTGCCTTGGTCCTAGCTGGGATCTTCCTCTTTGTCATCATGTATTTGACAAACAACAGTCCCAGGCTGCAAGCTGGCCTATGCTGACCTCCTTACATCCATCACTTTCTGCCTGATCCTCCTTCTTGTTATGTAAGATCTTTGCCGGAGGTTTGCCAGTGACCTTTATTGATAATGCATGCAACGGCAATAGGAACATTGTAACAGTAGTGGATGAAATGAGAGTGGTGGAGGTAACCCACTGCTTTAGCATCTACAATATCATCCTCAAGATCTTCACCATGAACTTGGACATTGAGGCAGTAATCAATCATGTACTGAATGAAAACAACAAAGGTGGTTGAAGAATAGTACAAGATACTGAGATTATCCCAAAACTAAAGTCAGATGTATCAGTGAGCGCAAAGGAAAAAAAGTTTGCTTAGCTGTTAACATTCCTGCAGCATTTGCATCCAGAGAATAACGTGTTTGATAAGTCCAGCTCATCAGACTAGGTGTTTTCAGAATAATAACCTCAGTGCTAGGAGAGAAGTACAGGTTCTCGACCTCTTGGCACGATCTCCAACATCCTGTCAGTCAGGGAGCAGGGTATACTATCCACCCTGCATTGAGGTCACCCTTCCTGGCCTTAATGAAGTGGAGTGTCATTTGAAATTAAGGATATTTGCCTCTCCTGCAGTTTACCTTTGTTAGAATATATAGCTTTCAATAGAAAATAAGCCAAATCATGAATACTATGCGAATGGTAGTGGCATTCCACAAATTACTCTTTTTTGAAGAAAGAGGATCATTAAGAGAGCCACTGTTGTTGCCAAACCACTTCTCAAAATCTTTCTGCATTTTCAAAACCAATGTTTTGTGCCCAAAAAATAAATGAAAAATTAGTTTTTAAAACAATTTTATCTATGGGAAATTCCATGAAGAGTTTGTTGCTTTGAGTAAACTAACACCCCTGGCAGAAAAGTAAATCTTTCATGACAGGAGGTTCACGTCACAGCTAAAAGCAGGTTCCCTACATCGTAGGCATCTTTTGAGGTGGGAGTTAGAATAAAAAGTGGGTCTGAAGGTATTGGAAGGTGTACAAGTCAACAGTGAGGACAGTAGTTCAACCTTGTACTTATGCATATATGTATGTGGTACTTGCAAATGCGAACTTAGTCAAACTGGCAATACACAGCTGTAAAAGATCAAAGCAAGAATACAGTCAACAAATGATGGGAGAGATAGCTGGGTTCTGGGAAAAGAAGTATACTGGTACTGCACCAAGATACAGTGTGCTTTGGAGAGGTGCAGTTTCAACTCTTTCCTAAACTGAAACAGGACTTTGGCAGTCCCGAAGATACAGGGAAATTGTCCCTATGGAAGAAACCCATGGATCATTCCTGGCAGTGCTGGTGGTCCGATTGCAACATGATCGCCGTGGTCATAATGGGGCGCTTGGACTGCCACAATGGCATCAGTCCGACTGCCACCACGAGTCTGGCGGTCCAGTGACCCCCAAACTCGTAATGACCACCATAATGTCTAGCATTCCTGCATCTGGGACATGGCCGCTAATAGGTAGTTGCAGAATGCGGATGATAGTGATTTCACTTTTGGAATTTTAAATCCTTAGCACTGGCAAGTACCTTAGTATTTGATGTAAATGTTCTGTACGGATGGACCCAAATATTTATGGACCTGTATTGTACCCACAACATTTAAGGAGATGAACAAAATTAGAGTGAGAAGGCTGCTTTTAAAAAAAAATGTTTTTTTACCAGTTATGTAATCACTATGTTTATGCTTTGGATGTATTACATTTTGGCTGCTACCTGCCTTTGGATGCGCTGAGTAATTTTGGTAATATGTTTTTTTAAAGTTTGTTGAAAGACATTGGGTCCTTTATAATATGGCAGTTTTACACGTGGTGGAGTTTTTGGTCACCTCTGCAGCCAGTCAGCTTTCTATTTCCATGATTTTATTACTTAAGCACGTTGCGCAGGACAGCTCTCTTTTGCTTGCCCGCTGAATGCTGTTTAGCCTGGAAGTGGATCCTGACTATGGGGTAAATATTTTGTAGTATAATCTTTCTTTTAACTATGGTACCGTACTTTATACAGACCCCAGCCACATACGAGCCGTCTCATATACATTCTTGTGGCTTTTATGACCCTGCATGTGGTCTCAGTTCACCATTGGGGCATTTGTTCAGTTTACGCTGCTTCGATAAGCTGTTTGCTATTTATAGTGAGATGAGATATACCCCAGGCATGGCGTTTTTTTAGACTATATTCTTGATATATACTTATGTTTCTTTCTCATAATTTTAACTTTTTCGTTAATAAAAGAATCTTGAATAAGATTATCAAATTGGTAGATTATTTATATATTTTTCTTTATATTGCTTGTGTAGTTCTACGAGTATGATTTTGTTGTGGTACTGCGGTTACCTTGGTATCCTTCTTAGTGTTTGTACTGACTTTTCATAAATAGTACTGTATGTTTGAATGTTTATGGGCACATTAATGCCATCTACATTGAGCTATTTACAGTGATTAGTAACTACCAATTGGTGTGTCCCCAGCGTACACTTAATTGTCTGGAATGTGAGGTTTGTTTTGTCACTGCACAGAATGTTGGAAATGTATTCTGAGGACACTTGAACTTTTAAAACCTACTGGATTCTGGAGGTTACATACAGGACCAAACACTGTTTTGGGCACTCGTTTATAACATGTCTTATTAAAGTTTAGTTGTATTTACCTATACCCAATGTATTACAGAGCAGAAGCACTGCGTAGGATGGGCAACATACTGGGATTTTCTTGTAAAATTGTGAATCATGATAGTGTCTTATTCTTATTGGGCTAACTTTTGACTAGGAAATCTAATGTTCTCTGTGTGCCATAATTTTCGTGTAACACTGTTCTTTCCTGGTCCAGCCATTAATTATGTGATACTTATTTTTTCGTAGATATTACTCCTTATTAAGGGGGTCTTGTGTTTTTTTCTTAACCTTTGGGCTACAACCCACACAAACTGACGGTTGCAGGGACTTGACCGTTTCCAGTCCCTTGTCTCTTATGGTTCAGAGACTTTATGGTCTCTACATAGTAAGTTGTACAATAGGAATTTCAGACACTCATTGGGGTCATCATATATTATATAATTGTCAAGGACAGAATTAACTTAAAAGATTGTCAACTATTTTATACAATTAAAATCTTTCCTTTTTGCAGAACAAATCGCATTAACCTATTGGACTACAATAACTCTTGTCCATAGAGCACTTAGATATTCATCTGTTTGCTAAATAGGGATCTTGCTTATCCTTTTTTTAAAATTCTTTTACTTGTGAGTCGGTGTCATTCCCTCCAACTCACTATTTTTAATCTCTTTGTTTTGCACTCTGTTTGGTTTTCTGTTGTTTCTTTCTTGGTATCTAGGGATTGAGCTTTTCTTATCTTTACACCGGATATTGTGATGATCACTTTCATTCTTCTTTCTTGTTTGTACAATTATTTTGGACACATCAGTAAGTTTCCTTTTTAATGTCAGTAAGGGGGTTTGGTCTCAGGAGCACACAACATGGTTAGTTACAACTGATATCTGTTTTTTATTGCAGAATCGTTTTCTTTATTGTATATGCCTGTACATTCTCTGTAAATTTCTTTTACAGCCCTTAAGAAGTCTTATTCAAGACGAAACAAGTGTTGGCTGTATCGAATGCACTTGGATAATCGTGCTTACAAATATAGGCTGACTGTTACCCTGTCACAGGGATAGACTAACCAAATATCAGTTATGTGTTTTTTTATATGTATAATACTGTTATTCTGTTTGTCCTATTGAATCTCTTTGTGCTATACACATATTACAAAGAGGTCCTTTATGTAATGTCTTTCAATCAAATGATTATTGTCAATAAATTATTTTTTACTGCTATGAAATTAAGGTTTGACTGAATTTGTTATAACTCCGTATGTGCTCTAGACATTTGTTGAAAGTTGTGTTAGTCTCTGTCTATGCAGTGTATCTAGTTGCACCTCTTTGCAGCAGGGGTGTGGTCTGTAGTAGCACATTGTATTTTATCTTTTGCATTATTTACTGGCTGGTTTTGTGGGAAAGTTATTGTGGTGGACATTCTTTTCCACTGCTGCCACGCTTGTAATAGTTATGGCCTAGTAAGTAAAATGAAATCTTCTTTTCACGAGAAAAGCCCGAAAAATTAGGATCCTAAATTTTTTTTAGTGTATGTTCTATGAATTGTAGTAATATGACAGTGGTGTATTAATGTATGATTGTAGCTAGACCACCACAGAGATTGTGCTATATTGTTGTATGTATTTTGTACTAAACCAAAATAAACCGATCTGATCCTTCAGTTCCAGATCATTTTAAGGAATGATTGGCCTTTTGTAGAAACTAGTGCCTTGAAAAGAAGGTCAAATGGCACGTTAGAAACCACTGAACGATAGTCTGAAATGCAAAACTAGACAGATCAGGATGAGGAGATCTTAATAAACCTATGCATGCCAAGTGGCAAAATCCCACAAGAAAACCTACATAACAGTACACTATAGGATTAATATGGATTTTGTAATTAACCTGCAACAACAACTGTACTTGTTCTATCAAACTCTTCTTTTTCCTCACTGCTTTTCCTTTATTTACTCATATTTCCCAGCAAGAGGGAGCATGATGAACCTGCTATGACAGGAAAATTAGGCTTGAATATTGCTCTGATTGTTGGCCGAAATGAATGTACTTAGCACCATTATCTTTAAAGTAGGTTTATCGATACTGATCCTTGAGGATTTTAGGCTCTAAGCTTCTTACTGGTCCACTACATGATGTTGATCAGAGAGTAAGCAGAAGAAGTTTGGAATATAGTGTGTTAAGAGATGATCTGAGACAACAACAAAACAATCCAATACCAGAGATTTCTAAGCAGCTAATTTAGGAGCAGTTGGGAGGCTGACAGAACGTGCTCAGATGGAAATCAGGTAAGTAACTAAGGGCTAGATGCATGAAAAAGGCCTTTTGTGAATCGGAAATAGCGATTTTTAAGAAATCGCTATTTATGATTCGCAAAATGCAATGTATCACATTTGCGATTCGGTAATAGCGATTTTTTTAAAACCGCAAATGCTATTACCGAATCGCAAATTGCGATACTGGCCCCCATTCGCACCTATGGGCCTGTAGGCCCATATTTGCGAATTTTTTGCATATACAAAATTGCGAATACCTAACTGGAATTCGCAATTTTTGGAAATGCAAAGTCCAGGGTGCTGGGGGACTTAGGCCCCCTCTGCTGCACCCCAAAATATTTTTTTACAAGATGTAAGGTGCACACATGCCAAAAGGGCATGTGTGCTTTACATGTAAATTTTAGAAATGCATTTTAAATGCATTTTTAAAATTTGCACATGGTTACCACCAAGTTCAACTTGGTGGTAAATAGCGATTCCTTAATGCCCAATTCGCATTAAGGAATTGCTTGTTACATATGCTTTAGAAATCGCAAATAAGGATTCCTTATTTGCGATTTCTTATTTAAAGAGTCACAATTTGCGACTCTCTAAACAGGGTCGCAATTTTAAGGAATCGCTATTTTAGCGATTCCTTAATATTGCATTCAGAATGCCTTTGATACATTCTGAAATGGCTTTTTGCATTCGCAAACGGGCATTCGCACTGTTTGCGAATGCAAAAAGCTTTGATACATCTGGCCTCAATTTTCTTACTCCAGTATTATGCTTGAATCAGAGTAGTAAGCAGTATTGATGCACATTGTAGAACACTTATCCCTGCTCCACATATACAATCATCACATGTCTAAATGAATATGGAAAATGTCACTTACCCAGTGTACATCTGTTCGTGGCATGAGACGCTGCAGATTCACATGCTGTGCACATCCCGCCATCTATTGTTGGGCTCGGAGTGTTACAAGTTGTTTTTCTTCGAAGAAGTATTTTTCGAGTCACAAGATCGAGGGACTCCTCCCCTTTCGGCTCCATTGCGCATGGGCGTCGACTCCATCTTAGATTGTTTTCCCCGCAGAGAGTGAGGTAGGAGTTGTGTATATAGTAATAGTGCCCATGCAATGGAGTAAATATGTATGTACATAATGTGTTTAAAAGTGATATATTTACAAATTTACAAATGTACAAGTCTAATTTTTTCTCAACTTAAAACGGCTACAGGCTCCTGGGGAGGTGGGAGGGCGCATGTGAATCTGCAGCGTCTCATGCCACAAACAGATGTACACTGGGTAAGTGACATTTTCCGTTCGATGGCATGTATAGCTGCAGATACACATGCTGTGCATAGACTAGTAAGCAGTTATCTCCCCAAAGAATAAGTTACTTACCTTCAGTAACGCTTTTTCTGGTGGATACAGTTACTACCTGTGGATTCCTCACCAAAAGAATTCTCCCCCTCGCGCCAGCCTCGACGGAAATTTCTTCTAGCTCTGCACGTCGACGATGACGTCACAATCGCCCGACTCCACGCGACGCCACATGACGTCATCCAGGCAATAAGAAGCCCTCGTCGACGTGCAGACGTCAGTTATCACCATTTTTTACGTGCCATAGAGGCGAACAGGTAAACCCTAAAGAGTACACATTCATCCAGAATAGATGAAAATAAAAACATTTAATATAAAACTCAATAAAAACCACAGTTACGAATGCTCAATCCGAGATAGAAATAAATATATATCTATATGTACAATTCCAGTCCAAAATGTCCTTTTCACTATTTTAACTTGCAAAGGAAAAGTATATACAATGAAAACAACCATAAGCATGTGAAAGCTATATACATATATATACAAGTCCAAGGATGCGCACCCAAAGAGATCTTGGCTTGACCAGTCAGGCAACGGGGAGGTGGGTGGAACCGTGAGGAATCCACAGGTAGTAACTGTATCCACCAGAAAAAGCGTTACCGAAGGTAAGTAACTTATTCTTCTGATGGATACACCTACCTGTGGATTCCTCACCAAAATAATTGAGTCCCCAAGCAGTATAACCTCCGGTGGTGGGTGCCCGAATGGTCAAACCAAGAAATCTTGCAGCACCGAGCGAGCAAAATAGCCATCCCTCCTGACCTCAGAGTCCAAACAGTAATGCTTGGCAAAAGTATGGAGGGATGCCCATGTCGCTGCCCTGCAGATGTCAGCCACAGGAACACCTCTAGCCAAAGCTGATGAAGCTGCCTTGGCCCTGGTGGAATGGGCACGAAGCCCCACAGGTGGGTCTCTCTTCGCCAAAGAATAGCAGATCTTAATACATAGAATGACCCAACTGGATAGAGTTCTCTTGTGGACCGCTCTACCTTTCCTCTTCCCCACGTATCCAACGAAGAGCTGTTCATCCTGTCTGAACTCCTTGGTCCTGGCGACGTAGAAGCTCAGTGCTCTTCGCGGATCCAGCCGATGGAGCCTCTCCTCCTCCTTGGATGGGTGAGGTGGAGGGTAAAAGGAAGAGAGAGTAATTGACTGCCCCAGGTGAAAGGGTGTAACAACCTTCGGTAGGAAAGCCGCCTTGGTCCTCAACACCACTTTGTCCTTGAAGAAGGAAAGGAATGGGGTTTCTACAGTTAGAGCCTGAAGCTCACTAACCCTTCTGGCAGATGTGATTGCCACTAGGAAAACAGTTTTAAATACTAGGAACCGTAAAGAACAAGAGTGCATGGGTTCAAACGGGGCCCCCAGAAGAAAAGTTAAAACCAAATTAAGGTCCCAATGAGGCATAACGAATGGCGTGGGCGGATACTTATTAATAAGTCCCTTTAGAAACTTTAAAACAATTGGTGACTTAAAGAAGGATGGTTGATCAGGAAGGCACAGGAAAGCAGATAGTGCAGACAGATAACCCTTAACAGTGGCAACTGAAAAACCTTTCTGTGCTAAATAGAGTGCAAATGACAAAATGTCAGATAAACCATTTTTTAAAGGATCTAAACTATTCTCTCCACACCAGCTTGTGAACTTAGCCCACCTGTTAGCGTAGATAGATTTAGTGGAGTGTCGCCTGGCCGATAAAATAACATCCACTACCTCAGGTGGGAGAGAAAAGGAACTCAGGTTGCCCAATTCAATCTCCAGGCATGAAGGTGCAGGCTCTGGAGGTGGGGGTGTAGAATCTGCCCCTGCGACTGCGAGAGGAGGTCCCCCCTGCAAGGGAGACGGAGCGGAGGGCACTGAGAGAGTTGGAGTAGGTCCGAATACCACACCCTCCTCGGCCAATCCGGAGCTATTAAGATGACTTGAGCTCGGTCTTGGCGGATTTTCCTGAGAACTCAAGGAATCAAGGGTATGGGGGGGAAACGCGTAAAGCAACTGGCCCTTCCAGGACAAATGAAACGCGTCCCCCAAAGCTCCTTGCACTGGATACTGGAGGCTGCAAAATAGCGGGCACTGCGCATTCTCTTGAGTTGCAAACAGATCTATTTGTGGATATCCCCACATCCGAAAGATATACAAAACTAGATCTGGATGAAGACGCCACTCGTGGTCGACCGAGCTGCGTCGACTGAGAATGTCTGCACGCACATTCAGGACTCCGGCCAAATGATGTGCAGTCAAGCAGATCTTGTGGTCCTGAAGCCAGGACCAGAGCCGAAGAGCTTCTCTGCAGAGAAGATACGACCCCACTCCTCCCTGTTTGTTTATACACCACATCGCGGTCGTGTTGTCTGTTAGAACCTGGACTGACTGACCGCGAATGGAAGGGAGGAAGGCCTTGAGTGCCAGCCGTACTGCCCGCAATTCTAACAGATTGATGTGTAATTTCTGTTCTACTGGAGACCAAAGACCTTTGATCTCCAGGTCCCCCAGATGAGCTCCCCACCCTAGAGTGGAAGCATCCGTTACCACTGAGGCCACTGGTGGGGGTAGCGAGAACGGCCTTCCTTGAGACAGGTTGTCGACCGCTGCCCACCATTGAAGATCCACTGCAGTGTCTCTGGAGATCTTTATTGAGTCCTCGAGATCCCCTTTGTGCTGAAACCACTGCCTGCGGACGCACCACTGGAGAGCCCTCATGTGCCAGCGTGCATGAGTGACCAACAGTATGCAAGAATCAAACAGACCGAGCAGACAAAGGACTTTGAGGATTGGAACTACCGCTCCATTTCGAAACATTGGAATCAAAGCCTGTATGTCCTGAACCCGCTGTGGCGGAGGAAAGGCCCGATTCAATGCCGTGTCCAATACTGCCCCTATGAACAGGAAGCGTTGAGAGGGCTCCAGGTGAGACTTGGGTACATTGACTGAAAACCCCAGGTCGTACAACAATTGAGTCGTTGACTGGAGATGGCACCGCACGAGCTCTGGAGTATTGGCTTTGATCAACCAATCGTCCAGATAGGGAAACACAGCGATCCCCTTTCTTCTGAGCTCTGCGGCTACCACCGCCATCACCTTCGTGAAGACTCGAGGTGCTGAAGTAAGACCAAACGGGAGGACTGCTAACTGATAATGTTGTGATCCCACCACAAAACGGAGATACTTCCTATGCGATCTGAGGATCGGAATATGAAAATACGCGTCCTGCAAATCGACCGACACCATCCATTCCCCTTCGTTCAACGCCAAAAGAACCTGTGAGAGGGTCAGCATTTTTAACTTTTCCTGTTTGAGGAACCAATTCAAAATCCTCAAGTCTAAAATCGGTCTTAGCCGACCATCCTTTTTGGGAATCAGAAAGTATCTTGAATAGCACCCCTGACCCCTCTCTTGCTCGGGAACCAACTCTATTGCACCTTTTTGTAACAGGGATAATACCTCCTGCTGTAACAGGAGAATATGATCTTCCGAACAGAAGGATGGGCGGGGAGGGAGGGTGGGAGGAAATTCTCGAAAGGGAAGAGCGTACCCCTTCTTCACAATGTCGATGACCCAGGAGTCTGATGTTATGACCTCCCACATTGGAAGAAAAAGGGAAAGTCTCCCCCCTAATGGAGACGAATCGACAGGGAATGGCGGAGGACTACGGCTGCTTTCCTTGCTGCACCCCTCCTGAGGAAGAGGCAGAGTGCTGCAAGGTGGCTCCGCTCGTACGGACTCTGCCCCTGAAGGATCTGTAAGGCAGGGCAGAAGCAGTTTGTTGTGGTCCTTGCAGTCTTCCTCGAAAGGAACCACAACCAAAACCTTTAAATCTGCGAAAGCCTCTAAAGGTGGATGTAGGAGGCTGGACTGGCTTGTAGTGAGTACCAAGGGGTACTTGCACCTTGCACCAGGCCCAGTTATCCCTTATTAGTGTATAGGGTGTCTAGCAGCTTAGGCTGATAGATAATGGTAGCTTAGCAGAGCAGCTTAGGCTGAACTAGGAGACGTGTGAAGCTACTACAGTACCACTTAGTGTCATATGCACAATATCATAAGAAAACACATTACACAGATATACTAAAAATAAAGGTACTTTATTTTTATGACAATATGCCAAAGTATCTTAGAGTGTACCCTCAGTGAGAGGATAGGAAATATACACAAGATATATATACACAATAGCAAAAATATGCAGTATAGTCTTAGAAAACAGTGCAAACAATGTATAGTTACAATAGGATGCAATGGGGAAACATAGGGATAGGGGCAACACAAACCATATACTCCAAAAGTGGAATGCGAACCACGAATGGACCCCAAACCTATGTGACCTTGTAGAGGGTCGCTGGGACTATTAGAAAATAGTGAGAGTTAGAAAAATAACCCTCCCCAAGACCCTGAAAAGTGAGTGCAAAGTGCACTAAAGTTCCCCTAAGGACAAAGAAGTCGTGTTAGAGGAATAATGCAGGAAAGACACAAACCAGCAATGCAACAACTGTGGATTTCCAATCTAGGGTACCTGTGGAACAAGGGGACCAAGTCCAAAAGTCACAAGCAAGTCGGAGATGGGCAGATGCCCAGGAAATGCCAGCTGCGGGTGCAAAGAAGCTTCGACTGGACAGAAGAAGCTGAGGTTTCTGCAGGAACGAAAAGGGCTAGAGACTTCCCCTTTGGTGGACGGATCCCTCTCGCCGTGGAGAGTCGTGCAGAAGTGTTTTCCCGCCGAAAGAACGCCAACAAGCCTTGCTAGCTGCAAATCGTGCGTTTGGCGTTTTTGGACGCTGCTGGGGCCCAGGAGGGACCAGGAGGTCGCAAATTGGACCTGAAGAGAGAGGGGACGTCGAGCAAGACAAAGAGCCCTCACTGAAGCAGGTAGCACCCGGAGAAGTGCCAGAAACAGGCACTACGAGGATGCGTGAAACGGTGTTTGCCGAAGTTGCACAAAGGAGTCCCACGTCGCCGGAGACCAACTTAGAAAGTCGTGCAATGCAGGTTAGAGTGCCGTGGACCCAGGCTTGGCTGTGCACAAAGGATTTCCGCCGGAAGTGCACAGGGGCCGGAGTAGCTGCAAAGTCGCGGCTCCCAGCAAGGCAGCCCAGCGAGGTGAGGCAAGGACTTACCTCCACCAAACTTGGACTGAAGAGTCACTGGACTGTGGGGGTCACTTGGACAGAGTCGCTGGATTCGAGGGACCTCGCTCGTCGTGCTGAGAGGAGACCCAAGGGACCGGTAATGCAGCTTTTTGGTGCCTGCGGTTGCAGGGGGAAGATTCCGTCGACCCACGGGAGACTTCTTCGGAGCTTCTGGTGCAGAGAGGAGGCAGGCTACCCCCACAGCATGCACAAGCAGGAAAACAGTCGAGAAGGCGGCAGGATCAGCGTTACAGAGTTGCAGTAGTCGTCTTTGCTACTATGTTGCAGGTTTGCAGGCTTCCAGCGCGGTCAGCAGTCGATTCCTTATCAGAAGGTGAAGAGAGAGATGCAGAGGAACTCGGATGAGCTCTTGCATTCGTTATCTAAAGTTTCCCCAGAGACAGAGACCCTAAATAGCCAGAAAAGAGGGTTTGGCTACCTAGGAGAGAGGATAGGCTACTAACACCTGAAGGAGCCTATCAGCAGGAGTCTCTGACGTCACCTGGTGGCACTGGCCACTCAGAGCAGTCCAGTGTGCCAGCAGCACCTCTGTTTCCAAGATGGCAGAGGTCTGGAGCACACTGGAGGAGCTCTGGACACCTCCCAGGGGAGGTGCAGGGAGTGGTCACTCCCCTTTCCTTTGTCCAGTTTCGCGCCAGAGCAGGGGCTAAGGGGTCCCTGAACCGGTGTAGACTGGCTTATGCAGAATTGGGCACATCTGTGCCCAACAAAGCATTTCCGGAGGCTGGGGGAGGCTACTCCTCCCCTGCCTTCACACCATTTTCCAAAGGGAGAGGGTGTCACACCCTCTCTCAGAGGAAGTTCTTTGTTCTGCCATCCTGGGCCAGGCCTGGCTGGACCCCAGGAGGGCAGCTGCCTGTCTGAGGGGTTGGCAGCAGCAGCAGCTGCAGTGAAACCCCAGGAAGGGCAGTTTGGCAGTACCAGGGTCTGTGCTACAGACCACTGGGATCATGGGATTGTGCCAACTATGCCAGGATGGCATAGAGGGGGCAATTCCATGATCATAGACATGTTACATGGCCATATTCGGAGTTACCATTGTGAAGCTACATATAGGTAGTGACCTATATGTAGTGCACGCGTGTAATGGTGTCCCCGCACTCACAAAGTTCAGGGAATTGGCTCTGAACAATGTGGGGGCACCTTGGCTAGTGCCAGGGTGCCCTCACACTAAGTAACTTTGCACCTAACCTTTACCAGGTAAAGGTTAGACATATAGGTGACTTATAAGTTACTTAAGTGCAGTGTAAAATGGCTGTGAAATAACGTGGACGTTATTTCACTCAAGCTGCAGTGGCAGGCCTGTGTAAGAATTGTCAGAGCTCCCTATGGGTGGCAAAAGAAATGCTGCAGCCCATAGGGATCTCCTGGAACCCCAATACCCTGGGTACCTTAGTACCATATACTAGGGAATTATAAGGGTGTTCCAGTAAGCCAATGTGAATTGGAAAAATTGGTCACTAGCCTGTTAGTGACAATTTAAAAGTAATGAGAGAGCATAACCACTGAGGTTCTGGTTAGCAGAGCCTCAGTGAGACAGTTAGTCACTACACAGGTAACACATTCAGGCACAGTTATGAGCACTGGGGCCCTGGGTTACCAGGGTCCCAGTGACACATACAACTAAAACAACATATATACAGTGAAAAATGGGGGTAACATGCCAGGCAAGATGGTACTTTCCTACACAACCCCCCCCCCCAAACGAAGGACAATAAGACTAGCCATGACCTGATGAGTCTTCATTGTCTAAGTGGAAATATCTGGAGAGTCCATCTGCATTGGAGTGGCTACTCCCAGGTCTATGTTCCACTGTATAGTCCATTCCCTGTAGGGATATGGACCACCTCAACAATTTAGGATTTTCACCTTTCATTTGTTTTAGCCAAAGTAGAGGTTTGTGGTCTGTCTGAACAATGAAGTGAGTGCCAAACAGGTATGGCCTCAACTTCTTCAGAGCCCAGACCACAGCAAAGGCCTCCCTCTCAATGGCAGACCAACGCTTTTCTCTAGGGGTCAACCTCCTACTAATAAAAGCAACAGGTTGATCCTGGCCCTCAGAATTAAGTTGTGATAGGACTGCCCCTACTCCTAATTCAGATGCATCAGTTTGGACATAGAATTTTTTTAGAGTAACAAGGGCTTTTCAGGACAGGTGCAGAGCACATGGCCTGCTTCAGCTCCTCAAAAGCTTTCTGACAGTTTGCTGTCCATAATACCTTTTTAGGCATTTTCTTGGATGTGAGGTCATTAAGAGGGGCTGCAATGGAGCCATAGTTCTTAATGAACCTCCTGTAATACCCAGTGAGGCCTAGGAAGGCTCTCACCTGAGTCTGAGTGGTAGGGGGAACCCAATCAATAATAGTTTGGATTTTCCCCTGAAGTGGTGCAATCTGTTCCCCACCAACAAGGTGTCCCAGATAAACCACCTTACCCTGCCCTATCTGGCACTTTGAAGCCTTGATAGTGAGGCCTGCCTTTTGCAGGGCCTCCAAAACTTTCCATAGGTGGACCAGGTGATCATCCCAGCTGGAGCTAAAGACAGCTATATCGTCCAAATATGCTGCACTGAAAGCTTCCAGCCCTTGCAGGACTGTGTTCACCAACCTCTGAAAAGTGGCAGGTGCATTTTTCAAACCAAAAGGCATTACAGTAAACTGGTAATGTCCTCCAATGGTAGAAAATGCAGTCTTAGATTTAGCATCTTCTGATAATTTGATCTGCCAATACCCTGCAGTCAAATCAAAAGTGCTTAGATACTTGGCAGATGCCAGTGTATCTATAAGCTCATCTGCCCTGGGTATAGGGTGAGCATCAGTTTTGGTTACCAAGTTGAGACCTCTATAGTCTACACAAAACTGCATTTCCTTCTTTCCATCTTTAGAATTGGGTTTTGGTACCAGTACCACAGGAGAAGCCCATGGACTGTCAGAGTGCTCAACCACTCCTAGTTCCAACATTTTCTGAACTTCTTGCTTTATGCAGTCCCTGACATGGTCAGGCTGCCTATAGATCTTACTTTTGACAGGTAAACTGTCTCCAGTATCTATAGTGTGCTCACACCAAGAAGTGGTGCCTGGCACAGTAGAGAAGAGTTCTGAAAATTGTCCTAGGAGATTTATGCAATGGTCTTTCTGCTCAGCAGTAAGACAATCTGCCAAAACTACACCTTCCACAAGAGCATCTTGTTCTGTGGAAGAGAAGAGATCAGGTAGAGGATCACTGTCTTCTTCCTGTCCCTCATCAGTTACCATGAGCAGGGTGAGATCAGCCCTGTCATAGTAGGGTTTCAGCCGGTTGACATGGAGCACCCTAAGGGGACTCCTGGCAGTGCCTAAGTCAACTAAATAGGTGACTTCTCCCTTCTTTTCAACAATTGTGTGGGGTCCACTCCATTTATCTTGGAGTGCTCTTGGGGCCACAGGCTCCAAGACCCACACTTTCTGCCCTGGTTGGTACTGAACCAAAACAGCCTTCTGATCATGCCATTGCTTCTGGAGCTCTTGGCTGGCCTGAAGGTTTTTACTGGCCTTTTTCATGTACTCAGCCATCCTTGATCTGAGGCCAAGTACATAATCCACAATATCCTGCTTAGGAGCTTTTAAAGGTTGTTCCCAACCCTCCTTTACAAGTGTGAGTGGACCCCTAACAGGGTGTCCAAAAAGAAGTTCAAAGGGGCTGAAGCCCACTCCTTTCTGGGGTACCTCCCTGTAGGCAAAAAGGAGGCATGGTAGAAGGATATCCCATCTCCTGCGGAGTTTTTCAGGGAGACCCATAATCATGCCTTTGAGAGTTTTATTAAATCTCTCCACCAGTCCATTTGTTTGTGGATGATAGGGTGTTGTGAACTTGTACGTTACACCACACTCCTTCCACATGGCCTTTAAGTATGCAGACATGAAATTGCTTCCTCTGTCTGATACTACTTCCTTTGGGAAGCCCACCCTGGAAAATATTCCCAGGAGGGCCTTTGCCACTGCAGGAGCTGTAGTGGTCCTTAAAGGAATTGCTTCAGGATATCTTGTGGCATGGTCCACTACCACCAAGATAAACCTATTGCCTGAAGCAGTAGGAGGGTCAAGGGGGCCAACTATGTCAACCCCTACCCTTTCAAAGGGAACCCCAACCACAGGCAGTGGGATAAGGGGTGCCTTTGGGGTGCCACCTGTCTTGCCACTGGCTTGACAGGTTTCACAGGACTTACAAAATTCCTTTGTGTCCTCAGACATCCTAGGCCAATGAAACAGGGGAACAAGCCTGTCCCAAGTTTTCATTTGTCCTAGGTGCCCAGCTAAGGGAATGTCATGTGCCAGTGTTAGGAGGAACTTTCTGTACTCCTGAGGAATCACTAATCTCCTGGCAGCTCCAGGTTTAGGATCCCTATGCTCAGTGTACAAGAGGTTGTCCTCCCAGTAAACTCTGTGAGAGTCACTGACATCCCCATTAGCCTGTTTGACAGCTTGCTGTCTGAGACCCTCTAATGTGGGACAGGTTTGCTGTGCCACGCTCAGCTCCTCTCTGGCAGACCCCCCTTCACCCAAAAGCTCAGCAGTGTCTGCTTCCAGCTCCTCTGGTGTAGGTTCTGCACAGGGAGGGAATTCTTCTTCCTCAGAAGTAGAATCCACTGTAGAGGGAGGGATAGTAGGAAGTGGTTTGCTTCTACTAGCCCTAGCTTTAGGGAGCACTTGGTCCATTGTTCCAGGATCCAAGCTTCCCTGTCCTTTTTGCTTTTTGGCCTGAGCCCTTGTCAAAGCAAAAATATGCCCTGGGATGCCCAGCATTGCTGCATGGGCCTCCAACTCCACATCTGACCAAGCTGATGTCTCCAAATCATTCCCTAATAGACAGTCTACAGGTAAATCTGAAGCTACCACAACTTTCTTTGGACCAGTTACCCCCCCCCAGTTGAGATTTACAACAGCCATGGGGTGGCTTTGTGTTATGTTGTGAGCATCGGTTACTTGGTACTGGTGTCCAAGTATGTGTTGTTCAGGGTGCACCAGTTTCTCAATCACCATTGTGACACTGGCACCTGTGTCCCTGTAGGCCTGGACCTCAACACCATTTATTAGGGTTAGTTGCTTGTACTTCTCCAAGTTATGGGGGCAAGCAACCAAAGTGGCTAAATCAATAGCCCCTTCAGAGACTAAAGTAGCCTCTGTGGTCTCCCTAATCAGACCAACCCCAACTAAGTTACCAAAAGTGAGCCCAGCTACTCCCTTGGATTGGCTATTAGTAGGTTTGCTCCCACCACCACTGCTATTAGTAGGGACACTAGGTGTAGCAGTAGGGGTTGTAGTGGTAGGAGCAGTGGTGCCTTTCTTTGGACAACTGGGATCTGTTGTCCAATGGCCTTTTATTTTACATAAATAGCACCATGGTTTCTTTTCCTTGTTCTGATTAAAGGAGGATTTGGGCCCACCACCCCCACCAGAGTGTTTTTGTGGACCTGATGAAGACTCATTTTTAGATTTGTCCCCACCCTTGTCAGAAGACTTACCATCCTTCTTTTTGTTGCCATCTTTGTCACCCCCTGTATGAACTTTTCTGTTCACCCTTGTTCTGACCCATTTGTCTGCCTTCTTTCCCAATTCTTGGGGAGAGGTCAGATCAGAGTCCACCAAGTACTGGTGCAACAAATCAGACACACAATTATTAAGAATATGCTCTCTCAGGATCAAGTTATACAGGCTGTCATAATCAGTAACTTTACTGCCATGTAACCACCCCTCCAAGGCCTTCACTGAATGGTCAATGAAATCAACCCAGTCTTGTGAAGACTCCTTTTTGGTCTCTCTGAACTTTATCCTGTACTGTTCAGTGGTTAAGCCATAACCATCCAGGAGTGCATTCTTAAGAACTTGGAAATTATTAGCATCATTTTCTTTCACAGTAAGGAGCCTATCCCTACCTTTTCCACTAAATGATAGCCATAGGATAGCAGCCCACTGCCTTTGAGGGACATCCTGTACAACACAGGCCCTCTCAAGTGCAGCAAACCACTTGTTAACGTCATCCCCCTCCTTATAAGGGGGAACTATCTTGTGCAGATTCCTGGAATCATACTCTTTTGCAGGATGACTATGGGGAATACTGCTGCTGCCACCATGGGTATCTAAACCCAACTTCTGTCTTTCCTTCTCTAATTCAAAAGACTGTCTATCCAAATCCAGCTGTTGCTTTTTAAGCTTCAGTCTGGTTTGTTCCACCCTCAACTTATTGAGTTCCCTCTCTAACATTCTGTCATCAGGGTTGGTGGGAGGGACATTTCTAGAAACAGAGCTATGATGGGAATGAACAGAAGGAGACCTGTCCCTTACAGGAGCCACCCTAACAGCTTGGTTTACAGAAACATTACTACCAGTATGGTGAGAAAAAATGCTTTTGCTATGATGTGAGACAACACTATTTATATGGTGTGGCTCATCATCATTACCATCTATGCTAGATTGTCTAGTAATGGGCAGGCTAGGAAGTTTCTTTCCTGAATCTTTTCCTGGGGGAGTCCCTGAATCAGATTGGGAACTATTAGGTACTTTTTCAACAGATGGGGCACCTATGGCCTTATCCTGTTCTCTAAGCATGTTAAGTAACAGTTCCAAGGAAGGATTTTTCCCTACACTCAAACCTCTCTCTATACAGAGACTCCTTGCTCTTTTCCAGCTAAGGTTGTCATATGCAAGTTTGGACAGATCAACAGTTTGGCCTGTGCCAGACATTTTTTAGAGAGAGTTAAAGTGATAGAAAAAGAGAAAAAAGTTTGTCAGAGCTTTTAGAAAGACAGAGAAAAAAAACTTTTTAAACTTTTTAGAAAGTTAGAAGTACTTTTCAGCACTTAGAAAAGAGTGAAAAGAGGAAATGCAAAACTTTTTGGCTATGTGTATATACACTGACCTTGTTTTGTATATTTTTCTCTTATGAAAAGTACAATGACCAGAGTGGTAAGCAGTCTCAAGCACTTATCCCACCACTGCACAACCAATGTAGGAGGCTGGACTGGCTTGTAGTGAGTACCAAGGGGTACTTGCACCTTGCACCAGGCCCAGTTATCCCTTATTAGTGTATAGGGTGTCTAGCAGCTTAGGCTGATAGATAATGGTAGCTTAGCAGAGCAGCTTAGGCTGAACTAGGAGACGTGTGAAGCTACTACAGTACCACTTAGTGTCATATGCACAATATCATAAGAAAACACAATACACAGTTATACTAAAAATAAAGGTACTTTATTTTTATGACAATATGCCAAAGTATCTTAGAGTGTACCCTCAGTGAGAGGATAGGAAATATACACAAGATATATATACACAATAGCAAAAATATGCAGTATAGTCTTAGAAAACAGTGCAAACAATGTATAGTTACAATAGGATGCAATGGGGAAACATAGGGATAGGGGCAACACAAACCATATACTCCAAAAGTGGAATGCGAACCACGAATGGACCCCAAACCTATGTGACCTTGTAGAGGGTCGCTGGGACTATTAGAAAATAGTGAGAGTTAGAAAAATAACCCTCCCCAAGACCCTGAAAAGTGAGTGCAAAGTGCACTAAAGTTCCCCTAAGGACAAAGAAGTCGTGTTAGAGGAATAATGCAGGAAAGACACAAACCAGCAATGCAACAACTGTGGATTTCCAATCTAGGGTACCTGTGGAACAAGGGGACCAAGTCCAAAAGTTACAAGCAAGTCGGAGATGGGCAGATGCCCAGGAAATGCCAGCTGCGGGTGCAAAGAAGCTTCGACTGGACAGAAGAAGCTGAGGTTTCTGCAGGAACGAAAAGGGCTAGAGACTTCCCCTTTGGTGGACGGATCCCTCTCGCCGTGGAGAGTTGTTGCCGAAGTGTTTTCCCGCCGAAAGAACGCCAACAAGCCTTGCTAGCTGCAAATCGTGCGTTTGGCGTTTTTGGACGCTGCTGGGGCCCAGGAGGGACCAGGAGGTCGCAAATTGGACCTGAAGAGAGAGGGGACGTCGAGCAAGACAAAGAGCCCTCACTGAAGCAGGTAGCACCCGGAGAAGTGCCAGAAACAGGCACTACGAGGATGCGTGAAACGGTGCTCGCCGAAGTTGCACAAAGGAATCCCACGTCGCCGGAGACCAACTTAGAAAGTCGTGCAATGCAGGTTAGAGTGCCATGGACCCAGGCTTGGCTGTGCACAAAGGATTTCCGCCGGAAGTGCACAGGGGCCGGAGTAGCTGCAAAGTCGCGGTTCCCAGCAATGCAGCCCAGCGAGGTGAGGCAAGGACTTACCTCCACCAAACTTGGACTGAAGAGTCACTGGACTGTGGGGGGTCACTTGGACAGAGTCGCTGGATTCGAGGGACCTCGCTCGTCGTGGTGAGAGGAGACCCAAGGGACCGGTAATGCAGCTTTTTGGTGCCTGCGGTTGCAGGGGGAAGATTCCGTCGACCAACGGGAGATTTCTTCGGAGCTTCTGGTGCAGAGAGGAGGCAGGCTACCCCCACAGCATGCACAAGCAGGAAAACAGTTGAGAAGGTGGCAGGATCAGCGTTACAGAGTTGCAGTAGTCGTCTTTGCTACTATGTTGCAGGTTTGCAGGCTTCCAGCGCGGTCAGCAGTCGATTCCTTATCAGAAGGTGAAAAGAGAGATGCAGAGGAACTCGGATGAGCTCTTGCATTCGTTATCTAAAGTTTCCCCAGAGACAGAGACCCTAAATAGCCAGAAAAGAGGGTTTGGCTACCTAGGAGAGAGGATAGGCTACTAACACCTGAAGGAGCCTATCAGCAGGAGTCTCTGACGTCACCTGGTGGCACTGGCCACTCAGAGCAGTCCAGTGTGCCAGCAGCACCTCTGTTTCCAAGATGGCAGAGGTCTGGAGCACACTGGAGGAGCTCTGGACACCTCCCAGGGGAGGTGCAGGTCAGGGGAGTGGTCACTCCCCTTTCCTTTGTCCAGTTTCGCGCCAGAGCAGGGGCTAAGGGGTCCCTGAACCGGTGTAGACTGGCTTATGCAGAATTGGGCACATCTGTGCCCAACAAAGCATTTCCAGAGGCTGGGGGAGGCTACTCCTCCCCTGCCTTCACACCATTTTCCAAAGGGAGAGGGTGTCACACCCTCTCTCAGAGGAAGTTCTTTGTTCTGCCATCCTGGGCCAGGCCTGGCTGGACCCCAGGAGGGCAGCTGCCTGTCTGAGGGGTTGGCAGCAGCAGCAGCTGCAGTGAAACCCCAGGAAGGGCAGTTTGGCAGTACCAGGGTCTGTGCTACAGACCACTGGGATCATGGGATTGTGCCAACTATGCCAGGATGGCATAGAGGGGGCAATTCCATGATCATAGACATGTTACATGGCCATATTCGGAGTTACCATTGTGAAGCTACATATAGGTAGTGACCTATATGTAGTGCACGCGTGTAATGGTGTCCCCGCACTCACAAAGTTCAGGGAATTGGCTCTGAACAATGTGGGGGCACCTTGGCTAGTGCCAGGGTGCCCTCACACTAAGTAACTTTGCACCTAACCTTTACCAGGTAAAGGTTAGACATATAGGTGACTTATAAGTTACCTAAGTGCAGTGTAAAATGGCTGTGAAATAACGTGGACGTTATTTCACTCAGGCTGCAGTGGCAGGCCTGTGTAAGAATTGTCAGAGCTCCCTATGGGTGGCAAAAGAAATGCTGCAGCCCATAGGGATCTCCTTGAACCCCAATACCCTGGGTACCTTAGTACCATATACTTGGGAAAAATAAGGGTGTTCCAGTAAGCCAATGTGAATTGGTAAAATTGGTCACTAGCCTGTTAGTGACAATTTAAAAGTAATGAGAGAGCATAACCACTGAGGTTCTGGTTAGCAGAGCCTCAGTGAGACAGTTAGTCACTACACAGGTAACACATTCAGGCACACTTATGAGCACTGGGGCCCTGGGTTACCAGGGTCCCAGTGACACATAAAACTAAAACAACATATATACAGTGAAAAATGGGGGTAACATGCCAGGCAAGATGGTACTTTCCTACAGTGGATGAGGCCGACGTCTGGAGTCCCAAGGATCTAGCTGTTGCTCTGCTCTCTTTAAAGCGTTCTAAGGGCGAGTCAGTCTTAGAACCGAAGAGCCTTTCCCCATCAAACGGGAGATCAAGGAGCGCAGCCTGCACGTCCGTCGAGAAGCCAGATGATCTGAGCCAAGACTGCCTTCTAGAGACTATGGTCGTGCCCATAGCCCTAGCAACCGAGTCCAAAGTGTCCAAACCAGACTGGATGACTTGCGTCGCAGCCGCTTGAGCATCCGAAAAGAGTTGCAGCATCTCCTGTGATACATTAGGATGGCCCTTTTCCTCTTCCATAAGGGCATGTATGTAACGTCTCAGTATACATGTGGTGTTAGAAGATTTCAGGGCCATACTGCACGATGAAAAAGTCTTTTTAGCAGTATGGTCCATCTTTTTCGACTCTCTATCAGCAGGAACCCCAGGGAACGAGCCAGTAGAGGATCTGGAGGAACATGATGCTTGGACCACAAGGCTCTCCGGAGTTGGTTGCCTGGAGAGAAACATCGGATCCCCAGGCGCTGTCCTGTAACGCCGAGCCACCGCCCTGTTGACTGCAGCGGTGGATACAGGCTTCATCCAAATATCCTTTATAGGGTCCAGCAGAGCCTCATTGAATGGAAGAAGAGGCTCAGCAGAAGCAGATGTTGGATGGAGGACCTCAGTCAACAAATTTCTCTTAACCTCCGCAGTGGGATGAGTAATATCCAAAAAGTCCGCCACTTTACGAATGACCTTATGGAACGTAGCTGCCTCCTCTGTGATCTCTCCAGGAGAAGCTAGATCCCACTCCGGGGTAGTGTCCAGGCCGCTAGCTGAGTCTAGACCCTGGAAGTCACCTGAGGGCTCAACAACTTCTCCTTCCTCCAGGTGTTGCCTTGCGTACTCTTCTTCTTCCAAGAGACGGAGGGCCAGACGCCTTGATCTAAGCCTGGACTCCAAGCCTGGAGTCGACAAGGCGTCAGCCGACGCCGAAGACCTCTGTCGGCGCGAGCCTTGGATCCGTCCGAAGCCGGAGGCTCCGGCTCCACAGCGATCCTAGACGTCGATGGGATCCGAGGCGAATCCACCGGCACCGTAACAGGTGTAGCCATCCTGGCCGACGTCGTAGGCATCGGCGCCGCCTCAGACGCAGTAGACATAAACGGGGTGAACGGCGCTGACTTGAAAGATGCCGGAACACCCAAATCGTAGGCCAAAGGACCAGACGGACCTGCGTGACTTCCACCCGGTGCCATGGAAGCAAAGATGTTAAACATAGCGTTCAAAAACGCTGCAGGATCCGATCCCGGAGTCGGGAAAGCCGGGTACTGTTGTTGCTGCACCGGCGCCGGCAAAGCTGCCGAAGAGGGTCCGGGTAACTCCTGGCCAGGAGAACCTTCAGGCCTCTGGAGAGGCTCGACCTCAAAGACCGACCCGGGTGACGTCGGGGTCGCCGGAGGAGGAGGGGTGACGGTCGGGCTTATCTCCCACGTCGGACGACGCCGAGCCGACGGAGAAGCCTATCTAGACCTGGACCGACCCTTCCTCGATCGGCGCCGGGATCCTTGACGGCGCCGAGAGCCACTATGATAGTGGCGAGACCTCGAGGATCTCCACAAAGACTCCCTCCTATGACACCTCTCTTTCTTCTTCTTGGACCGAGCCAAGAATAACTTCGCCTCTCTTTCTTTGAGCGCCTTAGGGTTCATGCGCTGGCACGAACCGCACGCCTCGACCTCATGATCTGAACTAAGGCACCAGAGGCAGTTATCGTGGGGGTCGGTAACCGACATCCGACCCCCGCATTGGTTACAGGGTTTAAAGCCGGATTTTCTAGGCTGCGACATCGTAACCGTCAGTTGGTAACAGTAGCTCCCTGTGAGCCTCGAAGAAACAACCGTTATTCGGGCACGGAAAAAAGGGAACTGACGTCTGCACGTCGACGAGGGCTTCTTATTGCCTGAATGACGTCATGTGGCATCGCGTGGAGTCGGGCGATTGTGACGTCATCGTCGACGTGCAGAGCTAGAAGAAATTTCCATCGAGGCTGGCGCGAGGGGGAGAATTCTTTTGGTGAGGAATCCACAGGTTGGTGTATCCATCAGAAAGCGGTGGTTTAGGCTGTAGGAGTTGAAGTTGTTTGAAATAAAGTCCGTAATACTGCTTGTCCTACTGTGGCTTGCTGTGTTGTTAACACATCCACGCAGTAATGCTTGGTAAATGTATGAGGCGTAGACCATGTGGCTGCCTTACAGATTTCAGTCATTGGTATGTTTCCTAGAAAGGCCATGGCAGCACCTTTCTTTCTAGTTGAGTGTGCCTTTGCTGTAATAGGCAGTTCTCTTTTTTCTTTTGTATAACAGGTTTGAATACATTTAACTAGCCATCTGGCAATGCCTTGTTTGGATATTGGATTCCCTGTATAAGGTTTTTGGAATGCAACAAACAATTGTTTTGTTTTGCGAATTTGTTTTGTTCTATCTATGTAGTACATTAGCGCCCTTTTAATGTCTAATGTATGTAATGCTCTCTCATCTACAGAATCTGGTTCTGGAAAGAATACTGAGAGTTCCACTGTTTGATTTAAGTGGAACGGTGATATGACCTTAGGTAAGAATTTAGGATTTGTTCGTAGAACTACTTT
This sequence comes from Pleurodeles waltl, assembly GCF_031143425.1. Lineage (NCBI taxonomy): Eukaryota > Metazoa > Chordata > Amphibia > Caudata > Salamandridae > Pleurodeles > Pleurodeles waltl. The sequence continues at coordinate 376,324,032 of NC_090445.1, forward strand.
ATGTTTGTGTATCTGAATAAAGTGTTCTTGTATAGTAAATGCTTGTATTTCACTTACTCTTCTGAGAGATGTGATAGCTATCAGAAATGCTACTTTCCATGTTAAGTACTGTATCTCACATGAGTGCATGGGTTCAAAAGGTGGACCCATAAGTCGTGTTAAGACAATGTTGAGGTTCCACGAAGGAACTGGTGGTGTTCTTGGTGGGATAATTCTTTACAGACCCTCCATAAATGCTTTTATGACTGGGATCCTGAATAATGAAGTTGAGTGTGTAATTTGCAGATAAGCTGAAATTGCGGTGAGATGTATTTTAATGGATGAAAAGGCTAACTTTGACATTTGTAAGTGTAGTAGGTAGCTTACGATGTTTTTAGCAGATGCGTGTAATGGTTGAATTTGATTATTATGGCAGTAATAAACAAATCTTTTCCACTTATTTGCATAGCAATGTCTTGTGGTTGGTTTTCTAGCTTGTTTTATGACCTCCATTCTAAGACTTCAGGAGCCAAATTGCTAGATTCAGCGATGCTGGATTTGGGTGTCTGATCTGTTGTTTGTGTTGAGTTAACAGATCTGGTCTGTTTGGTAGTTTGATATGGGGCACTACTGAGAGGTCTAGTAGTGTTGTGTACCAAGGATGTCGTGCCCAAGTTGGCGCTATTAGTATGAGTTTGAGTTTGTTTTGACTCAATTTGTTTACTAGATATGGAAGGAGTGGGAGAGGGGGAAAAGTGTATGCAAATATCCCTGACCAACTCATCCATAACGCATTGCTCTGAGAGTGAGCTTGTGGGTTCCTGGATGCGAAGTTTTGGCATTTTGCGTTTTCTTTTGTTGCAAATAGGTCTATTTGCGGTGTTTCCCACCTTTGGAAGTAAGTCTTTAGTATTTGGGGATGAATTTCCCATTCGTGGATCTGTTGGTAATCCCGAGAGAGATTGTCTGCTAACTGGTTTTGAATTCCAGGTATGAACTGCGCTATTAGGCGAATGTGGTTGTGAATCGCCCAATGCCATATTTTCTGTGACAAGAGACACAACTGTGTCGAGTGTGTTCCTCCCTGTTTGTTCAGATAATACATTGTTGTCATGTTGTCTGTTTTGACAAGAATGTGTTTGTGGGTTATTATAGGTTGAAATGCTTTCAGCGCTAGAAATACTGTTAGTAGTTCTAAGTGATTTATTTGAAGCTGTCTCTGCTGAATGTCCCATTGTCCCTGGATGCTGTGTTGGTTGAGGTGTGCTCCCCACCCTATCATGGAGGCATCCGTTGTGATTACGTATTGAGGCACTGGGTCTTGAAAAGGCCGCCCTCTGTTTAAATTTATAGTGTTCCACCATTGAAGAGAGGTGTATGTTTGGCGGTCTAGCAACACTAGATCTTGAAGTTGACCCTGTGCTTGTGACCATTGTGATGCTAGGCACTGTTGTAAGGGCCGCATGTGCAGTCTTGCGTTTGGGACAATGGCTATGCATGAGGACATCATGCCTAGTAGCTTCATCACTAATTTTACCTGTAACTTTTGTTTTGGGTGCATGGCTTGTATTACGTTTTGAAATGCCTGTACCCTTTGTGGACTTGGAGTGGCAATCCCTTTTGTTGTGTTGATTGTTGCTCCTAAGTATTGTTGTATTTGACACGGCTGTAGGTGTGATTTGTTGTAGTTGAGTGCGAAACCTAGCTTGTGAAGGGTTTCTATGACATACTTTGTGTGTTGTGAACACCGTTCTTGCGTATTGGTTTTGATTAACCAATCGTCTAGGTACGGGAACACATGTATTTGCTGCCTTCTGATATGAGCTGCCACTACTGCCAGGCATTTTGTGAAAACTCTTGGCGCTGTGGTTATCCCGAATGGCAACACTTTGAACTGGTAATGTACCCCTTGGATTACAAACCTTAAGTACTTTCTGTGGGAAGGATGTATAGGTATATGGAAATACGCATCCTTGAGGTCTAGTGTTGTCATGTAGTCTTGTTCTTTGAGCAATGGGATCACGTCTTGCAGTGTCACCATGTGAAAGTGATCTGATTTGATATATATGTTTAATGTTCTGAGATCTAGTATAGGTCTTAGAGTTTTGTCTTTTTTGGGTATGAGAAAGTACAGGGAGTAAACTCCTGTTCCTTTCTGATGAATTGGTACTAGCTCTATTGCATCTTTTTGCAACAACGCTTGGATCTCCAGTTGTAAGAGATCCATGTGTTGTTTGGACATGTTGTGTGTTTTCGGTGGGACATTTGGAGGGAATTGTAGATATTCTATGCAATAACCATGCTGGATAATGGCTAGGACCCACGTGTCTGTTGTTATTCTTCCCAGTTGTTGTAGAAATTGGTTAGTCTCCCCCCCACTGGTGTTATCTGTTGGGGATTTGTGACGTTGAAGTCACTGTTTATTTTGTGGAGTTTTGGGACTCTGGAACTTCCCTCTACTCTTTGGGACCTGTCCTCCTCTGTATTGTCCCCGAAAACTTCCCCGCTGATATTGACTTTGATAAGTGGGTCTTGTTTGTGAGGGTGAGGGTTCTGTGCTCTGTCCCCGAAACCCCCCTCGAAAATGTGATTTCCGAAATGTGCCTCTGCTCTGTGGGGAGTAGAGTGTGCCCATGGCTTTGGCCGTATCTGTGTCCTTTTTAAGTTTTTCGATAGCAGTGTCCACCTCCAGCCCAAACAACTGCTGTCCGTTAAAGGGCATATTCAGGACCGCTTGTTGTATTTCCGGCTTGAATCCTGAGGTTCGTAGCAATGCGTGCCTCCGTATGGTCACTGCTGTATTTACAGTCCTAGCAGCTGTGTCGGCTGCATCCATTGCTGAACGTATCTGATTGTTCGAGATACTCTGGCCTTCCTCCACCACTTGTTGTGCTCTTTTTTAGGAACTCTTTGGGCAGGTGTTCTATGAAATGTTGCATTTCGTCCCAATGAGCCCTATCATATCTCGCCAGCAATGCCTGTGAGTTGGCAATGCGCCATTGGTTGGCTGCCTGTGCCGCAACCCTTTTCACTGCTGTGTCGAACTTGCGACTTTCTTTGTCTGGAGGTGGGGCATCTCCTGAGGTGTGTGAGTTCGCCCTTTTGCGAGCTGCCCCTACTACCACTGAGTCTGGTGTTAATTGCTGTGTGATGTACACAGGGTCTGTTGGTGGCGGTTTGTACTTTTTCTCCACCCTTGGAGTAATGGCCCTGCCCTTCACAGGCTCCTGAAACACTTGTTTGGAGTGTTTGAGCTTTCCTGGTAACATAGGGAGACTCTGGTACTGGCTATGTGTGGACAACAGTGTATTAAAGAGAAAGTCATCCTCTATAGGTTCTGCGTGCAGGTTGACATTATGAACCACAGCTGCTCTGGACACCACCTGTGTGTAGGCAGTGCTCTCCTCAGGTGGTGACGTTTTCGCTGGATAACAGTCGAGACTATTATCTGATACAGGCGCATCATAAAGATCCCATGCGTCGGGATCATCCTGACTCATCCCTGTATGAGTTGGGGACTGCATCATTGGTGGAGTGGCTACCGGTGATGGTTGTGGTGAGCGTTGTGGAGATGGTGGCGGAGTCACTTGTCTTCCCACCTTTGCCTGTGGCTGCTTGTCTTTCTCTTGGAAGGCAAGTTTTCTTTTCATTCGGATTGGAGGGAGAGTACTGATCTTCCCTGTGTCTTTTGAATGTGGAGCCTTCTTTGAGTGTAATCTGGCTCCCCTGCCTCTAGTTCCTATCCGAATCTGTGTCCTTGCATCTGTGAGGACAGGCCCTGTTCCTCGGTGTAGGAACTCGATTTTGGTTCCGCAGCCGGATGTTTCGGTATGGAAACTTTTTCGGCAGTCTTTTTCGGCTCCAAAGACACTTTTTTGATTTTCGGCCTGCTGATCTCTCGATGCCGACTCATTTCGGTGCCGCCCTCTTGATGTTGAGATTGCTCTGACCCGGTGTCTCGGGGTCGAGTCTGCTCTGTGCCGGTATCTCGACCGGAGTCGGATGACTTCGACACATGCGTGCCCTTTTTCAGTGCCGATGGTCGGTCACCTATTTTTCGGGTTAAGCCATGGCCTGCTGGCGTCCCCTGGGCTTTAGCGGTTTTTCTGTGAGTTTTGTGTTGTGAAGTCTTACTCACGGTTTTCGGCGTCTGTTCGGGATCGACCTCGTCCGAGTCCGAATCCGCGATGGAGAATGTTTCTTCCTCTTCCTCCAAGTGTTGCTGTCCTGTCGGCGCCGACGCCATTTGTAGTCTTCTTGTTCTTCGGTCTCTTAACGTCTTCCTCAACCGAAACGCTCGACAGACCTCACAGGTATGCTCTTTGTGTTTTGGACACAAACTCAAATTACAGACCAGATGCTGATCTGTATAAGGATACTTGTTGTGACATTCGGGGCAGAAGCAGAATGGGGTCCGTTCCATTAGCCTTGAAGACGCACGTGGTCGGGCCGACCAGGCCCCGCCGGGGAATCGAAAACCCCGAAGGCCCACCGGAGCTCTTCAAAATTCGGTGTCGATCTGTTGAAACTAACCCGATACCGAACGCAAACAATACCGTCGAATTTTCCAAGATTTTAACTAACTTTCCGAACCGAAACGCGGAGCGAAAAGGAACACGTCCGAACCCGATGGCGGAAAGAAAACAATCTAAGATGGAGTCGACGCCCATGCGCAATGGAGCCGAAAGGGGAGGAGTCCCTCGATCTCGTGACTCGAAAAAGACTTCTTCGAAGAAAAACAACTTGTAACACTCCGAGCCCAACACTAGATGGCGGGATGTGCACAGTATGTGTATCTGCAGCTACACATGCCATCGAACATATATATATATCTTAAAGTTCTAAACATTAGATATTAGACTTGTTATGAAAACGTACAATGCACCTAAGTCTTCTTTTTTTTTTTCTTTCTTTTTTAATAGAACATGTGCAGATCTGAATTTAGGATGGTGGGATTAAAGATTTAGCTCACCTTCACTGGAAAAGATATCTTAGGACTGCCTGGCCCACCTCTACTTCTCCTTGAGACAATGCATCCAGGCAGTAATGTCTGGTAAATGTGTGGCAGCTTTTCCATGTTGCTGCCCTACTAATGTCATAGTGTGGAACATCTGCAAACAGTGCTGTGGATGAGGATACTGCATGTGTTGAGTGAGCATGAACAGAGGCTTGCCCGCTGCTTGATGGCAAAACCGGATTGCTGAAGAAATCCATCTTGAGATGCTCTGTTTGGAGAGTGGCTGACCCTGTCTATGTGCACTGTAAGCCACAAATAGCTTGCTGGCTTTGCGAAAGGCTTTGGTCCTATCCAGGTGGAATTTTATGCATCTTTTAATGTCTAACGAGTGTAGAGCCTTCTCCGCTGCAGTTGTAGGATTTGGAAAGAATGTTTTTAAATCTAGAGGCTTGTTTAAATGGAAGTCCGAGGGGATTTTTGGTATGAAATGTGGGCTTGTGCGCAAGAATATTTTATCCTGTTTACTCTGTAAAAGGGGATCTTGTAGACAGTGATTGAATCTCACTCACTTGCGTGGCTGACGTTAGAGCAATGAGGAGAGCTACTTTCCAGGAAAGGAATTTCACAGAAGCTCCATGGATTGGCTCAAATGGTTGCTTCATGAGTTGCGCAAGAACAATGTTGAGATTTCAGGAGGTAGGAGGCGGTCTGAAGGGTGGAAAAACTCTGAAAAGCCCCTTTAAAAATCGTTTAATTAATCTGGAGGACCATAACGAAGGTGAAGAACCTGATCGTCTAAAAGACTAAATTGCGACCAGGTGAACCCTTATGGAGGGGTGGGCAAGACCTGAATGTGCCAGATGCAATAAATAAGGCAATATTTGTTCCGGTGATGAGGCAAAAGGGTCAATCTGCTACTGTTGGCACCACAAACAGAACCTCTTCCATTTACATGAATACGTTTTGTTGGTGCTAATTGCTCTGGCCCTTAACAGCATATATCTGTACTCCTGTGGGATGTCTAGATGTGCAAAACTCATGGTGCTCAAGAGCCATGCTGATAATTGCATTGATTGAGGATTCGGATGCAAGACTTGCCTGTTGTTCATTGTCAACAGATGCAGAGATATTCTTAGTGGGATGCAAGGTTTCACTGAGAAAAGAAGAAGCTCTGTAAATCAATGCTGGCAATGCCAGTATGGGGCTATTAATATCAGTGTGCATGGTTCCCTCTTCATTTTGGTTAGGACCCTTGGGAACAAAGAAATGGGCGGAAAAGCTCAGGCAAAGATTCCAGACCATGCTATGGAAAACGCATTACCCCATGATCCCCGTTCGTGATGCCAACTTTCATAGTATTGGCATTTGGTGTAATGAGGCAGCTTTGGTGATAACCCATGGGGCCGGCCGATGATGAAATGAGAGGCTGATGGAAAGATGATGCTTCTGAGACCACCATACCAGAGCTTTGGTGATGGCTGGAGTGATCTTGATGTGGTCTTCAAAGCTTTCTGGGACCTGAACCCACTGCAGACTGAGCTGTTCCTGGAGGGGGCGCATTTTGAGCCTGCAAAATGGAACTAGAGGGATGCATGAAGACATCATCCCCAATAATGACTTGTAAAGGTGTACTGAGATGGATTCTTTTCTTTGCACTGACTTTGTCAGAGATAGCAGTCTTTGTTGTCTTTCTACAGTGGTGCAGGCCATGCTGGATTGAGTGTTCAGGTTTGCCCCTAGAAAAGTGATTGTGCGTGATGGTTGTGGTTTGGACTTCTCCCAGTTTATAGTTAGATCTAAGCTGTTGAGAGAGGCAATGCACTTTTTTGTTGACCTGCGGGCTGCTAAGAAGGTGTTTGCTTTTATCAGCCAATTGTCTAAGTATGGGAATACTTGATGCTTTCTTCTCCTGAGAAAGGGCAAAATAGGTGCTAGGCACTTTGTGAATATGCTGGGAGCTGATTTTAGACCGAATGGAAGGACTCAAAATTCAAAATGCCTTCCGGCTACCATTAATCTTAGGTTCTGTCTGTGGGCTGGATGAATAGGTATGTGAAAGTATGCATCGTTCAGGTCTAGGGTAGACAGAACGTCTCCATGGTTCAACCGGAGAAGGACGTCCTGTAGAGTTATCATGTGGAACAATTGCTTTTTCAAATAGGTGTTTAACTCTCTGAGATTGAGGATCGGTCTCCATTCCTTCCATTTTTTGCGAATGAGGTAGAGTCTGGAGTAAAATCATTTCCCTTGCTGTAACGGTGGCACCTTTTCTATTGGGCCCTTGAGAAGCATTTTGTTGATCTCTATCTTGAGTTGGTGCAGATACTTTGGAGAAGTCTTGCGAGGAGCATTGGGAGGACGTATTCGGACAAATTCCAGCATGTGTCTGCACTTTACCAGTTGTAAGACCCACTGGCCCGATGTTATGGTTTGCCATTGCTGGTGAAATAATGACATTTTTCCCCCTAGATTTAGAGGTAGATGTTTGGGGATTGCCGGAGCCCTGGATACATCATGATCTGCGAGCAGAGCCCTTACCTGGACGTCCGCTGGGGGTAGCCCTATTGTAAGCCACTTGGGGAGGTTGTCTTTGGAAATAATACTGGCGAAATTGTTGGGAGGTGGATGTGAATGATGGATATCTAAACTGCTGATAGCCTCACCTATATGAAGGCATTCCACGTCCTCTCGTGGCACGAAATGAAGACTTTCGAAACTGCAGTGTTCCCAAAGATTTTGCCATCTCTGTGTCAGATTTTATTGACTGCAATGCCTCGTCAATATGCTTTCCAAAAAGTGCTTGTCCATCAAACGGAGGTCTAGTATTTTATTTTGTACTTCCGGACAAAAAGATGTGGTCTTTAGCCAACCTTGTCTTATGAGGACAGCAGCCCCTGCAAGCTGACGAAATGCAGTAGTGGCTATGTCCATTGCACAGTCAATTATCTCTGCCGATGTACGTTCTCCTTAATGTAATTTCTTTTTAGCTTCCGCTTTAGTGTCCTTCGGCAGTTGATCAATATATAGGGCGATGTCAGGCCATAATTGCCTGGCATATCTAGCTAAAACCGCAAGGGAGTTAGCCGCTCTTGCAGTCAGACTGGACACTGAAGAAAATCTTTTGCTGATGTTGTCCAATCGTCTTCCTTCCTTGTACGGAGGTGATGATATTGGTGCAGAGGGATTTTTGGATCTTCTTTGGGCTGTCTGCGTTACAAACGAATCTGGGTGAGGGGGACCAGTCAAGCATGCTGGGGCATCTTAAGGTGCTTTATTTTTCTGTCTAGGCATGGGAGCACTGCTGTGACTGTCGCTGGGTTTTGCATGAGTTTCAAACCTTCTTCTCATATGTAATTGACCACTGGCATGGAGCGTACTGATTTTTGGAATGGCTCTTTAAAGTCAGAGAAAGCAATCAGTGTGCTTGGATGCCATAGGAAGTGCAAATCGTTTATCAGCCCTTTCCATAAGATTATGGAATCCTCCGATGTCCTCTGGCGGTGAGTCTACTTTTGAAGGTGAAGGAGAAGGTGAGGCAGGAATTATATATTTGTCCCACTCCGACTGGTTGTCAAGGAACTCACTTTCCTCTCTTTTTCCTTCAGCTATGTCAGTGTCTTGTGGGAGGGTCATATCAGGCGTGACTACATTTGCCAAATGTAAAGTGGTAGGCCTCTGACGCGGGGTGGCTACCTAAGAAGTTGGAGATGATAGTGGCTGAGGCTGTACTTCTTCTGTGGCTGGGAACCGCCTTCTATACTCAGCTAGCATTGCCTGCAAGTCAGTTATTAAAGTGTTTGGCATATAAAAACCCTCTTGATATGGTTGTTCACATGCACAGTATTATGGGTCATAAGCTTCACTATACCCATTGTCCTACTCTTGGCACTTTACATTCAACTGTGAGGGACCCTCATCATCTGATTTGTCATCCCCCTGAGGAAGGTGGGCTGGTATTAAAGGGGTTATTTTACTTGGAGAAGTATGCTCAGGTGTAATTCTCGTAGTTTCCTGTCTTTCGTTAATTTTTTCTCTCATCAACGGTGTCACAGACGCCTTCGTTGACGGCGTGAAAAAAGCACTCGTCAATGCTGCCTGCGTCGTTGAAGATTTTGAAGATATTTTAACCGTCGATGGCTTCGTGGAGGAGGCTACCGTCGACGGGGTTGTCGTCAAGGATGACGGTAATAATGAAGATACCAAGGTTACCGTTGTGGAAGATGTAGTAGTAGAAGTCTTAGTCGACGTCAGGTAACTCGTCATCAATGTCGTCGGAAAGGTCTTTGTTGGGACTGTCGTTGACGATGGGAAAGATCTCGGCGTTGCCATCGTCAAGACTGGGGATTTTAAAACTGGTATGTCGACTGAAGGAGTAAAGGAAGACTTCTTAAAGGAATGAGATGATTTAGACTGAGGAGTAGGAGGCACAGTTGATGATTTTTTTTTTAGCTCTTTCGGACCTGCATGAATGTCCTTCTTTCCCCTATTAAGGAGAGTTTGTGAAGAGATGAAGAAGGGCTGTGACCTTTGTAAGACCCAGAGGAGGTCTTTTTGTAGGCTTTTCTTGGCTGCTCTGAGGAAGACCTTTGACTGAGGTGACTTCACTCTTTTATGAAGATGTAGAGGAATCATCCCTCTCTGAATCAGAGACTGGATTATCTCTAGATTTAAGTTTTTGCAGGCATATCAAAAATCTGCCTTCTCTATCCTTCAGGGATTTAGAGGAAAAGGTGTGACATACCTTGCAATTCTTTGCAGAGTGGTCTGGACAAAGGCAGTATATGCAGTTCTGGTGAGGGTCTTCAGAGTGCAACCTCTTTTTACCACAGGTTTTGCAGGATCCGAATAAACCCTTTCTCTCCTTGTCAGACATGGTGGAGGCCTTACCAGGTGTCAGAATTATCTGAGAAGAGTATAATCTTTTGGGTATTCCAAAAACAGAGAAAAGCAGATCAGAGCCCCGAGGAGACTCCCTAGCACGACGTGCGGTAGAAAATCCGAGGAACTGCAGCTTCTCTCTGGAAGGTTCTAAAGGGTGGTGTCGCCTGACTGCTGGACTCTTAAGTTTGGTCCTTTTTCTTAAAATTACTCTGATAGAGAGCTACACTGAGAGGCCTAAGGGACTTTAGGTTTAACCTATATGAGTACTACTTAATTAAAGTACCAGGGACTCCCATCTCGACGACGGGGAATGATTCAAGCATGTGAATCTATGAACGTTCCAATACTAGATTAAGTGGTGGTATTCTGAGTTCGTATTCTGAGCCAGTGGTAAGTAGTCGTGTCTTTTTCACCAGATAAACATAAACAAATCGATATGTAAATTTAATAATACCGTCAGATGTGGGGCCTTTCCCGTCCTACTTGGTCACAGAGCAGAAGTCTGATAAGAAATTAATCTGAATACTGTTGACTATATGGCATTTGAGTAATAGAGAACTATGCTGCTGTATGAAAAAAAGAGGGTTGTGGCCTACAGGAGACTTTTGGTAGTTTTGCTTTTTAGGTCACTGTAAGGAAATGCCTCCTTGGCATGGTTACCCCCTGACTTTTGCCTTTGCTGATGCCAAGTTATGATTTGAAAGTGTGCTGAGGCCTGCTAACCAGGCCCCAGCACCAGTGTTCTTTCCCTAAAACTGTACCTTTGTCTCCACAATTGGCACACCCTGGCATCCAGGTAAGTCCCTTGTAACTGGTACCCCTAGTACCAAGGGCCCTGATGCCAGGGAACGTCTCTAAGGGCTGCAGCATGTCTTATGCCACCCTGGGGACCCCTCACTCAGCACATGCATACTGCTTGCCAGCTTGTGTGTGCTGGTGGGGAGAAAATGACGAAGTCGACATGGCACTCCCCTCAGGGTGCCATGCCAACCTCACACTGCCTATGGCATAGATAAGTCACCCTTCTAGCAGGCCTTACAGCCCTAATGCAAGGTGCACTATACCACAGGTGAGGGCATAGGTGCATGAGCTATGCCCCTACAGTGTCTAGGCAAAACCTTAGACATTGTAAGTGCAGGGTGGCCATAAGAGTATATGGTCTGGGAGTCTGTTAAACACGAACTTCACAGCACCATAATGGCTACACTGAAAACTGGGAAGTTTGGTATAAAACTTCTCAGCACAATAAATGCACACTGATGCCAGTGTACATTTTATTGTGAAATACACCCAGAGTGCATCTTAGAGATGCCCCCTGAAAACATACCCGACTTCCAGTGTGGGCTGACTAGTTTTACCATCCTGCCACACACCAGACATGTTGCTGGCCACATCGGGAGGGTGCCTTTGTCACTCTGTGGCCAGGAACTAAGCCTGTACTGGGTGGAGGTGCTTCTCACCTCCCCCTGCAGGAACTGTAACACCTGGCGGTGAGCTTCAAAGGCTCACCCCCTTTGTTACAGCGCCACTGGGCATCCCAGCTAGTGGAGATGCCCGCCCCCTCTGGCCACAGCCCCACTTTTGGCGGCAAGGCCGGAGGAGATAATGAGAAAAACAAGGAAGAGTCACTGGCCAGTCAGGACAACCCCTAAGATGTCCTGAGCTGAGGTGTCTCCGACTTTTAGAAATCCTCCATCTTGCAGATGGAGCATTCCCCCAATAAGATTAGGGATGTGCCCCCTCCCCTCAGGGAGGAGGCACAAAGAGGGTGTAGCCACCCTCAGGGCTAGTAGCCATTGGCTACTAACCCCCAGACCTAAACACACCCCTAAATTGAGTATTTAGGGGCTCCCAGAACCGAGGAAGATAGATTCCTGCAACCTGAAGACGAAGAAGGACTGCTGACCTGAAGCCCTGCAGAGAAGACGAGACACCAACTGCTTTGGCCCCAGCCCTACCGGCCTGTCTCCCCACTTCAAGAAAAACTGCAACAGCGACACGTCCCCCAGGGTCCAGCGACCTCTGAAGCCTCAGAGGACTACCCTGCATCTAAAAGGACCAAGAACTCCCAAGGACAGCGGCCCTGTTCCACAAAGACTGAAACTTGCAACAAAGAAACAACTTTTAAAGGACTCCACATTTCCCGCCAGAAGTGTGAGACTTTCCACCCTGCACCGGACGCCCCCGGCTCGACCTGCGGAGAAACAACACTACAGGGAGGACTTCCCGGCGACCGCGAGCCCGTGACTGCTCCCTGAGCCCCTACAGCGACGCCTACAGAGGGAATTCAGAGGCTCCCCCTGATCGCGACTGCCTGCTTCAAAGAACCCGACGCCTGGTAAAGACACTGCACCCGCAGGCCCCAGGACCTGAAGGATCCGACCTCCAGTGCAGAAGCGACCCCCAGGTGGCCCTCTCCCTTGCCCAGGTGGTGGCTACCCCGAGGAGCCCCCCCTTGCCTGCCTGCTTCGCTGAAGAGACCCCTGGGTCTCCCATTGAAACCAATTGCAAACCCAACGCCTGTTTGCACTCTGCACCCGGCCGCCCCTGTGCCGCTGAGGGTGTACTTTTTGTGCTGGCTTGTGTCCCCCCCCGGTGCCCTACAAAACCCCCCTGGTCTGCCCCCCGAAGTCGCGGGTACCTACCTGCTGGCAGACTGGAACCGGGGAAAGCTCTTCTCCATTGAAGCCTATGCGTTTTGGGCACCACTTTGACCTCTGCTCCTGACCGGCCATGAGCTGCTGGTGTGGTAACTTTGGGGTTGCCCTGAACCCCCAACAGTGGGCTACCTTGGACCCAATTTTGAATCTTGTAAGTGCTTTACTTACCTGGAAAACTAACAAATACTTACCTCCCCCAGGAACTGTTGAATTTTGCACTGTGTCAAATTTTAAAATAGCTTATTGCCTTTTTTGCCAAAACTGTACATGATATTGTGTTGATTCAAAGTTCCTAAGATACCTGAGTGAAATACCTTTCATTTGAAGTATTACTTGTAAATCTTGAACCTGTGGTTCTTAAAATAAACTAAGAAAATATATTTTTCCATATAAAAACCTATTGACCTGGAATTGTCTGAGTGTGTGTTCCTCATTTATTGCTTGTGTGAATACAACAAATGCTTAACACTACCCTCTGATAAGCCTACTGCTCGACCACACTACCACAAAATAGAGCATTAGAATGATCTCTTTTTGCCACTATCTTACCTCTAAGGGGAGCCCTTGGACTCTGTGCATGCTATTTCTTACTCTGAAATAGTACATACAGAGCCAACTTCCTACTGTCACCCTGTGGGTCAAGTCAATTAGTATTACATAGGAGGCGATTTGTTAAATGCAGGAAGACCACATACCTGAAGTTTTCTTTCTTCTTGTGTTTTTTTTCTTTTACACTGCTGGACCGTGCCTACCAGATATCGTGTGTAACTGGAAGTCAGTATGAGGCCTCCTAAGCTAACTAATTTCTACAGGGCACGTAGGAGGCGATTTGTTAAATGCAGGAAGACCACATACCTGAAGTTTTCTTTCTTCTTGTGTTTTTTTTCTTTTACACTGCTGGACCGTGCCTACCAGATATCGTGTGTAACTGGAAGTCAGTATGAGGCCTCCTAAGCTAACTAATTTCTACAGGGCACGTAGGCCTGAAAGCACTAAGGGAACTCCTATGCTCATGACAGGCCTATAGGAGCGCTGCAAAAGTATTTCATCCTTGTATTCTGTGAAGCAGTTTTTTCCATGCCTGCCCCACTGAATTGTCCATTTTGTGGAGAAAGACCAAGCCTAATTAAATGTTGCTAATAATTGTAGCATGTTGACATGTAAACTTCTTTACATCACAAGTTCGGCCCTGCAGGACCCCAGATTTTTCTAAAACTTTTTGTTCATTGAGTTTTGCAATAAAACAAATACAGCATAACTGCAAGGTAATATGCATTCCGGAATGAAAATCAACATATAGCCTGGCATCTAAGGATCACCATATAACACTGATGCATCGGGAAGTTGTAAGGGATAGGAGAGGGAAGGGAGTGTGTGGGGAGATGGGGACAGGGAAGGGCAGAAACAGGTAGAAGCAGTAGGAGAGTGGAAAGAGGAGAACAAGCAAACTTGCCACTCAGTTAAGTCTGCATTCTACAAAGCCAGGAGTGTCTGGTCACAGCGCATCCACCAAAATGGAAGACCAAGGCATCAGCCCATGTTTTTCTGAACAAACAGGAAAACAAACATATGTTGAGGGGCAGTCAGACACGTCCATGGTCGAGAGGGAATTAACAGAAGCTGTCTCACCATGTAGTCTGTGACAAACTATCAAGGGGCCCATATGTCTCTCGGGCAAGAACGAATGGGCATCAGTTCCCAACATGCATTGAGTATCTCCTGTTTGACATCAGCATCATAAATCCATTTTCTACAACTGGTCTTCTGTGTATCGCCACCCTGCGCTTTGCAAGCAGCTGCCACATAGCCGCCAGCCGACAAACCTTCGGATGAACCTCCTTGACATACCCCAATAGCGCAACTAGAGGAAAGCACTCAGAAGAATGGCCGCAATACTGATCACATCTCTAAACACCACCTCCCAGAATTCACCTATCTCTGGCATTCCAACGCCAGGTGCAGGCAGAATCCGGGATTTTACTTACCAAAGAAGTGCTTGGCCATCAGCGTAGCCTCTGAATAAACCAGGCAGAATGTAAATATCTCCCACACACCTACATTTTACAGGAATTAGTCTCACACTTGGCAGTTAAGCAGCGCTCGACAAATCTTTGTTACCTTGACGTTAGAAACTCCTGTAATGATACCCCTGCAGTAAGTCCCACATTCGAAACTGTGAAAAAAATGGTCTTGTGAAAAAACAAACAAAAAAAAAAAAAACACATCGCTAATGGCCCATATAGGCAATGTTAAAATAACTGTCTTCCCCAGTTTCGTCATTTATGTTAGATTATACACATCAAGAATTGTTCTGAGCTCTTAAAAGTACTCACATCGACAGGGGTAGGAGGGTTACAAAGTGTGAAGTTTACAACTCGCTCTTCCAGGCAGCTGAACGTCTGGCAATGTCCTTCTTTAACAAACAGTACTTAGCATCCCAGACAGCAGTAATGGACAGTGCAATACTACAGAGTATTGTACACTCACACCTTTTGAAACATTTGCTATACATAACCTATCAAAAAGGGACCAACATTGGGCTCACTACTGACTTGCACAGGATAATATGACTGAATATTTTAACAAAATATTTCGATCAATATGCCTCTCTGGGATAACTCAGCTTCATGCACAATTCCCAAAACACTGAATGACCACAGGATTAGAATGCCTGATGTACAAATGTTTAAAAGACCCACAAATATCATAATGCAAAAACAAAGGTGTTCAAATCTAGAGCAGTCTTGTGTCCTAGGCATACACTGAAGCAGGCCTTTAGGTATTTAGGGCGTCACATGATTTCAGTTGATAATTAGGGCGTGAATCACATGCGTTATTCAGCACCTGAATCAAGCCCAAAATGTCAACAAGATTACTCTTGAATCACAACCGCTTGTAAAGATACTGTTAAAATGGAATGTACTGTGCATCATAAACAGTTGTGTAGACCTGCCCAGAGAGACATTCCTGGATATGAAACTGGAAGCCTGACTCTCTTATGGCCCAGCTAACATCCTCACAAAGTATGTTAACGGTGGCCTAGGCTCTTGGTCCTGGCAAACCAAATGTGCTCTTTATCTTGGCATGTGACTACTGTCCATGCCCTGGGTTGCTGACATGAAGGGGTTGTTACAGCATCCATGAAATAAAGGCAACCGCCTACTGAACAAATATGTGAAAAATAAAAAATATGATATTTGCAGGAAAGCCTGAATGCTGCTTCCTTACCTTAGGCAACGCTCTCTCTGGTGAATACTCTTCCTAACTGGAGATTGCTCACCTTTAGAATATCCCACAGGTGGCACAATGGATCCAGAGGTTTTTCATAGTAGGGCTCCCTCATGCTGTCAGGTGACAGACAGCATGTGCTTCCATGTTGACGTTGTTATTTCCACAAAGTTACAAAGCAGAGCTGCATTTAAGTGCCATCCCTGAGTGCTGATGTCATCCTGACTCTTTCCCCAACCTTGGGTGCAAAGCATAAAACAATTGGAGGCGCCAGTGAGTGGATCTCTAATTTGGGACCTTTTTAAAAGGGAAAAAAAAAAAAACACTCCACAAATCAAGGAGGTGGGAGAGAAATGAGGAATCTTTGGTTAAGTACAGTAGAAACCAGAAAGAGTGGAATCGAAAGTAAGTATCTTTTTCTTCTGGTGGATACTTCTATCAAACAAGTCAATTACTTCGGTAACACCTTTTCTGGCAGAAACTTGAAATGTAGAAACTTCACCGTGTGAATATCCCCAGCCACAAGACTGGATCTGGAGAATTTTCAATAGCAATTCCCTCATGCGTCAGAAGAGGGCATCATGCGGCTCAGAGTCCGATCCATCCCACCCTGGTTGTTATGTCGGGCCACTATATCTGTAACACCTCTGCAAGTTTATGTCTGTTTCCTTCTGATGCCCGGTTCTGCTGCCTGACGTTTAGCCCATACAAATTATAATCTGCCTGTGTGCAGATCTCTATATTAGTGTCGTATTAGTGGACTGTACAAGTCTATTACAAAGAATGGGGAGGAGGGTGGGTTTTTGAGGAATCTCTGGTAGACAGTCTCAACCAGAAAAAGGCATTACTAAAGGTAAGTAACTTGTTCTTCTGATAGAGACTTCTAATCGCCGAAACTCACATTATCAACAGATACCAAAGCAGTACCTCCAAAGATCCTCCCAAAGGGGTAGCTGAAGTGGGGCACAGATGTTAATGGTAAGTAGTTGTAAGTACCACACACTCTTTGCCCAGGCTAGGGTGCAAGTATGACTTGGGTCCCATCCTTCTTGATCTTTTTCAGCACTCAGGGGAGAAGAGGTAGGGGCAAAAAGACATACAGGAATCCAGAGTCTTAGGTGAGGCAAAAGTTGTCCCTAAGGGCGAACCACCCCAACGTGCAAAAGTTTGTACATGATCTCTGTGGTGGTTAATAGATCGAGCCATGGTTCTCCCAATTGTTGGAAGATACCTTGTACCACTGATGTGTGTAATTGCAATTTGTGATCCACTTGGCAACAGCTGCAGTGTTTGTCCACCCTGGTGTTTAAAGATCCTGCCAGGTACTGGGTGATCAGCGAGATGTCCTGAGCATTCAGCCAGTTCCAGACATGTAGAACTTCCTGACATGACTCAATGCCAGCCTGTTTGATGCAGTACCACATGGCGGTTGTGTTGTCCATGAGACAATTTACCCTTACACCTTGATGGTTGGGAGAATGCCTTCAATGACAAGCATATCACTCACAATTCTATCAAGTTGATGTTGAGGAGAGTTTCCACATCAGACCAGAATCCTCTGATCTCCACCTCTCCCAGATGAAAGCCCAACATAGAACAATACATCCATCATGCCTATCAACTATGTATGGGGATAGGGTTCTGTCACCAGTCCAATTGAAGTTGACTAGCCATCACTGCAGATCTCTTGCAGTCTCCTCCGAAACCAAGATGGAATCCAAGAGTTGTCCTTGGTGCTAAGCCCACTGAGACTTCTTGTCACACTGCAGGCCTGCATTTGAAACCTTCTGTAGTCCGCAAACAGAATGAAGGAGGCTGAATAGACAAGAGGTCTCAAAGATATTCTCACTGAGACCCAAGTCAAAGGTTGAAAGATCATGATCACAGCCCAAATATCATGATCTCATTTGAAGCAGATGAAAGGCTCAGAAGACACCATGTCAAGGATGGTTCCAACAAAGGGGTGCTGTTTCAAAGAAGTAAGGTGTCATATTGGCATGTTGATGTAAAGGTTCATTGATGTCACCAGGTCGGCCGTCAACTGGAGGTGGTTTAAGACCTGGCAAGCTAATCTTCAGTAGCCAGTTGTCGAGGTTTGGGAAGACTGGTACTCCCAACCTCTGCAGATGGGATGGGATTACTATCATCTCTTTTGTTAACACCTGAGGCAGATTTGTAATGCTAAAGGGGAATATAGAGAATTAAAAGTGCTTGTGGTCTACCAAACACCGCAGGTATTGTCTGTGGGATTGCAGGATGGGTAATGTGGAAATGGGCATCCTGCAAATTCAACGCCACAATCAAATCTCCTGAGCCCAGGGTGGACAGAATGTGACCATGGTGACCATTTTGAAATTGTCTTTCAGAAGGAAAAAGTTTAGAGGGAAAAGACAGAGGATGTGGAGAAAGTCTCAAACCTTTTTAGGAACCAGGAAATAACAGAAATATCAGCAAGCCCAAAACTCTGATGTCAGCAACCTCTCTCTGACTCCCTTGAGAAAACAGAGCTTGAACCTCTTCAAGGAATATGGACAAATGGTCCTCTAGGAGGTGTAGGTGGCATAACCAGGGGAGTGGGAACTGCTGACCGGGTAGAGCTAGTCCTACAGAGATAGCAGTAGCCATGCTCTTTAAATCTTTCCAAAGTAGATTCCACCTTTGCTCCAAAGAGTTTTGAGGCATCAAGAGCTTGTCTAATGAGGTCTACTTGCAATGTTCGAAAAGAACAAGTTACTTACCTTCGGTAACGCTTTTTCTGGTGGATACACTGACTACCTGTGGATTCCTCACCTTATGAATTTGATCCTTGCGCCAGCATCCGACGGAAAGTCTTCTTCCTAGCTGTCTACGTCGACGAGGACGTCATAATGGCACAGCTCCGCGTGACTCCGTCTGACGTCAACGTGCCAATAAGAGGTCCTCGTCGGCGTACTAACGTCAGTTTCACCTCATTTTTTCGTGCCCTTAAAGCAAATAGAAGTAAACCAACCATGAAAATTGATAAATAATATAGAAAGATATACGCACACAAAAACCTTGACCATTTAAACCATCAATTCGTATTGAGAGTTGAAATACATGAATATACGAAAATATATAGAGAAATATCACTATGTACATATAAATATATATGCACATTCATATACATACAAATATATATATGTATATACATATATATATATATATATATATATATATATATATATATATATATAAGAATAAATATTAATCTAAATACTGCAAGATAATAGTGTAACCAGGCAGGCAACGGGGAGGCAGGAGGGACCGTGAGGAATCCACAGGTAGTCAGTGTATCCACCCGAAAAAGCGTTACCAAAGGTAAGTAACTTGTTCTTCTGATGGATACAACTACCTGTGGATTCCTCACCTTATGAATAGAGTCCCAAGCAGTACCGCACTCGGTGGTGGGTGCCCACCTGATTACACCAAGAAATCTTGCAATACCGAGCGAGCAAAGTGACCGTCCCTCCTCATCTCAGAGTCTAAACAGTAATGTTTTACGAAAGTATGGAGGGACGCCCAAGTTGCCGCTTTACATATATCTATCAATGGAACTCACCTCGCCAAAGCCGAGGATGCGGATTTAGCCCTAGTAGAGGGGCCCTGATACCTTCAGGAGGGACCTTTTTTGCCAAAGAATAACAGATCTTGATACACAAGATGACCCACCTGGAGAGTGTTCTTTTCTGTACAGCTCTGCCCTTTTGCTGACCAGCATATCCAACAAACAGTTGCTCATCCAAACGAAAGTCTTTAGTTCTTTCGAGATAAAAACTCAGGGCCGTCTTAGGGTCCAACCTATGGAGCCTCTCTTCTTCTTTAGACGGGTGAGGAGGAGGGTAAAAAGCAGGAAGAGTGATATTCTGCCCTATATGAAAAGGGGTGACAACTTTCAGCAGAAAAGCAGCCCTGGTTTTTAGAACCACTTTATCAGGGAAAAACATAGTGAAAGGGGGCTTAACGGAAAGTGCCTGAAGCTCTCCAATCCTCCTGGCAGAAGTAATTGTTATCAAGAAAACAGTCTTGAAGGCTAAATATCTCAATAGACATGAATGCATGGGCTCGAAAGGCGAACCCATTAAGAATGTTAAAACAAGATTTAAGTCCCACTGAGGTATGTGAAAAGGAGTAGGAGGAAAGCTATTCACCAAACCCTTAAGGAACCTATGTACAATGGGAGACTTGAATAAAGACGGCTGATCCGGAAGGCAAAGAAACGCCGACAGAGCTGCCAAATAACCCTTAACTGTAGCTATAGCACAGCCTTTCTTCGCCAAACTGAGAACAAACAAAAGTACATCTGAAAGATGGGCCTTTAAAGGAGTTTTTTGGTTCACTCCACACCACAGCACAAATTTTGCCCACCTTCCAGCATAAATAGATTTAGTGGAGTGTCGCCTGGACTAAAGTATAACATCCACTACATCCGGTGAGGGAGAAAAAGAACTCAGGTTGCCCCGTTCAATCTCCAGGCATGAAGGTGCAGGCTCTGGAGGTGGGGGTGTAAAACCTGCCCCTGCGATTGAGAGAGGAGATCTGCCCTGAGCGGGAGACGGAGCGGAGGGCACTGAGAGTGTTGAAGTAGGTCTGTATACCATATCCTTCTCGGCCAGTCCGGTGCCACCGTTATGATTTGGGCCCGGTCCTGGCGAACCTTCCTCAAAACCCGAGGAATCAAGGGTATGGGGGAAACGCGTAAAGCAATTGGCCGCTCCAGGACATCTGAAACGCGTCCCCCAACGCCCCTTGCATCGGAAACTGGAGGCTGCCGAATAACGGGCAATGCGCATTCTCCCGAGTGGCAAATAAATCCACCTGAGAAGTACCCCACATCTCGAAGATGTGGAGGACTAGATCCGGATGGAGACGCCACTCGTGATCTAATGAGAAGTGACGGCTGAGAACGTCCGCATGTACATTCAACACTCCGGCCAAATGATTTGCCATCAAGCAAATCTGATGGTCCTGAGCCCAGGACCAGAGTCGTAGGGCTTCTCGGCAAAGCAGATACGACCCCACTCCTCCCTGCTTGTTTATATACCACATCGCGGTAGTGTTGTCCGTCAGGATCTGAACTGACTGACTGCGAAGGGAAGGGAGGAAGGCCTTGAGCGCCAAACGTACAGCCCGCAATTCCAACAGATTGATATGTAACATCTGCTCCGCTGGAGACCAACAACCCTTGACCTCCAGATGAGCTCCCCACCCTAGAGTGGAAGCATCTGATATCACTGTGGCCACTGGAGGGGCCAGTGCAAACGGTTTTCCTTGGGAAAGGTTGCCGTCCTCTGCCCACCACAGGAGATCCGCTACAGCGTCCCTGGAGATCTTTATTGAATCCCTGAGATCCCCCTTGTGCTGGAACCACTGTCTGCGGAGGGCACCACTGAAGAGCCCTCATATGCCAGCGAGCATGAGTGACCAACAGAATGCAAGAAGCAAACAGACCTAGCAGGCGTAAGACTTTGAGGATTGGAACTGCCGATCCACTTTGAAACAAAGGAATCAGCGCCTGAATGTCCCGTACCCGCTGAGGCGGGGGGTAGGCCCGAAACCTTGTTGTGTCCAATACTGCCCCTATGAACAGGAGGCGTTGAGAGGGCTCCAGGTGAGATTTGGGTACGTTCACCGAAAAGCCCAGATCGAACAACAACTGCGTTGTCATTCGCAGATGAGACAACACAATCACTGGAGACTTGGCTTTGATCAACCAATCGTCCAGGTAGGGAAAAACCGCTACCTCCCTCTTTCTGAGATGTGCTGCAACAACTGCCATCACCTTTGTGAAGACCCGGGGTGCTGAAGTAAGACCAAACGGAAGGACCGCAAACTGGTAATGTTGTGATCCGACCACAAAACGGAGATACTTCCTGTGCGACTTGATTATGGGAACATGAAAGTATGCGTCCTGCAAGTCGACAGACACCATCCAGTCTCCTTCGTTCAACGCCAATAGCACCTGCGCTAGGGTCAGCATTTTGAATTTTTCCTGCTTGAGGAACAAATTCAAAATCCTCAAGTCTAGGATCGTCCTTAGACGACCGTCCACTTTGGGAATCAGGAAATATCTTGAATAACACCCCTGACCCCTTTCCTGCAATGGTACCAACTCTATAGCGCCCTTTGCCAACATGGCTACAACCTCCTGTTGCAACAACAGAAGATGGTCTTCTGAACAAAAGGAGGGATGGGGAGGGAAGGGAGGAGGAAACTCCTGAAAGGGGAGAGCATAGCCCTTTTCCACAATTCCTAGCACCCACGAGTCTGTTGTAATTGACCTCCATTGCTGTAGAAAAAGACTCAATCTTCCCCCTACAGGAAAAGTATGACTGATAAAGTGGGGAAAACTAGGGCTGCTTCTGCTGTTGTCCACCAGAGGAGGATGAAGAAGAAGAGAGCTGCTGGGCTGGACCTCTAGCCCTACCCCTACCTCGCCCTCTGAAGGCACGATAGGGCGGGTTGGCAGGTTGTTGGGCATAAGATTGAGACCTACGAAAGGCAGAACCTCTAGCAAACCCTCGAAACCTACGAAAAGGTCTGTACAATGTAGCAGAAGGGGTCTGCAAACCCAGGGACTTAGCTGTAGCCCGACAGTCCTTTAACCGTTCAAGGGCAGAGTCTGCCTTGTCCCCAAACAGCTTTTCCCCATCAAATGGAAGGTCCATTAAAGTGGATTGTACATCTGACGAGAAACCTGAAGATCTTTGCCAGGCATGCCTTCTCGTAGCCACCGATGTTCCCATGGCCCTGGCAATAGAATCCGTGGTATCCAAGCCAGATTGAATAATCTGCTGTGCAGCAGCTTGCGCATCCAAGAAAAGGGACCCAAAAGATTTTTGCACTTCCTGTGGCAGATCTTTTGCCATCTCCTTAGCAGAGTCCATTAGGGCATGGATGTATCTGCCTAGCACACAGGTGGAATTGGTAGCTTTTAGAGCCATGCTGCAAGAGGAGAACATTTTCTTCGATGATTGCTCCATTCTCTTGGATTCTCTGTCTGTCGGAACACCAGGGAATGTACCGGGGGCAGACTTTGCAGAACATGATGCCTGAATCACCAAACTCTCCGGAGTTGGGTGACGAGATAGAAAAACTGGATCTCCTGGGGCACTTCTATGCCTTCTCGCCACTGCCCTGTTTACAGCAGGAGATGTCACCGGCTTTTTCCATAGGTCTATAATAGGATCAGTCAAAGCCTCATTAAAAGGCAACAAAGGGTCAGCACTGGAGGAAGATGGATGAAGAACCTCTGTGAGCAGGTTAGTCTTAACTTCTGCCGAGGACAAAGGCAAATCCAGGTAGTCAGCTGCCATCCTCACCACAGCATGGAAGGAGGCGGCCTCCTCAGTAAACTCCCCCGGAGAAGCAATGTCCCACTCCAGGGAAGTATCCAAACCACTTGCAGTGGCAAGTCCCTGGAAATCATCAGAAGGCTCTATCTCACCTTCCTCAAGCCTTCTGTATTCCTCTTCCTCCAGAAGCCTCAACACCTTCCTTCGAGATCTTAAATGCGTCTCCAGAGCCAGCGTCGACAAGGACTCCATTGACGCCGATGATCTCAGACCCCGAACCGGTTCAGGAAGGCTCCCAGATTCAACCGGCGCCGGCCCGAAGTCGGCAGATGACCTCCTCGACGCCGAATGAACAGAAGGAGATGGAGCCGGTCTGGATGAGGCCATCAATAATGCTGGATGGCGCGTAGAAGGAGTCGGAGGAGAAGCCGACGGATCCACGGTCCCAGGCGAAGGACTCCTGCCAGGGGAAACCCCTGGCACCGGACCACCAGGCTTTGTAGGGCAGAAGGGCATGAATGGAGCAGCCCTGTACGACACCGGCGAGCCCAAATTGAATGCCAATGGCCCCATGGGACCCACCGGTGCACCAGCAGGGGCCATGGATTGAAAAACAGCATACATTGCATTCAAAAATGCGGCCGGATCCGTCCCTGGAGTCGGGAAAGCCGGGTACTGCTGTGTAGAAGTCTGGGAAACATCAGGATCCCTCGGCGCCGGCGAGAAGCGAGGACTACCTTGAGTGACCTCATAGACTGAAGGTGCCGGTGACAACCCCGGACTCTCCGGCTGAGGCGTGACCGTAGGACTCATCTGTCCCGTCTTCTGGCGCCATGACGAACGAGATCTCGACCTCTAATGACTTCTCGATCAGGTCCGCTCCGAACGGCGCCGAGAGTCACGACGGCGCCGAGAGTCATGATGACGCCGCTTCTTATGCTTTTTGGGAGAAGCATGGGAAGAAACCTTCTTGTGTTCCTTCTTCTTTGCCTTGGCCAAGAAGAGCTTTGCTTCGCGTTCCTTCAGAGCTTTCGGATTCATGCTCTGGCACGAAGAACAACCTTCCACATCATGTTCGGAGCTTAAACACCAAATACAGTCCGAATGGGGGGTCGGTCACTGACATCCGACCCCCGCATCCCCTACACGGCTTAAACCCGGACTTCTTCGGAGGCGACATTGTAACTTCAAGAGATCGCTACAGTTACCAACGGGCCAGGAAGAAAAAACCGTTGGCGTTGAAGCACGGAAAAAGGAAAAACTGACGTTAGTACGCCGACGAGGACCTCTTATTGGCACGTTGACGTCAGACGGAGTCACGTGGAGCCGTGCCATTATGACGTCCTCGTCGACGTAGACAGCTAGGAAGAAGACTTTCCGTCGGATGCTAGCGCAAGGATCAAATTCATAAGGTGAGGAATCCACAGGTAGTTGTATCCATCAGAAGCCGGTGGTACAAATCCAAGCATGGTGACTTAGTATCACCCTGATCCAGACTGTCCTACCCAGACAGTTGGTAATATCCAGGTCTGAGCATAAGAAATACTTCACCCTGTCACACGGACTGTCAGTTTTTGTAGTGTTGCCCGTATGTCCACTGGGATAGCTGATAAGACATCCAACACTCCATCCCTCAATGCATACAAGTACCTTCAAAGGATGTAGATGGTGTTGACCTACTTAACTACAAGCCTGTCAGAAGAAAACATTTGTGCAGCAAACGTTTCCATGAGTTTGGACTCCCTATCAAGTTGGGTAGTCGGAAACACATCTGGATTAATTCTGCTTATTTATGCCTGCAAAACCAGGCTTTCCATGACTGTATACTGGAAGAGGAAGATCCCTAGAGGAAGGCCTATTTTGCCTGGCTACTCACCTGTTGACTGGGGGGCTAGAACCGGTTTTTGCCTATGTGCCCATCAGCACATCAGAAAGAGCCTCATTAAAGGTGAGAACAGGTTCTTGGCACATCTGTTATGAGTCAAGATATCAGTCAGGACATTTGTTTTGACCTTCGTTGTGGGTAAGGTGAGGTCTAATACTTCAGCCGCTCTCCTGATTACAGTTGCAAAGGGGCTGTTGCAGGACTAGGAGAGGAAAGGCCAATGTCTGAAGACGAACCCAGGTCACTGGAATCTTATAAACACTGAAAAATGGGCTCATCATAATTATCATCAGCATTATTGTCAAGATGTGTTGTTTGAGACCTGGGGTGCGTATAAATGAGTCTTGCAGTCCAAGAAACCGGTGGTGTGAATCATGGCACTGAAGATGGCTTTATACGTTGCACTGGAGGTGGCTGAGCATGAGGAAAGGGCCAGCCTCAGATCAAGTGGCACAGCGTCTGGGATGGGTCCACTAATGGTGATCCCACAGGGGGCTACCTTGGATACTTAGTGCCAGAAGATGCTCCAAAGGGATCTAGTGGAGTACCAAAGATGTGGTACATACTAGTCTCAGCTTATGGAACTGTTGTGGCGTTCCTGATTGCTGTTGATGGTCCCAGACTTTCCAGGCTAAGTCTGAATTGAATGTATTCAAGGAAGAACTCCATAGCCTGGAGGTACACGGGGCATTACACGACTCTCAGTGTGGGAGTGGCAGGATGAAGGAGAGTTATGTTTGGATTTCTTGTGTTGTTTTTGATTTCTTGGACTTATCTGTACTTTGTGACTTCGATGACAATCAGTTAAGTGATTCACCTCAGGAGCGAGAGAGTGCACGTGCCCTCCCCCTTGACCGGGACGGGGTCTTTTTCGACAGCAAGCTTGGCCTCACAGATGGCACTGTGGTTCATCTTAGCACAGCGGCTGCACAACAGCAAGCCATGCTTGGAGCTGAGACACCAGAGACAAACATCTTGAGTGTCAGTCATCGACAACTGGCAATGGCAGTCCCTGCGCAGTAGAATCCTATAACTGAATCTTGTAGGTGGGGACAAGCCCCTTCCACGCTGAAATTTTGAGGGAAAGGACTGTCAAGCTGATGCGATTTGATGGAGCTCTGGAGGGGTGAGGAGGAGCAAAAAATGCTGGGAGGGTGATGGATGGGTCACATCTTCTGGCAAAAAGGCCACGTGGGTCCCAAAAACCAGTTTGTCCACAAAACAGAGGGTGTAGAACAGCTATACAGACAGTCTGCAGCACACTCATTCAACAAGCTCAATTGATTGCCATGAGGAATACTGAGAGTTAGAAGGCACAGCGAGCAGCTATGGATTGGGTGGAAGGGTGTGTACATGAAGAACATCAGAAACAAACTGAGATCCCACTGTGGCACAACAGTTTGTGATGGAATATGTGTGTCAAACCCTTAAGAAATATCATCACAACAGGTGACTTAAAGAAGGATGACTGGTCCAGCAAACATAAAAAAGCCGAAAGGGCTGACAAATAACTTTTCATAGTGCCCACTGCAAGCCCTTGCTGGGACAAAGATAAAATAATAAAATACCCAACAGTTTGGCTTGCAACGGGTCTGGTTTACAAACTCTATAACAGGTCACAAATGTGTACATTGCCCGGCATAAACTGACTTTGTAGTGGGGAGTATGGCAATCAGGTGGCATTCACAACCTCAGGTGGTAAATCGAATGCAATAAATTGTCACCACTAAATCTCCACACATGGAGGTGTACATTGCACAAGTTTGGGTGCAGAACCCTTCCCTGCTGCTGCAACAGGAGATACTCCAGAAGCACTAGTCTTATCAGAGGACTGAAGCTCATGCCCAGCAGGTCGGAGTACCACACCTTCCTGGCTTAACCAGGAGCCGCCAAGATGACTTGGACCTAGTCATTCCTGATCGTCTGCAGAACCTGGGGCAGAAGAGGCATACAGGTGTCTGCTGCTCCAATCAAGGCTGAATGAGTCGCCTAGAGAGTTTTCTTGGGTACGCTAACACACAGACGTTTTGACACCAAATGTTCTCAACGATGGAGAATTGATCCAGCCAGGGTACTCCTCACTGTCGGATACCTTGCACCACTTCAATGTGCAACTGCCATTTGTCATCCCCAAGCGCCACCAGCTGAGCTCATCCGCACTGGCATTTACAGATCTCACCAGGTGGTTCACGATCAGGGAGATGCCGAAACGCTTCAGACAGTTCCAAAGGTGTGTAGCCTCTTGGTACAGGACCCCCCACACAGCCCTGCTTGTTGCAGTACCAAATGGTGGTGGCGGCATTGTCTATGCGAACCTCCACCAGCCTTCCCTTGATAGCCTTCAATGCTAGGTGAATGGCCAGCAGCTCCAATAGATTTATGTGGATCGGGGTTTCCACCACAGTGCAGAGCCCTCTGAGGTCAACTTCCCCTAGATGGCCACCACCCAGCAGAGAAGCATTTATCACCACCATCATCTCTGGATACGTAAGGGTCTGCCGCTGGTTAGATTGCACATAAGCAGACACTACTGCAGGTCTTTTGCTGTCACCTCCGAAACCTGAATGACGTATGCCAGGTTCCCTTAGTGCTGGGCCCGCTGAGACTTTAGATCTCACTGCAGAGCCAGCATATGCCACCTGGTGTGGCGGATATGCAGAATACATGAGGCCAAGAAGTCTCAGAGCTTCTCTCACCAAGATACAGGACTCAGGCTGAAATGTCAGGATCATACCCCGAATGTCCTGGTCTCATTGCAACTGAGGAAACGCCCTGATCTGCACTGTGTCCAGAACAGCTTCTGTGAAGGAAGTCCCTGCAAAGGAGGCAGGAGTGACTTTGGCTCATTGTTCGAGAACTCCAAAGATTTCAGGTGGTTCACTGTTGTCTTTAGGTGGTCTATGACTTAATGTGGTGAGCCTGTCTTCAAGGGCAAGTCATAAAGACAGGGGAAATGGTGTATCCAACCTATGATGATGGGCAGCTATCACCACCATCACTTTAATGAACACCCAAGGAGCTTTGGTAATGCCGAAAGTGAGTACAGCAAACTGAAAATTCTCCTGGCAGACCTTGAGCCGCGGGTGCCATTACTGGGACTGCAGGGTGCGCACATTAAAGAATGTGTCCTGCAGGTCTAGAGCAACCAGCCAGTTACCCTGATAAAGAGCAGACAGAACCTGGGCCAATGAGAGCATCTGAATTTTGAACAGGAAGGCAATGACAGGACGAAGATCTAAAACAGGATAAAGTCTTCCATGCATCTTTGGCATGAGGAAATAGCATAACAACAATAGCACTTGGGGACGGTAGAGCTCACACTTCTTGCAGGCAAATGGATAGGTGCTCCTCTGTAAGCTCTTAGGATGTAGTGGGTCAGAAAAGCCTGGGGATCTCATTCATGCATGAACTTTGGGCCTTTCCTAATGAGGCTAATAAGCTAGGAAAGTGGATGTATTTGTGCCATTGACCACAATGAAAAAAATAATAATTTTTTTTCTACTGCTTTCTATGTACAGTGGGACTCCCACTTCGACGACGGGGAATGATTCAAGCATGTGAATCTATGAAAGATACGCCAATACTGGAGAACATTTGTTTCATTAACACGTCAATATTTTTCATCACTGTTAGGGGGTGTGAGTCAGGGGAAACGCATTAAGACTCACTTTGCTAGTGG
Organism: Pleurodeles waltl; assembly: GCF_031143425.1. NCBI lineage: Eukaryota > Metazoa > Chordata > Amphibia > Caudata > Salamandridae > Pleurodeles > Pleurodeles waltl. Next base: position 376,352,614 of record NC_090445.1, read on the forward strand.
ATGCTTGGACCACCAAACTTGCAGGCACAGGAAGATGCATAAGAAAATGAGGGTCACTAGGTGTCAGTCTGTGGAGACTGGCCACCTGTTTGTTCACTGGTGGGCAAGAGCAAGCTTTAGAAAAGTTGCCCAGAAGTGGGAAGAAGCAAGTTTTAGACCAAGCACCTGGAAGGCTACCAGTTAGGGTTTCACTGAACGGCAGGACAGGCTCAAAAGAAGGTGGCCAAGCTGAAGTATTTCAGTAACCACACTTGCTTTAACCTCAACAGAAGTTGTCAATCCAGGACCTCAGCAGCATTTCTAATATTTACCACAAAGGAAGCACTCTCTCATCCACTGACAGCCGATGGTGGTGGTGGTGGTATTGGGGGTGGGGGAACACATAAGCCCTGAATCAGGGGAAGTATCCAGCCCTGTGTCCTCCTGTAAATCAATATATTAACTGTCACCATCATAATGTGGGGGGGAAATCAGACCCAGAATCTCCACTGTCATCTCCAAGTGGAGACAAGCTCTGGTCAGAATCTGAAAAGAAAAGCTACTGGAGCAACTAAGGACAATTCCATGATAGCTGAAGAGTTTTGTCTAAGTCAGATTTTATGTGACCAGGTGGGCCCATGTGGAGTTAGGATGTGTCCTTGGTAGGTGTTGAGACGGATTCAGCTCGGGTATGTAACCTGGAGTCGGCATAGTATTCACCTCCAGCGATGTCGGGCTGACTTCCAGAAGAAGGTACTGGTGCAGATATTGGAGCTGTAATGGAAGTTGGCACCAGAGACGGTGCAGAACCCAAGGCGGGTTCCAGGGACTCAGATGGTGCAGAGGGCTGAATAACTAGTTATAATCCAACTGGAGGCCCAAGTAGACCACTGAGGTGTGAAAATGACACAGATAGTGCTAGAAGGGTTCCATAAATACAAAGCATGGCCTCCTTTAAGGCCTCGGCCTGCTGTGGCATTGCCAATGGCCAGGAAAACTCTGGGTGCATGGAGATCAACTATGAAATTGGTTCCTCAGTTGGGGATCAGAAGCAAGATCGATTGGCACCTTGACACACTCATGACTTCTCTTTGGATAGGTAAGTGGCAGGATAGAGTCGAGCCCATCTTTGACTTTATGTGCTTTTGCTATGTTCCAATCCCAAACACCAGAGATACACTTCATGCAGGTCCATCACAGACGTGTTTATGACAGTCACTGCATAGTTTGAACCCTGTAGATCTAGGTGGGGACATTATTCCCCTGCACACTGAAATTCAATTGGCAAAACGTTTTGTAGGAAGTTGGCCTGGTGTGTGGTGGGTACCATTGGTACTTACACCTTATACCAGGTCCAGGAATCCCCTCTCAGTGAAGTGTAGGCAGAGTCTGGAAGCCAGGCTCTCTAAAGAAAGCTGTGGATGAGCAGCCAAGGCTTATCTTGGAGACATGCAAAGCTCATGCAATACCAAACAGTAAGAAGCATAAAAAAGTTAGAAAACAGTGTAAAATAGCAATATGCAATAGTAGCCCTAGGGAAGCCTAACCCGTATACTAAGAAAATGGAATGCGAACATAGGGCCCCCACCTAGCTAAGTGAATAGTGTAGAGGGGAGCTGGGAGTACTAGGAAACCACACAGGTAAATAATGGAGTACACCCCAGCGACCAGAAATACAGGGGTAAAACACTTGATTTCCCCAATACCACCCCAAAGGATGAAAAGAAGAAAATTAAGACACCCAGAACAGCCTCCAAGGAACCAGCAGTGGAAAACGAAGATGGAGACCTGTGGAAAGAGGGGACCAAGTCCAGAAGCGTCTGTGGGGTCCAGGGGCCGTAGGAGATACTACCCACCCAGAGGTACCTTTTGGAGTTGGTCGATGAAAAAGAAAGATAGGTCAGCACTGCAGCACAGAAGCTGGAGAAGAGTTCCTGATGAGTGCAAAAGGTGTCCCACGCTGGAAGCTGGTTTGCAGATGGGTGTCGTTGAAGGATTTCCACCAACACGCCTTGGCAAAGGCAAACTCGCGGATGGAGGAAAAGGGTTGCAGCCAGGGACGAGCAAGGTCAAGGAGGACTCTACCCAATAGGAGTCACAGGGGCCCCTCTGTGTCGCAGAAGGCCCACAGGAGCAGAGGCAGCACCCACAGGTGTCCCACAGGACAAGGACACAGAAGTTGGCGAAGCAGCCAAAGCAGCACCACAGAAGTTGCTCACACGTCGCCGGAGGACCATGCAGAGGTCCAGAAGTTGCAGGAGGGAGTGCTGGGGGCTGGAGCTACACGTCGCTTGAAGTTCCCCTTGGAGGTGAAGCAACAAGCCTTGGCAACTGCAAAAGATGTGGGGCAGGGGGGTACTGTCTTGCGTGGAGTGGAAAGGACTTACCACCACTAAAGTGCAACAGTTGGTAGAGAGGACCAAGGCCGACTCTCCGGACCACCACCTGTGATGCAGGACCCACGCCACTCATGATGAGGGGAGATCCACACAGCCAGTCGTCGATGCAGCCAGATACCTGTAGTTATAGGGGAGTGATGCCTTAGCCCCAAAACCCCTAGATTCCTTCTTCTCATGCAGACAGAAGAGTTGAAGTCTTCTTAGAATGCACAGCCGGGGAAATGTTGCAAAGCTTGCAAGAGTTCAGATTACAACGTTGCAGAAGAGTCTTCCTCGTGGATCTGCAGCTTCTAGGTTCCTGGAGGGTCCAGTCGCGGTTCCTGGGGCCAGAAGTCGAAGCAGAGGTTGCAGAGGAGTCCTGCTGGAGTCTTGCAAGCCGAATCCAAGGACCAACTCCAGAGGAAGATTTATGTAGCCCAAAGAGGGGGCTTGGTCACCTAACCAGGTAATGATCTATCAGAGGGTGCCTCTGATGGCACCTGCCTGCCCTGGCCATTCAGATGCTCCTAGGGTTCCCTGCCAACCTTGGAATCAAGATCGCAGAACCCAGGGACCTTCTGGAGGAGCTCTGGGTACCACCCCTGGGGTGGTGATGGACATGGGAGTGGTCACTCCCCTTTCCATTGTCCAGTTTCGCACCAGGGCTGGGACTGGCGGTCCCTGAACCGGTGTGGACTGGTTTATGCACAGAGGGCACCAGATGTGCCTTTCAAAGAAAAACCAGTGGCTTGGGGAGGCTACCCCTCCCAAGCAAGTAAGACCTTTTTCCAAAGGGAGAGGGTGTTACCTCCTCTCTGAAAGGAAATCCTTTGTTCTGCCTCCCTGGGCTTGATCAGATCAAGCAGCAGGAGGGCAGAAACCCGTCTGAGGGGTGGCAGCAGCTGGGCTGCCCAGGAAAACCCTGTAACACTGGTGGTAGCAATGCTGGGGGTCTTCTATGGAGCCCCCATACTGCATGAGATCATACTTGCAACAGTATTGGAGTATGATTCCAACATGTTTGATACCAAACATGCCCATGTTCAGAGTTACCATTATGTAGCTGGACATAGGCAGTGACCTATGTCCAGTACACACGTAAAATGGTGTCACCGCACTCACGAAGTCCAGTAAAATGGAGCTGGAGTTTGTGAGGGCACCTCTGCTAGTGCCCTCACACGCAGTTACCTGCAGCCTGCCCTCTGCCCTCTGGGCTGAGAGGGCCTACCATAGGGGTGACTTACAGTGACCTGGTGCAGTGACCTGTAGTGAAACCGGATGCGTGCACTCCGTTCACACAGACTGCAATGGCAGGCCTGCAGAACCCTTTGCATGGCAGAATGGGTGGCAGAATAACTGCTGAAGCCCATAGGGATCCCCTGGAGCCCCAATGCCCTGGGTACCCAACTACCATATACTAGGGACATACATGGGGGCACTAGTATGCCACTTGACGGGATAACAAGTTACCAGCAACCAAATTTAGAGGAGAGAGCACAGTCACTTGGGTCCTGGTTAGCAGGATCCCAGTGAACACAGTCAAACACACTGACAAACAGGCCAAAAGTGGGGGTAACCAAGCTAGAAAGAGGCTACTTTCCCACACTTTCCAACTGATGAAAAAACAGAATGGAACTCCGGAGAAGCGTTCAAAGGCGCAGAGAGGAAGAAACAGATGTCAGTGAGAAGCAGTTTCACTTGTAGGTGGCTCTGCTCTGTAACTTCCAGGATGGAACTAAGTCAACGCAGTCATGGCGCCACCTGACAGAGCACTACTCTGTAATCTTCTGGATCCCAAATGGTGCCTGGGGGATATTCTAAAGGTGAGCAATCTGCAGTTAGAAGTATCTATCACAACACAAATTACTTACAGCAGCTTGAAACTTACAAACAACGTGACATAATCTGAATCTCTACATATTCCTCGAAACACAAGCATAACAAATTGTTACCGCTGATCAAATAACAGGTGCATAAACTTGAAAATAAATATTTAAGCAGTGAGGGTCGAATTAAGGTAATTAGATCATTTTGGCCAGCTTGCTTAATTTTCTTTACAAATCCAAGTAAAGTGACGGACCTTATTTTTGCCTGCCCACAAAGCTAATGTGCTAAAGTATTTGCCAAATCAGCAACACTTACCAGTGGTAATAATGGAAACGGGGGCGCCAATTGGGAGAACGCAACAGGGTCTGCAAAGCACATGCTAGATTTACAAAGAGGTAACACATCAGAAAAAACCTGTGGACAATGAAAAAGAAAATACAAAATGTATTAAAATGGTACCAATATTTACACATTTGGCACTCTAACAGAAATGCCTGCTTGAAGACTATTATCATGAAAACAAGATTCCTATCAAGAAAAATAGAGTGGCACTAACTGCTGAAAGACTTCAGAGGTTGCTGAATCCCCATCTACTCTTGTCATAGTCACTATGAATGAGTTTTAACAACAGAACAGGCACAGGCCATAGACTTTCATGGACAACTTAAGGTGATCCCTCCAAAGTCTGACCAAATTTATCTGATTCATCTACCCGCTTACTGCTACAGTTATTCTTGTAGGCGATACTTCCAGAGACCAGTCAAAGAATCACAAGTTCACATGCTGAGGTCAAGGAATAACTCATCACAGCATGGCAATATACTTGAAACAGGGGAACATGAATCTAAAAAGAATTCCCCTCTCAGGTTTAGAGTACATTAAAGACTAAAGACAGTTAAGAATAAACTGTGGCTTCTATGAAGCGATATTTACAACCACAGCAAGGCGAGAGCACATACATAGAGAGGATTGGTGCCACAAGGTCCAGCGAAGCAATGAGGATGCCCAGTTCTGCAATGGCAGCTGTCAGGAGGAGTGCCCATGTTGGCTCACCATTTGACTTTCCATGTCCGAAGACCTGTTGGGGTGAGAGATAAAGTAGCTAATTAGGACAAAGTTCAGGCACAGAAGACTGGGTGTACCTGGTTAGAGTGCACTTCAAATGTTATATGGCTTGGACCTCACACCTAGTAGCTCTGACCAGGATTCTTCACACTGGCTCAGTGTCCCTAGTTAAATGTGTGGTGGGTAATTTTAATACTCCAAAGCATGCAAATGCAGTCACTGTGTCATCCCAGGTGAAGTGAAGGTAAAAAGAGAGGAGTAGGTGAATATCTCCCTGACAAAATTGGATTACTCTTTCTGGATTTGTAAACTGGGCTGAAATTATTACGGTCTGAATAAGATGAAGGTTTTGTGGTTGGACTATAGGCCAGTTAGTGGATCTGAATTAAAATGAGCCTATTTGGTCCCAGTGACTCAGTCTGAATGCTGAAGGTAAAACATGTAAGAGTCACATACATCACTGAAAAAAAAATGCTGACGGGTAGATCTTACCATCAGGAACAGGATTGTTTCATTGTTCGTAGGGGTAGTGGCAGGGTGCATTGTGGTGCTAATGGGAAAGTCTTACCCGCAGGAAGGGGATTATATTGTCCTTGGCTATGGCTTGCAGAAGTCGCGGGGCACCCGTCAGGCTCTGGAGTCCGGCTCCACAGGTGGAGAAGAAGGACCCAATTACAATCACCCAAGGAGATGGCCATGACAGCGTACCAACAACCAAGTTCCCTTTCACTGCATCGCCAAATCTGTTGAAAGGGAAAATCAGTTAGGTGTTTACTGGACAGCCAAGAAATGTGTTCTCTAATATAATTCTAAACAGACTAAAGAGTGTAATTAGTTGCATGGTGCGTGACTAATCTTTTGAAAAAGCAAAAGGTAGGGGAGACTGTAAGGAAATGCCTCGTTGGCATGGTTACCCCCTGACTTTTTGCCTTTGCTGATGCTATGTTTTGAATTGAAAGTGTGCTGAGGCCTGCTAACCAGGCCCTAACACCAGTGTTCTTTCCCTAACCTGTACTTTTGTTTTCACAATTGGCACACCCTGGCATCCAGGTAAGTCCCTTGTAACTGGTACCCCTGGTACCAAGGGCCCTGATGCCAGGGAAGGTCTCTAAGGGCTGCAGCATATCTTATGCCACCCTGGGGACACCTCACTCAGCACAGACACACTGCTTGCCAGCTTGTGTGTGCTGGTGAGGACAAAACAAGTAAGTCGACATGGCACTCCCCTCAGGGTGCCATGCCAACCTCACACTGCCTATGCAGTATAGATAAGTCACCCCTCTAGCAGGCCTTACAGCCCTAAGGCAGGGTGCACTATACCATAGGTGAGGGCACCAGTGCATGAGCACTGTGCCCCTACAGTGTCTAAGCAAAACCTTAGACATTGTAAGTGCAGGGTAGCCATAAGAGTATATGGTCTGGGAGTCTGTCAACCACGAACTCCATAGCACCATAATGGCTACACTGAAAACTGGGAAGTTTGGTATCAAATTTCTCAGCACAATAAATGCACACTGATTATTGCAAAATACACCCCAGAGGGCACCTTAGAGGTGCCCCCTGAAACCTTAACCAACTACCCGTGTAGGCTGACTGGTTTTAGCAGCCTGCCACACTCGAGACATGTTGCTGGCCACATGGGGAGAGTGCCTTTGTCACTCTGTGGCTAGTAACAAAGCCTGCACTGGGTGGAGATGCTATCACCTCCGCCAGGCAGGAGCTGTAACACCTGGCGGTGAGCCTCAAAGGCTCACCCCCTTTGTTCTAGCACCACAGGGCACTCCAGCTAGTGGAGTTGCCCGCCCCCTCCGGCCACAGCCCCACTTTTGGCGGCAAGGCCGGAGGAAATAATGAGAATAACAAGGAGGAGTCACTGGCCAGTCAGGACAGCCCCTAAGGTGTCCTGAGCTGAGGTGACTAACTTTTAGAAATCCTCCATCTTGCAGATGGAGGATTCCCCCAATAGGGATAGGAATGTGACCCCCTCCCCTTGGGAGGAGGCACAAAGAGGGTGTACCCACCCTCAGGGCTAGTAGCCATTGGCTACTAACCCCCCCAGACCTAAACACGCCCTTAAATTTAGTATTTAAGGGCTCCCCTGAACCTAGGAACTCAGATTCCTTCAACCTAAGAAGAAGAGGACTGCTGAGCTGAAAAACCCTGCAGAGAAGACGGAGACACCAACTGCCTTGGCCCCAGCTCTACCGGCCTGTCTCCCCCCTTCGGAAGAAAACTGCTCCAGCGACGCTTTCCCCAGGACCAGCGACCTCTGAATCCTCAGAGGACTGCCCTGCTCTAAAAGGACCAAGAAACTCCCGAGAACAGCGGCCCTGTTCACCCAAGACTGCAACTTTGTTTCCGAAGGAGCAACTTAAAGGCAACAGCGTTTCCAAGCGTGAGACTTGCAACCCTGCACCCGGCGACCGCGACTCGACTGGTGGAGAAACCACACTTCAGGGAGGACTCCCCGGCGACTCCGAGACTGTGAGTAACCAAAGTTGTTCCCCCTGAGCCCCCACAGCGACGCCTGCAGAGGGAATCCCGAGGCTCCCCCTGACCGCGACTGCCTGACTCCCAGATCCCGACACCTGGAAAAGACCCTGCACCCGCAGCCCCCAGGACCTGAAGGATCGGAACTCCAGTGCAGGAGTGACCCCCAGGAGGCCCTCTCCCCTGCCCAGGTGGTGGCTGCCCCGAGGAGCCCCCCCCTTGCCTGCATCGCTGAAGAGACCCCTTTGGTCTCCCATTGATTCCTATTACAAACCCGACGTGTGTTTGCACACTGCACCCGGCCGCCCCGTGCTGCTGAGGGTGTACTTCCTGTGCTAACTTGTGTCCCCCCCCCGGTGCCCTACAAAACCCCCCTGGTCTGACCTCCGAAGACGCGGGTACTTACCTGCTGGCAGACTGGAACCGGGGCCCCCCCTTCTCCATTGAAGCCTATGCGTTTTGGGCACCACTTTGAACTCTGCACCTGACCGGCCCTGAGCTGCTGGTGTGGTAACTTTGGGGTTGCTCTGAACCCCCAACGGTGGGCTACCTTGGACCCAAACTTGAACCCCGTAGGTGGTTTACTTACCTACAAAAACTAACAAATACTTACCTCCCCCAGGAACTGTTGAAAATTGCACTAAGTGTCTAGTTTTAAAATAGCTATATGTGTTTTATTTGAAAAGTATATATGCTATTGTGATTATTCAAAGTTCCTAAAGTACTTACCTGCAATACCTTTCATGCAAAGTATTTCATGTAGAATTTGAACCTGTGGTTCTTAAAATAAACTAAGAAAAGATATTTTTCTATACAAAAACCTATTGGCCTGGAATTGTCTCTGAGTGTGTGTTCCTCATTTATTGCCTGTGTGTATGTACAACAAATGCTTAACACTACTCCTTTGATAAGCCTACTGCTCGACCACACTACCACAAAATAGAGCATTAGTATTATCTCTTTTTGCCACTATCTTACCTCTAAGAACCCTTGGACTCTGTGCATACTATTCCTTACTTTGAAATAGTGCACACAGAGCCAACTTCCTACAGAGACCATCTCAGCCAATGCAAGTGTTAAATAAGCATCAAAAACTGACCTTCTACAAAGTAGTAGGAAGAGAAATACTTCAATGCTCCCTGAAAAAATAGTCTGCAGATGATCCTAAGTATGGCTTTAGATAAACAAAATTGCCTTCAAAAGCTTCCTTCTGCTTTCATTGCAGATTATCCATTACATTTAATTAGTTAATGTAGCCCATTCTGGACTTCCAAAACAAATGAGGAAAAAAATGCAACAATTACAGAAGCAGGCAGATTCCGTCTCAGTAGTTAAGTGTGACCACATAAAACCAGCATTGAAAACACTTAATTAGTTATCAGAGTTTAAGCCACATGGATAAGCTGTTGGAGGGGAATCTAGTGAGAACCACACAACACAATAGAGCCCACTGATCTACAACTACCCTCAAATCCAAACAATGTCTTCAAGATCAGTGGGTCAACCTCATCAGCCATCAGATCATTAGGCACTCAATCTACATAGATACACTATTAGGGGAAATATATTAAAGACTGGAGGGCATAACAGAGCACAGTGAACCCCTTTACATTTTTTCAGGTGCATATATTCACCACTGCTACTATCCATACATAAGAAATCAAGTAAATCAATGACAAGCAATGCAAAACTGAGAAGTCAGCAATTTCATGATACTTGCACCATGCTGAAGTGGAAAGAAGTAAAATGGGGCAATTTGAAAGTACCTGATCCTTAGTAAGCTTCTGAGAGGAAGCCTGGAAAATACATCTAGGTTTCAGCAAGAAACTACACAGGTAAAGTTTGCACCTCAGATGTGACTCGAAACCACAATCCCTGGTTTAGGAGGCCAGTGCCTTAACCAATAGGCCATTGACCCTCCAACGCTGCATTCTAGAACCTTTTTTTAAAAGATTATTTCATTGTAAGAGGTTTCAGCTAAGTTCTATCTGTTGGACAGATGTTTCTCAAAATCTTCTCAGAAGGAGCTTTTGTACAGTGGAATTATGGTGGAATCAATTGCTTTGAGGCATCTGTGTCCTGAAGCTGCAATGGCAACCTAAATCATCATGACTCCACGACCACGGCTTGACGAAGGTTTGGGGTTCTTGTAGTAGTATGCAGTGTTTGAGTTTCACCCAATATGTTCCTGTGTATTACAGTCAAACAACTTACCTTTGGCCTCACCTGTCCACAACAAACTGTTGTTCACTCAGGTGTTTTTTGCAAATGTAAGCCATGCAGCAATGTGTTTTTGAAGGGAAGGTGTCTTCTCCTGATTATCCTTCCACAAATGTCACACTGATTCAGCCTTTTCCTAATGGCAGAATCATGAACTGTAATGTTTACTATATGAAGAGTGCCTCCTAGATACCTGAATCAGGACCTGGGTTTCTTTGCAATCTCCATGAGCATAACGCCGGCTGATTGTGGCATGATTCACACATGGCTCAGCTGGCAGCAATATTAAGCTTTATAAAGTTCTAAATAAACTTTTTGACTATGGAATTTATGTTGTTTGGGACTGGGCAGCCTGATGATTAGCAACAATTCTTCCTCCAAAGCACCCACAGATATCTTTTGACCTAGGCATGACGTGTTACCATAAATCTGAATACTCCAGACCAAATTGCAAATTGTAATTTACATGCAGGTGACAGCATTTCCTGGTCACCACAATCTCCAGCGCTTGGTTAGCAGCACCTGTTCCAATTACTTTGTTTACTGGTATGAAGGCAGCAACGGTGTGCTTACTTTTTCACACAAGGCTTCAGAGTGGTTGCTGAAATCTGGGTGTGATATTAGTCACATGAGGTTACATTTATTGATTGTTAAGACTTGCAGTAGATGAACCTCTGAAATTTATATATGATCGAAAGAGAGGGAGAATCTTAAGATGACAGTTCTTGGATTAACTTTCTTGATTCATTACACAGTGATTGTAGGAAGCTGGCCTGGTGTGTGGTGGGTACCTAGGTTACTTACACCAGGTCCAGGTATCATCTAATCAGTGTAGTGTAGGCAGTGTCTAGAAGCCAGGCTCTCTAGAGGTAGCTGTGGATGAGCAGTCAAGGTTTATTTAGGAGACATGCAAAGCTCATGCAATACCACTGTAGTCACACAGCACTTACACACATTAAACCAAACAGTGTTACAAAAATAAAAGGTACTTTATTTTAGTGACACAATTACCAAAAAGTACTAGAGAGGCTACCCTCCAATAGGAGGTAAGTAACATCCTAGATAGGCATACTAGTAATCAGTAATAGGCATTAAAAGTTATAGAAAACAGTGCAAATGCAAATAGACAATTGTGACCCTACGGGGAGCCCAAACCATATACTAAAAAAATGGAATGCGAATGCAGGACCCCCACCTAGGTAAGTGGAATGTGTAGCGGGGAGCTGGGGGTACTAGGAAACCCCAAAGGTCAGTACCACAGTGCCCCCTAGCGACCAGGAAGAAAGGAGTAAGTTAGTGGATTTTCCCCAAACCACCCAAAAGGAAGGAAAAGAAAATGCAACACCCAGACAAGACTGCAAGAAACCAGTGGTGGATTCCTGAAGAGGAAGACTTGTGGAAGAAGGGTACCAGGTCCAGAAGTCACAGAAGAGTCCAGGGGGAGCAGGACCTACTACCCACCCAGCTGTTGTAGCAGGAGTTGGTCAAGAAGGACGAAGACGATCAGGAATGCAACCCTGGAGCAGGTGAAGAGTTCCTGGAGGATGCAGTCGGCGTCCCACGCCGGATGGATGATTCCAGTCAGTCAGTGGCATGGAAAAGCCACTAACAAGCCTTGGCAAAGGCAGAAGTGGCAGTGAAGCACAAAGAGGAGCTGCCGGGGACCAGGAAGGTCCAGGAGGACTCAACCTACTGGGGGCGTCTTAGGGGGACCCTCAGCAAGGCAAGGAGTCCAAAAAAAAAAAGAGGCAGCCCCCACAGGAGACCCACTGGACGAGGAACCAGAAGTCACAGATGAGCCCACACAGCACAACTGGAGAAGGGTCCCACGCAACAGAGGAAGCACGCAGAGGGATGTGCGTTGCAGGAAGGAGTGCTGGGGGACGGGCTACACGGAACCTGAAAATCCCTTGGAGGAGATACAAACAAACCTTGGTAGCTGCAGGAGACGCGGTGCACGGGGTACTGTCCTGCATGGGAAGGCAAAGGCTTAGCTCCACCAAAGTTGGATAGCTGGCAGAGAGGACCAAGAGGACCAGTCCTGACAACCACCTGTGATGCAGGATCCATGCTCCTCAGGATGAGAGGAGATCCATGCAAACGTTTGTCGTTGCAGTTGGGCCTGCGGATGCAGGGGAGTGACTCCTTCACTCCAAAGGAGATTTCTTCTTCCTTCTTGTGCAGACTGAAGACATGTCGCCCTCAGAGGATGCACATCCAGGGAAATGTTGCAGAAGCTGAAAGGAGCTGTGGAAGAAAATAAGTTACCTACGTGTAACTATAGTTCTCTAGTACTGGAATCTTTCATAAATTCACATGCTTGAATCATTCACCATCGTCGAGATGGGAGTCCCCGGTACCTTAGAAAAGATAATGTCTACCTAAACATAATAATAATGATAAAAAGGCTTATTGACTTACTGTTAAATAACCTCTCCAAGTTGTTATGTAAAAACAAGGACCAAACTGCAGAGTCCACCAATCAGGTGATCTCACCCTCTAGAACACTCCTGAAAGAAGCTCCAGTACCTCAGATTTTCTACTGCACGTCGTGCTAGGGAGTCTCCACTGAGCTCTTCTCTTTCTTTTTCAGTTTGGGATTAGATTTATCACCACAACTTACTTTCTTATTGTCCAAGAGTGTTGGTTTTCACACTCAAAATGCCTCTGGACTGACAATATCCTCAAGAATGTCTGACAAGGAGAAAAAAGGTCTCTTCAGCGCCTGCAATAGTTGTGGTGAGAAAGGTCTTCATTCTGAAGACCCACATAAAGACGGTATATATTGCCTCTATCCCGATCACTCTGCAACAGAATGTAAGGTATGTCATACCTTTTCTTCTAAAACCCTAAAGGATAGAGAGGGAAGACTGCTTATTTGGCTTCAGGAATTGAAAAAAAGGAAAAACCCTGTCTCATATTCAGACAGTGATGAGACACTGTCACCTCATTCAGAAAGGGGTTCAGAACAGTCCTCTAAAGCTGAAAAAAAGACCTCACAGGGGTCTGGTAAAGGCTGAAGCCTATCAACATCACCTCACGAAGGAAAATCTTCCTCAGAAAAATCAAGAAACACGGCCTTTTACTTTAAAAAAGGTTTATAAACCTTCTTCAGAACCATCCACATCTCCTCCGAAGGTAATCATTGCTTTGAAAAAGCCTTCTTCTGCTCCTTCAAGTGACATACTGCCGACGACTCCATCATCGACGAGGTTGTTGTCGCCGACGCCTTCGTCGACGGAGACTTTAACTACGCTGATGATGTCATCAGCGATGACAACATCAACTGTATCCAGCCTGTTGACCATTGCTTCTTCCTCGTGGGCGATGTCCACATCGATGGTATTTAAGACCAGACCGTCAACGCTGAAAATAAAGCTGTCGTCAACGCCACTGATGACACTACCGTCGTTGACCATTCCACCGGCGATGACATCGTCAACCATGTGAATCTATGTAAGTTCCAATCCTGGAGTAAACAATCTGTCAAGCAGAGTCTTTGTTGTGGATGCAGATTGTTGGTTCCTGGAGGATCCAGTCACAGTTCCAGTGGCTAGAAGGCAAAATAGAGGTTGCAGAGGAGTCCTGCTGGAATCTTGCAAACCAAATCTGAAGACCCACCAAAGAGAGAGACCCTAAATAGCCCTGAAAGGGGGAGTGGTCACTGAGCCAGGCGACCACCTATCCAGAGGTGCCTGCCAACCTTGGATTCAAAATAGCAGAACACATGGACCCTCTGTAGGAACTCTGGGCACCAACCCTGGGGTGGTGATGGATAGGGGAGTGGTCACTCCCCTTTCCATTGTCCAGTTTCGCGCTAGAGCAAGGACTGGAGGTCCCTGAACTGGTGTAGACTAGTTTATGCACGGAGGGCACAAAAATGTCCACTTCAAAGCATAACACTGGCTTGTGGAAGCTACCCCTCCCCAAGCCATGCAACACCTATTTCCAAAGGGAGAGGGAGTAACACCCCTCTCCCAAAGGAAATCCTTTGTTCTGCCTTCCTGGGCTTGAGCGTCTCAAGCAACAGGAGGGCAGAAACCTGTCTGAGAGGTGGCAGCAGCTGGGGCTGCTTGGAAAACCTCAGAAGGCTGGAATAGCAATATTGGGGGTCCTCTAAGGAGCCCCCAGAGTGCATGGAATCATACAACCAATGCTTGCAAAAGCCTTGCGGTATGATTCCAACATGATAGATACCAAACATGCCTATGTTCGGAATTACCATTATGTAGTTGGACATAGGTAGTGACCTATGTCCATTACACGCGTAAAATGGCATCCCTGTACTCACGAAGTCCGGGAAAATGGCTGTGGGGGCACCTCTGCTAGTGCAGGGGTACCTTCACACACAGGTACTCTGCACCCTGCCCTCAGGGCTGGAGTGCCTGTTATAGGGGTGACTTATAAGTGACCTGGTGCAGTGTAAATGGCAGTGAAAGTGTGTATGCATCTTTTCACGCAGGCTGCAATGGCAGTCCTGCAGAAGCCTTAGCATTGGCGACCCTATGGGTGGCAAAAGATATGCTGCAGCCCATAAGGATCCCCTGGAACCCCAATGCCCTAGGTACCCAAGTACCATATACTAGAGACTTATAAGGGGGCACCAGTATGCCAAAAGTGGGGTGTAAGTAACCAAGTTACCAAGTTAGGAGGGAGAGAGCATAATCACTGGGGTCCTGTTTAGCAGGATCCCAGTGAACACAGTCAAACACAGTGACAACAGGCAGAAAATGGGGGTAACCATGCCAAGAAAGAGGGTACTTTCCTACAGTGATAGTGAGAATGTATATAATGGCCAGCATTTGCGGTTGGAGAATTTGACTTTTTGTCTTCTGTGGTGATAGGAGAGAGAAGGAATTTAATTATTTCCTCTTAAGGAGGGAGCATGTAGTGTCAATTTAGAATGTATGTAACATCCCAATTATGTAATTATTGATAAGAATTAACTTTTTTTTGTCCATCAGACAAGCAGTGCAGTAAAAAAGTGCAATAAAAAAATGTCTGGTTCCAGAACAACATCTGTTAAACTCTGGATTGGGTTGGTCAAGCAGTAGCATTTGTGAAAGTAACACCTGTCTACCAAGTTACTGCTTTGAAGATACCCAGTAGTAGCACTCATAGAACGTCAGCGACTCTAGCTGCCATGCCTCTATTGGAATGCTAATAACATTTAAGAAAAATGTCCTTTTCACCTTGCTATGGCAGAAGGCTAGGCTATGTAGGTTGCAACCTCCTTATCAATTCAATTACTTAAGAAATTGTTTGTTCTTTGTTAAAATGTCCAAAGAAGACAAACAGTTGGGGGATGCCCTAAAATTCCTGGCTCTAGCTTGGTAGAAATGAAGGCATCTTTTTGTTTTCAAGGAATAGAGAGAATGACCTGCTTACAATGATGGATATGCAAAGATTGGAAAGAACTACATATTGACTGAGGTAAAAATCCATAGGGCTATTTCTAATACATATTTGCTTTTTTCTTAGCGTGCCTAGAACAGTATTTCTTAACCTCTTAACCTTCTGACTTCTGTGCGCCACCCACTTAATCATTTCTGGTATCTGGGGACCCCCAATAAGTAACTACTGGAAGCCGGTGACACTGGCCTAAGCATTTTCAATAATCTGAACCGCAAAACAATACAGAAAGAAAACACAGAAACAACCATTCATCAAACACATACAGGGAGTGCAGAATTATTAGGCAAGTTGTATTTTTGAGGATTAATTTTATTATTGAACAACAACCATGTTCTCAATGAACCCAAAAAACTCATTAATATCAAAGCTGAATATTTTTGGAAGTAGTTTTTAGTTTGTTTTTAGTTTTAGCTATGTTAGGGGGATATCTGTGTGTGCAGGTGACTATTACTGTGCATAATTATTAGGCAACTCAACAAAAAAAAATATATACCCATTTCAATTATTTATGATTACCAGTGAAACCAATATATCATCTCAACATTCACAAATATACATTTCTGACATTCAAAAACAAAACAAAAAAAAATCAGTGACCAATATAGCCACCTTTCTTTGCAAGGACACTCAAAAGCCTGCCATCCATGGATTCTGTCAGTGTTTTGATCTGTTCACCATCAACATTGCGTGCAGCAGCAACCACAGCCTCCCAGACACTGTTCAGAGAGGTGTACTGTTTTCCCTCCTTGTAAATCTCACATTTGATGATGGACCACAGGTTCTCAATGGGGTTCAGATCAGGTGAACAAGGAGACCATGTCATTAGATTTCCTTCTTTCATACCCTTTCTTGCCAGCCACGCTGTGGAGTACTTGGACGCGTGTGATGGAGCACTGTCCTGCATGAAAATCATGTTTTTCTTGAAGGATGCAGACTTCTTCCTGTACCACTGCTTGAAGAAGGTGTCTTCCAGGAACTGGCAGTAGGACTGGGAGTTGAGCTTGACTCCATCCTCAACCCGAAAAGGCCCCACAAGCTCATCTTTGATGATACCAGCCCAAACCAGTACTCCACCTCCACCTTGCTGGCGTCTGAGACGGACTGGAGCTCTCTGCCCTTTACCAATCCAGCCACGGGCCCATCCATCTGGCCCATCAAGACTCACTCTCATTTCATCAGTCCATAAAACCTTAGAAAAATCAGTCTTGAGATATTTCTTGGCCCAGTCTTGACGTTTCAGCTTGTGTGTCTTGTTCAGTGGTGGTCGTCTTTCAGCCTTTCTTACCTTGGCCATGTCTCTGAGTATTGCACACCTTGTGCTTTTGGGCACTCCAGTGATGTTGCAGCTCTGAAATATGGCCAAACTGGTGGCAAGTGGCATCGTGGCAGCTGCACGCTTGACTTTTCTCAGTTCATGGGCAGTTATTTTGCGCCTTGGTTTTTCCACACGCTTCTTGCGACCCTGTTGACTATTTTGAATGAAACGCTTGATTGTTCGATGATCACGCTTCAGAAGCTTTGCAATTTTAAGAGTGCTGCATCCCTCTGCAAGATATCTCACTATTTTTGACTTTTCTGAGCCTGTCAAGTCCTTCTTTTGACCCATTTTGCCAAAGGAAAGGAAGTTGCCTAATAATTATGCACACCTGATATAGGGTGTTGATGTCATTAGACCACACCCCTTCTCATTACAGAGATGCACATCACCTAATATGCTTAATTGGTAGTAGGCTTTCGAGCCTATACAGCTTGGAGTAAGACAACATGCATAAAGAGGATGATGTGGTCAAAATACTCATTTGCCTAATAATTCTGCACTCCCTGTACATAGATAATTAAATGTTTGATTAAATTCACAAATATATAAAAAATCTAAATTTGAATAGGAAGGTTGGAGCTTTTCTAAATTCACTTGAGGCCACTCATTGTCCATATTATGTTCTGTTTGATTCACCTGCACTGCTCCCACGAGCCAATCCGAAGACACTACCTTAATTTTTAGCCTCCGATTTCAAATTCCTACACATTTACAGAATATTTTAACATTTTCAATTGTACATTTTAGTTCTTTATTTATATACACTTAATAATTAATGTGTTAATATTATTTAATATAAGTGGTTTCGGACCCCATGAGTAGGCTTTCTGAATGCCCGTGGATGGCTGGACCACAGGTTAACCCCTACAGTGCCCTGGACGAGGTCCTGCACCCGGGAACTGGTGGGAGCGCTAGCGCTCCCCCCATGTGCTCCCCACCCATCCCCCCAAGGCAGGGATGGAAGGGGAAGCCCTTCCCCTTCCACACCCCATCCCCCCTGTGACGTCAGCGCGCACCGCGCGCTGACAATCACAGAGGGCCTCCTCCCATCGTGCTGGAAGCTAAGCTTTTCTCTTTCGATCACGTGGGGGAGGCCCAGAGAGGCTTCAAAGGGAAGGAAAGGAATTTCCTTCCCTTTGAAGTCTCTCTGAGTGTTTCAAAGGCCGGATTGCTTGCAATCCGGCTTTTGAAACGCCCACTGGACACCAGGGATTTTCTTTTTTTTGTGAAACTGGCATGAGGGAGTGACCCCTTGGGCAAGGGTCGCTTCCAGAGGGGGCATTTGTTTGGAAGGCCTTTTCTGCCCCATCGGCCTATTATCAGGAAACTTATAGGCACCAGGGATAATGTTTTTTTTTTGGTTTGTTTTTTTGGAGGTGGGGAGAGACCCCTTAGGTAAGGGTCGCTCCCCTAGGGGGCAAATTATATTTAGGCCATTTCTGACCCCCATGGGGCAGAAACCTCTAGGCACCAGGGCACAGTTTTTTTTTTTTTTTTTTAGATGAGGAGCGACCCATTAGGCAAGGGCTGCTCCCCTGGGGGGCAAATTGTATTTAGACCATTTCTGCCTCCCTTGGGGGCAGATCGGCCGATTTTAGGTGGGGGGGGTGGATTTATTTTAGGTCATTTCTGCCTCCCATGGGCAGATCGCCCTATTATTAGTAGGCAAGGGTCGCTCCCGGGGGGGAGGCAGGGGTTAATGTGTCCACGTTGTGTTTTGGGCCCTTTCCTTTTGTGGGCGCTAGGCCTACCCACACAAGTGAGGTACCATTTTTATCGGGAGACTTGGGGGTACGCTGGGTGGAAGGAAATTTGTGGCTCCTCTCAGATTCCACAACTGTCACCGAAATGAGTGGAAAACGTGTTTTTTTAGCCAAATGATGAGGTTGGCAAAGGATTCTGGGTAACAGAACCTGGTCAGAGCCCCACAAGTCACCCCATCTTGGATTCCCCTAGGTCTCTAGTTTTCAAAAATGCATAGGTTTGGTAGGTTTCCCTAGGTGCTTTACTGTCACAAATTGTGATGTGTCCACGTTGCGTTTTGGGGCATTTCCTGTTGCGGGCGCTAGGCCTACCGACACAAGTGAGGTATCATTTTTATCGGGAGACTTGGGAGAATATAGAATAGCAAAAAAAGTGTTATTGCCCCTCGTCTTTCTCTACATTTTTTCCTTCCAAATATAAGAGAGTGTGTAAAAAAGACATCTATTTGAGAAATGCCCTGTAATTCACATGCTAGTATGGTCACCCTGGAATTCAGAGATGTGCAAATAACCACTGCTCCTCAACACCTTATCTTGTGCCCGTTTTGGAAATACAAAGGTTTTCTTGATAGCAATTTTTCACTCTTTATATTTCAGCAAATGAATTGCTGTATACCCAGTATAGAATGAAAACGCACTGCAGGGTGCAGCTCAATTAATGGCTCTGGGTACCTAGGGTTCTTGATGAACCTACAAGCCCTATATATCCCCACAACCAGAAGAGTCCAGCAGACGTAACGGTATATTGCTTTAAAAAATCTGACATTGCAGGAAAAAGTTACACAGTAAAACGTAGAGAAAAATTGCTGTTTTTTTCACCTCAATTTCAATATTTTTCTTTTTCAGTTGTTATTTTCTGTAGGAAACCCTTGTAGGATCTACACAAATGACCCCTTGCTAAATTCAGAATTGTGTCTACTTTTCAGAAATGTTTAGGTTTCTGGGATCCAGCATTGGTTTCACGCCCATTTCTGTCACTGACTGGAATGAGGCTGAAAGCAAAAAAAATCGTAAAAATGGGGTATGTCCCAGTAAAATGCCAAATTTGTGTTGAAAAATTGGGTTTTCTGATTCAAGTCTGCCTGTTCTTGAAAGCTGGGAAGCTGGTGATTTTAGCACCGTAAACCCTTTGTTGATGCCATTTTCAGGGAAAAATCCACAAGCCTTCTTCTGCAGCCACTTCTTCCCATTTCTTTTTTTAAAAAACGAAATTTTCACTGTATTTTGGCTAATTTCTTTGCCTCCTTCAGGGGAACCCACAAAGTCTGGGTACCTCTAGAATCCCTAAGATGTTGGAAAAAAGGACGCAAATTTGGCTTGGGTAGCTTATGTGGACAAAAAGTTATGAGGGCCTAAGCGCAAACTGCCCCAAATAGCCAAAAAAAGGCTGGCACAGGAGGGGGAAAAGGCCTGGCAGCGAAGGGGTTAAGAAACACTAGCCCAGAAAATAAACTAGGGTCCTTTGGTACAGAAAGCCTGGTTGTCACCGACCCGTACAGCAGAAGTGAGCAAGGAGGACATTTTTCATTTCAGTCTACTTTTAAAGTTAAAAGAAAATGCTTCATGTGCCGGGATGAACTATATTGAACTTCCATTTACATGGTTCTCACACTACCAGTGGAAATGTGCAAAAGAAACCTCCATGAACTTTCAGCATGCCTTGAAATACCAGCAAGATTGAGTTTGGCTCTATTATGCTTCTTAAAATACCAGCAACATGCATCCTAATCAGCGAGTACTGGAGGCCAAAGTGTGTAAAGAACAGAAGTTATGCTACAGCTGGTGTGCTTGGACAGAACTAGATGCAGACCCTTACATTCTCACTGGTGACAGACCTCTACCACTTTATGGTTATAGCTTTCTTGATGAATAATGTCTAACTGCTTGATGAGTGATCCTACAATCCTTAGATAGATACTCCTGAGGCAAGCTTTAAAGACGTGTTTGATTGTTGCAAACAGATCTACAAGAAGAATTCCAAACTTGCTGAAGACATAATTTATCTGTCAACCATTCAGCTCCCATTTGTAGGACATACTGTTGTACCGGATGAGGGTATCTGCAAGGTTGTTGCCCGGGCCCCGCATGTGCTCATTCAAAATGGAAACCTTGTTCTAAACTGTCCAGTGCCACAACATTTAAGGTTCTGTGAAAAGTATACTTCAGCTTGTCCCTCCTTGTTTTATTTCTAAAACAGGAAGGTCATGTTATCCATCTGGATCCTTGATGAAAGAAAACTGAGTGAGGTGCCAAAAAGTTTTCACATCTGTGTTGATAGCTCTCAGTTCTGACACATGTATCTTTAAAGTATATGTAGATGGCTTTCTTTATGGATGGAATCCTGAAAGTGGGCACCTGTTAAGATAAACTGAGGTTGCTGAAAAGAGGCTAACCTCATTTAGGCTCCCATAACCTTTTCTGTCCTGCAAATGGACTTCCATTGGTCTCTATCAGCTATCCAAATGTTCTTGGATTGGCCTACTGGTTACTCAACAGCAGCTAGTGGAGTGCGTAAGGATATTGTTAATGGTATGTATTTGTACTTCCTCAGTTTGTGGGATGAATGGCTTTTGATCTGGGCTCCAAGTCTCCAGCTATTTTGCTGTCATTATAATGGCACATCCTAGTCTAAATCGTATTGTCAAGCTTGTTTAGCTTTCAATGCAGAAGAACAAGGATTGCCGTTACTGGTCTCTGGTAGAACTGACAGTAAATAAAGAAACACCAGTTCTTTGTAATGATTGTGCATATAAAAGTAGACATCTTGGGAGAGAGTGCACAACAGCAACTATTTAAAGCAAGAGGGGTGTTTTCCTAGAGCCAGGGTTAGCAAGGCTCTTCCCAAAAGTCTTCATGTTCTGAGGATTCTTCTTTATTTGCAAAATATCACTTTGAAGCCATTGATAAAATATTTATTTCCCTTCCGTACACTGGCGGAAAATGTAGTAGAGACCAACTATTCAATGAATGCAACTTTCCAAAATCAATAGGCTGAATCGACAGGTGCGTAATGGGTGGTCCCACATACAGGCTGCATTTTCCATCTTATGATACACAGTAATTTACCTCCAATCACCATCTTTATTGTACAACATATCTTCACATGTTTCTTCTTGACCCGTATAAATGGAAAGAGATGGTAGGGAAGCGCAATGAAACACATCAGGAGCTGAAGGGGCTTGAACAGTGTTGATGGTACACAACTGAACACAGAATAATTTGTTGATGACAAGCAGAGGAAAAAGAGGATGGGCCATTGACTCCAGGGATCTCCTATTTAAGATATGTATCACTGTTTGAATTGATGACAAGAAGTTTGCTGGCCATCTGACCACTGAAGACCGCCAAGTGTCACAGCACTGATGAAAGGCAAGTTAGAATTGAACACTACCTTCTTCTCGCACTTCATAATAACTCTCCTCCTCCTAGACAGGAACAAAATGGTTTTCAAGCTAGCTAGGATGTGACAGTAAGCACTTCAATCCAATTATGCCATTTACAAAAATGAGGACTTGCCAAGTGGCAATTTTATGATTTTCACAGATGTCTTATCACCCGTAATTGGGATGAGAGCATTCATATGATTTTGCATCTTTTTAGAAGCAGATGTAGAAAAAAGCACCTATAATAAACGTTTCTCTCTCTGAACGAAAACAACCTTCTCCTATTCTTTGTGATTTCACATGTAAAGTACTGGAACATATCACAATAATGGGGCACATACTGCTATGCAAGCAATAAATGGATTCTAAATGTGGCTCTCCAAAACATATAAAAAAAAATATTTTGTGTTAAACAGTGAATGTCTTTATTTCGTAGGAAGAATGGACATGGTTATAATGTAGATTTGAACTGACTGGTGTTAACTGGAGTTTCCCCCAAACCAGCTACCGAAATACAGACAGACCCTAAGTGAACAAAGAGAATCACAAAACTGTGTGAGGGAACATTTCAAGACAGAAAGAACTTAAAAGTGCAGCCCTGTCATCTGTAACAGATACAGCAGGCAACGGGTTGAAACTGATTACATCTACAAAGGCTAGTAAAAGGAGTGTAAAATGCTGAGAAGACCAGAGCTGTCAGAGGATTTCCCATCACATGGCATGCGGTAACCAACTGTTGCATAGACAATCTATGCATGGACACTTCGCAGGTAGTAGAACTTACAACCTATCCACCTTGCTTACCATACTGCAAACCCAATCAACGAGGTGGAAGGGGAACACACACTACTGTATTGAATTAATTGGTTTTACTATCACTGAATATAGCTTTTTAGCAAGAATTCTAAGATGTACAATGGAGAAAAAGGGAAAACACATGCATCTCTGACCTTTGGTCACCTGTTGCTGCCCTGCACTTTGTGAGCCTGCCTGGCTCCATGTTGGAGGTCCTCCTCTGTGTCTCTGTTGTCTTTCTGACTCTACTTTTTTCTTTTGTTGTTCTACTCTTACTTTTCTCCACTCTTTTGCCTTTTTTCCCCCACCTTTTTTGCTGCTTCCCGCACTCTCCGCTGGCACTGATGCCCCTGCAGCCCCGCCCACCTCATTGTGCTGCATTTTCCTTCCCTCCGGACTCCCAGCTGACTGACCCCTCCCTCCCTTTCTTAATGGCGGCTGCTGCAAGTCCATCTGCGCCCATCCGCACATGGGCAGTGCCCAACGCCACAGACCCTGGTCCCCGTACCATCCATTGATACGACACCAGGATCCACCAATCAATCAATCAGAGATTTGTAAAGCGCACTACTCACCCTTGAGGGTCTCAATTCGCTGAGGAAGGGAGGGGGGAGAAGGTAAGGAAGTCTTTGGTCTGGCGCAGGTGGGTGGGAAGAGTGTTCCACGTTTTGGCGGCAAGGTGCGAGAATGATCTACTGCCAGTTGTAGTTCTGCGGACGCGTGGGACGGTTGCGAGGGCAAGTTTGGCAGAGCGGAGGTGCCGGGCGGGGTGTAGAAGGAGAGTCGTCTGTGGAGGTATTCTGGTCCGGTGATGTGCAGTGCTTTGTGAGCGTTGGTGAGGAGTTTGAAGGTGATTCTCTTGTTGACTGGGAGCCAGTGGAGGTTTTTCAGGTGGTCTGTGATGTGGCAGTGGTGGGGGATGTCCAGGATGAAAGCGTGCAGAGGCGTTCTGGATGCGTTACAGCCTCTTCTGGAGTTTGGCTGTGGTTCCTGCACAGAGGGCATTGCAGTAGTCCAGTTTGCTGCTTACGATGGCTTGGGTGACTGTTTTTCTGGTTTCGGTGGGTATAATTTGTAGATCTTTCGGAGCATGCGGAGGGTGTTGAAGCAGGAGAAGGAGATGGCGTTGACTTGCTGGGTCATGGATAGTGAGGGGTCCAAGATGAATCCTAGGTTGCGTGCGTGGTCGGTGGGAGTCGGAGCGGTTCAGAGAGTGGCAGGCCACCAGGAGTTATCCCATGTGGGGGGGGGTGGAGCCGAAAAGGAGGACTTCTGTCTTGTCAGAATTGAGTTTGAGGCACCGGCTCTTCATCCATTCGGCGATGGCCTTCATTCCTTCGTGGAGGTAGGTCTTGGCGGAGTCCTTGGTGAGGGAGAGGATCAGCTGGGTGTCGTCGGCGTACGAGATGATGTTGAGGTTGTGGGATCGGGCGATGTTAGTGAGCGGGACCATGTAGACGTTGAAGAGGGTCGGGCTGAGGGACGAACCCTGGGGTACGCCACAGATGATTTTGGTGGCCTCCGAGCGGAATGGGGGGAGGCGTAGTCTCTGGGTTCTGACAGTGAGAAAGGAGGTGACCCAGTCCAGGGCGCTGCGGGGATTCCAGCATTGCTGAGGCATGAGAATAGGGTGTGGTGGCAGATGGCGTTGAATGCGACTGAGAGGTCCAGGAGGATGAGTGTCGCGGTTTCGCCGCTGTCCAGTATGGTTCTGATGTCGCCGGTGGCGGTGATGAGGGCGGTTTCGGTGCTGTGGTTGCTGCGGAATCCGGATTGGGAAGGGATCCGCCGCATGCCACTGCACCTCACCGAAGGACACACAAGGCCCATTCTCCTGCTGCAACTGCACCTTTGCCTGCCTCTGCACACCACAACGCCCCACCCCTAGCCCAGCCGGACACCTCAGATGCATACTTCTCAACATCCGCTCCCTCTATAATATGCAGTAGAAGTATGGGATGTCCTCGACTCAACCACCCCATCACGGAAATCTGGATAACCCTCAATTCAGCCCCATACATCGCCATCCTAGACGGATACAAAATTGACCACAAAGAGTCAGCTGACCAGGGGGAGGTATTGTCACAGTCTACAGGAACACACTCCTCCTTACAACGAACACTGATGCCCAGACCCAGTTAACTGCAGACGAACACCTTCACTTCCAAATCCAGACCACCCTAATTCCTCTCTCCACAGCAGACTTGTCTACAGACCCCCTCTAACCCTGCCCCCAGTTCAGCAAAGCCATGGCTGACCTCATCGCCCCACATGCCCTTGCCTCTACTGACGACCTCAACTTTCAACTCGAAAACCGCAATGACCCAAACACCACATCCCTCCGGGACAACCTCACCACCCTCGGACTCAAGCAAATGGTCAACCTCCCAACTCACTCAGCAGGACATACTCTCGACCCGATCTTCTCAGCAGGAAACACTATCTCCCTTTCTCACATCTCCGAGCACCACTGGACCAACCACCACT
Organism: Pleurodeles waltl; assembly: GCF_031143425.1. Classification (NCBI taxonomy): domain Eukaryota; kingdom Metazoa; phylum Chordata; class Amphibia; order Caudata; family Salamandridae; genus Pleurodeles; species Pleurodeles waltl. The sequence goes on from NC_090445.1 coordinate 376,377,734, forward strand.
GCGTCCACTTCACTTTCGGCGAGACCACCGTACACCACCAAGTTCCCCCACCCCCTACAGAAACTGGAGCAAGGTCACCAAAGCCCAGCTCTCCGACGAACTCAGCCACATCCTTCCACCGGATACCACGGATGCAATCGACGTAGCTCATAACCTCCACCGCTGGATCGCTGACTGCACAAACACCGTAGCCCCTCACCCCCCTAAGAAAACCCACCAGAAACCAGCACCACAAGAAAGCTAGCTGGTCTGATCTCCAAGAACCTAAATGCACCTGCTGACGACTCAAACGAAAATGGAGACTCAGCAAAAGCTTGTTAGACCGCACAGCATAGAAAGACACAGTCACCATGCACCACCAACGCATCAGAGCCTCCAGAAAGGCAGCCATCCAGGAACACATCAGCGCCAACCTGCACCACAGCAATGAGCTGTTCACCATGGTCGAGGAATTCACAAACTCCGGCCCGGACACAACAGACATCCCGCCCCCACCTCAAGACCTTTGTGACAACCTCGCCGCCTCCTTTCACCGTAACATCCAGGATAACTATGAAGGGTTTGAGATCCAAGTCCCACCCCCACCGCTCACCAGCACCAACTTGTATCCCACCTCCCAGCTGATACTGAGACAATGGACCTCCATCACCAAAGAAGACCCCAGTAAGATCATGAACTCTATCCACTCAGGGGCACCCTCGGTCCTGTGCCCACACCACATCTTCAACCGAGCTAGCTCCAGCATCGCCCCCGAGTTGTGCTGGATAATCAACCACTCCACTGAAACTGCCACCTTCCCGAATGATTGGAAGCACAAAGAGATCAAACCGCAGCTAAAAGAAACCTCAGCCGATCCTAGAGATATGAAAAACTTCAGACTCATCTCTCTTTGCACTTTCCCAGCCAAGGTAACCGAAAAGGCCATCAACTCGCAGCTGACGGAATTCCTCGAGTCAAAACACATCCTAGATACCTCCGTATCCGGTTTCAGGAGCAACCACAACACCAAAACTGCCCTCCTCGTAGTCACGGATGACATCTGCACCACACTGCACGACGGAGACACACCTGCGCTCGTCCTCCTCGCCACCTTCGACACTGTATCCCACACCAACCTATGCACCAGACTTCACCACGCTGGCCTCCGCAGCAAGGCCATGGAATGGATCCGCTTCTTCCTCAATGGAAGAACCCAGAGAGTCCCACCATTTATCTTGAAAGCAACAGAAACCTGCTGTGGAGTTCCCCAGGGCTCCTCCCTAAGCCCAACACTCTTCAACATCTACATGGCCCGCTCGCCAAAATCAAAAGGGAGCAAGGCCTCAACATTGTCTCCTACACCGATGACACACAGCTAATTCTTTCTCTCACCAACGAACCATCAACAGCCAAGACCAACTTCCACAATGGAATGAAAGCAGTCGCCAACTGGATGAAGAACAACTGCATAAATCTCAACTCTGACAAAACAGAGATCCTCATCCTGGGCCCCCTCCCTCTGCCTGGGACAACTCCCAGTGGCCAGCTGCCCTTGGAAGCACCCCCACCACCCACCGACCACGCACGCAACCTGGGCATCATCCTTGATTCCTCGCTGTACATGACCTGCCAAGTCAACACCGTCTCATTGTCATGCTTCCACACTCTCCGTCTCCAGAAGATCTTCAAGTGGATCCCCACTGAGGCAAATATGACGGTCACCCATGCACTGGTTAGCAGTAGACTCTACTACGGCAACACTCTATGCTGCCATAATAAAGAAACTCCAATGGACTCCAGAGAATTCAGAACGAAGGGGAAAGACTCATCCTGGACATCCCCAACCACTGCCACATCTCCACCCACCTCAGGGACCTGGACTGGCTCTCCAACAACAAATGCATCATCTTCAAACTCCTGTCACACGCCTACAAGGCCCTGCACAACAACGGACCGGCACAACAACGGACCGGCCTACCTCAACCACCACCTATCGTTCCACACCCCACCAAACAACTCCGATCTGCTCAACTTGCCCTTGCCGCCACCCCTAGAATCAAGAGCACAGATGGGTGTAGATCCTTCTCCTACTTCGCCAGGCAGACCTGGAACATGCTACCACTCCACCTCAGGCAGACCCCTCGCTGGATCAGTTCAAGAAGGACATCAAGACCTGGCTCTTCAACTGATCGGCATCCCCACAACAGCGCCTGGAGACCCCACGGGGATAAGCAGCGCTCTACGGATTGCTGATTTATTGACTGAAGCTGGAGAATGGCTTTTTCTGGTCACTTATTCTGGAAGACAGCACTTCAACAAAGGTGAACAATCCCTAAATGAACTCTTGGTAAATAATGTGTCCTGTCACTTATTAAGAAGCAAATTCTTCAATAAGTGCCTAACGGTACTCTTTGCAGGTGACCTTTTCATCTCTCTTAAAGGATAGCATTTAGTGAAGGCCTATATGCTTTTATCAACTTGTCAACACCAGAATTTCTTGCTTTTGATGGGATTAACAATTCCTAAGAGACCATGGAAATCACATCTTACTTACTTGTCTCTGAGAACCACTCCTTCTACACAAGCCCCGAACAAGAGTACATTACTCAGATCTGCAGCATCAGATGGTCAAGGAAAAAGCATTTGATAAGAGCATAGTTTACAGCTGGTCAGTTATCCCTCCCTCACTACCCACCAGCCACAAAGAAAGAAAATGGAATGCACATACTTCCAGGGAAGAATGCAGTATCCCTGTATGGCAAGCTTTATTTTTTTACTCAAATAAGATCTTTCCACAGCATGCAGGAGGACCAAGTAGATCTACACCTTTTAGAAAGTTTCCATTATAGGAAGTAGCAAGGAACATTGTAGAGCAGAGGGTTCAAGCATTTCTTCAACAAAGAGGGATTTTGCCATCACTTTCCGAGCTCCTCACAGGAGCAAACTGATACCAGGACAAAAAAATCCAAAACATCCCCATAGAAAACATAACTGGGAGACAAGATACTTTTAGCTTGTGTTACACAAAGCAACAAATCATTCAGAGGACAGACTGTACCGTCCTTTTATTCTTTCAAATTGGTCATTCAAATAGTGTACTGTTTCTTGTGCCTGCCTCTGGATCCTCATGTCAATGCAGAAAAAGTAAAATGGTAGCTTCATTGCTACTTACATCAAAACATACTTCTTGTGTTGGCCTTTAAAATTACAGCACCCTGGCCATTTCCCAAGATGGTTAAAAAACAGATTGGTAGTTAGGTAGGTAATCCCAGTACGACTTGTGGAATAGTTTGTTTCTATAATGATCCGCCCTTGTTAATTGACTTTAGGATACAACCTTGAACCATAAAACATCAATAAAATATTATCTGACTGTTCTTATAAGAAACCACTGTTCAGAATCTGCCCTTCTACATTGTCAGGCACAAAACAAGGGAAAACATATAATGATGATTAACAAATTAAATTATTTTACATTTTCCCTGCTATCCTATCTTATTGCGTAGAAATGTGTTTAGGTCTGATCATCACTATAGCAACAATAAACTATCCTTTAGGAAGAAAAGGTATTCTTCTCCAATATTAGAGCTGCTAGTTCAGGTTCTGAAGTTCACAAGTTGTCTCTAGAGCATTTGTATGTATTCACTTTCTCCTATTCCAGGTGCAGAGGTTGCAAATACTAAAGCTGTGATATTTGGAGAGTGAATGTTTCTGTAATTTTCTGGTTTGATATTGGTTCTATTTCACTAATCCAATTTTCAAACACTGTCAAGATAAACACTTCAGAGATGTGAAATATGTCCCTGATGGACTGGGCGCTATCCCAGTTTGAAGAATGTCACAGTATCTAAAATGAAGTTGTGAGAAATTGGGTTGTTGGTTAACTAAGGTGTGAGCCCTGATTAAGCAACAGCCACAATCCCTGGCATGGTGAACCAAATAAAGGGCCTGATTACAACTTTGGAGGAGGTGTTAATCCGTCCCAAAAGTGACGGATATACCACCAGCCGTATTATGAGTCCATTATATCCTATGGAACTCGTAATCCGGCTGGTGGTATATCTGTCACATTTGGGACAGATTAACACCTCCTCCAAAGTTGTAATCAGGCCCAAAGTCACTAAATGAACCTGTGCTTAATCCTAGGTAGCTTGGCACACAAAGCAATTAGGCGTAACTTAGAGGCAATATGTAAAGTATTTATGCAGTACACAAACAGTGATACAGTGAAAACACAACCCGAGAAAAATACCAAACCAATTTAGAAAAACAGAGTGAATTTTAATATATTATCTGACACCAAAACGTTTAAGATCCAACCAGTAGAACCACAGTTATGAACTTTTAAAGCTTAAGGTTCAAAATAATGCCTATTAGATCAAAGCACCAACCACGGACATCTTTTCGCGCAACACCTGGTCAAAGTAAAAAATTAAGTGTGACCATGATAGAGCACAGTTCGGATCCAAGAAGGGGATTGGGCCCGTTCAGCACTTACCTATGGTCTTTGAAGGAAAATGTCTATGTTCAACGGTACAAGGCTGCAGGAAGTGTCCTAGGAGGGTGGGTCGTTGTTAGATGACCTTGGGTTGAATCCACAGTGAAGATTTCTATATTCGGACTTGGTCGCCAAAATGAGGTCGGATACCCCTTTGGCAAAGGACCCCTGTAACAGATTTGCTTCTGTAGAAAATAAATTAGCAGGAGAAGCACCAAAATAATATGACCGTTGATGCACCTCGGGCATATAGGCAAGCATGTTGGGCCCAGTCTTCTGGTTTTCAGAGCAATTTTTGGCCAAATTTTGTCTAACTGCTCAGTTTTGGAAAATGCCTATCTGGGCACCCATAGCACCACAACCAAGGATCCACGACTGATAGGACACTTCTTGGGGCTTCAGGACTCACTCAGACTGGGTCAAGATGCGGGTTCAAGGTGGCTGGAGCCTGTTATCTCCCTGTAGCTCTGAACAGGAGGCGAGCAAACTACTCCTTGGAGTCACTTCTGGTAGCCCTGGGTGCAGGTGAAGTTGCAGGTCTCAACAGAAGGGCTGGCCTGTAAAGGCTCCAAGAAGAAGGCTCCAGGAAGCCTCCAGGAAGCAGGACAGTCCTTCTAGGTACAGCAACAGCCTGGCAGAGTGCACAGCAGGGAGTTCTCATAGTCCATCCCGCAGGTCCAGTAGTGAACTGAAGAATCGGGCCTTAGATTTTATTTTTATAGCCTGGTGCCCTTCCGGACGGTGGAGGAAGGTTCTGCAAAGGTTTTTTTGAAGTGCATGGAATTTACTGACTCTCCTGCCCTGGCTCCAGGCTAGCTGCAGTGACAATACAGGGTGGGTAAGCCCTCTGTATAGAGGCAGAGCAAAAGCTATTCAGGTTTAAGTGGGGCTGTGCTAAGCTCCCCCGACACCCATCGTGCAAGCAGATGGCCCTTTCAGACACACCTAATCCATCTATTGTGTGATTGTCTAGGGGGAGCTCACAAAGTCTTTCAGCTACACCCAGTCACGTGGTCCAGGACAGGTTACAGGCACAAAAGGACTAAGGGCAGGAAAACGCCAACTTTCTAAAAGTGCATTTTCAAAATACTAATGAAAAATCTGCCTTTACCATTAAAGATGGTTTATCATTGCAATTTCATAGGCACCAAACATGACATATCTACCTCCTCTCAATTAGAAATTACAGCTTATTAAATGTAATAAGGAATCCCCAATGTTATTCTACGGGAGGGGTAGGCCTCATAGTAGTGAAATACAAATTTGGTAGTTTTTCACTACCAGGACAAGTACAACTTAAAAGTACATGTCCAACCTTTTATTTATACTGCACAATACATTATGTACTACCCAGGGCCTACCTTAGGTGTGACTTATATGTAATGAACGGGGAGATTAAGGTTTGGCAAGGGAGTTTAGGTGCAAAGTCGACATGGCAATGTAACACTGCATTCAGGCTGCAATGGCAGGCCTGAGACATGTTTCAGAAGACTACTTAGGTGGATAGCACAATAAGTGCGGGCAGCCCACTGGTAGCTTTTAATTTAGAGACCCTGGGTATATGGTGTACCACTATACAATAGAATTCTAAGTAAATTAAATATGCCAATTAGGTATGGGCCATCAAACCATGTTCAGGGGAATGAGCACAAGCACTTTAGCACTGGTTAGCAGTGGTAAAGTGCACAGTCCTAAGGCTACGGAAAACAAAATCCAGCAAAAAATGTAGCTACGTAGGCAAAAGGTTTGGGGAGACCACCCTAAGGCTGATAGGTCTAACAGAAGTAAATCAAGTAGATGAAGGCATAGTTAGTTTGTAGACCTGTAAATGCCACAACTTTGTTAGCCATCATAAACTCCTCTCCAACCATTCCCACTTCGTAAATGGTCAGATATTTGAACGTGGAGTAAATCTCATTCCAGTATGGGAAGGGAAACAAGAGACTTCAAATGTTATGGAGGTGTGGAGGAACAGGTTTCTACACGAGGATAATTGTTTTAGACACAAAAATAAAGAGACAACAATGGTGCAATCCATGGGGGGAGCATTTTCCCATTGAGGAATTGCACTGTGTGCACAATTCCAAACTAAGGAAATAACTATGTATTAAAACGGCACATAACACTGGCAGTAGTATACATGGAAACATGTGACACATGTTTCCTGGCGAACTTTGTGAACTGCACAAAGTAATACTGCTGCACATACGCTCAGGAGCAGGCTTATAAATGAAGATTTACTTATTTTTTGTGAATTAGGTCCAGAATCCATATAGTAATGCCTAACAAAGGTAAGACTAACCTACAGGCAGTGACTTAGCAAATCTCTGCAGTCAGTAGGAGAACCCTCTGATAAGTAGTCTTACAGGCTATAATCCATAGATGGTGTTGTTGTAGGAATTTGAATTCAGAAACCAAGTGGTCAATTGCAGCGATAGAAGATTATGATGGAAACTCTGACCTCCCAACTTGTAAAGGAGATCATGCCTACACGGCAGCCTCTTGTGCGGGCACTCAGAGAGATGAAGAATGTCCATTAACCAACACTGACAAGGCCATTCTGGTGCTATTATTATCATTTTGGTCTTGGTCAAGACTGCCTGAATAAGACGACTCAGTAAAAAAAACGTAGAGAAATGTCCTTCGCCAGTCAATCAAAAGGGCCTTCCCCTATAACTACAATTGGTCAAATATGGAGGCGTAGTCTTGGCATTTTTTGTATTCTGTATCTGCAAGCAAGTCTATCTGGGATAGCCCCATTCCTGAAGAATATCTCCAGTACTTCGAAGTTTAGAACCCAGTCGTGGTGGTCTTCAATAATACGACTGAGAGAACCTGCTTCTGTAGTTTGAACACCTGGGGAGAGTACTGCTGTAATTGTAAATTTCCATGCAATAAGCCATTTCCATATGGTTTGTGATTCGAAGGTCAGCGGTCTTGAGTGTGTTACTTCTGTTTGTTCAAGTGATGCAACATTGCAGTACCCTCTATCGAACCAACAGGGAGTTCTTATTTATTGCAGGAAGGAAGGACTTTAATGTTTGGTGGACCACTTTCAGTAACAGGAGACTGATATGGTAAGACAATTCTTTGTTTGACTATACTCCTTGAGTCTGTAAATGACTCATGTGAGCACTCCATCCTTGTAGGGAAGCACCTGTGCAAGAGTTTGAGTTAGAAAATCCTGATAAAAAGGGATTTCAATCTTTAGATTTTTCGACTCTGTCCACCAAGGGAGAGACTCAAGTGCAGACTGTGACAGAGTTAGTTTCTGTTCCCAGCTCTTCAAGGACTGCCTCCATTGATCCTTCAGACAGTGTTGTAGTGGTCTCATGGTGAACTAGGAATATGCAAGATGCCATTGACCCTAGCAGGGACAATATCTGGCGAGCTGAAGGATGATGAGTTTGCAGCAGAGTAAGACATTTCAGGTGGACAGATGTCGATCTCCACTTTTGTGGACTCGCCATCCAGAAACTCACCCACATAGTGTATCTTTTGGACAGAATGTTCCAATGATTTATATTGATTTATAGACCTACCCATGAGAATGTGTTCAGACATGTTTGGACATGCTTTAAAATTCTTTCTAAGAATGGATGCTTTATTAACCAATCATCTAAAAATGGATAGATAAATATCTTTTACTTTCTTAGATGTGCTGTAACAGCCATTCATTTCGAAAATGTTAGCCCAAATGGTAGAACACTGATTTCAACATGTTTGGAGCTTACTACGAGTCATACAATTTTTCAATATTTCTGTACAATCACTAAGTGGAAATAGGCATCTTGTAGGTCTATAACACACATCCAGTCTCCTTGTTGTAACAGGAGATATATTGGTGTAATGTCAGCATCTTGAACATATCCTTTTTTTTTTTTTTTTTTTTATAAATTTGTTGCGGTTTCTTATGTCTAGTATGGGTCTGAATTACTGTTGCTAACCAGGAATTACTGAGAATATCTCCCATCCTTTTTGATAGTGCAGAATGCCCTTCACTGCGTTCTTTGGCACTAACGTGTTGATCTCCTTTTGCAACAGATCTATCTTGACAGACCAGAGGAGGGGATCTCAAATGTAGAGAATATCCATTCTGCACATTATTCACCATTTTCCTTGGTTAGTTAGCACCACTAGTGGGTCTATTTGCTTACACTTCCTCCTACTGGAGTAGGTGACAGAGAAGGAGGAGATAATTGTTTTGCTACAGGTTTTCCTGCAGACTCAAATTGTGATTGATGGAGACCTTCTTCCGCTCTAGAAGATTTCCTGCAGTGATACGGTTGCCTTGGCTGTTGCTGCTGGTGGTGCAACCAATGAGAGATTTGAACTTTTAGAGTAAAGTAACACCTGTCATGTCCTGTATTGCCTTCACTTTTCCAGGCCAAATGCTTCTAAAGTATCCATTTCAGACTTAAATTTTGACATTTCGTCATCAACATGCAAGCCGAATAATGTTGAGCCTGAGAATGTTACATTAGCAATTTTCTGTTGCACTTTCAGTTTTAGGCCGGTAATTGTCAGACAAAAGTTGCATCTTGTCGAGTACCCCATGCACTGCCAAGTCTGACGTGTCTGCTGCTGCCACAGTGATTTGATTCAAGTCTAGCATTCCTTCATTAAGGACCTTTTGGAAGTCTTGTCTATCTACCTTGGGGAAGTTATGTGTACTAGGGTCATAGGGCACTGTGTATGTGCCATAGCTGGTCATAACTGTGTTGCTCCTAAAGCTGTGGAGTATCTTAGGGATGAGAGGGATCAACTGTGGTCCCTTGATGTAGAAAGGCACCTTGATGTTGACTTTGATGGAGTACCTGTTAAAGGCAAACAGGTAAGCAGGTTCCTCAACACAAGCCACAATCTGGAAATCTTCTTGGGTGGGTAACTCTCCTAGCACCAAGAATGTTCACCTTCTGAAGGCCATCTTTTCCAATTCTACCTCCAGTAGTAGAAAGGTCTGCGCAAAATACACGGTCCATGTTTCAAAACTGAGGGGCAAGGAGTGATAGGATACAAAATCCCAAATGAATAATGTTATTTACTGGATTAAGTGCCCTAGGAGCTGTCTCTCTTATTCTCTCTGATATTCTCTTCACCCAGTTCATCTCCAGATGTTCTAATCTCTTAGATTATATCAACCTAGAATTTACTGACCAAAATCTAGCTGAGGGTTTAGTGAGCTTGGATGCCACATCTTTTCTGTCCAACGGCTCCAATATACAGTGCAAAGTTAATGTCATGCAAGCTCTTTCCTCTGATCTACCTTAGTTCCCTAGAGTATCCTCTGTTATGAACCACTAGTATTTGCTAATAAAAAACCTTTAGCACTCCCCCAGTTTCAACCTAATAGAAAAGTTGATTGACTACATTTACCTTGGAACGTTAGCACCCCAAGCTTTGATCACTCTAACCACTTGACTAAATCCACCTCTTCTGCACCTGACTCAACACATATTAGTCATCTATCCACAATAATGATTCTACTGCTAATTCTAGTATTCATATCCTCTCATGGAATGTCGCATGGCTACGTCCAAAAACTTTTGATCCTGCTTGGAACACTTTTATGGATACCGTCCATATTTGCTTAATTCAGGAATCCTGGGCAAGAACCCAAGTCCACAGAGTAGGCTATGTTTCTTATTGCATAGATGCTATACCTTCTACCATTGGTAGGCCCTTGGGTGGGTTGATCATCTGGATAAAAATTTCTCTTCATCGTTATGTTAAAAAAAAAAATATTCCATCTCCTGACATTTTGGGTATTAATATCAAGTCACCACAAGTGTTCTCTGTCAACATCTTTAATGTGTATATTTTCTCAGTCACAAAAAAAGAGAGTCCCCAACATTAAACTTTCTTGATGGTTATCTCTCCTCCTGAAAGAATCTTCCTTTTATAAGTCTTGCTGGAGATGTTAATACCACTGAGGATTCCCTTGAATGCATGCCCAATTTAACTAATTAGAAGGATGAGATTGCAGGAGTTCCTGCCTTGGAGCCCCAGCCTATTAAAAGTTGTCATGTAGACCGTAAGACCGTAATCTGCGTGTCAATGGGAGGTCTAAATCAAATAGGGGTATTGGCCACAATTTATAACATCTTCCCGGCTACTCTGGCCGTCTGGAAGAACCATCCAATCAGAACGTAACATTGATTGATCTACATTTGAAACTGTTCTCCTTCTAGGCCCAATAAGCAAACTCCTAAGCAAAGGCACAAAACCCCTCCTTGGGTTTGCAAGAGTATTGCAGGGTTAAATCCAAACTTATTTTGGCTATTAATTCCCATAATCAAGTAGCTATTAGAGAAGCTAGATCTTCTTATCTGCACATTTTGACTACTAAAAAGGGAACTGGGATGAAGCTAATTGGCAGCATCCCTCACAGGCTGCCCAGAAAAGAAATGAGACTGCATTCTGGCAGATAATAGCCCATGGTAGTCTAGGAGCCAGTACACCAACTGATCATTGTGTGCAACCCATTCTTTTGGGTGAAGCACTTCTGAGTTACACTGTGATAAAGCTCTTGATGTTACCTGCCCAGCAGATTCTAATTTAAAGCTCCAGGCAATAGTAATCCCTAGAGCTGATCGTATAGTCTTGTCATTGTTTGGTACAAGAAAGGCCATACAGTCTGTTCACCTGGGGAAGGCCTCAGGTCCCGATGTGATTTCAGGCGATTTACACAAATCTGAGATCGATATCTGGGCCCCTTACATTAAATATTTATCTAATAAGATAGTAATGGATTTACCTGCTTCTTGGGCTGGGGCACATATCATACCAATTTATAAAAATGGTGATGGGGGGTGGCCCTGGGAATTACAGACAGATAGGTCTCCTTGATAATTTTTAAATAAACTTTAGTAAGCAGTTATTAGATAAGCTACATGATTTTCAAATTCTTTCTTCATTCCAAGCCGGATGTCGCCAGAAGGTCAATACTACTGACAACATTTTCAGATTTTCACTCATTACTTGGACATATATTCCCTTGCTAAAAGATCATCTATATGTGGCAATTGTAGACATAAGAGCATCTTTTGACCTGGCCCTAGGAACACAGTATTAGAAGTTCTCAGTCAATTGAAGTCCCTTACCACATCTTAGATATCATCATTAGGCTTCATTATTCCACTGTGCTCAAGGAAGGTGCAGTAGGTCTCGAGAACTTACTAATTCAATATCAATTCATTGGGAGTTTGTCAGGGCTGTGTTTTGGCTTCCACCTTATTTTTCTCGTATATATTTGTGGTGTTACAGATGATCTTAACTGTTGTATTAATGACTCATTGAAATTGGGTGGCAAAAAGGTCCTAGCACTTCTTTTTGTGGATGGCACTTTGCTAGTGTCCAGGTCTCCTCTTGGCTTTCAGAATCTTTTAAACAAGTTCCAAGACTGTTTATTGATAGAGGGTGGGTAATTAATACACAAAAGAGCAAATACATGGTCTATATACACCCATAAAAATAGAAAGCGTAAACCTTGCTTGGGCTATACCCTCCTCGAATCAATGCAGACTTGTAATACACCACAGAGCCTCGGCTATTTTGAAAATCCACAGATCTACACAATCTAAAGTAGTTTCCCAGACTCTACAAGTATATAAAACTAAGCCTTAGTCTGGTTCCTTATATGGAGCAGAACTATAGGGTATTTCCGACGTGAGTTCCCTGGCAACAAAGGAGACTAATGTTCTTAAATTTTTACTTAACCTCCCTTGTAGCTCTTTGAACTTGCCTGTGATCTTGATCCAGCTCTCAAAAGTGTTGACCATTTAGCAACTCTGAAACCTCTCCTGTATTGGGTGAGACTATGGAACCATCGAGAAGTAGACCCTTTTAGAGGTGAATTACTAGATGTTTGGGACTTAGATTCTAATGTAAAAATAAACTGGTCATCCCATTTGAAGGATTGGCTCATTAAATTAGGATTTGCAGACAACATGATTTGATCCTTCAACCATCAAGAAAGACACAAAATGCATTTGAATCCACACCTACTGGGACTTTGTTACGGCCCAGTGGCACCACTTGACCACCATCAGAAATCTCAATGATCTGTTCCTAAGCTATACGCCCAATTCTAAATTTTAGGTGTTCTTAGATTAAATGTTTCCAACCCCTGCAAAAACCCACTATATATTTGGCATTTACCTTTAAATGTCTTCACTTGCAAAAGTTGCACCATCAATTGAGTTATCCCCTTTTGCAAAGGCTATACCAATGTAACTGAGAACATCGAGCATTTCTTATTTCTTTGCCCTTAGTATAAACTAAACCAAGACACAAATAGATTCGGCCTCTATGTTGAGTCTTGGAATAAGAACTTACCCAATTGCCCCTAGGGTTTTTAAATCGAACACTAGTAGGCCAGCTGTGTTTGCTTACAGTAAGTACTTGTTTTCCGCTTAGCTTTTAAGGAAAAGAGCTACACTAGCTCTGTTGTAGATGTTCTTAGGAGTATTTTAATGTTTTGGTACTTGTCTCTTAACCTGTTGTTTAATAACCTTATTCTCCCACTTCCATTTTGCAGCTTATATGGTGCCTTACGTTTTAGGTACTGTACTGCTTTTTGGTGGTGACAATTTACTACTAGATTTTCCAAGCCCATGTGCAGATCCAATCTATTGCTTTTTGTTCCTTATGAATTTGATGTTGACAATGAATTGGTTGTAAATGGAAAATGGCATACATACTGAACTCACATCTATATATATTCAAAAGGGGATTTTATCATAGATGATGATCAATGTGATAGCCCATAAGGAGGTTTAGAATATACTTGTGAATATAGTTGGACCCACTTGTAAAAGTATTTGATAATAGGTATCTGTTATACAACCCTCTGATATGAACTAGCTTTGCTCTTTGGTGTCCGAGTAACCAACATTCTTCTCCTTTTTTATTTGCTGTTTCTCCTGTAGTCCATGCAGTCTGACTTTTTTCTCTCTTTCTCAGTGTTCTTCTGGAGAGTTTTGTTACACTCTGCATGAACAAGGCTACTGATCTTCTGGAAGGCAGAGGGTACAGACCCTGTGTGGATCAGTTTGAGCCATCTTTGTTTGCACAGTAATAGAAATTCAGAAAAGTGAAGGCATTTTCAGAAGAAAAAAATTTACAAAAAAGCGGTTAACTGATTCATTTACTCTAAACCTAAAAGGGCCTTAAGTAAATATCTGAAAACCAGTTTTAAAAAGGCTATCTAAAGATATTTGCCAAAAAGGCAGAGCTCGGTTCCCCAAGTTCCTGTTTCCAGCAGCTGGAAAAATGAATTCACCTGTCACCTGTGAGGCATGATAGGATATTGAGGTTACTGTGAGGTTCTTAAACGCACAGTGCCAGCTGCATTAACTGAATGTGTTACTTGAAGCCTATTAGCTAATTCCGTCCTTCATTTGTTTCTTGTTAAAGAAACTTTCTGAAAGTTTTGATATGTTCACTTATACTCTATGGTGACCTATATGAAAGTAAAATGAAAATAACATTTGGACTTCTTAGCCTGATTATAGGCTGCAATTGTGAGTGGAAGGAAAATGGTACTTACCCAGTAGACATCTGCTTGTGGCATGTAGTGTAGTAGATTCACATGCTCTGCATGCTCCTGGCATCTAGTGTTGGGTTCGGAGTGTTGCAAGTCGGTTTTTTTCGAGTGTAGAGGAAGTATAGAGAAAGATGTTCATGCAATTGCAACTATATATGTACAACTATATACAAGTATAAAGTAACTGAAACGGCCAGGGGCGTACAGTGAGGAGGTAGGACATGTGAATATATAGCACTACATGTCACGAACAGATGTCTACTGGGTAAGTAACATTTGTCGTTTGATGGCATGTGCAGCTGTAGCTGCACATGCTCCGCATAGACTAAGGTAAAAAGAACATATGATGGATGGAATGCTAAACAATGCAAACATTCACCCGCCAGTGACAAAGATCTGGGTTTAATCCACTGTTTTCTTTTTGACCCACCACACCACTTCAGTTTGGAACCAGCCATAAGCAAATTATTTGTAGCCCTGTTCCCAATGGAACAGTCCAGCCTGAACTGCCAGGCCAGGTCCTCCATGGACCAGCATCCTGGGACCGGTTTTGGGGTATCACCCCTCTTCAGCCAGGCCTAGCTTGAATCCAATGGCGCAGTGAGCACAGGACCCATGCATGGGCATACCCTTTCCACTTAGGGCGACAAAGGTAAAAAGAACAGATGATGGACAGAATGCTGGACAATGCTAACATTCCCCCCCAGTCACAAAGATCTTGTTTAATCCATCATTCTTTTGCCCACAGCACACCCCAGTTTGGAACCAGCCATATGCATATCAGTCTTGACCCTGTTCCCACTGTAAAGCAGTCCCTCCCTGAAAGTAGAGGATAACCTTAGTGTTGCAGTGGACTGGAAAAGTGTTCTTATTTATCCTACATTAGCTTGCTGGCGTGCAAGTACATCTACACAATAGTGTTTTGTAAATGTATGTGGTGTAGACCATGTTGCTGCTTTGCAAATATCAGCTATGGGTATATAGTCAAGGAAAGCCATAGTGGCTCCCTTCTTTCTGGTAGAGTGTGTTCTGGGAGTAAAAAAGTTGTCTTTTTGCTTTTGCATACCAGTTTGAATACATTTTACTTTCCACTTACCTATGTGGTTCTTGGATGCTGGATTGCCTTTATGAGGTAGTGAGAAGGCTACAAAGAGTTGTTTAGTCTTCCTAAAGCCTTTACTTCTGCCAGTGTAGAAAAGTAAGGCATGTTTAATGTCAAAAGTGTGAAGGGGCTATTCAGCAACTGAGTCTTTTGTGGAAGGAGACTGGTAACTCAATGCATTGATTAATATGGATTTGAGAGACCACTTTAAGGAGGAACTTCGGAATAGTGCGAAGAACCACCTTGTCCTTTTAAATGTGGAAGAATGGTTCTTCCAATGTTAATGCCTGGAGCTCACAGACATGTTTGAGAAATGTGACACCACCTAAGGAAAGACACTGCCCATGAGAGGTACTGAAGAAGTCACGAGTGAAGTGGCTCAAAAGGAGGACCCGTGAGCCTGGTAAAGACAATTTTGAGGTTCCAAGATGGTGCAGGGGGCACCTTTGGTCGAAGGACCCCTTTAAGGCTTTCCATGAATGCTTTGATCACTGGAATCCTAAAGGGGGATGTATGTTTTCTGTCTTGTAAGTATGCAGCTATGGCTGCGAGATGCAAGTGAATGGAGGTGTAAGCTAAATTAGCTTTTTGTAGATGAAGTAAGTAGCAGGCAATGTCTTGGGCAGTAGCTTTAATGGGAATAATGTGTTTGGGTTGGCAGTAGCAAACAAACTGTTTCCACTTTACAGCAAAACATGCTCTGGTAGTGGGCTCTGCAGGTAAATCTGAAACTAAACTCTATGACCTCAGGAGCCATAACGCAAGGTTGAGAGATTTGGGGTCTAGGTGTCAGACCTGCCCTGACCTCGGTTTTGAATGAGAAGGTCTGGCCTCCTGGAAAGCTTCTTGTGGGGGAATATTGAGAAGTCCAGTAGTGTGGTGAAGCAGGGCTGGCGTGCCCAGGTGGATGCTATGAGAATGAGGGTGAGAGATGTTTGCCTGAGCTTCCGAACCACAAACTGAAAAGGAGAGGTGGAAAAGTATAGGCAAATATCCCTGACTAATTCATCCATACAGCATTGCCCTTGGATAGCGGGTGTGGGAGCCTGGAGGCTAAGTCTGGACATTTTGCGTTGTCTGCGGATGCAAACAAGTCTATCTGTGGAAACCCCCATCTGCGGAAGTATGGGAGGAGGACTCTGGGGTGCAGTTACCACTCGTGGACTTGTTGCATCCTGCTTAGGAGGTCAGCGAAGTCGTTGTCCGTACCCGGAAGGTGCTCTGCTGACAGCTGAATGTTGTGACATATTGCCCAACACCAAATCATCTGGAATAGGCCTGATAACTGATAACTTGGCTGTTTTGTCATCCGTCCGTATCAAGACAACCTTGTCTATCAGGTGAACTAATGCTTTCAAGCCTAGGTGAACAGCTTGAGGTAGTTGCTGCGGAGACCATGGTGTTTGGTGTTCTGATAGTATGTAATGATTTAACAGCCTGAGCTCTAACATAGGCCTGAGTGATCCATTCTTTTGGGGAATGAGAAAGTATAGAGAGTATACTCCTGAACCTTGCTGTTGAAGAGGGCCAGGCTCTATGGCTCCTTTCTGCAAAATACCCTGTACTTCCTGTTTGAGCAAATGTTGATGTTCTATGGATAGTTTGTGCTTGTGAGGTGGAATGTTTGAGTTGTTTTGATGAGCTCCAGTCAATAACCATGTTGGATAATACCCAGCACCCACTGGTCTGTTATGGTTTTCCATACAGGGAAGAATAGTTGTAGTTGTCCTCTGACAGATGTTGAGTGGTCGGGGGAATGGGAAACGGGTCACTATTTGGACGTGGAGGGTGTGTTACGAGGGGAGGCATCCTTTCCTTGCCCCTGGGAATTATCTCAGCATGTGGCTCTGTAATATCCCCTTGAAGTGGAGGTCTGATGCTGCTGTCTATAGGAAGAAGTTTAGTCATCTGATTGAGTTGTCTTGGTGCCCTGTTTGTATGTGGGAAGACGAAAGGCACCAAGGTGAGTGGAGGTTTGAAGTGTCCTCATTGATTTGGCAACCTCTGTGCCCTTTTTTATTTTCTCTAATGTTTGATCCACTTGGGGACCAAACAAATGTTATTGGTCAAAAGGGACATTAAGTAGAGTTTGATGTACTTCTAGCTTAAAGCGAAATATTTGTAGTCAAGCATGTCTATGCAACAATATGCTTGTGCTGATGCTTCTAGCAGAGTGTCTGCCGAGTCAAGGGCACATCTAATACAATTGTTTGAGATGAATTTACCCTCCTGGACAATTTGAAGACCTCTTTTTTTATACTCTTTAGGGAGATGTTGGAGGAGTTCCTCCATTTCATCCCAGTGTGCCCTGTCATATCTTGCCAGCAACCTCTGGGTGTTGGCAATTTTACAAAGATTGGCTGCTTGTGCTGTCACCCTTTTCCCCAAAGCGTCAATGAGTTTAGACTCTTTGTCAGGTGGAGGGGCATCTTCTGATGTCTAATAATTAACTGTCTTTCAGGCATCTGACACCACCAGCGAGTCTGGGGGGGGTTGGCCATTGATGTGAGGTGGGTCTGAGGGTGCTGCTTTATATTTTTGATCAACTCTTGGTTTAATAATTCCTGCCAGAACCAGATCTTTAAATATTTCCTCGGCGTGAAAAGCATTCCCTTTAGCATGGCCAAGTATTGACATGACCTAGTGGTAGAAGGAAGTGTCTCAAAAAGAAAGTCATCTTCAATGGGGTATTTGTGCAAGGGAACCTGGTGATAAGCAGCTGCTCTAGCTATAAGCTCCTGAAAAGATGTTGCATTGTCGGGGGTGATGACTTAGCTGGATATAGGTCTGGGTCATTATCCTTGTTGGGGAGGGGGGTGTCAAAGTTGTAGCTGTCCCATGGGTCTGTGGGCTGCTGGTCATTGTCATGCCCTCCCCCGATCCCCAGTGTAAGATTGTGGGGAGCCTTGTGGAGTTTTATCTCCTATGTCACTAAGACAGTGATGTGGTGAAGGAGGTGGTGGTGCTGAGGAAGGTGGAGGAGTTGGTGGAGGAGAAACAGGCAAAGGTGGCTGCTGAGGACTGGTTTCTATGTCCCTTTTCTTCTTTCTTGAAGGAACAGATAGGTCGATGGACTCCTGAAAAGAAAGCTGTTGTTTTGGAGTAGGCGCTGACTGAACTGCATTTGCTAGAATTCAACCGGTGAAAGGCTGAGTATGCATCTTTTTTTGCTTCGGATCAAGCCTTTCGATCATAGTCCCAAGGATTGGTTCCAGTGTCGAGATGGAATTTTTCAGAGCAAAACTTGGTTTTTATTTCTGTGCCGAGGTGGTCGGAGCCAAAGCGGCAGAGACCGGGGTTAATCGGAGCCGATGAGGTAGACGGCCAGCTCGGCACCAAGATTGGTTGGATCAGTGTGGCAGTGGGAGGATTCAGCTTTGCTTGCGGTGCCAAGTCAGAGGGCAGGGCATCCTTAGCAGATAAATGTGCCTATTATGGCCTGATGGAAGTGGCAACCCAGGAACCATAGTTTCATTCGGAATCAAATTTCTTTTGGTTGACTGGAGAGGGGCAAAACTACACATTGCACATTGTCCTGAAAGAAGGTTGTGCATCTGTAGGGCAAACTCTATTTTGGTGTCGGATTTGGAGTCCGGTATGGAAAGGGCCTCTTCCTCTGCTGCTGAGGCCTCGTGCAGTTCTTCCTGCTGTTCCACATTGTGTTGGCCGAAGATGTCAGGTGTCTCTTCCAGGTCCTTGTGCGGCATTTCGTTCCGATGTGCCCGACAATCCCACACTGTCTTCTCTGATCGTAAAGATTGAAAGGACTCACAGTTTTCCTTGTTATGGTTAGGAGATAGACACAGGTTGCAAATCTGATGGAGGTCTGCATGTGGATACTTCGTGTGGCTGTAGGGACCGAATCGAAATGGAGTTCGATCCATTAGCAGCGCATCGTTGATCGAAGCCCATGAGATAAGAAAACGAAGCCTGAAAGGCCGAGGCACGAAAGCTGTGACCCAAGAACATCGATTCGGCTGCCAATGGATTGCTTCTGTTTCTGAAGAAGATAATGGAACGCAAATGAAAACAGTACCAACGAGTATAGAGGTTAGCAACGGACTGAAGGGAGCCAGAAACGGTCTCGAACCAGAGGGCCAAAGAATACGTCCGAACCCGATGGCGGAAAGATAACAATATAACATGCACATTATCATCGAGAGGAGGAGTCACTTTACTTTGTGACTCGAGAGATTTCTTTCAAAAAATGTTTTTTTAAATTGCATGCATCCGGACCCACCACTAGATGGCAGGAGTATGCAGAGAATGTGTATATAAAGCCACACATGCCATCGAACATATCTGTATCTCTAATAGAAAATAGTAATGACAAACTGCATATACAGAGGTCTGCCCTGCAAAACTACTTTTGAGGGTCAGGAAACGAAACGCAACGTCTTTATATGCACCAACATTTTGCAGACTACCTGGAAAGCCCCCCCCCCCCCCAAAAAAAAAAAAAAACACTTTTTAGCAGCAGAAGTAATTGCTTTTGCAGGGTGGGAAAAAGGAAATGATCATCCATACATTAAATTTTTTGTACAAAGGGGGTTTCACCAGAGGGAAAAGATTTGCCAGGAAAAAATATTTAACTGCGCACATGCAGATATACAGCAACCATATTCTGGCAGATTGCTTGCTATGCAGACAATCTGCAAGCCTGAGTGTGCACAGCTATGAAGTGTATATATTTCCATAAATAAACAAGGGAGTTCTTTATGAAACCTGCAAAGGTTGTTTATCCAGGCAAATCGTAGACATAAAAGCTGTGATGCATAAACTTTTAAAAAATAATTCTTATTGAAGCACCACAATATTATTATTGTTTGCAGGGCCGATGGTCACAGAAATGATTGAAGAGTGGAGAGGACATCAGAGAATGTCAATTTTTTTTTTTTTTAGAGTCCCCTTTTTCTCTGGCACACTGAAATACTTTCCTCAGAAAGCAGTGAGATGATATAGCATTAAGAGCCACCGCTATTTTTGGTGGTGGTTAGTTTTCTTACTAGAGGAGGAGTGTTCTGTATGGAGAGGGAATGCAACTACTCATTAGAGAATCTTTCAATCCCACTAGGATTCTCTTCTTGCTGTGTCACTCTGAGCTCTAGCACAATATGGACGGAATCCACGTAGCACATAAAGGACACCAGAGAAATTGCCACTGTGTATGGCTTCCATGTTTTAGCTAGTCCTGGCTGTTTCTGGAGACTCAAGAATATCATACAGTGTGTAGAGGACAACAGAGAAGGCATTCTATAAACAGGAAACCCATTATTTTTTCAACAGAAAGGAACCCTGGTCTGACAATAATGAGATTGTGAAGCACTCCAAGTCCCCATATTCTGGTTCCTATTAATTTTGAAGGATACAGACAAACGATGTAGTAAGAATAGCTAGAATGGTGCCAATGGGAATGGATTTCTGAGCATCTTTTAGATCTCCGGAGCGATTGGATCCAGCCATAATACCTAAAAGGTAGAAGCAAAATGTTAGGGCACACACAATAGCAAAAACAGGAAAATCCTTTTCAGGTGATCAGAAGGAAGGTTGGGGCACACTGAGTAAGAGGGCAACAGCAACTCATTAACTGCATCTGTAACATTTGACAATATTAAACATAACCCATGTTTCAGCCTGCCTTTTCAATAATGAACAAGCACACTTAACAAGAACTATTCCCTCCCCACCATCATATTTATGGAAAGAGAGGGTGGAGCCACCTCTGGTATGAACAAAGGACTGTATGTCCTTCAATGTATTATACACAGAATGTTTTTCCTTTTTCTGTTTTTACAGCCAACGATACGCATCAGGGTCAGAAAATGTCATCACAATTACTCAAGCAATTGGGGATGTTTGGGTAGTCATGGGCATAACATCAGTACAAATTAAACATTGTACCACGGATCTCCTGACTAGGCCCCTCATGACGAGTTTGGCGGTCCCAACACTGGACGGCCAAACTCATGAGGAGGACACCATTGCCTGGCAGAAAAGGACTGATGGCAGGAACACTGCAATCCGCGTACCTGCCGGTCAGTCCGGTGGGAACTGTGCTACGACATTGAACTCTGCTCCCTTACGGTAGTGGAGTGCTATATCCTAGCACAGGAGGAGCTGTCCAGCACCCTTGGAATGCACACTGTCTGCAAAGCAGACGGTGCTGGGCAGAGAGGCCCCTGCGGCCCCCTGCACTTGTTCTCCGCCAGCCTTTTCATGGTGGGGAAACCGCCATGTAAAGGCTTGTGGAGAACAAGGGTGCAATCAGTCTACCTGACTACAACCAAGACAAAAATGATCCTTGTGGGGACAGCTGTCCCCTGGCAGGTCGTCCACCAGGGACACAATTGGGCAGTCAGACCGCCCGGAGTGCGGTGGTCCGACTGTCAACACGAGTGTGGAGGTTCTTGGATGGCCACACTCGCAGTGAGGCTCTTAATTTCAACAAAACTTATGAGTGATAATACAACATCATAAAAGCAAAGCCGATCAAAGCAGAACTTGCATGTCCCACTAGTTCATCGTGAGCACCACTAACAATTCAGCTTGTCCAGAAATCTAAGGACCACATACCTGTCACAGACGGAAAAAAGATTCCAACTAAAAGGGTGAAGGAGGTAGCAATGTCAGCAAGAACATAGTCTTGGTTCACAACGCCCATGGCATCCACGGATTTGGCAGAAGGTTTCTCGATGATATCGCCTTTCTGAAGGTAAAAGCTCCACAGGTTCTCTAGGGAGGTCAGATAAAGAAAGAAGCACAGCAACTGAGAAATACAAGACTCTACATAAAGACATGGATCAAGCTGGAACCCGTTTCAAAGTTGCTCTTACCTGTAAATATACCACTTGCCATTCCAGGAATGCCCTCAATGACTGTGACATTGTTATGCACAAAGTAGTCATCACAGGTAGCATTTAGGTGGCTTTTGGAGTGGCAAAATAGGTTCCAGAGTTGAGTGGGCACAGTGATATTATCCTTCTCCTCAGTCTTGGCACAAACATCTATGTGACGCTGGGAGAGTGTACGGTTTCCAAGCAGGCATACTCTAAGTGAAAGCAGACAAATGGTGATTTGAGAATAGTAGCCAAAAGTAAAAGAGTGAAATCAGACATCCAATGGTAGACAGAAAAGATTAAAATCGAGAAAATTAATTTGGTAGAAGGAATTTATGCAGTATTTATGAGGGAAATAGAAGAAAGCAGCTCAAAGAGGAATGGGAATTAGGGATATTTGTTTCACCCATGACTAACATGTTAGATCAAACTTGGTAATTAAACTGGTAGTGAAACTACAGATTTTTGTCCTATCTTCCCAAAAATTGGCATTAGTTCACACACGGTGATTTAAGCAATTAAATTACAGATTTAATCCTGTACCCAACTGAATGGACATTTGTTCACACATGTCCCAATGACAGTGAAATCAAAAGAGCTCTATCCTGGGACTACTGCAAAAGACATCACTCACATGCATGGTGAAGACAGGCATGATGAAATTAGGCAGTGAAATCACCGATATGAATCATGTGCCACCTGAAACAGATTAGCTCTCATCGTAACAAGAAGATTGCCAATTCAATCATATAAGCAAATCCAAGGCTCTTCTGGAAGGGCTATTATATCATGTTGGGCCATAAACTCTGACTGGATATCCTGGTAAGGATGCATTTATCCGTATTGCAATTAACATTAAATTACACTCACACTAATGTAAATAAAATAACAATGAACAAGAAATATTCAACTGAATCCTTGCACCCCTCTACAATGGTCAACAGGTTTCATTGTTACCCATGACTATGGCAGGGAATCACTGATTCTATTCCAGTGCCTATTTTGTACATTTTATATACATTAATACCTCTCGATGAATTTTATACGTACGGAAAATTAGGTGGTGCAAATGAAGACTTTATAGCTCCAGCGTAAATGGCAAGGATGGACACAATCACGCAAGTCAGGAACAAGGAGGCAAACTTGTTGACATACTTGACTCCAACAAAAACCACAAGAGCCATTATCACTAGGAAGACAGAGCCATAGATGCGCATGTTATTCAGCATGGCTGCCGAGCTCTCTCCTTCTTCATCGGTGTCGAAGATTTTAGCCTCTGGAGCAATGTACACCTGGAAAGACAAGCAAAAAAGATAGGTTGGCAATTGAAAAGAGTTGAACTCCAAAGGAAAAACTACTAACTATTCCCAAAACAATCATAAAACTCCGATATGATGGAAGCAGATTGGATTTTTTTTTTTTTTTTTAACTTTTGACAGCAGAAGGAAGTTTGAAAACAAATAGTGTTGTTATATTTAAAAACATGTAGTACTATCAGCTCAGCATTCTCCTTTTTGGAACAAGTATAAAGAGCTGAATTTATTCCATATTTTTGTACTGATTGCAGTACATTAACTCAACCTAAATAAAAGGGGTATTGTGATATTACTTCTTTGATACCAAAGGGTAGCTAGCAATCAAGCACTACAACACTGGATCATCCCTAACCAGCGCCACAGTGGTAGTCCAGGATCTGGTAAAATGAGCCCGAAGGCTCTCAAAGGGCTCCCTTTTGGACACAGCATAGCATGTTTTCATGCACAGAAAAATCATGTACCTCTTTACCTTTGAAGGAGGTGAGGAAGGCCGTCAGTAAACTGGATGACCCAAAGCTCCATAGGCTTATGTGGTGATTCTGCTCTATAACGACGAAAGGCTCCTAATCTCTTGATCGCTCAAGCACAAAGACAACCCTTCCAGCTCTACACCTCTGAGCCCAAAGCCTATCCAGATGCCAAGAGTTGAGAACGTGGGTCTAAAAATTGATTCATCTGCAGCTGTTAAGATATTTTTCCTTGAATTTCACACACAAAAGCATATTCCTCATCTCTTTTCATTTCCTGACCAGGTACAGATTCTTAATGCATGTGTGTTGGCATGTTTCAATTACTGTAACTCGATATATCTTGGTCTAAGTACTCGATCCATAAATGGGAGTTAATCCAGAACTATGCCACTAAACTAGCAATAGGTCTTCCCCCAAAGGATCTCATTACTCCTGTTTATGTTACATAGGCTTCCATTTAGATTATTTTTTAGGCCATGTGTGTGGTACACAGCCGTCTTTACTCTTGAACCACCACCACCAAGCCATGTTCACTGAAACTATATTGCGACCCCAGTATGAACTGAAGGAAGCACCTGTAGGACTGCAGGATGTGCATATGAAAGTATGTGACCTTGCTAGTCTTGAACACGAGCCAGCCCCCTGGATCCAACAGGAAAGAACCTGTGTTAAAGTCAACATCTTGAACTTGTCCTTCCAAATGAGGTGTTTAGAAATCAGAGGTCTAGTGCAGGTCTGAGTCCTTGTCTTTTTGGGCACCAAAATCTATGGGCAGTAAAACCACCTGCCTTTCTTTACCTCCAAAGCCCCCTGTATGCCCCCCTTGCCCAGCAGAGACAGACCTTCCAGAGGCATGACCTGATGAATGCTATAAAAACACAGGTGAGGCATGAAGGGGCACTGTAGTAAAGGGTAGACGTGACCATGCTGAACAACCTGCAGAACCCACTGGTCTGAGATAGTTGCACACAAAATAATGTTGCCTCTTATTATCCGTGCAGGATCATGGAAGTGGGAATCAAAGAGGCTTGCCAGCAATCACTGGACTGCCATTTCTGGAGCGCCTGTGGAGCTGTGAAAAGGCTGCTTTTTCTATGAGGTACAAGGCCGGCGCTGGTAATAGGCAAGACTCCAAGAGTATCCTCTGAATTTCCAGCACTGCTAAAGGAATTGATGGGGCAGTGGTGATAAACCAAGAGAGCTGGCCATAGCAAGACTGTACTTGAAGCGCTCTAGCACAAAGTCTGCCTTTTATCCATACAGCCTGAAGCTGTCAAACAGCATATCCATAAGTGATTCTTCATGATACCGGAAAGTCCTGTGGCGGGCAACAAGGCATGATGCCTGATCACTACACTTGTGGCCATGGCGCAACTACCATTGTCTGTTATATCCATGCTGGCCCTCAAAGCACACTTAGCTGGATCATGACCATCTTGGATGGCCCGAAAGAAGGCATTCCTACATTTGTCAGCAATGGCAGTCAAGAGTTCGCTAGCCATATCCAAAAGGGCATATGTATAGTGTCCCAGCAGGCAGGTGGCATTCAGGCACCTCAGAGCCAAATTAAAGGGAAGAAGAATCTTTCCTGCCAGTCAAGAGTTCGCTAGCCATATCCAAAAGGGCACATGTATAGTGTCCCAGCAGGCAGGAGGCATTCAGGCACCTCAGAGCCAAATTAAAGGAGAGAAGAATATTTCCTGAAATAATCAGTAGGCTTTGATTCCCTTTCTGGCATCGCAGTATATGGGATTTATTTTGTGGGTGGAGGCATGAACCACCAAGCTCTCAAGAGCTGAGTCGGAAGAGCTGGGTCTCAATGGGTTGGTCTATGATGGCTAGCCACTGGAAGTCTTACAAAGGGAATTGAACATGGTTTAGACCAGGTGTCTATCAACGTTTTTGTCAAAGCCTCATTAAAGGACAGCAAGTAGTCAGACAAGGCTCAAAAACGTTTTTCTGTAAATGTACCTTAATCTGAATATATATAGTAGGTAGCTGAAGGATTTCTGCAGCTTTGCAGGCTACTAATGCAAAAGAGGCACTCTCCTCAGTAGGGAGCCCCAGTAGGGGGTTCAACTGCTGTGGGATCAACATCAGACTGTGGAATTCTGTGCATGCAGGGACCAACCTTAGAATTGGGTTTCAAGTAGTATGAAGGGAGCGGAGTAAGTGCATTTGAGTGCCGACTCTGCAGCTTCTCCCTAGAGTAGAAGTGAGAGGATGGGCATAAGTTTAGCGTGGACCTTGTGTTTGTGGCAAGAATTCAGCAATGTATAATTTTACCTCACGGTCTCTGAAAGCTTTCAGGTGCATCAGGAAGCATTTGTCGCAGGACCTGGAGTTGTGCTTAGACTATGGACACACTTTGTGTGAATCCGTGACTGACAGTTGCTTCCTTTATTTGTGGCACAGTTTGAAGCCTGTAGTTTTCAGCAGAGACATTTTCCCTAGCACACTGTCTACATAAAAGAATTCTGGAGTCAGAGAAACACTGAAATAGTTAGGAGGAGGGCTCCAGATCTGCATTGAAGAGCACGGAAGAAACTGACATCAGGCTGCAGGGTGTTGCCATGTGTAGGGTTCCATCTCTGCACTTCCAGAGGCAGTATGAGGTTGCCATAGATGGAGCCACCTATAACCACATACGAGCAATTCCTATAAAAATTTACAGAATCTGTCTGGTACCCAGGGGGAATTCAAAAGCTGGGAAACATGTGATTAGAAGTATCCATTAAAACAATAGTTTAGGGGTTCAGAATCAAACAAAGAGGTTAGAAAACAGCCATTATGGGCAGTTGAGTGGCAAGGTGAATAGACCAGGTCAGGTGCTATCAATGTGCTGCTGGTTACATGTATTGTTTGTGAAGAAGACATTGATGGCATTGCACTTGTAGGTGACGTGTGACATTTGTTGGTCTGACAGAGAGATGAAGTAATAGTTGATTGTCTTGAAGAGCGGTCTGCTTCTCTTGGATTCTTCAGTGATGGTTTGATGCAGTATTTTGCTTTTGCTTGCGTGATAAGTTGTCTGCATGTTGTGCAAAAGAAATTTAGTAGTACAAGGCCATCACGGGATCAGCCCATCTTCACCTTTCATGCCTACGAATGATGCACTTCTTTCCAGACAGGTCTTTGGATTAACAGGACGCTGTTTGTTACTTTTGTTTTCATTGGTGTATGTTTGTCTACAGGGTTGGCCAGCAATATATTTAAGTTGTTGAGAAGGGAACGGATGGCAGATTCTTTTGGGGGGGGGGGGGGGGGGGGGGGGGGGGGGTGATGAGTTTCAGCTGTACCTGGTTGATGAAGAAATGCCTGAAGGATCTTTAGATGTGTTGTTGTCAGTTGGGCTGTCTTGTATGTGTTGGTTGGATGGAAAAAAGGGGTTTGGGGGATGGCAAGGTGGTCAGTCAAGTCCAGGGGTTGGGGGATGTTTATACTGGATGCTTGGAGGTGTCGAGAGGAAGAGTCTAGGACCTTTACCGTGAATTGGTTTGGTGACATGCTGAGCACGTCTATGTTGAGGAGGACGTCTCAGGTATCTTTGTGCTTTAAGTTGTCAGAGAGGTCCAAGTCTAAGCAGGGTACTATACGTGTGTCAGACAGATGGGATATTGAGAAGGTCAGAGAAGTGAAAGAGGGACCCTATTTGCAGAGCGTGGGAAGTGGCATGTGAGAAGCTGCATGGTCCTGAGTACCACTTGTTTGCCTAGGGGCAGAGCCTAGAGGACCTGTAGATGACAAGAAGTCCTACCTCTTTCTTGTGTGAGTGTTGTGGAAGTGAGCCAGGATGAAAGGAATATTCATCGGGGATCTGCTTTTCTTCGGTTTCCTTTCATATAATCCAATAGTGCACTTGTTGTTGTAGAAGTCTTTGGAGTAGCAGGCAGTCTGTTGCTTAGGTTTGAGTCTTTATATGGAATATGCTGAAGTTACTGGGAAGAATATTGATGTTGGGTCACTTAAACTAGTAAGTGTTTGCTGGAACAAATTTACCTCAAGCAAATGTGGGCTGTTTTTCATACAATTCCTACCTAATCTGTGAGGGATGAGATGCGCATGTTGAGTAAGGATCAGCTTATTTTAAGTTGCTTCTGATGTGACAAACAGGCATGCCACACGATGAGCTAAAAAGGGACCTGGCCTGCTAACAGTATCCGGTACAGCCTACTTTTGACTTCTATAGTGTGCAAGATTCCATTGTGGATTCAAACCTTGCAAGAGCTAGTAGAGATGTCAGAAAAGCATTCAGTGCTTCATACATTGTAAATTATGATTTTAATGGTTTACGTTCTTGCTTCAGTATCTTGTGAGTGTAGGAGGCTGGCCTGGTTTATAGTGTGTACCTATGGTACTTACACCTTATATCAGGTCCAGTTATCCCTTATTAGTGAAATGTAGACAGTGTCTAGGTAGCTGTAGCTGAGCAGCCAAGGCATATCTAGAAGACATGCAAAGCTCATGCAATATCACTGTTGTCACACAGTACTCACATACAAGAAAGACAATACTCAGTGTTACAAAAATAAAGGTACTCTATTTTGGAACACAAATGCCAAAAATACCATACAGACTATACTCCATTAGGAGGTAAGTAATAAACAAATTATATACACTAGTTTGCAGAAATGTGCATAAACACAGTTAGAAAACAGTGCTATTAGTAAAAATCACATAAGTTAGAAATGGACCTAGGGGGGACACAAACCATATACAAAGAAAGTGGAATGCGAATGTCAGTTTCCCACCTATGCAAGTGTATTGTGTAGAGGGGTGCTGGGAGTACTAGAAAACACCAAAGGTAAGTACTAGAACCCACCCCAGAGCCCAGGAAAGCAGGAGTAAAACACAGTAACTTTACCAGAACACACAGAAACACGAGAAAGAAGATTATGCAAGAACCAGAAGAGACTGCAAGACACAAACAGTGGATTCATGGAACTGAAGACCTGTAGAATAAGGGGACCAAGTCCAAGAAGCACAGAAGAGTCTAGGGAGAACAGGAGCCCCTGCTAACCCGAAAGAAGGTGCAAAAGAAGAACCACTGGTGAAGAAGAAGAGTCAGTATTTCACCCAAGAAGACTGAGTCTGGTTCCTGGTTGGTGCAAGTGATGTCCCATGCCGGATGGAGGATTGCAGTCTGGTTTATGTTTCTGGAGGCCACCAACAAGCCCTGGCACACACAAAGCTCGTGGTTAGCGGAAAATGGTGCTGCCCAGGACCAGGAGGACTCCACCCAGAAGGGGAAGTCAGAGGGGGCTCTCAGCAACCCCCAGAGTGCATGGAACCATACAACCAATGCTTGCAAAAGCCTTGGGGTATGATTCCAACATGAGTGATACCAAACATGCCTATGTTCGGAGTTATCATTATGTAGTTGGACATAGGTAGTGACTTATGTCCATTACATGCGCAAAATGGCGTCTGCATACTCACGAAGTCTGGGAAAATGGCCGTGGGGGCACCTCTGCTAGCGCAGGGGTGTCCTCACACACAGGTACTCTGCACCCTGCCCTCAGGGCTGGAGTGCCTGCTGTAGGGGCGACTTATAAGTGACATGGTGCAGTGTAAATGGCAGTGAAAGGGTGTATGCACCTTTTCACGCAGGCTGCAATGGCAGTCCTGCAGAAGCCTTTGCATGGGCTCCCTATCGGTGGCAAAAGATACGCTGCAGCCCATAGGGATCCCCTGAAACCCAAATGCCCTAGGTACCCAAGTACCATATACTAGGGACTTATAAGGGGCACCAGTATGCCAATTGTGGGTGAAATACTGGGTTACCAGCATGCAACAACCAAATTAAGAGGAGGGAGATCAAAATCACTGGGGTCCTGGTTAGCAGGATCCCAGTGAACTTAGTCAAGAACACTGACATCAGGCAGAAAATGGGGGTAACCATGGCAAAATGAGGGCACTTTCCTACAGAGAGGACAAATGTACCTCAGGCATTCTTAAGCCTTGCTTGCTCAAAAATGAGCTTGAATAATTTTTCAGAAAGCTGGTTAGGTTAAACATGCATACTAATAAAGTAGGCTCTATCTCTCCTCACAATGTAAAATTTGTTCATATTAAATGCATTATGCTTTGGATAGTTTTTCCAGTTGAATGCATAAAATAGGGCCTAATCTCTAAATGAATTATTGAGGGGGCTGTGCTATCTGGATGGAAGGACAGGATTGTCCATGTTAGAAGATACTTATCTATATTCAAGCCCTGAAAATGTTAGTCAGTATACTGTCATATACTTTTTAGTGAATGAGACAGTCTCAAGTACATCCTGGTCATTGGAACAATTTACAGTTCACGATGCAACGAAGGACATATATTTTAAAACCAGTACACTAAAGGTCCATCTGTGTTTTAGAAGCAATAAACCTCCAAGCTGGACTAAGTGATTTCTTCTGGCAATGGGACATGGGTTATCAGATCTGAGGACTCAAAGATATCATTTAGCATAGCTTACACATAGATATTCTTCACTTATTTATGCTCTACTTTGTAGACTATATATCAGATTGGAATGTGCAATTAAGTTCTGTTTTAATGGTGACATTCTGAACTGTCAGGAGTAGTAAACTACTAATTAGCTATTAGCAAACGGCTAAAAGAGCTGCATGTAATGGACATTAACATATAGTAATTCAGCCTATGTATTATTTTAGAGCGATTTTAGGAACATTGTTTCTTCTGCTGTGACTTATTTCTGTTTGAGTATTGTGACTAGTTTTTGTATCAAAAGTTTGATAGTAAATAATTTTTTAGAGTGAGTTAATTGGCTTAAATGACTACCCATATATTTTAACCTACTGTACAACTGTTACGTTTAGTAAAGCCAGTCATTGTAATTTGCTTCTTTTTACCTGTGCAACAATATTAATTAACAAGCCGCTAAACTAACATGACTCTTTCTGGCAGTGGTAAAACCTTGAATGAGTGTCCAGACCTACTCAGATGAAGAGACTCTTGATGCAACATACTAGTTTCATTATGTTCAGAAGGTGAGGATAGCCTCGCCCTGTGGTGTGATAATGATTGATATGCAGCTGAGGAGTCACACTGAACCTGATAGCACAAGGATTCATCTAGAGTAGATTGGGTCTTTATACATTCAGGTTTGGAATAGGAGAGAGGCATGCCACAGTGGTAAATAAGGCTTACATATATATGTTCTTCGATTTAAGATGTGGGAGAGGAATCAAAAACCAATGAATCTATCAAGGGCTGTTGAAGAGGAGAGACCTGAAGAGATGAGCCACTAACCCTACAGTCAAAATGAAGATTAATGTACCCTGAATTATTTCAAAGAGTGCAATTTAAATCTTTAGCCTTTACAGACACTTTTCATTAATATAATTCACAAAGCAAGGTTTGCAATACCAACAACAGAAGAGTATTATCATGAAAAGCAAAAAATGGCTTGTAAGCGTAACCTCTGAATCAAAGCTTAGCAAGGTAATAGAGTAATATACTAATACACTTAACTTTCTGCATCCTAAGGAAACCAACAGGTTAAAAAAGTAAGACACTATGCATAAGTGTTAAAAGATAATTAACTTGATTAGCATGTGAATCAAAGACATTTTATGCTCAAGAACTGAACCTCATTCCTGTTAACATAAGCGTTTAGTACTAAGCACCTTGCCAAAAAGTTATTGGAAGTGTCAAGTCAGACACATATACATGTAACCACTGCAACACTCAAGGTCAATACCTAAGTGTGCTCTTATAAGTGTCAACAGGTTGGACATTATGGGTGTTCAGAGCACAACTCATGGGGATGTTACATTTATATAATCTAAACACTACAGCATCCAAACAACAACCATGAGAAAGAATAAGCGTGGACTCAAAATGGTGTTATTTCTAAAAATGCTATTTATTTTCAAGACGGAAACTTTCCCACACATGAGAAACAAAGTGTGACGGTAAATGGCCTGTTTAGAGATCAGTTATCTATAAACTTTGAGGAAGGAAAAGACAACGCACTACTATCTGTCACTCGCCGCAGAGAATAGCTAGTCAATGTAAGCGTAAAGCAGACTGAATGTACTTGATGGGAATTTTTGAATAATGTTAGCCATTTGAAAACAGCCACATTTAATCAAAAGCTCACGAAAACATATATTTTTATTATGTTTCCACCTCTCCATTAAAAGTCTAAAAGCTATAATGGTCCTGATGTTCCAAACACACTATAATTCTAATTTTCTGGATTTTGCACAGGACAAAATCTCCTTCCTACTGTAGTATCCGAACAAACACAAAAGAAACAGAATCTTAACCAATGCTTTAGCAATAGATAATGTCAGGACTGGTGCAAAAAGTAATTCCTTTTATCAGAAAAAATATTTTTGACTAAGGCTTCTTCACAAAGTAATCTACACCTACTCAATAGAAAAAATACATTTTGGCTAAGGCCCTGTATTGTATACTTTGAGCAAGACAACCTCATATTAGAGGGGTATGCATAAAGGAAAGGTCCAAAGGATGTACCAGGACAAAGACACTAACTGCGAGCAATCCTTATTGCTGGACTCAAAGATCCAGCAAAATAAGGTCATGCATAGTCCCTGGAGCTCTTCCTCCAGCAGCCATATGTAATGCATAATGGTTTGTGTGACTAAGGTAGGAGGCACGACAACAACTGACAGGTTGCCTTGAAACTTCAGTCTGTCTGCTACAAGAGCCGCCACCCATAGCTCCTGGTACAGAGGAAAGCAACCGTGCAGTGTGGACAGAGGACAACTCAATGTAGATGGTGTCCAGTGTTCATCGTTACAGTACAAGCATCTCAGGCATCAATTTAGAGGTCAGAACAGCGCCACACTTCAGTGGCATTAAAAAAAAGCAGGGCTGCGAAGAAGGTGTAAAGCCAAATTAAGACACCTTTAGCTCCATGCAGAAAGTCCCTTTCCGTCCACACTCTCTCTTGAGGACCTCATGGTACATGAACACCAGACATCTAGACGGCTATGTTTAAGGCAGCCAACAAGGAAAGGTTAGACAGCAACTGAACTTTAAAGGCTTCTGCGCGAGATCAAGCCATAAATACACCGGAACACAAATGGGCAAAAGAAAGACCCACATGTACCACAAAAATATGACTGTACGGCCTCATGGACAAATAGGATTAACAAAAGTAATGAAATGAAATGCATGCACTTTTCCAATGCCCTTGAGAGTCCCAATTTGTGTCTGCTTTTAATTATAACATAATTTTAGGATAAGGGAATACATGGTCTAGGAAATCTGAAGATAAACTTGAACACCAAATGCATTCGCCTAAGGACCGTCAATCCTCTTTTAGCGAAACTTTTAGTGAAACAGACATTAAACAATGCCTTCAGACTAACTGAGTTTCCCCGAGTCATGTAGAACATAAATTTATACTAAGAGGGAGAGAGAAGCAATTCAATTTAGCATCCCCTCGGCTTCCCTATATACATCAATCCTATTACAAAGAGGGTGCTACTACCTTCTCTGTCTTCTGCCGGGTGGTTTTATGAGAGACCCTGGGAAGCTCTGGGTAAATTTACCACCTAGTAGTTCAGTAGTGTGGAATTCCTTACATGCAGGGCTCAGAGGATACTGTTTAGATAACATGCAAGTGGTAAATTTACCATTATTTATGAGGGGTTATAGGTAATAGAGGTCCTGAAGAAAGCCCAGTGACCCAGATGGGCAGAGAGTAGGGCTGAAACATGTTGACCTGTGGCGTTTGGGTCATAATATACCCTAACACCACCACCTAATTGATTTTTAACCTTACCAAAGGTACTCACAACAAAGAAAAGAATAAAGGAACCTGCAGGCAATTTTAACCATAAAGTAAAATCCCTTAAAAATAATTGCTATGCTTACAAACT
Source organism: Pleurodeles waltl (assembly GCF_031143425.1). Taxonomy (NCBI): domain Eukaryota; kingdom Metazoa; phylum Chordata; class Amphibia; order Caudata; family Salamandridae; genus Pleurodeles; species Pleurodeles waltl. Next base: position 376,411,351 of record NC_090445.1, read on the forward strand.
GCATCGAGTCCACCCACCCACTCTTGGTACAGCGGGTAAGCATCCTATGATGGAGCATGCCACAGGTGATACCTGTGGGTGAAGACCCTTCAAAATAATTAAAAAAATTCCCAAGGTCTCTCATAAAACCACCAGGCAGGGGACAGAGAAGATAGGAGCTTTCTCTCATTATAATAGGATTTGTGGAGAACATAACCAACACTGTCACATGGCATAACAACATAATTCAGCAAATGCAAAGGGTATGCCAACTGACATCAAATCCAGTGGACATCACCTAAAACAGCCTTTACACACTAGCCAACATTTTAAATTTCAAAGCAACGTTCTCTCAGCACAGTGTCTTATACTCCAACACCTGCCTCATCCACAATGGCCATGCAAAGCCTTCGGAGTGTGATAGAAAATACCTGCCTCAGTATATCAGGCACTGGGAGTAATACTGTCATTTATCCATACACAAATCAAGATGTGGCAATCTCTTCAAACTCCACCTGCCAATAAAGTACACAGAGACGTCATCACTGACCAATTCACAAGCCACAGAAACAAACCTCTTTTCACCCAAAACCTGGCTACAGTAATTCTACCTGTTAGACTTTTCATCCTTGGCGTGGTCTCCCTTAAGTTTTGCCTCTGTTCCCCAGGTTGTTGATGTATGCTGGACTCTGATTTTGCTGTTTTTATTACTCTGGGCACTTTACCACTGCTAACCAGTGCTAAAGTGCAAGTGCTCCTGTTTAAAATGTGTACGTAATTGGTTCTCCATGATTGGCATATTTGTTTTACTGTTAAGTCCCTAGTAAAGTGCACTAGAGGTGCCCAGGGCCTGTAAATCAAATGTTACTAGTGGGCCTGCAGCACTGGTTGTGCCACCCACATAAGTAACCCTGTAATCATGTCACAGACCTGTCACTGCAGCGTCTGTGTGTGTACTTTTACACTATAAATTCGACTTGGCAAGTGTACCCACTTGCCAGGCCTAAACCTTCCCTTTTCTTACATGTAAGGCACCCCTAAGGTAGGCCCTAGGTAGCCCCAAGGGCAGGGTGCAGTGTATGGATAAAGTAGGACATATAGTAATGTGGTTTATATGTCCTGAGAGTGAAATACTGCCAACTTCGTTTTTCAGTGTTGCAAGGCCTGTCTCTCTCATAGGATAACATGGGGGCTACCTTTAAATATGATTAAAGTGTAGATTCCCCTAGAGAGTAGATGGACATGTGGAGTTTGGGGTCCCTGAACTCACAATTTAAAAATACATCTTTTAGTAAAGTTGATTTTGAGATTGTGCGTTTGAAAATGCCAGTTTTAGAAAGTGAGCATTTTCTTGCTTAAACCATTCTGTGACTCTGCCGTGTTTGTGGATTCCCTGTCTGGGTCAGTTTGACAGTTGGGTTGTTTTTCACCTCACACTAGACCGTGACATAAAGGGCGCTGGGGTGTAACCTGCATTTCCTGATAAGCCATCTCTGCTAGGAGGGAGGGGTGGAGTGGTCACTCTCATATGAAAGGACTGTCTGCCTCTGACAATGCAGACTCCAACCCCCTGGTGTGTGTCTGAGGCCTTGCCTGGGCAAGGCAGGATTTCACAAGTAGGTGTGAGCCCCCTTTGAAGAAAGGTGACTTCAAAGACTAAAATGGGTATAAGAAGGGCACCCAAATCTACAGACTTTAGAAACACTTCTGGAACCAAGAGGAACCTCTGCCTCGAGAAGAGCTGATAGCTGAGGAAGAAGCGCTGCCCTGCCTGTGATTGTGCTTTGTGGAGCTTTCCTGCAGTACTGCTTTTGCCAGAGTAAGAGGGCAAAGACTGGACTTTGTGTGCCTTCCATCTTGTGAAGAAATCTCCAAGGGCTTGATTTAGAGCTTGCCTCCTGTTGTTTGAAGTCTCAGGGACAGCAAAGACTTCTCTCTGCCAGCTCCTGGAGTCTCTGGAGAGACTCCTGCTCTGACAAGTGGTGCCCTATCCAGTCCCTGGGCCCTTGAAAGGAAAGCTGGTGGAAATCCAAGGAAATCGACTTCGGACGACTTCGGACGACTCCGGACCGACGCCGCCTGCACCCGACGCCGTGACCTTCGCTGGAACGCGACGCTCTTCGCAGGCCCGACGCCGCAGCAGCCCTGCTGAAGTCCAAGACTCCGTGGAAGTCGCCGCACCATGTCGTGACCGACGCCGCTCGAAGTGCACGGATTCAACGTTTAGCAGACGCCGCGATCCCCGACTTCGCGCATCAGCTTGTTTTCACTCTTCACCAAAGGTACTGTACTTGGGGGTCTACACGACTCCGTGTCCGGCGCCGCTGGTGTCGGCTTGTTGGGAACGACTCTGTCACGACGCCGTGTTAACATCTCATCGAAGCATTTTTGTTTCTAAGCGCTATTTTTGAGTTTAATCTCGAAAAATTCATAACTTGACTTGTGTATGTCAGATTTTAGTCGTTTTGGTGTTGTTTTGTTTAGATAAATATTTCCTATTTTTCTAAACCGGTGTTGTGTCATTTTGTAGTGTTTTCATTGAGTTACTGTGTGTGTCAGTACAAATACTTTACACCTAGCACTCTGAAGTTAAGCCTACTGCTCTGCCAAGCTACCAAGGGGGTAAAGCAGGGGTTAGCTGAGGGTGATTCTCTTTTACCCTGACTAGAGTGAGGGTCCTTGCTTGAACAGGAGGTAACCTGACTGTCGACCAAAGACCCCATTTCTAACACTACCCAACTCACCATCTCCTCATTGAATTTGTTAAGC